>NC_085841.1:306889651-307503401 GCF_035594765.1 Anolis carolinensis
GCTGGTATATACCACATTGGTTATTTGTGCTTTGTATCTTCTCTTTTCATTCTGCCCCTGACTGCTCCCTAACTACAAAGAGCCAAACTACATGGATTTACAAAATTTCAGTATGCAAAAACTCATGTACTTTATTAAATATATATTTAGTCAGGAATCCTTGCAAAAAATGAAGATAGGTAACAGATCTAAATTGTTTGGAAGTAAGCCCCACTATATACAGGTTTTCCTGTGAGCAAGTTCCATTGGATATAATGGAAATGACTTCTGAATAAATATATGTACTGTAACTCTTCAAAAAGTTAAAGAGTTTAAAGGCAGATGTCTTACCTTGTGTATCAATATTTATTTGAGATATCTATGCATTTAAATGCTAATTTTATGTTCATACAAGATACTGTATAGAGTTTTTTATCTGTATATGCATTTTCAAAGCTTTTTTAATGGTTTAATTATTTTGGTGCTTATGTTCTATGGCCTCACATTGCATTTTTACTGAATCTTATGGTTTAATTATTTCCTTGAGGATGCTGTTTGGAAAGCTAACCATAAGAAGAGGCAGGTAATAAAGAAATTCATAAATAAATATAAATAAAGAAGTTCAGCTAAGCTACTGAACTTGTTGATTGAAACGTCAGCAGTTTGAATCCGGGGAGCAGGATGAATTCCCACTGTTAGCCCTAGCTTCTGCCAACCTAGCAGTTTGAAAAAATGCAAATGTGAGTAGATCAATAGCTACCACTCCGGCGCTCCATGCAGTCACACCAGCCACATGTCCTTGGAGGTGTCTACGGACAACACCGGCTTTTCAGCTTAGACATGGAGATGAGCACCAACCCCCAGAGTCAGACACAACTAGACAATGTCAGGGGAAAACCTTTACCTATCTTGAATAAATGATTTTGCCACCAGTAGAAATATCAGACTGTCTCACTATAAAGGGAAGATGTTGTGACACCTTTAACATCAAAGAAAGAAAGAAAGAAAGAAAGAAAGAAAGAAAGAAAGAAAGAAAGAAAGAAAGAAAGAAAGAAAGAAAGAAGGCATTAGCTCTGAACACACTTTGGAATTTCTGCTCTTTTTAAAACCTTAACAACATCCCACCATAGCTTCTTAGACAGATATGCTTATGTACAGTATGTTTTCAGCCTCTGCAAGGTACAGAGAGTTTTACTTGAAGGACTGCAATATTACCTATAAGAGATGCTGGCTAAACGCACCATTCACTCATGCCATACATGGAAAAAAGAACATCTGCAATGGATGGCAAGTATTAGTCACCAATGAAGTGGGTGAGAGGCCTTCCACTTGTTCCAAACTGCAAATCCTACAAAAAAGCAGGAACTAGAGATAATAGCCAATCCTTCATCAACATTGTTGTCAGACACCTTTCTTTAGATGGCTGCATCCATTCATGAACATATAAAGAAACAACAAAAACCAACAGCTTGCAATGGAAAAGTAAATCCCCCAAAAGCACTAGAAAACAAAAGAAGAACATGTCAAACAAGAGCAAGAACAGCACTCTCAGTAATCATAGCATGAGAGAATGAGTTTAAGGCTGCAGGAAATAACATGGGGAGAACAAATATGACAGCATAGACCTAGACGTGTCTACTCAGAAGTAAGTCCTGCTGACTTCAGTAGAATTTTCTCTCAGGAAAGCAAGTACTTTCTTTCAGCTTAAAATGAATTTCCCAAACACCTTGGAATGGGGCAGGAAATGATCTGAAAATGACCTTTCACTGTTTAAATTAAGTAAAATTACGAGCAAGCACAAATGACTTTCGGGATGTGTCCAAAGTTAAGTAGTCAGGGTACCCGCCTTTATGTATTTCCTGTGTATGTGAGCAAATTATGCAAGAAAACATTTATATCCAGTATCTTCCACTGGTTCCTTGGCAGGAAACACATAGATATTTACAATTAAGTCTCTGAAAAAATGATCGTTTAAGTCATAGAATCATAGAATAGTAGAGTTGGAAGAGACCTCATGGGCCATCCAGTCTAACCCCCTGCTAAGAAGCAGGAAACAAGCTTGCTTCCTCCTCCCTATGACTTCCCACAGGGAAGCTTGTTTTCTGCTGCCCTGCAGACTAGGACATGGAACAATGGCTTCAAACTACAGGAAAGGAGATTCCACCTGAACATCAGGAAGAACTTCCTCACTGTGAGGGCTGTTCGACAGTGGAACTCTCTCCCCCGGGCCGTGGTAGAGGCTCCTTCTTTGGAGGCTTTTAAACAGAGGCTGGATGGCCATCTGTCGGGGGTGCTTTGAATGCGATTTCCTGCTTCTTAGCAGGGGGTTGGACTGGATGGCCCATGAGGTCTCTTCCAACTCTACTATTCTATGATTCTATGACTTAAACGATCATTTTTTCAGAGACTTAATTGTAAATATCTACGTGTTTCCTGCCAAGGAACCAGTGGAAGATACTGGAAGTGTCTTTCTTCATTAAAGAAAAGAGACGTTGGCACCGGAGTAATTTAGTATTTGCTATCAAACCATTTGGCTGTCTCAGATTTTCTTTAGATTGCACTACATTGGTTACAGATCACCGAGTTATAGAAAAATATGAGTAATATGGAAAGATTAATGCCTAAACTGCTAACTAAAATAGTCTTCTAACTTTTCTGAGACAGGGGTTTGCAAAGGGTGGTCTGTCTTTGTGGGCTATGCATGGTTCCAAGCAAAGTTTTTAAATAGTGTCAGAAGCGACTTGAGAACATACTGCAAGTCGCTTCTGGTGTGAGAGAATTGGTCATCTACAAAGATGTTGTCCAAGGGACACCTGGATATGTTATCATCCTACTGGGAGACTTCTCTCATGTCCCGCAAGCTAAACCTGACAGATGGGAGCTCAACCCGTCTTGAGGATTCAAACTGGCAACCTTCAGTTCAGCAACCCAGCCTTCAGGTCAGCAGTCCAGCTGGCACAAGGGTTTAACCCATTGCACCACCATGGTTCCTTTCCCAAGGAAGGTGAAAACTGGAAATAGTTCCTGTACTTTTAATTGTGCAAAAGAGGGCTTTTCAGTACTGTTGCTTGTTATGCAACCAGGTAACAAGCAACATATGCTGAAATTCCCTCTTATTATACAACCGTTAATGATACAAGAGACCTCACCAGTTTTTAGTCTGGCAACCCTAATTGTGTTGCAAGTGAAGAGAAGTCAAAACTTACTTTTACTGTTGCAGGTAATATACTGCATTATCTACTCTGCTTTAGATACCAAATAGTCCTACAAATTGTCCCCTGAAAGGTCTAGTATATCTTCCTAATCTCTTGGATTCTCCCAAATTTACTAATTAATACATTAGGATACCCAGAGGAAGGAATTTGTAAAACCACCACTAAATATTCCTTGCATTCAGGAAATTGATGGGGTCACCAAAACTTGACAGGCAACTTGAAGGCATGCTTGTGCACAAACAATTTGCTTTGGGACAAGGCATCCCCAAACATGGTCATTTTCTAGTTTTAAAAAGATCCCCATTGTACTTATAGCAGAAGTCTCTTAAAATAGTGCATGCATCCCACACACCCACATGGTTTCTAAAGAACATGGGGAAATTTCTGATATTTGTCTTAAGAAACAGGTCTAGTAGATGTTATGTGTTGCCTTTTAACTAGAGTACAATCAGCCCTCCACATTCACTTGGGTTAAGGGCACAAGAGCACAATGAAAGATAAAAAAATGTAAATTAAACATTTCAACTGAGAGTACAGTACACTTTTTAAGGAATCTCTCAGTCCTCCAACATGGCTCTATGCCCAATCTCTCCCAGAAGGTGACCACAGAATTATACTGTAGGACCTAAAAATTAATGGAGAGAACATTTTAATCAAATCTGCCAAAGTGAAACCCACAAATGTGTGGAGGGACAACTGCTGGTGCCTATCCTCTTCTAAAATAACACCAGGAAATATGGAGGTATTACAGGTAAGAAAGGGAAGAAATCGGATTTTTACTCAAAGTTTCTGGCACAACAGCAAATACATATAATATTAGTAGAAGCCTGGGGAACTGTCACAACAGTAATTTAAATCTAATTATTTTTGCTTTCTGCCAATGGTGACATGATATCAGAATTTATGTTTTTGCACTAAAATACTTAGTAATCTAGAAAGGTTTTTAAATATATATGTGATTAACACATAAGCTTGGGTTCAGTGAACACAGCCAGCACTTCTGAACTTTTTGTGCTTATTGGTGCAAGCTGTGCTTCCATGCCATATCCTTTTCCTGCAAACAACTTTCGTGTCCTACATTGTTTCCTGCTCCTGGTCTCCACTTCTGGGCATCATTTCAGTGCTCTGTTTGGCACAAAAGGCAGATGAAATGGTAGTAACCAAGTGTGCAAATTAGGGATGCTTATGCAAAATGAATTAATTTGCATAGTATATTGCCTAATCAAATGCTTAGGGCAGGGTTTGTGTGTGTGTGTGTGTGTGTGTGTTTTGGAGGGTTTCTTTCCCCCCAAGAATAAACAGCATTGATTCCTAAAAGATGCCAAGATCCAGAGTCTGCAGTAGGAGACATTTCTCCCCCCCCCCCCCGCCTCTTTAATGAATCCCAGCTGGGCTTTCCTGTTGCTTCCCCAGTCGCACCATAGGTCAAAACACACACAAGAGCAAACTGATTCAACAGCACAGCACATTGAATCTGAGAAACGACAGAGCTTTGGCAGAACAACAAGGCAGTATTTCAACACTGTCACATCTTTTTGTTGTTGCTGCTAGTCTTCCCTTAGCTACCCTCTCCATTTCCTCCTCCCAGCCCCACCCCAAAGTGCTGTACAAATTGAATATTCTTCACAACATTCTTCCTTTGATAGAGGAATAATTTATTCTGTATTATTTTTATCCACTATTGTCTGCTTAGTTCTACAAGACAGTGAATCTAGGGCTACACAATGAAGATGACACAGAATAAGATAAGGTGTAAAGATTGTTCAAGCAGCTAGACAGACAGAGGAAGGGAAAGGAGGGCTTGTCCCTATCCGGCTGAACAATAAATGAGACAGTAAGAGAAATCTGAGGTTCATCCATGAGTGAACTAGCAGAGAGAAGGGACTGACTCACTTTGGCGCATTTAGAAAAATTAAGCTGTTCTTCATGAGTGAACAACACATATTATGTCTAGGCACGGAAGAAATGAGGCTGAAAGAGTCTGTGATTTTGGCGTACTCAGCATTAACCAACAGAAATGACAATTCTAACCTAAAGTTAATTCTGCATAAGCAATTCATAGTGCAGGAATAATGCACTGCTAGTCATACTAGCACAGAAATATTCCCCAAACACAATCATAGCACTTTCTATTTTACTGTTGTTGTTGTTGTTGTATGCCTTTAAGTCATTTTCATTATGGTGACTCTAAGGCTGAAGTAATACCATAGGGTTTCTGGGGCTGAGAGAGTGTGACTCACCCAAGATCACTTATGGCCAAGAAGGGAATCAAACCCAGGGTCTCCGAAGTCATAGTCCAATATCAGACCACTCTTAATTATCTTTTCGGTCAACATGAACCTTCTGCCAATGAGATATGACAGCATTTTTTCCAACCCCTATTATATAGGCAGTATTAACTTTGATTAACTAGTATTGTAGTAATACACCAAGGAATAAAATATCTTTTTATATATCTATTTAAAGATGACGGTGGGAATAAAAACTGAAAATGTCAAACCCACCTCTTGCTTCGTTAATAAGCACTAACAAATGGATCCGTTAAATTATAGAATCACAGAGTTGGAGGAGACCTCATGGGCCATCCAGTCAAACTCCCTGCCAAGAAGCAGGAAATCGCATTCAAAGCACCCCCATTGATATGAACAACACTAAAGAGTACATCCAAAGCAAAAGAATTACTAGACTGGTGGAGCGTTACTTGTGGCACATTTATGCTGATGGTGTGATTCAGCTCTTCAAACTGTGGAGGCTAGAAAATGCTGTAAGATGAACTATTTATATGTTTGAAGCACCCACAGTAGAGACACTCTTATTGTACCAACCAAAAGGAGTAGTTTTTTTTAAAAAAAAATCTGTTCTGGTTTAAGCAGCTTTGAAAAGGAGTATGATAGACTTCGAGACTTTCAGTGCGTATTTTGGATTTTGGTTTATGGTGAACACAGCTCACCCTGCATCTGTTCATAGACTATAGCAAGAGTTTCCCAAAATGTTGCCAGTATGCACAACCATTTCAATCTTGTCTCCAAATTGTTAACAATGATGGAGATAAGTAGATGGAGATCCTTACTAGGCATGAAGGCAAATGAATCTTCGGGCTGAAACAAAACTCAAGTTTCATGTTCTGAGGCTGAAAATCCTCACTCACACTCAGGTCCCATCTACATTGCCATATAATCCAGTTTCTGAATCTGGATTATCTGGTTTGAACTGGATTATATGGCAGTGTGGACTCCTATAATCCAATTCAAAGCAATCTGGATTCAGAAACTGATTATATAGCAGTATAGATCCAGCCTGAACTACGCAAAACCTGTCTCCAGTTTGCCAGGGTTGTGATGTCACCCCTTGGCTTCTCCTCATGCCTATGGCTGACTTCATCCCATCCCTCAGCAGTCCGTGAACAGGAAATGGCCAACCAAGCCACATCCTCATGATAGGCTGCATCCAAGGAGGGACGTGGGAGGGAAAGCAGCCCATTTCCTCTTACACTAAACTGCTTCATAGAAAAGTAAGTGGTTTTATTCCCAAGAAAACTGTTCAATCTTTCATCACAAACAATTGCCTGAATAGTTTTCCTAATAAGAAAACTCGTCAGAGAGATTGAATCCTGAGAATCAAGGGGAAGTCTACGTAGGGCAGAAGAAAGAGGTTGTTATCAAAAGGTGCATCTACATTGTAGAATTAATGCATTTCACACCACTTTAATTGCCCTGGCTTAGTGCTATGGAATCATGGGATTTATTGTTGTCAAAAGCTTTCACGACTGGAATCACTGGATTGCTGTAAGTTTTTTGGGCTGTATGAAAGTCTTGAAAGAGTTCTCGCCTTCTCTGCCAAAGGGTGCTTCACCGAACAATAAATCCCATGAGTTGCTGTGAGTTTTTCAGGATGTGTGGCCATGTGTGGCAGAGAAGGTGAGAATGTGAGAATCCTTTCAGGACTTCAGCTCCTATGATTCTATAACACTGAACCATGACAGCTAAAAGTGGTGTCGAATTAAATTAATTCTACAGTGTAGATGCACTTTTAGTGCATTCGTACAAAGAGGGAGTGTGATAGCCCTGCTTCTCTTACCACCCGTGAAATTGGAGGAATACAGGCACTGTAATCCAAAAGAAATAACATTTTCCAAACTCTACATTAGAATAAGTTTTAAAAGTAACACCACTTGGTATCAGGTTTGAGTGCCCATCTAATCATCACAATTAGTCAATAAACCTTGGTCTGAAATCCTTCTGTGACCATATCTGTACAATTGTACATATAATTGTACATTATCATACAATGATAAGAAGACCTTGTTCCTGAATACAGTATTTTAAAAGATATATATTTATACAGATTAAATTATAACCTACATACAAACATACAAAAAACAAAGCAACATTATCAACAACAAAAGATTAAAATACTTTTTAATAGGATGAAACTAATACATCCAAAACATAACAAACAATGACTACAAACAATCTACATTATTTAATCTTAGGGCTTTACATTATCTGTCTGGTAGCTATATTCTCTGTTTTCTACACCCATGTAATGGTACATCCTTTCTCATATAGTAACACACGTCTAGAATTCAGTATTAAACTGGAACAACAGAATATGTTAGGCTTTTTAATCAAATACACACAATTTCTTTTATTAACTTGTCTGTGTACACACAATTACTTTGATTAACTTGTCTTTATACAGAAAATTAACATGAGGCATAGCCAGTGTGCACTAAATGCTCTTGAGTTTTCAGTCTAAGATTTTCTATTAAACAGAAGAAGCAAATTGGAACACACTTAGAAATCTTGCTGCTGAGAGGTATAAACCCATTGACATGGCAAAAGCAGCAGGAGTTCGGCTCTTCTGCACAAGTTTACATCAGGCATGTATGGGCATATGTTCTCCCCAACATTATCTTAGCTCAAATAATGTCTCTCACATGTTTTGGAAATGTGAAAGAACAGGACAAATATTGAAAAGGGGGGGGGGCTGCTCAAACAAGAGGAGAATGAAGAAAAACTGGTATTTTCTATTCTGGAATAGCTAAAAGTCTTTCAAAGTTTTATTATTTTCAAAATGCCCACAACTTAATAGTATAAATATTTTAATGCAACTATCGAATTAGTGAATGGTAATTTCTGGGCATATGGCAAGTATATACTTCCAGGTTGCATTTCTGTAGTTATTGAGTGCTGTAATGCAAAAAGCATACAGGGGGAGTGGGGCTTCATGGCTTGTAGATTGCTACTTGTGTTTGTCTGATGACCTTTGTTGTAAGTCTGGTGGAGACAGTTCCAGCAGAAACACGTCTGCCATCCGTCTGACCCGATCCTGGTCAACCTTTTCACCTCTAGCCTCAAATGACTGTGACAGGGACACCGTGCTACAAACTGGGAAACAAACAGCTTATTGTCCTGTCTTGATGGATGCCAAAAAGGTCAAAAATAGGTAGGTTAGAAACTGCTGAAGAAGAATCTGAAAAACTAAATGAGGACAGAGCTTTAACCATCACCCACAGAAAGACATGGACTATTTTCTCCCTTAAAATAAAGCAGTTCTGGGGTGAAATACAATTTTGCCATTTTTCCAAACTCACTTCATCACTGCAATCAGGCATGGGCTTACTATTTCTAATAAGGCAGGCTTCCCTGTTTTGATTCAAGTGAAAATATATTTGGTCTGTATTAAGAGCACATGCCAGGTAGGAATTTTCTAGCAGATGAAAAGCATTTGGAACATTTGTCAAGAGTGAACTTCAGATTTGGCTCCTTAGATAATGAGTAACAGTCACACCCCTGCATTCTTCCTTGTACCAAGTGGAGAAGAAAATGCACTTTTGGACAAACAACAGCCTTCCATAGGACACTCACATGGAAAGACTTGGACATGATAACTGATGAAGTAGTTTTCCTCATTGGAAAGCAGAAACATCAGGTTTAAAACTGGCTAAGAAATGTATAACTTTAAAAAAATTAAACTGCCACTTGCAGAATGTTATAGCAATAGGGGATTCATACAGCCCATGTGTTGGCTGGTTCTCAATACACGGAACTGTCATCCTGAAGCTTAATTGCTATATTTATTTTTTTGTTTATTTATTTATTTATTCAGTGTCCAAAGCATTGCATAAATTAATACTGTACACAAGCACCTAAATAATTTTAGACCAAAAATGGGCAACAGCAAACGCATTATCTGTAGCTTTAAACAGTTGCTCCTCTGTGCATAAGGCAGGACTTTGTGGGCAAGCATACTATATGTTATAGAATACTTTATAACAGGGACTGGGCCCTGTTATGAGATCTACATGTCCTGCTATTTGTTCCCCAGTCATACATTACTGCAAGGCCTTAAAGCAGCTGAAAAGTCATATAAAGTACTGAGGACAGAGTGCATGCCTGTACACTTAATCATCCATTTGATAAGAGTCTATTATCACTTGAATGCGAAAGTACATTTATTTTTGTTTCAGATCTGAGAAAAGTATTGCTTTAAAAAAAAACCTATAGCTCCCACAATCTCTCAAACATCTTGACTGAGGGACTCTAGTAGTGGTTGTCTTAAACCAGTTCTATTTTCAAACTACAGTAGAGTCTCACTTATCCAACACTCGCTTATCCAACATTCTGGATTATCCAACGCATTTTTGGAGTCAATGTTTTCAATATATCGTGAGATTTTGGTGCTAAATTCATAAATACAGTAATTACTACATAGAATTACTGCGTATTGAACTACTTTTTCTGCCAAATTTGTTGTCTAACATGATGTTTTGGTCTTCATTTGTAAAATCATAACCTAATTTGATGTTTAATAGGCTTTTCTTTAATGCCTCCTTATTATCCAACATATTCGCTTATCCAACATTCTGCCGGCCCGTTTATGTTGGATAAGTGAGACTCTACTGTACTTAGTTTATATTTCACTATTTTTCCCAAATCTTCCCTAAAAACAGCCTCTTTTAGCAGAAAACCTTGCACAAGGTGTCGGGGAAAGCAGCTTTTCTCTCCCTTTCATTTCAGGACACTATTGTGCCAGAAATGACTAGCAGACACATAATTAAGCCACTGTGTTACTAATGTTTCAGATTGATTTGCAAAAGTGTGATAAGTATCAGTGAAGTAGAAACATTTCTAAGGTCAGCTAAGGTTCCCCCACTACACCCACCCAATGCCCTCTTCTTGAATGTTCATAAATGGAGGATCAAGGGTGAAGGTTAGAAATGTGCCATATCACACCCCATGTTTCAACCCCTTTAAAAGCACATCCCATCCAAGCAGGTTGTGGAGGCAGCAACTTAGGTATAGTCAGGGGGCAGTTTAGCAGCCTCACTACAACCAGAGTTGGATGTCAGCAGCAGCCGTCCTGCAATACAGCAGGAAATAGATACAAGCGGAGAAAATGCTACTTTACTGCCAACAGGGAGCTAAGAGGCATACCTGGCTCCAAGCCTTACCACAAACATGTTATTGCCTTACACTGTTAAAATGGGGGTGGGGAGGTTAAAAAAAACAGGTCCAGAAACAGGAAAACAATTCTTTGCTAATCTTATTAATACTCGAAGCTGGAATGTCATTTGGTTGGCAAACTTTGATTGAATGCCTTGAGATCCAGTTCTCTTTCTTCCCCAACCCTCTGGCTCCAGTATTTATTGCTGCAGCTGATACCAAACAACAGATTGCTCAAGTTACTTGTCAACTTAATTTCTTGAGCAAGACTTGCAACCTTGATCTAAGCAGCTCACAGTTTTGCTGCTTGACCCACCTTTTAAAACTTTAGTTTGTATAAAATGTGCTCTAGGAGTTTAATCTAGGCAAGAGAGGTTTTTTCTCAAGAGTTTTTTTTAACAATTCAAACCCCAAATTATAGAAGGAGGAATATCACTTCTGTACATCCAACAGTAAGACCCTTTAAAGAACAGTTCACATATTCTGGCTATTTCCAAAATATGACTTTGTGTTTATAATCCATACATAATGGTAAGCATCCATATGATAAATATTACACCAGCAACCATGCTGGTTGTGGTATTCTGGGAGCTGTAGTCTAAAGATCTGCTTCTTAAACTGTAGGTCCCAATTCCAAATGGAGTCCCCTTAGTAATGTTGGGATCACAAAAAATTTGGCAACAGTAACAGGTTTCTGAATGCCACCCATTTACACAAATAGGGTAGTAACAACATGCAGTATTTACAGTGGACTCTGCAGAAAATGCTTCAGCTGTATCCCACAAAAATGAAAAACACCCTTGTTTAGCAAGCCTTGCAAATGCTGATTTATTATCAGTAAATGTTTGATTTTATACCTATTTTATAGTTATATACTTGGTGTCACATTACAATTTCTTGGGTGGAAAGGGGTTGCAAGTTGGAAAGGTTTTATGGTAGAAGCTCTGGTTCGAAATATACTTTTTCCAAGCACCAGCTCAGACATGTTTAATAAGCCTTACAGATAGGCAGTTTTTGCACCCAGAGGCTGTGCATGTGTGTGTGTCTAACCACAAGTGTATTCCCACAAGGAGGCAACTGTAAAAAAGTTGCATAACTCTAAGAGAAAACGGTTGTTCAAATTAGCCACAGGGAGGAAAATTTCAGCAGCCGGATATTTGTCATTTAATTCTCCTTCAGATGACAGTATAGCTAAGGAAACTAAGCTTTGGGATTGCCTTGCCTGGTATTTATTCCTATCTTGCTTAAGTAATTAATTCATTGAACCAGATAATATAGCAGCAAAGCCATCGTATGCTTTATCACTTCAGAAGTAACCATCTATATCTTGATGCTCAAATCACCTGAGTGACATGGCTGCAGTAAGAGAAATGGATAAACAGTGTTCCCTCACTTATTGCGGGGGTTAGGTTCCAGGACCACCCGCAATAAGTAAAAATCTGTGAAGTAGGGACACTATATATTTATACATTATTTTAGTAGTTGTACACTATTTTAAATCTTTATCAACCAATCGTGTGTTGATAAATCGCCTCCTTCTCCTCCCGTTGCTGCTTGGGCTCCTTTTCTCTCCCTTTGGCTTCTCCTTCCTCCCTTCCTTAGGCTGTAAATTGTAATTTTTTATGATTTATAATATTCTTTTACAGTTTATTGAAAAACCATGAAACAGTGAATCTGCAATAAGTGAACTGGGAAGTAGTGAGGAAACACTGTAAGCCAAAATAATTGGAAGCATTCTTCTTTCAGGTGGTTTAGCAGCCATATAAGCTGCCCATTTCAAGCAAATGGATCTCCTTGCAGTCTGCCCCATTAGCAGCCACACCAATCAAGGAACATGCAAGCTGAAATGGAATAATCTCTTCTGCCATTAGCCATGGTACCAGCAGGAAAAATTGTATAGGGGTAGGTTACATGAGGCATGCCCCAAAGTATAACTCAACTAATTAAAAATTATTTAATCTCAAATCCAGAATAAAACAGAGATTCCCACACTTCAGTGCTATCTCTCTTTTGGATTCTGATTACAATGAGTACACATTTATACAGAGAAATTATGCCAATGTATACTGGTACATCAAAAACCTGTATGAGAAAGCATAACACGGCCTGGTCCTGGTTTCGTTTGAAAGAGAGTGGTTCCTCAAACTAAATAAATTGGCCACCTCTGTCTTAAAGCATTCCTTTAAGATCAGTATAGGAGGATTTTATGAATTTCTGAGGGAGCTGGATGTCAAAATGTTCTCTTTAGTGTCACTGTAAAATGTTCTCTTTAGTGTCACTGTTGAGAGCAATTGATTTGGGGAATTGAGTTTAGTAATCATACACTCTCGACCTGCTCCAATAAACAGATTGCTGGTAATTGCTGCTGGCCTTTTTGAAGACTTGTGTTTTTACTATATGTAAATTGGGAGGTGGCTCACAAATTAAAAACCCATATTCACTACAGTATCTTCATGATTTGTGGAGTGATCTGTTTACAGTACATCCTCGAGTCTCAAAGGAAGAGGTGGAGGAGGAAATGGAGAATGACTACTGCTGTACATTCGGGCATGCTTTGAAATGGAACACATGAAAGGTTCATAACAGCAAGAACTTGAATGAACCCAGAGCAGAGAAACATTATTTTATATAGTGCCAGTCCTGAGTCTATTTGTTGCATGTTCAAAAGGAAGGCTCTTACATGACCCAAAGCAGAACTTTGAATCTTGATTGTTGTGCCTGAACAAAGGCTGTAACTTGCTGGACAAAACAATGGGTCTACATAATATGGACAGAGAATGCCCGTGACGTAATGGCAAAGTCATAAATACTGCCAGTTTGCCCAGTAATAAAGAAAATATATTACAATGCATAATCTGTTTTGTCATATTTACAGTGCTTTAAGACTAGAGTTATTTCCTTTTCCCTACTTTGATTTTGTGAATTAAAGCAGGTTTAATTCAGTGTTGCTGTGAGTTTTTTGGGCTGTATGACCATGTCCCAGCAGCATTCTCTCCTAATGTTTCACCTGCATCTGTGGCAGGTAAAATGTTAGGAGAGAATGCTGCTGGAACATGGCCATGCAGCCCGAAAAACTCACAGCAACCCAGTGATTCCAGCCATGAAAGCCTTCAACAATACATTAATCCAGTGTGTTTGATAGAGAACTGTAGATTAAAGACTAAAGGGATTCATATTAAATTAAAAAATTACTTTCAACCAGATTTCAGAAGCAACTCATTTTATAACTAAAATTGTTCAAGTTTTAAAAAAAGATTAAATCTTATTTTTCAAATTGATATTTATTTAACCTGCTCATAAATTACACAGAAGATTTTAAAACTCCATGTCGTATAGGGTTTATGAAGGGCTGGTGTCTAGAGCTTTCAGTTGATAAACAAAGACTGAGGATGTGACAAGGCAACTTGTCAAAGGCCTCAGAATGAGTTGCTTAATGTAACACTAAACCAGGGTTGAATTTTGAGCCCACAAGTTCCAGACTCTCTTTATACATATACTCCTCAATTAGTTAATATAATTTAGTAATTTCACCCAATACCAAATATAATTAAGACCCATTCTGACTCTAACTTAAGAAAGGCTCAAATCATTCCTTATGTGATAGAACGTCAACTTATTAGCCCTATAGCTATAGAGTGTGTAGCCACAGTAAATGGTGGAGGAGGAATATCACATTGTTAAAGCACTGTCTCCTGCTGCTGCCTTATGTTTCATTGTGGGTGTTGAACTGCTAACATCGTAACTGCAATTAATTAATTTTTAAAATAACTTCCCACCTTCTGAAAAAAAATTGATATCAGACTCTACTCAGGGAACACCCCAATGTTTAAAAGTTACATAAATAAATTGGAAATCTAAAGAGATGGATGATACAGAAGGGGCAATGCGTTGTTGTGTTACTAAAGTTTGTACCTATATTCTAAAGTAAAACATGAGTAGGCCAATGCTATATACTGAAAACTTCCATCAACATAAAATGGAAAGTTAATCTTGGGGAAGTGGAATCTGTAAGAAGTGGAATCTGTAAGGAGAACAAATGGTTCCAGTATAAGGAGAAAGGGAGAATGGCAATTCCAACTGAGGTTCATACGGTCTCTTTCTTTTCAACCAGTCATTAAAGGGTATTGATGCAAAGTCTTTTATGCTGCTGCCACTTGATCTGATACTGAACTAGTTTGTTTGTCTAAATGGTATTATGGTATTATACTCTTCCACACAGGCTTACTTACTGCTATTTTACTGTTATATTGCTGCTATTGATTGCCATATCTATATTTAGTAATGTTTTGTAGTGATTGTGTTCATACCGAACATTGGGAATTTGTATTCTGTGTTTTTACCACATCCATGCACCATTCCCAGCTTTAAATGGGGGTTTAATCCTATTCTCAGACAAAATATTTTGTGCCATTAGAGAAAATCTGTAAGCTAAATTTCAGAGGAAGAAATTAGCAAAGTCATCTCTGAGTATTTTTTGCTTAAGAAAACCCCATGCCATCCATTGTATTGCTGTGAGTTAAAAGGTGCTTTAAGGCACATACACAAACCCCGCCTTGAAAATTATAGTGGAGTCAAAAGTGATAAGACAAATCTCTTAATTTAAATTAGATTTTGTTCAAGACTCAGCCAGTGCAAAGGAGGCGACAGCATTCCTCTGCATTTCTAAAACGTGGCTAGAAGAAATTCATAAATATCTAATCTTCAGAGGTATACTGCACTTTGTGTTCAGAATAAATTCAAATACATAACAGAAAGGCTTCCATGAAAAGGAACAAGCAGGAAAAACTTTAGGTTCTGGAGGAGTTCGATGGCAGGGGCTTGGTAGGATACAAGTCCTAGAGTGGGACTTGTATCATCCATACCTTTGGTAGGCATGGGGCTCCAATGTGCACTTCACAGACTTCAGTCCTCACATACCGAATAAACTCTCTGTGCCTACCTATTCCCTTATGTCCAGTTGCAAGGGCTTTAGCTATGCAAAGCCTCATAGCACAACCAGAAAAAAACAAATGTAAGGATTACATACTACAACTCACTGAGGGGGCTTCCAGACAAAGCTAAAACCCACACAGAAATTGATTCAAATACCCTGTTTCCACACGGGTTTTAGTCTCTACCCCCAACCTAAATCCTAGGCTTTCCTGGGGGAAGGGGGTGGCTACATGCCATCGTGAGTCAAATCAGGATGGCATAAAGCCACCCTGAAGCCTAAATTTTGCCCCTAAAAATTTACTCAAAGGGGGCTGGCAGCCACAGAGCCTAACTGTAGCGTGGAGGGAACATGATATCAGAAGCCAGTCTCTACAGGCCCTGAGTAACCCCGGTTTACTCCAAATTAATTGTTTTTACGTTTGGATGCCTCCAGTAAAACCAAGACAGGTCTCAGATTAAAGGCCTGTTTGGAAGGGCCCTGACTGTCACCTAACAGCAACAGTGCAGAACAGTGAATATGGAAAACCACACACAAGCTCTACTAGAACTTTGCGTAATGCAAATAAGCTTTAGAATTGTTTTTCAATTTCACCTATCCTCTTTCAAAGATTCAAAAATTCCAAATTGAATGAACATCCCACGAAACCAAAAACCCTACCAAAGAGCTGATTTCCATCTGCAATATTTGCATTAATACAAGAGATATTTGCTGCAAATTTTCATACCTGTGCAATGTAACACAGAAAATACTGTGAATTGAAACAGTGTTGTGTTATACTGGACTCCTACAGAACTATTTACGAAGCTTCCAAATATATCCCTTGTTTTCCTGATTCTTCAGCTATTTATACATACATATATACATACATACATACATATTCCTTCACAGTTTATAGTTCATGGTCTTCAAGATATCCATGTATCTCTGCAGTCATAAACTTTTTAATAGATTAAGGGCAATGCTGAGCTGGGAGATTTGGGGAACTATTGTCCAACTAACCTTTTCAAGCTGTAACATTTTGCTCTTCAACCTGGGTCAATTAGGTAAAAAGGTTATTCTAGAAAACCTGAACCTAAACACAAAACAAACATGTTCCAGCACATTGCTCAATAACCTACCATACAAAGGTTATGAAAAAACACAGAATTAGGATTAATTAATTTTTTCCAACCAGTGCATTTTCTTCCTGCAGAAATAATTTGCTATTAGGATTTTAAAAATAAACAAAAATTAATAGGAACCCCCCCCCCCCCATTTTGATCCTACTGAGAAGATATGTTTAATCACTATATACAAAGACATATGGAAAAGATAACTATTTTCTCAGATTCTGAGTCAGACCCACTTTAGTGTAGATAGTACTACATATTCTGATGCCAATTCATAAAAGGGCTAGCAGTAGACCAACTGAAGTATTTCCCAAATAGGACGCATATATTTGTGTAACAATATGCCATGTTTGGGGGCAGTGGACTGATCAAAAAATTAAAATCATTTTTGTTGTCTATCAATGGTTTCTGGAATTTAAAAAAGTGTTTTATTTTCAAATAAATTGCTACTTGCATGAGGTTTAACAACTTCAGATGTGTAATTATTAACATTAAATCCCAACCTCTCACGCATCATACTACAATTATATCAGCACATAGGACTTAATCCAAGTTTCATTATGCAACAATAAGAAACAGCAGTTATTCTATTAAAACTTTGCAGGTTTACTTTGTTGTTGTATGCCTTCAAGACATTTATGACATGGGATTTCCTGCCAACCTTCAGGGTGAGGTTTGCCTTTGCCTTCCTCCATAGTTGAAAGAGAGTGTGTATAACTCGCCATAGGTCACCTGGTGGGTTTCCATGGCTGAGTGATTACTTGAACCTTAGTTTCCAGAATCATAATCCAACACTCAAACCACTATTACACTATGTGGGTTCTCGAAAGTACTCAGATGGATAATATTTACTTGTGACCAATAGGCCAGGAGTGGATTGGAAGAGGGTCAAAGAGTGCAGCCAGTAAGAACTTGAAAAAACAGCTTGGAATGTAAATAGAAAAACATGTTAATTCCATAATGCAATCCCCATTGGTGAACACAAAGGACTGTAGAGGAACTTATTAAAACTCATATGTGGGGAGCAAGAGGAGAAATGCTGACCTTCCAGAGGATATTCAGGCTTACTCCCATCCTACCAAACCATTGGGTCATACTGGCTGGGGCTAACAGAAACCAGAAATTTAGCAAAATATGGAGGGAGGGTCATAGGTTCCTCAGGTCTATATTATACAAATACCATCCACATGGAGAAATCATGGTTTCCTGTGATTTCTGTCCTTGACAGCGGCATCTTGACAGAGCTCCTTTTTCAGAAACTTGAACAGAAGAAGAAAATAATATTTTTTCATTTGTGGTGATGGCACTGTGTGAATTGAGAGGCAAGGGCTTTGCTTTTAAGGGCATGCTTTTGAAATAACATTCAATCGTCACAATTTCACCCTATATAGGACCTTATGGCCATAAATTAAAGTCATTCAGGTGAGAAAATGCACAAAATAATTGTTGTGACCATTAAAGGTAGGGGTAGTGTAGTGATTTGAGTCTTATGACTCTAGAGATCAGGCTTCAATCCCTGCTCAGCTATGAAATTTACTGGGCAAGTCACGCTCTCTCAGCCTAAGAGGAAGGTGATGGCAAAAGTCTTCTGAACAAATCATACCAAGAAAACCCTGTGATAGGTTTGCCTAAGGCTCGCCATTTGTCAGAAATGACTTGAGGGCATACAACAAAAACAAGAACCTCAGGTGCTATATTTGATTGGTAGATCCAGAACTTGGAAAAATTACTTTTTTGGACTGTAACTCCAAGCCAGCATGGCAACAGGACTTAGTTGTGCTCTCCCAAAAGCCTGTCCTCAAAAGCTGTTTTTTCCTGAGAGCTGTAGGCCATAAATAATAACTTTTCCAAGCTGTGGGACAGATGTGCTTTCAGATGTGTTCATTTCTTTGTGCCACACTCCTTTGAACACTGCATTCTGTTGCTGTGGGACCAGTTTGCCTACTAAGGAGCCATATCCAACAGGAAATATCCTTGCTTTGTCTAATTTCTCACAACCAAGCTTAAATTGAATTTTCTTCACTGAGATCCCCCTTCTCCAATTCTAGCTACAAGCAACTCTCAAAAGACTGCTAATGTTAATGACAAAAGTTCTCATCCCTCAGGGAACCATTGTGCCTACAAAGCACATCCAGCACAAGTCATCCAACTGCAGTGCAAAGAACTACAGGGGGTACACAAGTAATGGACTACATCAAGTAGCAACATTTAAAGCATGGCCGCTCATAGACATGCCCTCAAGGATAGTTTAAGAACAGAAGTACTCTGTTGAGACATGTCAACAAAACCAATTCAAGCTGTTTGGTCTCTAGGACCAGACCTCTTGTAAGCTAACGGATCTTAATGGCCCGTTTGAGATGAAGCCATCTGAAATCTTTGGGATTATAACATGCTCTTTCTGGGGGATAATATCCTTCAACTCTTGGCCTAAATCCAGTGGATATAGTGGATGCTGGCTAGTGTAATTGGACTTTCATCTTCTCCCCCTGAACCACACAAAGACCTATTTGGATGGTTTCCAAGCCCTTCAGAGATTTTGGAGGTCGCACAGAGAACTGCTTGGGAGTGAGGGGAAATTGTTCTTCTCCTGTTTTGTTGATGGAAGCAGTTCTGTTACTGGAGTAATATTCTCCCTTTGGCCCCTCCCTCAACTGCACCCAACTTCTGGGGTACATAGAAGATTGAGGAAAATGATAAAGGATGTCCTCAGCTAATAAAAAAGTCTCATTGCTTCATCTCTGTAAGCCCAGGCTCCACATCACCCAGCTGTCTACATCTCTCCTCCTTATTTATACTGCTAGTGATGCTAGAAAAACAGTTTGATGTGCAGCAAAAAGCATAGTTGCTGTCAGATATTCCTAAGCAAGATCACCAAGTAAGCTGGAATGACAATTTGGTGTGAAAGCCACACATACTTAAAAGAGAGTGGGTGAGCAATGAGACACAAAAGAACCAAAAAGGTTTTCTTTAAAAAAAAGTTATTGCAAAAATATGCAGGCAGCATATGTACTTAAGGAGCCCATCCAATTAAGTGAAAGTTAACAAACTCTTTCAAATACCTACTTGTAACCATTTAAACTTGCTCACTGTTTCAGAATCTGCGTCAGAGGCCTCTATCATGCACCAATCCTTTCAGAGAGGTGACATATGGTGACGAAAGACACAATTTTTGAGTGATGACAGCCTAAATGTAGATACTCTCCAGAGAAAGTGAATTTTTTCCCACTGGGTTCCCAATGGTAGGCAAAGAGGCCTTTATTCTCCTTAATTCATGAGTTACTTTATCCCATCTGTACTTGTTTGTTTTGACATAATTTCATTGTTAACTGCTTTTCGGTACTGAGTTGATATTAATGCTGAACTGTTGTACTTGGGGCCACACCTAGTACCTCCTCATGGGGCTTGTTTTCGTATGTTTTCCCATGACCACCTTTTTGTAGACATCAGAAATCTCACCTCCTGTTTTCCCATCTTTTTTCTTGCCCCAGAAATCTTAACAACCATGCCAGAGCTTCTAAATTTTTAACTTCTTTCTTTCCCTCTTCTTTTTTTAAATGTCATAATCGCTTACAGCTACCCTGACCCCAACTTTTATCTTAAGTCTGAGTGCTACAATTTGACCAACAAAAAAGAAAATAACTCAGATTCTGAGATCTTGACCACACTTTCCTGATAAGTTCTAGTTCTAGCTCATTTGACATTTTAATATTGTACTTTATAATGTAACCTCAAAGGCAACAAACACACTCTGCACATTTTTGCGGTGCCTGCCATGATGCCTCAATAAGTTATGGCTGATGCAAATCTTATAATCTTAATCTTATAATACAGACAGCACAACACATATGTACATACTGAGGGAAAGAGATGTGTACACACATGTAGACTGAGATTTATGTGTCCACAATGATAATTTTGGTCATTGCAGAGAGAGAAGTTCACCACCTCATTCATGCAGTGATGAAAACAACAGGACTCACCTTCCTACTGCATGCAAGCTCCGCATAGGGCCATTTAGTGACCAGTGAAGAGCAGGAGACATTGGAGAACCATATGAGTATGTCCCTATAAGCAGAAGCAGAATGAGAACACTGTTCTTCAGAACCCCTTTGTGGCTCCCTGGAGGTCCCAGAGGATGATACTTCCATTGTGAATCTGGTGATAAGCACATATTCAGATGCTTCTCTCATGCCCCTCTCTCCCTCCACTGACCACAGAATGGCAATTGGGGATACAGTAGGACTTGGGTGGCACTTTATAATACATCTCTTGATGGAGGATCTGGGCCAATATGAAGGGAAATAAAAAAATAAATTCTGGACGAGACTGAAGTTCAGTATTCTGTTCCTACATCGATCAATCAGGTGTTTACAGGGGGCACTAAACCAGTGGTTCTCAACCTGTGGGTCCCCAGATGTTTCGGCCTTCAACTCCCAGAAATCCTAACAGCTGGTAAACTGGCTGGGGTTTCTGGGAGTTGTAGGCCAAAACACCTGGGGACCCACAGGTTGAGAACCACTGCCTTAAACAAAACATAAGTGTGATGACTATTGCTTATGTTTACTAGCAAATTGGTAGAAAGGAAAGAGGAGATATATGCCATGCCAAATGGTGCTGGTGCCTCATCAAACTACAATTCCCATGATTTCATAGCCATGGCAGTTAAAATGGGGTCCATCTGTATTGTATATGCACCCATAGTTCGAGAGACCTTTATGGAATATCTCCCGGTGCAAGACTCAGATGTAGTTTTCCCAGGGTTTGGAAATAAAGTAGACAAAAAGGAAAAAAATATATGAGTTACATGGTTCATGAGTTGCAAATTATATTGTATACCTATATCACAAAATACTCAATGAACTAAATCTGTCTCCGCCAACCTGGTGCCATCTAGGTGTGTTGGCTTACACCTTCTAGAATTCCTGATCTTCAGCCAGGCAGGTTGTGAGCCATAAGTCAAAATAACTGGAGGGCACTCGTTTGGGGAAAGATCTCTCTGAAAAGTGTATTATAGTATCAGGGCACTTAATGTTAATTAGATTAAGATCTTGGATCTTTTTTGTTTTATGGAACAGAAAAGAGAATCTTATCTTTACAAATATACTTTCTCAAACCTTTCTTCAAGCCATTACATTCAATGCACAATACATTAGTGCATTGATTTTTTTTCTCATAATGCTGCTGCCACATTCCATGAAATTAACCTTAAAGTATGGATACAGACCAAGATTTGCAGTGCTGTGCTATTAACAACTATACAGTTATTAATGGTTATACTTTCTTGCCTATAATTTAAGATTCATTGACTATTGAAACTAATGCTCACATCAGATAAGACATGGTTATTTATTGACTGACATCAGTTATGACTCTGAAGATCTTAAAGTAACATTCCTGTTCCCAACTACAATATTAAAACTAAATGATGAATTTAATTTTCATTCATAAGCTATCTTGGCAGCATAAACTGAAAGGCAGAACACAAAGTTTTGTTTTGTTTTCTACAGCTGATGTGGGAACTGATAAGGCTAGGTGTTGTCTTATACTATTCTCTCTCTATATGGTGATGGCACTCCTATTAACTGAATTAACGGGGGGGGGGGTCGCAAAGCTAATTTTGAATGTTGGTTTGACGTGCACATAAAAACAATAATGCTACATGCCCCTATAGAAAAAATCCTTTTAGCTCTTCAACCTAATAAACTGCAGATGTATTGGAACTAAAGTTTCTTTATCCCCAGTCAACTTAGCCAATGCCTGAGGATACTGAGAGTTGTAGTTAAAAGGCAACACACTTCTTAAGGTTATGTCCTGCCACATCTATTCCTTTAAAGCAGGCATGGGCAAACTTTTGGCCCTTCAGGTGTTTTGGACTTCAACTCCCACAATTCCTGGCTTCGGGCCCCTTCCTTCCCCCCCCCCTCAGCCGCTTAAGGAAGGGACCTGAAACCAGGAATTGTGGGAGTTGAAGTCCAAAACACCTGGAGGGCCAAAGTTTGCCCATGACTGCTTTAAAGTTTTGTCTATTATTTCTCAATTTTTTTTTGCAAAAGCGAGAGGAAAGAACCCAAGGCACTGCTAGAATTTTTCCATGTTTCTTTTTTATGTTAAAAGAGATTAATGTCTTCTTAAAAATTCTGGGCCTTTATGAAATCATACCCATCTCTAAACTTGTATGATCTCTTTTGGGTTCCTCCCTAAATCAATCATTTCCCATACTCCTTTTCTAGTTGTCCAAGAAGAGGATTCTCCCTTTTTGGCTCTTGTCTAAAGAAGGGATAGAATTCATGCAAGATGTTGTTGGAAGCATTTTCACATTCACTATGCGGGCCAGGGCTGTTGGAGCCAAAATTTAACAACATCTGTCTGTCTGCACTATTCCTGTCCCAACCAAACAGGACTAGCATCAGTCCTGGATCCATGACAGCATCAGCATCATCCATCATTTAAAACTTCTGGAACATGGCCATACAGTCCGGAAAACCTACAAAACCCCCAACTCAATATTGAATTTCATTTTACAAAAGTGAAATGAAATTCAGTTAAAAACAGTGCAAAAAGAGAGGTGAAACCTATTGAGAATTCTTATTGTTGTTATCTTCCTTCCAAACCCCAATGCCTGTGGACTCTGGAGGAACCAGTGAATTTTAACTGAAAATGCAGCCTTGAGATGCTCTGTCTGGAAATCCTGCATTGAGCAGAAGGTTAGATCTGATGGTTCATAAGTCCCTTCCAACTTTATGATTATATGAATAAAAGCTGCAGAATTATTCCTCACCATATCTTCTGCAATCCCTCCTTCTATTTGAGGAACATTCTCTTATAGTGGTTTTCTCTGATGCACATCAGATGCATTGCACTTTAGTATTGCATCCTTGTTCACTGGCCATGCTGACTAGAACTGATGGGAGTTATGGTCTAAAAACCATGGAGGCCCTCAGGTCAGGAAAGGCTGGTCTTAGAACAGATTATCAGTTGTCTTGATGGCTGTTAGACCATGTGCCCATAAAAAATCCCCTGTGAGTCTTTTTCAGCTCCCAGAGCAGCCAAGGCCTCACTGTTTAGCTCTTATATCTCTTAGTGATTGCTGTCCTCATATACAAAGGGACCAGGTGACTGACCTCATATGTCTATCAGAAGGGACAACAGTTTAAGGAAATGCTGCTACATGCCCTGGATGTTAGGATGAAGATAGGGTAGAAATATCATAGCTGTCTATATTTTGTTATCAAAACTAGATGAAAATTTCCATCTTAAAAGAGCATTCAGTTTGGTTTGAATTAAATTAAGAGTGCATTCCTCAGAAGCCTAGTGCCACTTTACATCACAATTGGGGGATAGTCCAGACAGCTATGTGTGCAATATTGTACAAATTGCTCTTGTTGCCAGTTACTAACTTTGAGACGGCTTTTAATATTTAAAAAAATCTAGGTTACAACTTCTCCTTATGTGTAAATTCTATACATGTGAGGGAGAGCAGAAGTGAAAATAGTACCTCTGCCGCTGCCTCCTCCCAACTGCATCTAGATCAGGCCTGCATAAACTGCAGCCCCTCCAGGTGTTTTGGACTTCAGCTCCCAGAACAACTGACCATTGGACAAGCTGGTTATGACTTCTGGGAGTTGGGAGTCCCAAAGACTTGGAGCGCTGCAGGTTGTGCAGGCCTAATCTAGACAGTGATTGCTTCCCAAAAAAGAAACTCTCCTTGATATTTTTAAGTCCTGACTTTCCAGTCCTAATATATGAAAGAGTCTCCATAAGCAGAAAGAAAATTAGCAAAAAAAGCCATTAACAAATCACTATCAAGACAACAGCTCCTATTATTAGACTATGATTGTGGTAACCATGTCTGAAAACATCTCCCATCCATAAGAATGGAGAACAGTAGGCTTGTTTTCCAAAACATTGAAAAGTTAATCTTTTGTGCCACAGGTCCTCCTTTTGTAGTCAACAAGGACAATTACTAATCTGGCTAGGAGATTATGGGTGGGGTAGTTCGGAAGGTTCAGGACTTGTAGTGCATAATGAACACTTTCCAAGCTCTTGTTTCACAGTGGTAAGTGTCAGAATTGGCCTTTCTCCCCCAGGGAGTGTTTTTAGGATCACAGCTCTCTACAACTTGGGTCCACCAAGCCTTGCAATGTATTTTTCACCACACAAGATGTCCTTAGGAAGAGTGATACATGAATCCCACTTAGAGTTCCCTCATAATATAAGGCGAGTAATAAGGATGCAGCACAAGGCCTTTTGGGGAGGGGGGCCAACACCCTATGAAGATGATTTTCTTGGCAAGAGCTACCTGAACCCTCTGTCACAGTCCTAGTCCAGCATGCAAACATTTACACCATGCTGACTCTAGGTTCTCACTGTAGGTTTTAATTGTACTAGACATTTATCTTGTAAATATGAGTTGTTAAGTTTTTTTTAAAATCAACTGTAAAAAATAGGTAACAAATAAACTGTATATGAGAAACAAGGGATTGTTTCCCTTCATTTACCTTCTACTAGTCAGATAAGCTTTACTAGTCAGCAAATCATATTATCCTTCCAAAAATAAGGAAGAGGGAGAATGGATGGCCATCTGTCAATAATTCTTGAGGGATTTTGAAAGAATCTCTTAGCTGCAAGTGCTAGGAGATCCCATAGGCCAGGAATTTAACACTCACCACGTGGTCTAAAATTAAGGTGGCATTGTCTCCTCTTTGTCATCATGCCAAGGTCTGACACCACTGGCAAACTCTAAGAAGTACCCCCTTATTTTCATGCTTTACTTATCTTGCCTTTCTTGTCTCTGGAAAGCCTTGTCAAATGAGGATGCATGCCACAGATTGGGGGGGAGGCCTTTAATTAACTTTTCCTCCATTGAGAAACACATCTTTCAAAGGATCTATGCATCCTTTGAAAATCAGGCAAGGGGAACAAAGGAGTATCCTCTAATTGGCATCTTCCCTCCTGACTGACAGATTCCCACCTTTGTTCAGAGCTCATTGCAATTAAAAAAACTTCCAAAAGAAGGTTGCAATTTGTTTCCACCAGCCAGCCTTTATTTCTTCTGCAGACCAACCCCCCCCCCCCCAAATCTAACCATGTAATGCAGTTTCACACTAGTATTGAAGAAAGGGGTTTCATTGTATAAACCAGGGCCCTCAAACTAAGGCACACTGGACAGATGTGACCCTCCAAGGCCATTTAGCTGATTTTATGTTGGGTCACTGTGAGTTTTCTGGGCTGTATGGCCATGTCCCAGAAGTATTCTATCCTGATGTTTCACCCACATCCATAGCAGTCATCCTCAGAGGTTGTGAGGTCTGTTGGAAACTAGGTAAGTGGGGTTTATATATCTGTGTAATGTCCAGGGTGGGAGAATGAACTCTTGTCTGAGGCAAGTGTGAATGTTTCAATTGGCCACCTTGATTAGGATTGAATAGCCTTTCAGCTTCAAGGTCTGGCTACTTAATACCTGATGAAATGGGAGGTGTTAGTTGGCCCTGATTATTTCTTGTCTGTTTTCTGATTTTAGAGTTTTTTAAATACTCAGCCATAGCAGAGAACACAGAAATACTAGAGAACTCTAGCAACCACCATGTCAGACTACACAGAGAGGCCACCGAAATCCACAAGCATGTGGACAATTTCAACAGAAAGGAGGAAACCATGAAAATGAACAAAATCGGGCTACCAGTATTTTTAAAAACCTCTAAAATCAAGTCAGTGAATAATGAACAACACTCTGAAAACAGGGGAATTCCAGATAAGAAACAATCAGGGCCAGCTAAATCACCTCCCAACAAAGGATCCCCCAGACAGGAAGCAGACAAGCTTTGAAGCTTCAAGATTATTCTAATCATGGTGATCAGTTGCAACATTCACACTTGCCTCCAACAGACTAGAGTTATTTCTCCCAACCTGGACTTTCTACAGATATATAAACCCCACCAGCCTCTTTCCAACAGACCTCACAACCTCTGAGGATGCCTGCCAGAGATGTGGGCAAAACATCAGGAGAGAATGCTTCCGGAACATACAGCCTGGAAAACTCACAGCAACTCAGTGGTTCCAACCATGAAAACCTTCAACAACACATTGATTTTATGTTGGTTAAAACTGTTCTATTGTAGTTCTTTCATGGGGGCTTTTTGTACTACAATAAGATATGTGCAGTGTGCATAGGAAATCATTCAAGTTTTTTTTTAAACTATTGTCCAGCCAACAGTCTGAGGGACCGTGAATTGACCCCTGGCTTAAAATGTTTGAGGACCCCTGATATAGATGGTAATATAGGAAATCCTGGAATCAGTTTGAGGCCCAGATGGAGGTTGCAGAAAGCACAGATGCACATTAAGGGTTTACTTTCTGCACTTTTGTGAGTTTGTTGTCTGGCTGTGCATGAAGGGGACGGGGCCCAAGGAGCCCTTCTTTCTTCCCCTGCCCTCTTCCTGCGTTGCCAGGAGGCAAGGTGTGGCCAAAGGTCCTCCGCTCCCTTTCTTCCTGATAGATAAATAAATGACCCAAGGCGAGAGGTTGGAGTGCTTAGGATTCCTGGGTGAGCTAATGGGGTCTGCCGGGCGAGGAGGGGAGGGAGGGGCCGAGAGAGAGGAAGGCGCTCCGACGCCTCCGAGCCTGCCTCCCCCGCCTCCCGCCCTGTCAAAATGGGATGAATGTTACCATTTTTGGACATGAGTTTCGCGCAAGCCCAGCCCTTTAACCACACCGTTCAAAAGTGAAGGAAACTCTCCGTCCCGCCGCTGAAGGGCTGGGCGAAGTGGAGGATGTGCCCCTCTCTCTTTCTCGGCCAAAGGAAGGGGGGCTGCAAGGCAGGAGCTCCTTCACTTCCTTCACTACAGCACACAAGCCATCTCTCCATTTGCTCCCAACACACCCAACCCTCTGAGACTTCAGTCCCGACTCGAGCCGACTTTTCCTCCAGGACTGGTCTTCCCTTCCCTCCAGGAACAACACTCTTATTGGTGCCCCTACAATGCGCTTTGGCGCCGGTTTAGCTGCCACGGCTCCAGGCTATGCTTTTACAAGGTCTTTAGGCTTCTCTGACAAGCAGTCACTAACTGGCGCTTCAATACAAATTCTAGGATTCTGTATAGCACTAAACCATGGCAATTCAAAGTGGTGTCAAACCACGCTAATTCTATGGACTTGTGTAGGTCCATACAAACTTTCCCGGACCCTTTGCTCCACAAAAGAGACCCTTCTCTCAGTCTGGATTGACACTGTCATATAATACAGTTTCTGAATCGCCACATATTCCAGCTCAAAGCAGAAAATGTGGGATTTTATTCAGAGGTGAGGAAGGAGTCCCCTTTACACATATAAAATCCAGATTATCTGCTTTGAACTGGAGTGTATGGCTGTGTATACTCATATAATCCAGTTCAAGGAAGATGTGGATCATCTGATTTGATGATATGAGTCTATACTGCCTTATAAACCAGTTCAAATCAGATAATCTGGATTCGGGTTGGCCCTCAGGCTGGATCTACTCGGCCACATAATCCAAATGATCAAATCAGATAATCCACATCTTTGAACTGGATTATATGAGTCCACACAGCCATATATTCCAATTCAAAGCAGATAATCTGGATTTTATATGTGTAAATGGAGCCTCTTCCACACAGCTGAATAAAATCCAACATTTTCTGCTTTGAACTGGAATATATGGCAACGTGGGTTAAGACATCCCAGTTCAAAGCAGATATTGTGGTATTTTCTGCCTTGATATTGTGAGTTATATGGCTGTGTGGAAGGGCCCTGGGACCTTGGTCTCATGAGTTCCTCTGGAGAGAAAACGTGGGATATAAATACTGTACTAATGCTAATAACAGACTCCATTAGAAAGGAAAGTGCCTTTTCAGTGGTGACTCCAAGGCTCCTTGCAGCCCGAAGCCAAAGGCCTTTCCACACAGCCATATAACCCAGAATATCGGCAGAAAATCCCCCAATATCTGCTTTGAACTGGGTTATCTGAGTCCACACTGCCATATGTTCCAGTTCTAAGCAGAAAATGCAGGATTTCCTTCGGCTGTGTGGAAGGAGCCTGAGTCCACAATGCCATATAGTCCACAGTTCAAAGCAGATAGTGTGGGGTTTTATTCAGCTTGTGCGGAAAGGACCTTTTTGAGGAGAAAAGGCAGGATATAATTGAGAGGCAGGAAGGGGGGGGGACACAACAACACTGAGGCTGGATCCACACTGCTATATAACCCAGCCCAGTGCCATTAATTCGCATCCTAAAACTGCATGATAGGGCAGTGTGGATCCAGCCTGAGGTCCCATGAACTCCATTATAGTGTAGATCAGGTATGGGCCAACTTGGGGGCTCCAGGTGTTTTGGACTCCAACTCCCACCATTCCTCGCAGCCTCAGGCCCTTTCCTTTCGCTTAAGCGGCTGAGGGGGAAAAGGAAGGGGCCCGAGGCTGTGAGGAATGGTGGGAGTTGGAGTCCAAAACACCTGGAGCGCCCAAGTTGGCCCATGCCTGGTGTAGATAGAGCCTTTCACCACAAGTAAGCAAGCGTGCCTTTGCCTTCCTTCCCTGCTCCACCTTCCCTTCGGCCCCACAACTTTGCAGGGAGCCCATGTGCCATGAAGCCAGGCTCCACGCCAGGCGACCAGGTGCCACGCGCGACGGGACGGGCTTTCCGCGCCAGGTCTGAGGCGGGCCGGGAGAGGAGAAGCCCGAAAGGATTCCCCTCCCGATCCCCTCCTCCCCTCCCACCCAGATCCAGGCTGACCTTCCTCTGCTGCTTCTCCCAGGCTGGATCCAAAAGGAGATCCCTGTCCCAGTCTTCCTCGGGCTGCATGTAGTCGTTGGTTTGCTGCGAGTCGTAATGATCCATCATGCTTGCTTTGCTTTCCTTTCCGGGCTCTTTCCCTTTCCTCTGGCTTTTGTGTGCGTGTGTTTATATATATATAAATATATATTTCCCAATCCTCCCCCTCCGAGGGCTCTCTTGCCGCCCGATCTGGAGAAAGCCAGCGAGTGGGGAAGGCAGCTCTCCTTCTGCCAGATCGCAGCCTAATCTTTCGCACACACTGAAAATGAGGGGGAGGACGAGGGAGGGGGCTCGCCTCCCGACGGGGCTCATTGGCTGGGCGGAGTTGCTCAAAGTTCATTTCGAGGGAGACCGGGGCCCCCATTGACTGGCGCAGCTGTCAATCGCAACTTTGGGCCGCTCCCATTGGTAGGTTTAAGAGCGCGCTCCCCCCTCCTCCCCGCTCAGGTTTCCGCCCCCCTGAAGAACACGTGTGACGTCTAGATTTCAGGTGGGAGGGGGAGTGGAGTGGTGACGTCGCCTGGAGTTGGAGAATTGATTATTATTAATTCTAACGATAGGCTACCACTCGTGGCTGGGTGTGATTGCCTTCCAAGGACAGAGTCTTGGTGAACAGCCAATCCAGTGACATCACAGAAGGCACTTCACCTGACAGCAGCCAATTCATCACTTAGCAACGATCCAGTGACATCAAATAATGCCACTTCACCTGGCAACAACGTATTCATCACTTAGCAACGATCCAGTGACATTACAGAAGGCTACTTCACCTGGCAACAGCTGATTCATTACTTAGTAACAGCAGATCAGTGACATCACAGAAGGCCACTTCACCTAGCAACAGCCAATTCATCACTTAGCAATGGCAATACCAGTGCTGTCAAAGAAGGCCACTTCACCTAGCAGCAGACAATTCATCACATAGCAATGGTAGAACCAGTGACATCACAACCGTTCAATGCTAAGGCTTCCCGCCAATCAAACTGTAGAGGAGAGTCTACTGAACAAGCCAGTACCTGCCACATACCAGTACTGCTATCTGTTGAGGAATTATGAAGGTGGAGGCATTACTTTTCATTCAACCCTCTTATTAATATTTTATGCAAAATGTTGGGTTTGGTAAACAAGTTTTCTACTAAACCACAAACACTGCAAGTATTCAGTATTGATTCTTTTTAACTGATTTTATAATCTTTATAATCTTTTCAGAATATTTCTAGTTTTTGTGGATATTAAATATGTTATTTAAATGTGTATGCAGGTGCCTTTCACTCGCCTGTTCTTATGGTGTGTCCATCAATTTCATAAAGTTTTCTGAGGCAAGGAATTCTCAGATGGTTTACCCAATTCCTTCCTCAGAAATATAGCTTTCTGCTGTTCACTGATGGTCTCCCATCCAAGTATTAACCAAGGCTGATCCTACTTAGTTTCCAAGATCACAGATCTGGTGCCTTACAAATATATTTTAAACTATTGAAAGGGCTTGTGGCCTAGCACATCAAATTAATATCACACTAAAATTAACATCAGTATAGTATTGTCATTACTGGTGTTCATGATGGGAAGGTTATTCGGTATAATTGTCTGCCTGGATGCAAATTACTGAATGATTTATTGTAAAAAAATTAGGATTTGGAGCAGTTAAATCAGCGTTTGAAAACTTACTATGCTAAGACGATGGCCATAAGATTGCTGAAATGTTTACATTACTAAAATTGAACATGTTTCCACTTGCCCAAATGCAGTGGCTGCTTGTGGCTTCCAAATTTTTTTCATGAGGAAAAGCAGTGGCTAGTGGTTAGATCTATGTGAATGGTGAGTTGACTCTGGCATTTAGTCTGACCTTGAACCTGTTTTTTGGAGAACATTCAGCACCTTGGAAAGTTCCTTGAGCTTCCAGACTGAATTTCTCTACCCTGCTTTCATGGGGTGCATGTACAGTGAACATGGTACAATTAATGTGGTTTGACACTACTTTAACTGCCATGGCTCAGTGCTACAGAATCATGGGAGCTGTAGTTTTACAAGCTATTTAGCCGTCACTGCCAAAGAGTGCTGGGGTCTCACCAAACTACAACTCCCAGAATTCTGTAGCACTGAGCCATGGCAGTTAAAGTGACATCATAGTGCATTCATTCTACAGTGCAGATGTACTGCATGAGCTGCCATTGGACTATAGATTGGACTTTGATCATGTTTTGACTCTCTAATAATACATATGAGGACCTTTAGATTATTTATTTGCACTTCACAATTTTGAAATAGAATACTTCTGTATTATCTACACCAATTGCTATATTTTATTGTTTTTACCAGAGGGTACTGTGAATTTATGATGTTGTGTTTGACTTTTTATTGTTTATGTTTTGTTTTGCACTTGTTGTATTTTGTATGTCACACCTTGATTGTTCTGTGAGCCTCCCCGAGTCCTTCTGGGAGATGGTGGTGGGATATAAATAAAGATGATGATGATGATTATTATTATTATTATTCTAGATGTGGCTTCACTGTCAACATAAGCAAGCATGGTGAAAAAACTTGAGAATTGCAGGCTAACAACATCTGGAGGACCACAAAACATTTTATTTATTTATTTATTATTCAAACTTATATGCTGCCACTCCCCTAGGGCTTGGGGCAGCTTACAAGAACAGGCTAAAATCTAACAATTTAAAAACATCTTAAAAACATCTCAAAAACGCTCCCCCAGGGCTTGGAGCGGCTTACAAGAACAAGCTAAAATCTAAGCAATTTAAAAACAGCCTTTACCTACCTATCTGGTGTGTGTGTGTGTGTGTGTGTGTGTATGTGTGTGTGTGTGTGTGTGTGTGTGTATATATATATATATGTATGTATGTATGTATGTATGCTTCCTTTTCCCCAGGACTGGGATTCAGGCAACCCAAAACAGGGTTGAAAAAAACCCCCAAAAACAAACAGATCATTATAATATTTAATTACCACCAATTATTACCATATTAAAACACTATTAAATATACAAAAATATTTGTAATCATTTGTAATTCAAGTGCTTGTTTGGTATGGACCCATAAGATTTGGGTCCATACTATCTGAAATAGCATCTGTCTTTATTAGTCAGCTCAAGTTTTAAAATTCTCTCGACAGGACTCCCATCTGCAATGACCATTTAATGCAGTTCAAAACTAGCTTTAGACTGTGAGTCAGACAACAAACTAACACAATGCCTTGTGAAATAAAATCCTTAATGTGCATCAGTACTTTCTGGTTTGTGTCATCACTGTCATTACAATAAACCATCTACAATATAATACAAAAGCCATCATTAGTAATACTGTAAATTCGTTATTTCTGAAAAGGTGCCTTTTCTGATATAAACATAGCAATTGTAGTATTTCTCCTTCATGCCTCCTTAACAGAGCATATCAAAACACTTTCTCCTCCTCTTAAGAACCATGGCCAGTAGATGTCTGGGTTTCAAACTGGTCCCAGGCTTTCCTATATAATCATCTGCACAGTGAAACCACTTTCTTCAAGACTGGTTTGAAACTACATTAAATGGTCAGTGTAGATGGGGCCCCAGTCTCACTTCAATCACAAACATGTTCAATAAGGACATAAGAGAGAACTTAGGGCCCTTCCACACAGCCATATAACCCAGAATATGAAGGCAGAAAATCCCACAATATCTGCTTTGAACTGGGTTATCTGAGTCCACACTGCCATATATTTCAGTTTATAGCAAAAAATGTGGGATTTTATTCACTTTTGTGGAAGGGGCCTTAGTTGCTCCCAGGCTGTGAATTTCTCTCTCGTTAGAAATTAGGCTGATGCCACTCTGTTCTTTTTCTACCAACAGGCAAAGACTTTTTAATTTCAGCAACCCTTTGGTTTTCCATTTGTTGTGCACGTAGGCACATTTAATGGGCTGTGTTTTCAATGTGCTTTTTAAATTTACTGTTTTTTAATATAATTGTTTGATATTTAGGAAATTTTGTATGACTAGGCTATAGCTGGACATTGTTTTACTTTGGTTCTAAGGAATCTTGGGTCCTATGCCAGGAAAAAAATCAGGATACAAATGAAATAAATAAATAGAAGTGCAAATGCAATCTATTAAAAGCTCTTTCTCTGCGGCCAGTCAATTGCTGAAAGCATGCTTGGATTAAAAGATCTTCAACTGCCAAAAGAAAGACAACAGGATGGAAGGCAGGCTACATCAGTGAATGTCAAGTATGCAATTATTTCCCAGTGCAGTATTCATGACCATTGGCTGCAATTGTTTCTGATAGACTCTTTGACTAGCACTGGGTCAATCTTCCTTGGAAGGGAATTCTATGACATGGGAGTGAACCAAGCCCTATTAAGGCTACAAATAGTAAACACTGTGGGCACAATTTGGCAATGCTACAAAATCAATGCAGAGAGGAGATGTACAAGATGCTTTTATTCAGGGAACTGTTTTTAATAAGGCTGGACTTGAACTTTGGGTCTGCTTCAACTCAACAAGGAGTTGCAATAATTATACCTTTTATTGTGTTATATAGTATTATTGTACCTTGTTAGCTGCCATTGACATTATACCATATGGACAGTCCCGATGTAATTATTTTAGTCAAACAAATATTTATAATGCTGATATAGTCTAGGAATGCCCACTGTTTAAAGGGATAACCCCAAAGAAGCTTCCGATATCCTGTTTTATATGAAAGAGCTTTTCAAACAATGTGTTGTGACATGTTAGTGTTGCCGGCTGTGTGTAAGTGTGTCACATGAACATAATGAGAAACTTCTGAGTCTGTGTGAAATAAGCAATAAATCAGATATTTTAAATATATATAAATTAAAGGTTTTCATGAGAATATGTGATGTCCCCATACATTTCATTATTACAATTTATTTATGTGTCTGTATTTCTTATAAGAGGTTGGTTTAACCTTCAGTTTATTAGTAAAACTGGATTACTGTATTGTGAAATGATGCATGTCTAAAAGGTGTGTCACCAACACAAACATTTTGGAAAGCTCTGTTTTATGAGCATTTTTTTACAGCTGCCTTGAACCCTTACAGCAGGAGAAAGGCAGGATAAAAATAAATTAATTAAATAAAAGAAATAAATAGAAATTAACAAATGTATTCCTTACATTTTTGTAGACTAAGAGGTATCCTAGATTGACAAGTATATATGGCAGCAATGCTGGCTGGGCCTCTCTACAAACTGTCATCAATTTGAGGAACACAGTTTTGTTATCTGCCATACTTGTCATGTTTTTTGTATCGTAATATATATTGGTAAAAAAAAAATTGGGAGGCTTTCCTAAGAATTTTAATTTATTTTGTCTCACTCCACAACCTCATACCAGAGCTTCCAGACATGAGAGACAACTTGTACCCAGCTAGAAAAAAAATGGAAAAATATTCAAGCTCTAAATGGTGGGGTCCTAAAAGGGGGGGGGGGAGAAGAATGTGCTGTAACTCACTGGAAAATTGTGGTAAACCCCTAAATTTGAGTGTGTTTTGGGCTGTCATTCAAGTTTTAGTGGATAGTTTCAAACCAAAGTTCAAAAGGAGGACTTTCTTGAAGCAAAAAAGGATGTTTGATACCACCTATTAGGACATAAGTATAGATATATACAAACAAATTGGACAAATAAGAAGCCACACAATATTCTGTTCATTTAGAATTTAAAATCTGCAAACAAAGAAATTGGTACATATAATGCTGATAGTGCAATTGCAATATTTCGTAATTTTCTACAAAATAATTTCTACACTTTTCTACAAAACTGTCTATCCTAGTAATTTTGCTTACTTTTCATCATAAAATGGTTACAACATCACCAAAGTGTTAGCAGAGAGTTATAGAACTTAAACAATGTAATTAATTACACTAAAATTACAAAATATTGTTTCAAATAACTTCAAACGTTACTCATGCTTTTTTCACTCATTTTTGTAGCAAACCCTTAGGACTGAAAAGAGGCATTTAAACTCTTGGTAACAAGGGTGCAATGAAGTAACGTTTCATAAGGAACCTAATAGATGGGGACAAAGTTACTCTATTGATGTAACAAGTAATGATTTCAAGTCTTTTAAAACTTCCCTCTTAATATTTTATAGGCAACTCAAAGTAATGAGTTACAACTAATGATGTTCATATAAATCAGGGTGTCAGTTCCTCTCTGTTGTATTAAGTGCAATTGGTGATTTTATAGCTGAGATTAATTGTACATTGATGTTGAAGTTAATAACAATTGACTCATAATCCAACAATATATAGAGAAGGACCTAAGTTGTAGGCAATGCTTAATTTTAATCAGATAAATTGAGCCCTTGGTGTCAGCAGACCATTGACTTGAAAGTTGCTGACCTGAAGGCTGCCAGTTCAAATCCAACGCAGGGAGATCATGGATAAGCTCCCTCTGTCAGCTCCAGCTCCATTCGGGGACATGAGAGAAGCCTCCCACAAGGATAGTAAAACATCAAACATCCGGGTGTCTCCTGGGCAACATCCGTCCTTTCAGACGGCCAATTCTCTCACACCAGAAGCGACTTCTCAAGTGGATCCTGACATGAAAAAAAAAAAAAACAGATAAATCCCTCCCAACAATATTGGCAATAATGACACTTTTGAAACATTTTGAATAAATTTTAGTTGAAATGGAGATACATTAGTTTTCATAATAGCTCCCTTTATTCTGTAAAGGGGATTATTCTGTATTGCTTTTATATTCCTGGAAAGTAATTTTTTACTCAGATTTTTAATTCATATTGTAGAGTAATGCTCATCCATTTGAATGGACAATAAGAATTTAATAATTAGAAAGCTTGTTCAAGTCAAATTTTCAAAAAAAATTTCAGAAAGGCAACATAACACCAATCCTAAGCCAGAACAACAAGTAAACTAGGGGTAGAAGAAAGCAGATGGTTTGTTTTCACTCTATTACTGTCTTTGCCCCAACTGTTGGGATGGTTTTGTTGTGCAAGATTTTTGGGGTGTAGTTTCTTCTGTCTTCCCATTGCAATTGCAGAAGTCACTGCAACTTTCTTGCCTCACATTCTGCCTTAGTGGATTGCTGACTGCTTCCCGTTGGCAATACTTTACTGGCCAAATGAAATGGAAAAGTCTGAGGTTTTCTGAAACCCAATTTTAAAACTCACCATTCCTTTAAATTAGGTTTGGGTTGCGGGACAAAGTGCCATTGCCTTGGTCTTACTCCCTGAGGATAAAGGAGGAAATTCCTAAAGAAAAATGGTAACCAGATTGCTCCTATTTGGCCAAAGGGGCCAATGTGAGAGGGGAAATGTTTGGAGAGGGGTGGAGGAAGAAAAATAGAAAGGTTTAAGGGGAACTATTTGCTTTCAGTTCCAAAGTTCTGAGCAAAATCTGTTGGAGGTCTGGGAACAGATAGCTTTTTCTTTGATTATCTAATAAACTGTGTGTCCCCACCCCAAATGGAATCCCCTCGGCTCAATGTTGGGGTCCTGAAAAATTTGGCAGGATAAAATCAGCTTATTTAGCAAGCCTTGCAAATGCTGATTCGCTATCAGTAATGTTTGATTTTTATACCTATTTTATATAGCTATATACCTGGGGTCATGTAAAAAAATATCAAATGGAAAATAGTCATCAGTGCAAAAAGTTTAAGAAGCTCTAATCTATCAGACCAGCCCCTCACCAATTTTAGTTTAGCATATTGCAGGGATTATTGGAATAGTTCCACCGCAGGGATGGTTAAGCCCCACTGCCCAGCAGACTTGTTAGGTCTTGTTGGATGAGGCTTCATAACATTACCAGATAAATGCTTAACTAGGCAGCAAAAAGAAGCAGTATCATATTGTTAGCTTTTCACTGTCCTAGCTAGCTGTTGGCTTTGGGATAAGAGTCTATATCTTTAATCCCACTGTGTGCAATTTTTTGTCAGCACTGTTATTTGCTTTTCTTTTAGGGGAGTTTTTAAGCAAATGGAATAAAATTGAATCAATCACTAATGCACTCCAGCTCCAAGAATCTGAGAATAAAGCTGGTGGGGACAGCACGTCCACATTCTAGTAATGTAGGCATTGCTCTCATGCACATTTTATCATCCACTGGTGTGTTAACTGTGTCTTCCCTATGTGTTACCAAAAAAAAGTCCTTCCCCAGGTGCCTCCAGATCCTGGTGGAGAGCTCTGTCCATAAGCTACTTTGTAAGCAAGAAACTACAGTGAGGAGTAGAAGCGAAGCAAGAGGGATCATTACTTGCTGATCCACATTTTTGTGCTGCAAAATGAATATTACTGGCACCACAAGATGCAGAGCCAACCTTTAGAAATGGGGCCACAATGTGGAGTCCATGACATGCGAGTGTGGAGAAGAGCAAACCACAGACCACCTATTCCAATGCAGTCTGAGCCTTGTCATATGTACAATGGAGGACCTTCTAATAGCAATACCAGAAGCACTCCAAGTGGTCAGCTACTGGTCAAAAGACATTTAGTATAATGCCAAGTTTTTAACTTTGTGTTTTTAAATGCATTACAGCTGTACCCTTGGTTTGCTTCAGATACAATAAAGAAATAAATACATAAATACATAAATAAATGAATAAATAAATAGTGATCTCTACAATTTTTTTCAAAGGTTCTTCGAATTTTGTAAACAGGAGACAAGGTAATCCCCCTCTTACAAAATACATGAATGTTAAGTGAAGATGAATCTGCATATATGGAGAACAGACCAGAATTGTATTATGAGTTGGAATAGTTTTTTTTTTGCGAGCAGCTAAGTAGTGAGTTTGTTTTTAAGCCTCGCCAAATGGGCAGAATAGGGCAATAAAATACATATAAAAAGTATAAGAATAAATTTAAGTTCTTCGGAACGAGCATGGAGAGTGTGCTATTTTTAATGCACTCCTATGCATTACTACTGTTGTACCAACATCTCCCTTCCAAGTTAAAAAAAAAGAATATATTGGGATAAAAAATGAAAACATTCTATTCTATTTCAAAATTCAATGTGTATGTGTCCTAGTTTTCTATCTGTAAAGGAAATCCAGTAATCAGGGCTCACTTTCCCTGTGAACTTATTTTTCTGAAAGTTCAGTACCTTAGAATCAGAGTTGGCAAGAACTACAAGGTCCATGACATCCAAAGGAATATTTAACTAAAGCACTCATGAAAATCCCACCTGTGTGTAAAGACTTCCAAAGAAGTAGAGTCAACCACCCTTCAACATTTGAACTGCAATTCAACTGCTGAGAAACTTACAGCCAAGAGGGTCTTCTTAATGTTTAGGTGGAATCTCAAGGTAATACCTTAAAATGTGGTGGTTTTGTATATGTTATCTTGCTCCCTTGTTTCAAGCATTGGTTAAGGGAAAGACAGAAAAAGAGAACTAGTTATCCTCCTAAGTTGGAGCTTTCATAACTATGGACCCGGCAGAGGTGGAAGAATTTGCCAATAGACCTCTACAGAGGTCTGTCACAAGGGCTGGAGATTCTTCTGCTTAGTCATTCCCAGGACAATGCTACATATGATGTTGCTCATGTCATTTACACATTGGTGAGCAACACATGCTCTATTGCCCACATCACATATATTTATTTGTGTTTGTTAATCCTGAGGTCCTAAAGCCTGGAAAATTATTTATTCATATTTTTTTTTGCTAAAACACAGAAAACTCTGCCTCAGGATACACGAGTCTCTTTTAAATCAAGATGTACAGCCCCTGCACATTTTTTTAAAACCCCTAAAGTTTTTTTTTTAAAAGTAGAAAGAGACTTCTGGCCACTTCTGATTGCAATACGAAGGTGTGGTGTGACCCACAGTGGGGTGATGGAAAGAAATTTGATGCTGGACTTGTCTCGCTTGTTACAATATTTTAAAAACATGCTAGAAGAGTTCAGGTTGGAACCATGATGTATGGGAAAGGTTTTTTAATCCTTTGCTCTCACCATGGGCCCAAAAATGAAAACTTTCTCCAAGGGAGAACATTTCCAGTGGAAGCAAAATGTTAAAACATCCCCATTCCAAACTTCCAACACCATGTCCCCAGTCAGGATCATACATCCAAGTTTTTTTTTGACATTATTAATACCCTATCTAGGCTCACCTTAAAGCTGCTCTTTTCTCAAGTTACGTATTTATTACAGGTGATGCACTTATTTCCTTATTCAGCCAAGTCCTGTGCATACTTGTTGGGAAACGCATACTGCTGAATTAAGTGCACTCAACTAAATGTGCATTAGATTATTGTCTTAGATTTGTTATCTGAGCGTCTCTGAGAAAATTCTGAATGTAATTTAAAAAGGGATAAAGTCAATTATGACGTTCTGGTTGATGTTCTTTTGTTTTCATGTTTTATCCCACAGCTAACCCAAATGCTAAATGGTGCCTTGCTCTTGACTTTTCAGTTTCGGTTTTGTGGTCTCAACTTTACCATTAATCGCCCATCAATTGTTTAAGTGATGAAACACATCACAGTACCTACATCAGCAGCTGCTAGATGATATGCATGTAACCAAGAAGGAACAATGTCAGACATCAGACAGCAGGTAGACAGTCAAGAGCAGCAAATGAGGCACACAGCTGAAACCAAATCCTACTAGAAGGCCCACTCTACCTCCCAATTTTGTTGTGCAAACAATACACTGGCCCACCTGACAAGGTTACTTTAATTTCCTCTGGTATCCTTAGCAGATTTTAGGTGGCTCTGCTAGTCAGAAGGTTAAGGCTCAAAGCACTTTAGGAAAACAACAGATAGTTTATTGAGACATCTTGAGAACAGACAGCTACAAGTTACCTTGTAGATTTTGTAAAAAAATATATTAGTTAAATTTATAAATATGTTTATGTTCCACTTTTTCTGCAGCGAGAGAAAGGGGACACATATGACTCTCTTCCTCACAATATTCTGAAGGCACTAGATTCTCTCTGGTCTAGGAGGTTAAGCAGGGTAATGCCTGATTAGCACTTGAAAGGGAGACAGTCAAGAAATATCTGATGCTGTAGGTCATATGTTTTTAACCTTTGGTCCTCCCAAGTGTTCTGGAACTCAACTCCCAGAAGTCCAAGCCAGTGTAGCCAACAATCATGAATTCTGGGAGCTGAAGTCCAACACATCTGGAGGAATCAAATGTAGGAATGTGTAGACTATATTCAAAGGAAGGCAATGGCAAACCTTTTTTGAAATAATCTTGCCAAGAAAATCCTATGACAAAGACATCATAACTTAGAGGTGACTTGGAGGCACATAACAAGAACAACAAAAGACAGCATAAAGAAGCATGGTGATGAGTTTATGACTTATTGAAAAAGTTAATCCCCTGGAATAGTTCATAAATAAAAATAAATGAAAAACTTTTTCATCTCTGAAAATATATTCAAGGACAGAGAACAAACTATATAAATTAAAAAAAAAACCTAACAGTTTAGAAAAATTCCTCGACCTGTCTTTAATGAATTTGGAACCATTGTGGAGAAGAAATGGGCCACTTCCTCCAAGACATAGAAAGAGCAACTGACTGCTTTGGGGAAGCAGCAGAATGGAAGCAGAACTTAAGAACATCAATCTGTGAATTAACAAGAAAGTACTTAAAAAGACTGAGAAAGAGATAGATACTAGGATCTATGTATATCTGTCTCCCTTTCTGCTTACCAGTCACTACCAGTTCTCATTACTTGCTGTAAATGTTGGTGCTGAATGTCAGCAGCACCAATCCTGTGAGATAGTCCGAAACACAGATACTAGCTTCTCCATACAGTAAGCGGACAAAACTTTGAATTTGGATTAGGTAGACTTGTAATTCAAAGCCATACTTAGGTATGATGACCAAATATTTGTCTTAGGTTTCTTCCTGTCATAGAATCAGAGTTGGAAGAGACCTTGTGGGCCATCCAGTCTAACCCCCTGCCAAGAAACAGGAAAACTGCATGCCAAGCACCCCTGACAGATGGCCATCCAGCCTCCGTCAGGCATGCTTTGAATGCGATTTTTGGCTGTGCACAAACAGACATTTTCTAAGCAAATGCGTTCCAGAGTAACTCTGAAAACATACTTACTGCCTCTATCATCAAAGAAGTACACTTATTGCTCTCCAGGGAAAAATAAGTTATCCAAATATATGGCACAACTCATGTATGAACAATGGACCAACTGGTGTCTATGACATTACAAAGTACAATTACTGTATTATTATATCCTACCTTTTTTCTAAAAACCATCCCTGAAGTAATATTGCAGGTTTTTTTAATACCAAATTTTCTTTACAGGAAGAGGACAGCAAAATAACGAGTAATCATTTATTTTTGCTTTATCGGTTTCATGTTAAAAAGTGGACAACTCACCGGAAGCACACAGAACGGACATGTAATGAGCAAACTAGAGTCCTGGACAAGCATAGTTGTATTCAGACTTGCATATTTGTATTCAGCAAATGTGCTCTCTGCACATGGAGGGTAACTTTCTGAAAAAGAGAGTATTCCAGATGAGACAAAAATCTAATTTTTTAGATTATCAAATTATCTAATGATGTAAGATGTTCGCCTCTTTAAAAAGGCACTTTATGTGCAAAATGTGATAGAAACAATGAAGAGGGACTCACCCTCTGCTTACTAATTTTTGAACACAGATATATAAAGCTTGAATAGGACTCATATTTATTGACTAGATTGTGGAGGTTGATAAAAGTGAGATTCACCATGGCAACTGCTGTTTCAGCACACATTGTATAAAGAGTCAACCTAACAATACTTCATAGGGTTGTTGTGAGGATAACATGGAGGGGAGGGGGGAAATCAATTTAAACTGCATTCAGCTTATTAAAATAATTGCAGGGGCCAATTGTTAGGTAGACGCTGAAGAAATAGTGTAGTATGACCCATAATACATCACATCTTTGAAAACAAATGTGATGAATATTACAAACAAAACAGACCTGTGGAGCAGAACTTTTACTCCCACTGTCAGATTTACCTTCTTATGATAAATTCAATTATCTCAATATTGCTTGCAGTTATTGGAACAAATGAGAATTTGTTTTGAAATAGAAAGGAGGAATTTTAACATATATTATATCTATAGAAGATAAATAGGTAGATAGATACGTATGTAAAGTTACATTTTTAAAAGTATCATTATGTAAGGACATGTTAGAAACAATCCTATAATTTGATGTCAACTGCAAAGGAAAGAGGGATGTTCTGACTTGAGAAGCAAAAGATAAAAACCTGAAAAAATCTGTCATCTATGAATCAATCTTAGGACTTGTGTAGAGGGAGATTCTCTATTTGCAGTGTTTCCTACACAGAAGTGGGCCGTGTCATTTTGCTGCCTGAGGCAAAGCAGCAACTAGTTGCCTTCTATCTCCAAGTGCAAGATTCATACCAACCAAAGCCTGCCAACGAGGCAGAAAATCCCACTAATAGCTCTCCACAGTAAAAATGGAACAATAAAATAATTACCCTTTCTTAACATCCTAAAAGCTTAAAGCAGCAGCTTCATTTGCCTAATGGTAAGATTAGGTCTGTTCTTAGAGCAGTTAGCTTTCTCTTATTGTCTCTGCTTGGCAGACGATTCCTCATGAAAAAATCTATCATATTAGCCTCCCGCCCCTCATGATAAGCAACAGTTGCTACTTACAGAACGCTGTGGACTGCTAAAGTTATTTAGTTTGTGTTCTCTTTATATCCTATAGATATTCTTGGTTCACAAGTGCTTTTCACACTAACTGGTACATTCTCAGCCACCAATTTCCCATCTCTGTGGAAAATATAGGAAAGCAAGCAATGCACACGTGCAAACACACACAAGTGACAATTTGAGTCAATGATTAGGGCTCTCTAACAGGAAAGTTAGACATTGACCTGCCTAGTTGTTAAGATCAAGCATCAAATATTATTGAGGAACTTCATGTTTTTTGGCTTGAAAGAACACTTGTAAAATGGATAGCGCAACTGTGAACTGTTCCTTTTTATTCTCAAGGAAGTGTTGAGTCTGAAGAGGAGCTGTAACAATAAGAGCCAAAGATGCTTGAAATATCATTTGCTGAGTCTTCCACAAAAGACCCAATAAAACATCTAAAAACTAAAACTTTGGCACAATGTGTGTTTTTAAATCTTAGGATAGAGAATTTAATGTTTGAATATTTTGATACAAAAGCCTAACAAACGTTCGCCCACAGAATAACTGACTAGAGATATCCTACTGTACTAGGAAGTCTGCTCAATTTAAATGGATTATATTACTTATTTTACTACAGTATTTACTAGCTTGGGTACCCGGCAATGTCCAGGTTATTTGAAAAAGGCAAAGTTTGTTTTTGGATGTTTGGTAATATCAGTTTAGTAATTTGTAACACTATGTATTACAAAAAAAAGTCAACCTTTGCCTTTTTCATGAATGCTCACATTAGAAATGCATAAAGATGTGTGTAAACTACAATTCTCAAAATCGTGGGTCAATCACCCCCAAACCTCACCAATATTCAAAGTTGGCCATGTTGGGTTTGTGTGCCAAATTTGGTACAGATCTCTTGTTGGCTAGGTTCAGTCTCTCTGGATGTGGGTGAACTAAAACTCCCAGATTCCACAGTCAATCACCCTCAAACCCCACCTGTATTCAAAGTTGGTTATGTTAACTTAGTTATAGGCAAAGTCTTTGGAACTTGCTCAAATGGCTGTAAAATTCTAGTAGTGACAAACTGGAACAGAATTCAACAAACAGGGCTGGTTACCAAGAAGGGATCATTCTCAAAACTACAAAGTCAAATTTCATGCGGCAGGCAGAATAGTTTTGGCATCAGGCTCAAACAAAGAAGTCACAGTCTTGGGTTTGAACAGATCAGTTGATCATCAGGACTGCTATGGGTCTCTCATTTATATGGTTGCCATAAATCCAAGTTGACCTGATAGCAAATAACAACACTATAAAAGTAGTTTCTATGGGGAAAGCTTTTCACAGGTAATCACAAAATACACCGTTCCCCAGAAAAAAATTTAAAAGTGTATTTTCCCAATGCAAACTAAACAGTGACTAGGAAGTGAATGCATGTTGCACAAGTCATCCTACTATGATATGAACTGTTTAGTAAAGTGTAATCCACTGTGACTTCTGTGCAAATGTAGGGAACATGCAGAGAAGCTCCCCACTTAACATTTCTTCAAATGTGTTGCTTTTCAAAACTAGGGTGATTAAATGTGCTTTTTTCTGATTAAGCACTGTATATCTGTATGATGTTAAAATGTGTCAAAATTGAGAATGGATTTTTCACAGATGGGTGTAGGCACACCAAAGTGAGTCCTGAAGCTTCCAAAATCTATATGCCCAGAAAGGCTTCTCTGAACAGACACTATGTTTTAGTAACTTTGATAAGAGTTAGGATTTTGCAGGACTCTACCATAACCTTTTCACTGGATGCCTGAACCAGAATGATGTAGTGGCTTGAGCATTGGACTACAAATATGGAGCCCAGGTCTTGATTCCTCATTCAACCATGGAAACTCACTGATGACTTTGGGAAAATCACATTCTCTCAGCTCCCCAAAAACCCATTATAGGTTCCTTGTAGGGTCACCATACATGACTCCAAGGAATACACCTAGTAAATATTCAATACTAGATATTGAAAAGAGAAAGAATATTAAATTTGAAGGGGGGATTCTTATTTGGGAAGGCAACGCCTTCATTCTCCTCCCCTAACCACTTGCCTAATTGCTCTTAAGATAAACATACAACACCTCTGCTGCTAATCTTAAAAGCTTTAGCAGGCAATTCTTTGTCAACTGGCAGGACTCAAACCATCAGCACCAAGACACAGGGTCTGGAAAACTGCTGACAACCAGTCCTAGCTAGGATAACCTGAGGTGAGTGTTCTTGCTCTATAAAAACACCCAATTTGAAACCATGAATTGTATTTTTATCTTTGTACCATGTATTTTAATATATGCATTTTATAGTACTGTGTTCTAATCTGTACATTTTATTGTATGTTTTTATGGTGGTGTGTTTTAAGTGTGTTGTGCCCCACCCTGAGCCTTGAGGAGAAGCAGGTAAGAAATTCATCATCATCATCATAGGAAATCATTTGCGGGGAAGTATGATTGAATCCCAAACAGAGAGTCTTGGCAATGGGTCTGTAAATAACTGTGAAGACCTATTCTGGATCCACATAGTATTTTAACATGGACATAATTTCCAGATGGAAGGCAGTCATTTCACAGGCGTACAACAGAGTTGGATATTGATATATTTTAAATGCCATGCTAGCGTTTTTATGTTAAGCCGCTTTGATTCCCCTTCGGGGGAGACAAAGCAGCGTATAAATAAATATAATAATAATTGGAATTATCCATTATTATCATTCTCATAATCACCTGGTGGGACATGGCTGCATGCCTTTGCTTTAGAGCAGGCATGGGCAAACTTCGGCTCTCCAGGTGTTTTGGACTTCAACTCCCACAATTCCTAACAGTCTGCTGGCTGTTCCTGGGGAATCTGCTGGTTGGAAGACGCCTTCTGATCCAAAAACAGTCTCTCAGTTCCAGATGCAGGTAGTCCCCAAGTTACAAACAAGATAGGTTATGTAGGTTTGTTCTTAAGTTGAAATTGTATGAATTTGGAACGGGTACATTTTTAAGTATAATTCCAGCCTATCTATCTATCTATCTATCTATCTATCTATCTATCTATCTATCTATCTATCTATCTATCTATCTATCATCTATCTAATATATAAGCTTTGGATAGCATAGGGAAGGATTAACACTCCTGTGGTGTTTGTTTTGTTGTCTGTGCCTGTTCAGAATATTTCACCTCACTGTCTGTCCTTGTGATAATGGGATTTTGAAAAAAAAACTGGCTTGGGGGAACAAGTACAGTTACCTCCAATCCTGATTATGCTCACTGCGCCTAAAATGTTATTGGTTATTGTATGTTTTTATTGTATTTTATATGCCTTTGATTTTATATGTTTATATATTTTAAATGTACCTAGTTGTTGTATTATGTGGTGTATTTTGGGCTTGGTCCCCATGTGAGCCGCCCCGAGTCCCCTCAGGGAGATGGAGTGGGATACAAAAATAAAATAATAATAATAATAATAATAATAATAATTATTATTATTATTATTATTATTATTATTATTATTATTAAGGATAAAGTTTCAGCTGAGACATACTTCCTCCATGATAACTCTCTCAGGAGTGGATTTCCCTTCCAAGGTGGAAGTGAATTTCACTTCCTATTGTCTCACCTCCTTCTTAACTATGAGTCACTTGTAAATTGGATCTTTTTAACTGGGGAACTGCCTGCACCCTGGGCCAGTGCTCTTAGGGTGCAGCTACACAACAGGCTCAATGCATTGTCAAAGGCTTTCATGGTTGGAATCACTGTGAGTTTGCTGTGAGTTTTCTGGGCTGTATGGCCATGTTCCAGAAGCATTCTCTCCTGACATTTCACCCACATCTATGGCAGGCATCCTCAGAGGTTGGGAAGTCTGTTGGAAACTAGACAAGTGGGGTTTATATATCTGTGGAAGGTCCAGGGTGGGAGAAAGAAAGATCTATTGTTTGTTCACCTGATGAACACTTGATTAACCAACCTGGACACAGCATATTATTTGAGAACATAGAAGGCTGGGCCACTCTAACAACCACCATGTGAGATTACACAAGAGAAGCCGTTGAAATCCACAAGCATGTGGACAACTTCAACAGAAAGGAGGAAACTATGAAAATGAACACAATCTGGCTACCAGTACAGTAGTCTCTCACTTATCCATGCCTTGCTTATCCAAGTTTCTGGATTATCCAAGCTATTTTTGTAGTCAATGTTTTCAATATATCGTGATATTTTGGTGCTCAATTCATAAATACAGTAATTACAACATAACATTACTGCGTATTGAACTATTTTTTCTGTCGAATTTGTTGTATAACATGATGTTTTGGTGCTTAATTTGTAAAATCATAACCTAATTTGATGTTGAATAGGCTTTTCCTTAATCCCTCCTTATTATCCAAGATATTCGCTTATCCAAGCTTCTGCCGGCCCGTTTAGCTTGGATAAGTGAGACTCTACTGTATTTTTTTTTTTAAAAAAACCCTCTAAAATCAGGACAGTAAAAAAAGAACAACACTCAGAAGACGGGAATTCCAGACAGGAAACAATCAGAACCAGTTAACACTTTCAATAAAGGATTCCCCCAGGCAGGAAGCAGCCAGGCTTTGAAGCTGCAAGGCTAATCAAGGTGGCCAATGGCAACATTTACACTTGCCTCAAACAGACAAAAGTTCTTTCTCCCACCCTGGACCTTCCACAGATATATAAACCTCACTTGCTTAGCTTCCAACAGACCTCACAACAGGAGTCCCCAAACTTTTAAAACAGGGGACCAGTTCACAATTCTTCAGACTGTTGAAGGGCCGGACTATAGTTGGCCACCAAGCAATAATAATTATAACAATAATAATAAAAAGCGGGTTGGAAGAGACCCTTTGGGCCATTGAGTCCAATCCCCTTCTGCTTTTGTGCAACAAAAGCACAAGCAAAGCACCCCTGAGAGATGGCCACCCAGCTTCAATGTTAACAACAACAACAACAACAACAACAACAATAATAATAAAGAGGGTTGGAAGAGACCCCTTGGGCCATTTAGTCCAACCGCCTTTTGCCTTTGGGCACCAAAAGCACAAGCAAAGCACCCCTAACAGATGGCCACCCAGCGTCAATGTTAATGATAATAATAATACAGTAGAGTCTCACTTATCCAACGTAAACGGGTCGGCAGAATGTTGGATAATTGAATATGTTGGATAATAAGGAGAGATTAAGGAAAAGCCTATTAAACATCAAATTAGGTTATGATTTTACAAATTAAGCACCAAAACATCATGTTATACAACAAATTTGACAGAAAAAGTAGTTCAATAGGCAGTAATGCTATGTAGTAATTAGTTTTACGAATTTAGTACCAAATTATCACGATGTATTGAATACACTGACTACAAAAATGCGTTGGATAATCCAGAACGTTGGATAAGCGAGTGTTGGATAAGTGAGACTCTACTGTAATAATAATAATAATAATAATAATAATAATAATAATAATAATAATAATAATAATAATAATAATAAGGGTTGTAAGAGAAGAAGAGACCCTTTGGATCATTTAGCTCAACCCCCTTCTGCCCTTGTGCTGTGGGGGCCGGATAAATAGCTTCAATGGGCCGCATCCGGCCCCCGAGCCTTAGTTTGGGGACCCCTGCTTCACAACCTCTATGGATGCCTGCCATGGTTGTGGGCGAAACGTCAGGAGAGAATAATTCTGGAACACGGCCATACAGCCCGGAAAACCCACAGCAACCCAGAATCAATACATTTAACCGCCCTGGCCCAATGTGGACTCCTGGGAGTGGCAGTTTCACAAGGTCTCCTCTGCCTCCCCAGCTCCAACTCCTAGGGGCAGTTTATGTGGGGTCAAACGGCGTGAACTCTCCACTCGAGGCGCCCATTAGCGCCGGCCTCCATTGGGACCATTAGGTCTGCCTCGCCTGGGGCTTTCCGGCGTTTGCGGAAGCGGGCCAGACCTTCGTAGCCTTCTAAGGCAAAGCCGGGGCTTTCCGCCTCCGAGCAACGCATGGCGAGGGGAGAAAGCCCGCCCGCCGTCGCCTTCTATGGCCAGGCTCGCCTCCCTTCGCCCACAGGCAAGGCGCGTCATGGAGCTGCTGGGAGAAGAAGAGGAAGGGGAGTTTGGAGGGACGGCCCATCCTCCTTTCCAGCCCCAGAAGTTTCTCCCTCGGGCTGGAATGGGGGCTGCAAGGATACTACAGAATGAATGCAGTTGCACACCACAGACTGCCATGACTCACTGCCTGGACTCCTCAGAGCCAGCAAGACTGCCTAGCTGGGGGCAGGGAAGGCAGGACAGGCTCTAGACCAGGCATGAGCAAACTAGAGCCCTCTAAGTGTTTTGGACTTCAACTCCCACCATTCCTCACAGCCTCAGGCCCTTTCCTTTTCCCCCTCAGCCGCTTAAGCGGCTGAGGGGGAAAAGGAAGGGGCCTGAGGCTGTGAGGAATGGTGGGAGTTGAAGTCCAAAACACCTGGAGGGCCAGTGTTTGCCCATGCCTCCTCCAGCCCATCCAGTTTCATTGGGGATAGCCGGCCAAAGTTGGACCAACAAGTGATCTATTGGGTCTATTGGGAATCCGTAACCAGAAAGTGTTGTCGAAGGCTTTCATGGCCAGAATCACTGGGTTGCTGTGAGTTTTCCAGGCTGTATGCCCATGTTCCAGAAGCATTCTCTCCTGACGTTTCGCCTGCATCTAAGACAGGCATCTTCAGAGACTGTGAGGTCTGTTGTCAACTAGTCAAGTAGGGTTTATATATCTGGAATGTTATGGAGCCTCCGGTGGCTTGTAACCTGAAGGTTGGGTTGCTGGAGGCTGCCAGGTTCAAATCCCACCCGAGCACGGATGAGCTCCCTCTTTCAGCTCCAGCTCCATGCGGGGACGTGAGAGAAGCCTCCCACAAGGATGGTAAAAACATCAAAAACATCCAGGTGTCCCCTGGGTAACGTCCTTGCAGACGACCAATTCTCTCACACCAGAAGCGACTCAGGTTGCTCCTGACATGAAAAAAAAAATCTGGAATGTTCAGGGTAGGAGAAAGAACTCTTATCTGTTTGAGGCAAGTGTGAATGTTGCCATTGGCCACCTTGATTAGCATTGAATAGCCTTTAAGCTTCAAGGTCTGGCTACTCACAACCTAGGGAAATCCGTTGTTGGGAGGTCTTAACTGGCCCTGATTGATTCATGCCTGGAATTCCCCTGCTTTCTGAGTGCTGTTCTTTATTTACTGTCCTGATTTTAGAGGGTTTTTTTTAAAAAAAATACTGGTAGTCAGATTTTGTTCATTTTCATTATTTTTTCCTTTCTGTTGAAATACCAGACATGAGTCTATCAGAGCCAGCTAACACCTTTCAACAAAGTATTCTCCCCACAGGAAGCAGTCATACCTTTAAGCTGAAAGGCTATTCAATGCTAATCAAGGTGGCCAATGCCAACATTTGCACTTGCCTCAGACAGAATTCTTTCTCCCACCCTGAACATCCCACAGATATATAAACCTCACTTTCCTAGCTTCCGACAGACCTCACAACCTCTGAGGATGCCTGCCATAGATGAAGGTGAAACATCAGGAAATAATGCTTTTGGAACATGGCCATACAGCCTGGAAAACTCACAGTAATCCATTAATGAGAAACATGCCAAATAATCAGTCGCTAAGAAATATCGAGGCAGCTATATTTGTCTGGCAGCCTGCTCTCTGCGTATGCACTCACTCCGACTTGGGAGTAAGCTGCACCAAATTCATAGAAGGCCCTCTATATAAAGTGCTTGAAACATGTCTTTGCATTTAAAGATATTTCAGGGGTAATGTAATTCATTCGGTTGCCATAAGTCAAGCGGTGAGCTGAAGGCACAGGCTCACCGGGTAGGGAGTGATTGCTTTCCTCTTGCAAGTTCCTGCAAGTCACCAAATTAATATAATCTTTCTACTAATGTTTAGTTCCATTGACCGGTTACATTGTCTGCAGTGTAAACAGGATTCCGGTCTTACACCTTAAATAGAATTTTATTAATTTTATAGCAGAGCTACTCCAGTAGCAAAAGCCCAGGGTCATGCATCAGCCCAGCTGCCAGGTGGCTGTGCCTGGAGGGAGGGACGACTGCCATGTTTAGCATCTTTGGAAGAGATCCCAAGGCCCATCAAGTCCAACCCCATTCTGCCAAGCAGGAATACACAATCAAAGCTCTCCAGGCCAATGGCCATTCAGCCATTGTTTAAAAACCTCCAGAGAAGGAGACTCCATCACATTCCCACATTACCACGAAGCAGCATATTCCACTTTCAAGCAGATCGACCATCAGGAAGATCTTCCTAATGCTTAGGAGGAATCTCTCTTCCTGCACCTTGAATCCATTACTCCATGTCCTATTTTCTAGAGCTGCAGAAAACAAACTTGCCCCTATTCTCAATGTTAAATCATCTCAAATATTTAAACAGTCCTATAGATGATCCTGATACAGTAGAGTCTCACTTATCCAACATAAACGGGCCGGCAGAATGTTGGATAAGCGAATATGTTGGATAATAAGGAGGGATTAAGGATAAGCCTATTAAACATCAAATTAAGTTATGATTTTACTAATTAAGCACCAAAACATCATGTTAGACAACAAATTTGGCAGAAAAAGTAGTTCAATACGCAGTAATGCTATGTAGTAATTACTGAATTTAGGAATTTAGCACCAAAATATCATGATATATTGAAAGCATTGACTACAAAAATGCGTTGGATAATCCAGAATGTTGGATAAGCGAGTGTTGGATAAGTGAGACTCTTCTGTAATAGCCAACTTTTCACCTTCACAGACAACTGTGCACAATGGTACCACTTGGGTAAGTGAAAAACGATTTCCCAACAACTGAATGTTTAAATGCTGGGAAACGGGGATTCTTCCACAATAGGAGCCATTGAAGGGGTCTGGCGAGGTGAGTCAGAGCTCCAAAAGCCTTTCCAGGAAGGCCACTGTGTCTGGATTAGTCCCACAATACTTTTTTTTATATAACTTTGCCAGCTAACTGCAGGCAGTTGACAGTCTCTTTCAGGAATTGTCCTGAATAGGCCAGATCTGAAAAGAGTCATTTGCTTTCTGCTTAAGCTTTTTCCTGCTTTTACTTGGTTCCTGTTTCCTGTTCTCCCATAGAAGAGTTATATCACCTGTATTGCAAGCTTCTTGATACATTTTCTATCAGAAAATAACATTAAAAATTAACCCAAGGGGCATCTGACAAAACATTAGAAACAATGAAATTTCCTACACTTTGGGGTCAATTCACCATTTATTTATTCTTAACAAGTGCTGACAGATAGGAGATCACTGTGTCTTTATCTTAATTCATTTAATTAGCCAGTAGGTAGACTGTTGGACTTAGCTGCTTAAAAAATCATTCCCTCTGCCTGATTTTTTCAATTGGAGAATAAGAACACAAAGAGCTGCTGCAATTGCAAAACAGAATGCAAAACTAAATGTTTTACATTCACAGGCCACAGTATTACATTTAAGGTTAGTTACAAATAAGAGTAAAATTATTGTACTTACCCTACTTGGAAACTTGCTGCATAAATGTTACATTGTTGCAAGGAAGAATTTTTCTTCTATATAGTCAAATTAGACACCTGAATGTAAATGATGATCATCATTCTTCCTTCGTTTAAATAAGGATACCAAAAGTCTATATTTTTTCTATTTTTTCTACAGGAAATGCTTACCTTCAAGCTTTCAGATGTATTATCTTCTGCTCTGCTTCTATGTCCAGACAGAAGTCAAAGAAGGAGATTCTACTGAGCATACGTAATTGATCTCTGGAACTATCACTTCACAACCACATTGAAGCTATCCAAAAACTGATTCTCTTTATTGTCTCTTGCACTGTTGATCCTGACCCCAACTGGGGTCCCATTAGCTCAGTGTTGGGGTCAAAAAATTGTCAACAGTAAAAAGTTTCTGAATGCCACCCATATACAAATCTGTTAGCAATAACATGTAGTGATTACAGTGGATTCTGTAGAAAATGCTTCAACTGCATTCCTGGAGTCACGTAAAAAGGGGTTGTGAGTAGAAAAAGTTTAAGCTCTGCTCTAGATGCATGAATGTACAATTTCCACCAACCACAACCACAGCATGGTCACTTGAGTTGTGGTCAAGTGCACATATAAGGAATCAGGATGATGATGGCTACCTCAAAGCAAGAGAAGGTCAGCAGGAAGAACTGCAGTTGTAAACAGAATCAATACTCTGACTCACAACAAGAGGGTTCCCTAAAGCAGATCCACCTAAAAGTGAAAATAAAACTTCTTTTTCAATGCAAGAACAACAGAATAATCCCCTTCTAGTTAGCTCTTCTGTAACCCTAAAATCACACCCTGGATTTTGAAATTGTCACAGAATCACGATTCTATTTGTACAAAATAATACTTTTTTTTGAACTTCCAGGAATGAGAACAAGCAACATGCTATGATGTTACCTCCCAACATAAACTTATAATATAGTTTATTTACCTATATAGCATTTTTCAGTGTTTGTGGCTTTTGTTTTGTTTAGTTCACACCCACACCCACATAGTTCCATAAATCGCGTTACCTATCACCAACTGAATGCAGGAAGCTAGTGCAGGAATTAACCCTCAATGGCACTACCTTTTAATGTTAGCAATACTGTATACTCCTGGGAGGCAAGAGGCTAAGCTGATGGTAGCATTGCTACTGATAGAATCTTCTAAGTCAGACAAGTTTTTGCTGAGGAACCAGAATTTACAGGCAATTTCCTTGCAAGTCAAAGCAGCAGTTAGGTATGTGAATGTGTGATTCACAAGTGAATGCAGATACAAGAATACATTCTTGTCATGTTTCGAGGTAGTTGGTTTTCTTTTGCTTTTATCATGGAATGCCATCAATGAAAGATATAGCACAGCAAGCAGATCTCAAATTTAGGGGACTCTCTGGAGATCTTGAGTCAGCCAGATTTTGTGTGGTGAAAATTTCCTTTACTTTTTATTTTATTTTATTTTATTGCTGATGTACTTCTGCCATGTTCCTTGCTAAACATGGTTTGCAATATAAGTAGTTGTACCTGATATTTAGTTGGTGAAAGAAAAAGCTATGGAGTCAGAGGATAAATCTATAATTACTTTGATGTTTTTTTTCCAGTTTATGGTTTGGCTCAAGGCTGAGTTGATTAAACTTGAGATTTAAATCAGTAATGCAAGTTAGTAATACATTAAATTCCCCTGATTTCAAGGGAAATGAAATTCATCAACTTGGTCTGCAGCTGACCCTTACAGAACCTATGATTCTAAGACCCTGTTTTTAGATATGTTTAAATGGGGGGAAGTGGAAATGGAGATGAGCACCAACCCCCAGATTCAGACACGACTAGACAATGTCAGGGAAAACCTTTCTCTTACACCATCAAACTACACTTCCCAGGATTCTATAGGATGTTTCTATGAGAGTTAGCATGAAATCATAGTGAAACGGCTCTTTGATAGCAGTTATTCGGAAAGCAAGGTTAAGCCTCACCCAGTAGTTTACACTACTCTTGACCCAGTTTACATTACTCCAAATACAATTGCTTGTTTAAAAGAATGAAAACCATGGGATAATAAATTACAGAGTTCTTGGGTTACACCTAGTTGTGTCATTAATAAAGGGAGTCAACTGATCTAGGGGGGAAAACTCCTTCTGCTTTCAAGAAAGAAAGGTTCTATTTATTTAACAGAGTTTCCATGTGTGCCATAGATAATCAGATATGCAGAAAGGCTTAAACATATCCCTTGCTTCTCAGAGCTTTAATTTTCATTTGGTATACTTCATTAAGTCCAAATTCATATCAGTATCCCTTCCAGAGTAAAAAATAAAAGGTTTGGTGGTAGCCTTTCTTCAATGAAACAGACCAGTGAGAGTTCAAGATTGTACTGCAACCATCATTAAGCTGGCACTGCCAAAACATAGTTGATTCCAACTGTAGTTCTATGTGTTTGGAAAGAGCCTGATTAGAAAGGATGCTGTATTGAATCTTACATTGACAGATATTAAACAGAAGTGGGCCATATGCCATCTTACAAATTATAGCATGCTGCAACTTCCATAAATCCTCACATGCATAGCCATTTGGGAGGTATACCGGGAGTTGTAGTTAACAACTTCTAAAGAGTCAAATGACTTCCATCCTTATCCTAAGGATTGACTGAGACACTTATGTACCATTATACAGCTTTGACCAAAGGAAATAATTTTCAAGATATGCAGCCAGTTCTCTTAATATCCTAATAGTAACAAAGATCTCTTCCTGCCTCAGCTTCCTCTATTGATTCTGAAAAAATAGTGACCTATGATAGCATTTGAAAATGTTGATCCTCTGAGGATTACCTGGGAAGGAATCTCACTGGAGTATTGCAGTACACCAAAATACTTGGGAGTTACCCCTGGACCTTGATCTGACTTACAAGAAGCACTGCTTAACTATCAAGCAAAAACGTGAGTGCTAGAAATAACATCATACGAAAGCTGACTGGCACAACCTGGGGACCAAAACCAGACACAGTGAAGACATCTGCCCTTGCGCTTTGCTACTCTGCTGCTGAATACGCATGCCCAGTGTGGAACACATCCCACCACGTTAAAACAATGGATATGGCTCTTAATGAGACATGCCATATTATCACAGCAGAGGTACTCCAAGTGTCCAGCTACTGGTCAAAGGACATTTAGTATAATGTCAAGTTGTTGTTGTTGTTGTTGTTGTTGTTGTTGTGTTTTTAAAATTTTGTGTTTTCAAATGCATTACAACTTGTACTATCGGTTTGCTTCTGACACGATAAATAAATAAAGTTTCCCAGGCTGGGGAATACCATGGGACTACTGTGGGGCTGGGTCTTTCACCAAAGGCAGTGATACCAAAGTAGGGCCATCCCTTTGGCAGTGGGCAGGAACTGACCTACTGCTTCTTTGTAAAAAAGAAAAGGTTAGAATAAATCCATTCATGGGAGGAGGGAAGATGTGTTGCCCACAAAGGAAGGGTGTGACTCTTGTCACTGACAGGACGGCTGCTCCAAACTGACACAATGCGTGCATTTGGAGTCATTGGGTTGGTGTGAAGAAGTTTAGAGGAGGAAGGGGTGTTTCTCTCCATGTCTCAGAGATAGGGACTGGGACCAGATAACACTCTTTCTCTATTATTTAGTGATGCAATAGTAATACTAATGATAATATGTTAGCAATGCGTGAGCTAGTGAGTTGTTTTCTGGATAACAGCAACAAGTAGTGACTTGCTGGGTGAGTAAGGAGTAATGTAACTACTTCCTTTCATACTTCTTTCCAGGCTCTGAGAGGAACTGCTGACAGAGAGCACCGTAATGAAATTTCTCCGTAATGTGCCTTCCTGAATTTGAACTTTTAGAAGAATGTCTGGAAAACCAATATAGTTCTTAACTAAAAATGAGATTGGAGAATATTTGGAAATCTTTACTAATACTTACATAATTTACTTCAAATTGTTAAATGCTCTGAGGCATTTAAAATGTGATTTCCACACATTCCTTCCCAGCTATCCCATTCATATCTCTCTGGTTTTCCTTCAGATAAGGATGAAAAGCTTTCAATTGATTACATGAAATTTTTCAGTTTATCACCAACTTTATAGATAAGATATGAGTGCAAAGTAAATCTGATGTTGACATCACTGCCTTCTAGACAGGAGAGTTCTCTGCCTTATAAGGATCAAGTTCTTTGTGCAACTGCATTCAATCAACGAAGGCTTTGGGACCAAACCAGACATAGCATGCCACATGTAATCAACATGTCCCTGCTGGCCCTTTTAAAAAGGAAAGACTATAAGATCAACCATGATTTAAATCACTTTGAGGAATGTATGAATACTTCCAGGGGTCTGGGTATCTCAGAGAATAATACCTTCTTCCACAGGAATAGACCCAGAGGTTAATTTTGTATCAGGATCGCAGTTATCAACATCATTCTGTGGCAGCTGTCAGATGGGTGTAATAGCTACATTTATTTTTCTGTCTGGATTGATGGAGGTATTCCTTTTTTGGCTTGTTTTTCTTTTACTAGGTTAATGATGAAAGGTAGGCAAGATTACCCTTTACTTTAGTTTGCTTCTGGAGATACACTGAAGACATCTGCTCTTGCGCTTTGCTACTCTGCTGCTGAATACGCATGCCCAGTGTGGAACATATCTCACCACATTAAAACAGTGGATGTGGCTCTTAATGAGACATGCCATATTATCACAGGATGTCTATATCCTACACCACTAGAGAAATTATACTGTTTAGCCGGTATCGCACCACCTGACATCTGCTGGGAAGTAGCAGCCAAGGGCGTCAAACTCATTTTCACCGAGGGCCACAGAATCATAGAATCATAGAATAGTAGAGTTGGAAGAGACCTCATGGGCCATCCAGTCCAACCCCCTGCAAGAAGCAGGAAAATCTCATTCAACTCACCCCTGACAGGTGGCCATCCAGCCTCTGCTTAAAAACCTCCAAAGGAGGAGCCACCACCACAGTCCGGGGGAGAGAGTTCCACTGCCGACCAGCTCTCACAGTGAGGAAGTTCTTCCTGAGGTTCAGGTGGAATCAATCTCCTTTCCTGTAGTTTGAAGCCATTGTTCTGCCATACTTTCAAAGATGATTTATTTATCTATTCTTGCTCACTGATTTGCTTAATAATCAGTATTAGATTAGGTTTAATTCGATGCCGACATGCTAGCATAAAGGGATAAACAAATATAAAACGTCGCTCAGTTCACATGTAAAGTTTGTTTCTGTTACATTAATCAAGAAATAGCTTTCAAAAAAAGGAGAAAATCCACTTAGAAGTATATCATAGTATTCCACTGTATATCCTAAATGGACTGTATTTTGTTATGGTAGAAATCTGTTCAACTGTGTGATGTTTACACTGTGCAGCATATCATACCAACTCAAATCTGATGTGATTTTTTAAAAAATAGTAAAAATAATTGTACGTAATCACAGAGTGAGAAGAGACCAGAAGGGCCATCCAGTTCAATCCCCTGACATGCAGGAATACATAATCAAAACACGCTTGACAGAGACTGGATGGCCATTTATCAGGAGAGCTTTCATTGTGTGTTCCTGCATGGCAGGGGGTTGGACTGGAGGGACCTTGTGGTCTCTTCTGATTCTATGATTCTATAAACCCACAACATCATCCTTCTAGCTGGGTCTTTTGGCTTTTATAGGTGTATGTGTTAAATGTTCTACAGATTGCTTTTTTCCTGGAGTCTTCAGCATAACTGAAACATTGCTTTTTCTGAAATCAGATGGAAGTTAAATGAAATTCCAGGCTATCCAGCAATACCCCTTGTGATCTTTTCAAATGCATACCCAGAAGTAAGTCCCATTCAGCAAAATTTACTTCCAGTTATTAATTTTAAAAATCTGAAATATCCTGTTCACCTTATTGCTCGTTCCTGATTGAAGCTGGAAAATTATGACAATTAAATTATTTTTTACAATTCTTCCAACTGCTAAATTGGAAAATGGGCAAGGCACCACAAAATGTTCCAACAGTACCTTTCCTGTACATAGTTGACAGGATGGCACTGCAACTGCATGTTGCTATTGTGAGCAAAATTTCAGTTCTGAAAGAACCATTTTTTTCTTGAATCCCAGGAAACCTTTCTTCCCTTATATGGGCAGACCCATTAACTCAATGTTCTTCTGTTGCTTGTTACCAGCAAACTCTTGTCATTGCGTAAGCATTGAATTTATTATGGACAACAGCCGATGCACCCTGTATACTGGTGACTTCAATTAAAAGCATCATGATGTTGCAAGGGTTTGTGATGACATCAGATCCATCAATCTTGAGGGAGGTAAACAACAGGTGCACAGAATTAGAAAGATGATAAAGAGAAAAATGCCCCCAAATTCAAGGAGCTGGCCTGGTTGGACAGGGGGTTAATGTCCCGCTCCTAAAAGGGTTTTTCTTCTCATCGGATCTTTTAAATAAAGTAAGTTGCTTGTTCAGTCATAGACAAAACTGCATGCAAGGATCATATGCCTTCCTCAGAGAATGGAATAAGCAACACAGCCTATCCTTTTGCAACAGGGTCTATTATCCATGCATTGTCTGTGTAGTAAAATAAGTGGCCAAAATAGAAACATGGTCATTGCCTTTGATGAAGAGACTTGCCTGTTACTTTACTTCCTGAAGTTTCATGGACTTATTTATAAGACCAACAAAGAACTGTAAAAAATGTACAGTGGATTTTTGAAGGCATAGTATGCTCCTGTTTCCACTACAGAAGATCAGCAAGGCTGATCCTATCTTCAGTCAAAGTGATCTGGTCATATCTCAGGCAACAAATGCTGGTATTTATTTATTTATTTCCATCATTTATATGCCGCCCTTCTCACCCGAAGGGACTCAGGGCGGCTCACAATACAGTAGAAAAATAAAACATAGCAATATAAAACAATCAATTTAAAACAATCCCATAAATACATTTAAAACAGTATAATAAAATACTTAATCCATTCGTCCACATAAACCTTGCACGTAAAAACTTAGTCCGGACCGGTAGGTAGGAGGCAGCAAGGTCTTGGAGGAGAGAGGTGGCCCCAAAATTGGCTTGCTGCCCTTGGGTATAGTGGAAGATGTTGCCTCATCACTAGCGCTGCCGAAAGGTCAAGTTCTTGGTTGGCATAGCTTTTGTATATGGAATAATGAGAGTGCAAATGTTATCAGCTGGTCTTAGGCTCCTTCTACGCTGCCATATAATCCAGATTATCAAAACAGATAATCCATGTTATCTTCTTTGAACTGGATTATATGAGTCTACACTGCCATATAATCCAGATTATCAAAACAGATAATCTGGATTTTATATGGCAGTGTAGAAGGGGCCTTAGACTGCACACACCATTGACATCTGTGCCACAGCATACATCGGATGTGTATAGCTCATGGGCTCAAGAGAACAAAGCAAAGGGTCTCCCTGTAGAGAGCTCATTCTACCCATCTCATGTAGCAGTAGGCATAGAACAAATTATTATGCCTTGAGAGGCAGGAAGGAGCAAGCTCTTTTCCACTGTTAAGTGTTAAATGATATCCCTTCCTCTTTCTCAATATGCAAAGCAACAAGGAGAGTTGTGGTTTGGAGATCCAGCAGCAAAATGTTCAGGGAGACTCAATGACAAGAATTCACTGTTTCCTGAGAAGCACCCTATGACTTTGATCTCTGGCAGGAAGCAGGTATGTTGGGGTGATAATTGTGCTAATTGAATTTTGAAGGCACCAACTTGGAGAAGAATGGATCCACCTTCTTCCAAAATTATAGGGGGGCTTCAAAGCACTTCCTCCACCCAAGATAGCCATGTGTTTGGCTCTCACCCACTTTCCTTGGCTTTTAACAGGAATCTTGATAAAAGTTCCATAATATCCCACTTTGTTGTATTCCCTAAGGCTTATCCACAGTTGCTATGGTTTTACCTCCCACTGTTTCCTTCCTATTTAGAAATATTAAATCCTACAAATGGAGAAGTGACCGAGGGCCACTCTGCATATTACTGACATGTAACTATCAAAATAATACATTTCGGGTTATCACATGAATTTGCTTTGATAGTGTGCATATCTACATACTACATATGTATGCATATTTACACTATCAGTAACAGAGCCCTTTGCTTATATTTTGAAGACACGCCTCCATAGAGTCTTACTCTTCCATCTCACTGTGATGCAGAAATTAGTCTGGTCAGGACTGGAAATGTCTTTGGAGGTGGACTGCATGTTCCGGAATCTCTGGAGAATATTAAATGCAGGGAAAGTTGTCACTGAATGAATTGACCATAACAACAGTGCATGGAATAGCTGTATTCTACACTGGTGGAGGGAGTCTCTGTGTCAATGAAATCCAAGGTTTTCAAGATGTTTTGAAAAAGAATGATTTTCCTGTCAACATAGAATACTTTTAATAACATTCAATACAAAATTAGCAGGCTGATTTTCAAGGACTTCAGCACCCCTGAGTCAGTTTGGGCTGTATCCAGTGGATCATGATAAGCAGTTTTAATCAACTGCTTTGCTCCATAAGGGCAGAGACAATCCCATGAAAAAGCATGACCTGATTCCACCCCACCCTTTAAAGCCTGCTTTTTTCAGTCATGTATTCCTTCATGTTTGAAATAGAAATCTTAACAGATTAGAGAGATGGGCCGAAACTAACAAAATGAAGTTCAATAGGGACAAATGCAAGATACTCCACTTAGGTAGAAAAAACTGAAATGCAAAGATACAGAATGGGGGATGCCTGGCTTGACAGCAGTACGTGTGAAAAAGATCTTGGAGTCCTCGTGGACAACAAGTTAAATATGAGCCAGCAATGTGATGTGGCAGCTAAAAAGACCAATGGGATTTTGGCCTACATAAATAGGAGTATCCAGGGAAGTCATGCTACCCCTCTATTCTGCCTTGGTCAGACCACACCTGGACTCATACTGTGTCCAATTCTGGGCACCGCAGTTGAAGGGAGATGTTGACAAGCTGGAAAGCGTCCAGAGGAGGGCGACTAAAATGATCAAGAGTCTGGAGGACAAGCTCTTTGAGGAGTGGCTTAAAGAGCTGGGCATGTTTAGCCTGCAGAAGAGAAGGCTGAGAGCAGAAATGATAACTATGTATACAGTGTTCCCTCACTACTCCACATTCCCTTTTTGTGGATTCGCTGTTTTGCAGTTTTTCAATAAATTCTAAAAGAATATTATAAATCATAAAAAATCACAATTTACAGCCTAAGGAAGGGAGGAAGAAGAAGCCGAAGGGAGAGAAAAGGAGCCCAAGCAGCAACGAGAGGAGAAGGAGGCGATTTATCAAAACATAATTGGTGGATAAAGACTTAAAATAGTGTATAACTACTAAAATAATGTATAAATATATAGCGTCCCTACTTTGAGGATTTTCACTTATTGCGGGTGGCCCTGGAACCTAACCCCTGCGGTAAGCGAGGGAACACTGTAAATATGTGAGGGGAAGTCATAGGGAAGAGGGAGAAAGCTTATTTTCTGCTTATTTTCTGACTAGGACAATGGCTTTAAACTACAGGAAAGGAGATTTCACCTGAACATCAGGAAGAACTTCCTCACTGTGAGAGCTGTTTGGCAGTTAAACTTTCTGCCCTGGAGTGTGGTGGAGGCTCCTTCTTTGGAGGCTTTTAAGCAGAGGCTGGATAGCCATCTGTTGGGGGTGCTTTAAATGCGATTTCCTGCTTCTTGGCAGTGGGTGGGACTGGATGGCCCATGAGGTCTCTTCCAACTCTATGATTCTATGATTCTATGAAATGTGAAGTGTGGACTCAGATAACCTAGTTAAAAGCAGATATTGTGGGATTTTCTGCCTTGATATTCTGGGTTATATGACTGTGTGGAAGGGCCCGTGATATCTGGCTTTTTAAAAGTGACTGCTACTACAAGAACAGCTCCTTAGTTTCTGTCTCCTCACAAGGAAATTGCATTGTGTTGTACCAGTTATTTATAGCAAGTACATTTCTCCCAAAGCTGAGACTCAAAGCAACTGACAAGATAAAAAAGAGTAAAAATACATATAGGTGGAAACATTTAAAAGTTGTGTTTAAAATGACATTCAATTGTTAGCTTGCCCTCTCTACAACTATCCTTGAGCTTTCAAAGGTTCAGGAAAACGGAGAACAGAAAACTGTACAGTCATTTTAGAAATAACATTTTAACTCAAATCCCAGAATAATCAAATCTGCAAAAGTCAAAACAGCAAATGTGGAGGGATAACTATATCTCAACTCCTCCCAGTCTCCGTTGTGGTGCAATGCAAAGAGATATTCTCCTAAGGAGAGCCCGTGTATGCATTAGGCAGAGTAAAGTAGCAGCCATGGGGCAGAGCCTGGCTATGGAACAGAGGCAGCTTTGGTCTCATTGGTGGATGACCTACATAGAGAGCTAGACAGGGGGAGGGTGTCTCTGCTGGTTCTCCTGGATTTCTCAGCGGCTTTCAGTACCATTGACCATGGTATTCTTCTGGGCCATCTTGCTGGGATGGGACTCAGAGGCACTGTATACAGTGGCTCGGTCCTTCCTGGAGGGCCGTACCCAGAAGATGGTGCTGGGGGACTTCTGTTCGAACCCCTGGCCATTGACCTGTGGGATTCCTCAGGGTTCCATTTTGTCTCCCATGCTGTTTAACATGTACATGGAACCACTTGGAGAGGTCATCTAGAGTTTTGGAGTCTGATGCCGCCTATATGCAGATGATGCCCAACTCTACTACTCCTTTCCACCTAAAGCCAAGGAACCTGTCCTGATCCTAAACTAGTGTCTGTCATCAATAATGGACTGGATGAGTGCAAACAAATTGAAACTTAATCCAGACAAGACAGAGGTACTCCTGGTCAGTTGGGAGGCAGATCAGGAAATAGGGATCCAGCCTGTCCTGGATGGGTCACATTCCCCCCTGAAGACACAGGTTCACAGTTTGGGGGTCCTCCTCGACTCGGCACTGGCTGCCAGTCTGTTTCCGGGCACAATTCAAAGTGCTGGTTATGAAATTTAAAGCCCTAGATGGTTCAGGTACAGGCTGTTTGGCTGACCACATCCCCCTGTACTAATCTGCCCAGGTCCTGAGATCTTCAGGAGAGACCTTTGTCTTGGTCTCACCTCCATCTCAAGCTCTGTTGGTGGGAACAAGAGAGCGAGCCTTTTCGGTGGCTGCCCCTCGACTCTGGAAGTCTCTGCCCAGGGAAACCAGAATGGTTCCTTCCCTCCTGTCCTTCTGGTGGCAGGTTAAAACCTTTTTATTCAGGCAGGCCTTTAAAGATGAAGGTGTTTAAGATCGAGTCAGAAGGCGCTGTGGTTTTTAATTCAGGGGGTGCTGTGGGTGAGTTTGGAGGGAATATGAGTTTTAAATGCCATTTTAGTATTTCTACTGTATTTTTATTTTGTTTTTACCACACTGCTATTATTTACTTTTAAATTGCTGTTTAACTTTTGTATTTCACCCTTTAACTTATCTAGTGTGGAGTATTAACCACCTTGAATCCCCACGGGGAGAAAGGCATGGTATAAATAAAGATACTACTACTACTAATGATAATAATAATAATAACAACAACAACAACAACAATAGGAACAGCAAATTACAACACTCACCTGCCTCTCAAAAGAGAAGTGATGCTGCCTTGCTACCTCCTTTTTCTGCTGCCTGTCTCTTCTACCACTTTGGTGTACCTCACATTTGTTCTCTTTGCCTAACAACACTGCCTTGCCCCTTCCACCACATCTCCCCACTTCTTCTTTGCACTCATTTCCCCCTTTGCATCTCTCTATAAAGTGCTGGTTTAAATATAGGACTGCCTCTGTCACAGGGCAAAAAATGGGGCAAGGGGGCGAAGTGAAGCACAGGGTGGTAGAGACTAGGAGGATATCACTTTTCCTCCTGACCAGCATGATTTAGTGGTTTGGGTTTTGGTCTCTTGAGACCAGGGTTCAATTCCCCGCTCAGCCATGGAAACTCATGGGGGTGACTCTCAGCCCCAGAAAAAGGTCACCATAAGTCGGAAACAACTTGAAGGCAGGCAACAACAGGAGACCTCAGATCTTCTTACCTCTTACTGCTAACAACTCTATGAATTTAAGTTTCATGATGATATCTTATTTGAAACACCCCTCCCCCTTTCTTTCAGAAGATATACTTCTCATCATCTCTTGCAGAAGCCAAGACAGATTAACCTATTTGTATGACAAGTTTAGAGAGCAAGTGTGGTGTAGTGCTTTGAATGTTTGATGAGGATTCCAGGAGACCATGGTTCAACCCCCATTCAGCCATGGAAATTAACTTTGTGACTTTGGACAAGTCACTCTTTCTAATCATCATCATCATCATTATCATCATCATCATCATCATCATCATCATCCTGTGATAGACTTGCCATAAGTCATAGGTGTCTTTAAGGCACACAGCCATACCAACATGACAAGCATATGTTTTTCTGAATATAATTTATTTATTTTTCTGTATTTTTAAAGTCTTGTTACATGATATTACTAGTTTTAGCTCTATGTCTCTAAGCACAAGAATTTATAGCACTAATCTCTAAACAAAAGAAAATTAAAAAGTAAGTAGAAGCTAACTTAGAGTTAATGTTAGAATCATAGAGTTGAAGGAGACCTCATGGGCCATCCAGGCCAACCCCTTGCCAAGAAGAAGGAAAATTGCATTCAAAACACTTTTTTGCTACAATATTATCAACATCAAAATTAAAACAACTTGAGAGCAGGATGAAACATTGCAGCTAGTCCAGTGATTTGCCTGAACACAATCCAGGAAAACAGAAATACTACTTGGAGGTGTGCTTTTTGTTTTTTTAGAGAACCACAACAACAAATACTTCCTGAAACATTTGCCCCACATCCACAAACTAGAAAAAAGTGACTGGAGAACATCACTCCCTTGCACCAATAAAGTGCTAAGTAATATCATTCCTCTGCATCATTTCACTTTGAAACATTACAAACTTGTTACCAAGGCAAGATAACTCATTGGTTATGTTACCCGTAATGTGTTACTTCCAAACCCTGTGGATATTTGGAAACAAAACAAGAAAAACCAAAAATGTCCTTCTAGATCAGAATCCAGAGTTTGAATCTTTATCCAGCCCTAAAAAGAAATTGAATTGTCTGATGCTGACTATTGGCTGCATAGATAAATTAAATGTAGGAAAAATAGATGGAATCCAAGCTCTGTTTGTGGCTTGGGTTCTTAGTGCAGTCAGGGAATAGATCCTATCATATCTGAACCAAGCAAGCAACCTGCAGGGAAACAGAAGTTAAAAGAAAAAAGATAGAATGAACAGGATGAGGGACATTTTTCCTTTGATCCTCAGTGTGCTTTACTAAAGAAGCTTTGTTTGTACATCCCACTCACATCTGTCTTCAAAAGGGTGAAAAAGAATCTGATGTTACCTCAAAGCAGAAGCCTGTTATATGAGCACAGTGGAATAGCTAGAGTCACTTTTCTCCCATTTCGGTGCTTGCTGTAAAGGGGAGAGCCATACTTTTATGAATATTCAGTGTCTTATATTAGAGAACTTCTAATAAAATGTAGCCTTCAGCAGAACTAATAATAAATGGAGCGTGCAACAGAATATCGTGGCCTTCCTATTCAGTGTTTCTGACATTCACGTGCTTTTAAATTATATTTCCATTTCCTCAAATTTCCATTAGCTTTCTCAGAGTCAGGGCCGGCCGGAGATATTTTTGAATGTGAAGCGGGGGTGCTGAAAAGCGCCCCCGCCACCGGCCCCGCCTCCCGCGCCCTGGCCCTGCTCAGCGTGCCCTGGCCCCGCCTCCCACGCTGCGTGGGAGGCGGGGCCAGGGCGAATAGTGAGGGAGGCGGGGCCAGAGTTGGCCCTGCCCCCCGCCCAGCATGCCCTGGCCCCGCATCCCACGCAGCATGGGAGGCGGGGCCAGGGCACGCAGGGCGGGGGGGCGGCGCCAGAGTTGCCCCGCCTCCCACGCTACTCCCGCTCGCCCGTCTGGCCTTTTCTAGCTGGCCAGACTGCAGCGGAGGTCCCTGCAGGCCGCGATTGCGGCCTGGAGGGACCTCCGCTGCAGTCTGGCCAGCTAGAAAAGGCCAGACGGGCCAGGGCGCACTGGGCGGGAGGCGGGGCACCGTCAGGGCGGTGCCCTGCCTCCCGCCCAGCCTGACGGCGCCCCCCCGGGCCTGCGCCCGAGGCGGTGGCGTCAGGTGCCTCTATAGTGGGGCCGGCCCTGCTCAGAGTACAAAGTATTTTCAATGACTAAGAATGCTGAGGTCTAATTGTTGCTATTTGGGGGAGATGAATTGATCTTTTAGAATTCTCCCTTACTTTTGTAAACTGTATTTTTTTGTCAAATATACTGATACAATTTCCTTATTTCTCAAGCCACATCTACACTGACTATTTAATGCCATTTCAAACCAATATTGAAGAAAATTGTTTCACAATGTGGATGATTACACAGGAAACCCTGGAACCAGTTTGATGGTGATTACACAAACCACAGAACACCAATGTGCATTAAGGGCTTTCTTTCACATGCTTTCATGGGAGTTTGTTGTCTGACCGCCACAGTTTGAAGCTAACCTCACTTACTCCATTCATCTCTACAAAGTCACTGTAACTCATAATCTGAAGATTCGTACAGAAAGGGACAAATACCCGTATTTACTTGAGTCACCATTGAATCTAATGCATCCCTCAATTTTCAAAACCGCGAAACCAAAAAAAGTACTGTATTTGCTGGTTAATATAATACGCAGTGGCAAAAAGTGCACTTTTTGTAATTTGGCCAACAAAGGTGCACATTACAGTGGCCACATGCTTATAATTCCTTCTTTAAAAACAAAAGTATTAGAACACCAAAGCTTTCAGCAATGGAAAAGAAAACCTTGGGGTGCATCTATGCTGGAGAATGAATGCACTTTAAATGCCCTGGCTCAGTGCTATGGGGCCATGGGAGCAAATCCCAACATTGCATAGCATTGAACTATGACAATTAAATTAGAGATGACATCCCTTAAATAGGAACTCCAGTTGCTCCTCAAAGCATCGCCTTTTGCTTTGGCTCAGTACTAAGATTACCATATTATACTAATCTAATGTGCACCCTAATTTTGGGAAGAGAATTTAGCCCAAAAAAGTGAGCATTAGATTTGAGTAAATATGGTATATGTTCAGAAACTATGGCATCTGTTAACTATATAGGGTGCAAAATATTTGCATGCCATGTATTGAAACAGTAGCTTGCCCAACTCTCTCGCTTGTTTTCTCTTTTTATAATATCCAGACATTTCTGTGGTCCATTTTTAGCAATTCCTGGCACCTGTCTCAAGATTTTATTCCTACCTTCAAGTGGTTTTCTTTGCAATTCTGAAACATATCAGAGCAATAAATGCCATTCTCTTATGCTCCTTTAATATATATACAGAGTTATAGTACATCAATAAAATTACACTATTTCACTATAACTTGAAATTTCACTATAACTTGAAGTTTTCTTTTCTTTAATTTTCTTTTAAAATACAGAGAAGAGAAAATGTCCTTTTCAGACCATAGGACCATCCTAGCAAATCTTGTCTTAGTTTAAAATGTCTTGAACTACTCCTAGCATAGATCTAAACCACATGTGTCAAATGCAAAGCCTTTGAGACTTGTTATGTCATTTTATGTGCCCCATGAGGCTTTCAGTGCCAGGACAATATAGTTATATTTATACAGTCTTACAATCAAAAATAGCCCTCTGAAGGCAATCATAAGTCTGATGTAGCCCTCAGTAAAAATGAATTTGACATCCCGATCTAAACAATTGTTACAAACGGATCCTAAAACAAATGAAATGAATAGATGCAGAGGCAAGGACCACTAACTAAATACAAGGAGCTGTATTGCAAAAACTCAACCTTCTTCAGATCTATTTAGAAGAGACCTAAGTCTACTATTGGCACATAAAGGTGTGTCTTGCAACATAATGTAGTAGTATTCTATTCTCCTGTTTAGCGTTTCAGTTTTTTCGGGATGCTCCATCCTTTTTTGGTTCACAACTGGATTCTATTGTGTGGAACTTCTGCTTGAGTCTCAATGAGATGCTTGGAGACTTTTCTTTTAAAAATATATCTGCAAGCCTGTTCCTGCAAAAACCTGCCAGTTCCTCTTGTGTGTCGACTTAGTTTCTTTATAAGGATCCATATTCAGAAAGCAGACTTCTCTACATACTCTCCAGCAGTATGAAAATAACTTGGCTGACTATGATACACACTGCAATAAATCAGATTACAGTTACAGGGCTTTCAGCTGAAAACAATGTGAAATATGATGATGCACATATGGTCCATGGCAATGTGTGCATTATGCCGTAAGGCCCGCCAATGTCTCAAGCAAGCAAAAGGAAGGCAAAATTTTTTTCAAAGTTTTATGGTTCTTCCCCCTTTGTCGTTCAAATATTAGAGTGTTTCCTTAGTGCAATATTCTGATGAATTGTATAGTTTGTTAAAACATCTACCATGCAGCAATAACAGCATTCACTGAAATTTTGGCTAGCAAGGACTAATCATTGTATTTATTCTTGCCAAAGTTCTGACTTTCCTAAGGAAGTAAAGTTAGTTCCCTCATGTAGACATCTGATTAATCCCACCTCCTCCGAGATGAACTGAACCACCTAAACTGGACTCCATAGGCCAACGGGTACTCCACCATAGACATCAGAAGAGCTGAAAGACCAAGAACAAGCCACGAGAGTAAAGACAAATATCCACCCCAGCGGAAAAGTGTTCTTACCATACATCAAGGGAACCACTGACCGCAAAGGGAAACCATACAACAGAAACTGATGAAGAAACACAAATACAAACTATCTACTGACCCACCAAAAAAATCCAACAAATGCTACCTTCAGCAAATGACAAGAGGGATCCTCTCACCTCTGCAGGAGTCTACCGTATACCATGCAGCTGTGAACAAGTCTACATCGGGACCACCAAAGGCAGCAATGCCCAGACATGAATCAAGTAACATGAAAGGCACTCCCGACTAACTCAACCAGAGAAGTCAGCCATAGCAGAGCACTTGATGAACCAGCCTGGACACAACATATTATTTGAGAACACAGAAATGCTGGACCACTCTAACAACCACCATGGCAGACTACAAAGAGAAGCCATTGAAATTCACAAGCATGTAGACAATTTCAACAGAAAGGAGGAAACCATGAAAACGAACAAAATCTGGCTACCAGTATTTTAAAAACTTTAAAATCAGAACAGTAAATAATGAACAACCCTCTGAAAACAGGCGAATTCCAGACAGGAAATAATCAGGGCCAGCTAACACCTCCCAACAAAGCCAGACTGTGAAGCCAAAAGGCTTTTCAATGCTAATCAAAGTGGTCAATTGCAACATTAAAACTTGCCTCCAACAGACAAGAGTTCTTTCTCCCACACTGGACATTCCACAGATATATAAACCCCACTTGCCTAGTTTCCAATAGACCTCACAACCTCTGAGGATTCCTACCATAGATGTGGGTGAAACGTCAGGAGATAATGCTTCTGGAACATGGCCACACAGCCCAATAAAAACACAGCAACCCAGTGATTCCATCCATGAAATCCTTCAACAACTTATCTGAAGCCATTTATGATATTCGATATGGGTAAAAGCCTAGTCTCTAGACAAGGGATCAGCCAATTAGGAAGGTCATCTCAGGACCCTTCTACACTGCCATGTAATCCAGATTATCAAAGCAGACAATCTACATTATCTACTTTGAACTGGATTATACGAATCCACGTTGTCATCTAATCCAGTTCAAAGCAGATAATCGGGAGTTTATATGGCAGTGTAGAAGGGGCCTCAATCAGCAGTCCTAACACAGACTGAAGGTTATGTTTTAATAAAACCAGCAGACTATGGATCACAATATTTTTGGAAGGAGAGCTATCTAAAGTACTCCAGAATTGCTATGGAAACAGGGAACAGCTAGGGAGGCAGAACGCCTGGCTGTGTAAGGATATTTGAGGAATCCTCATCTGGATGAAGTTGTGGGCATCTAATCCTCCCTTACCTTGCTACTGTACAAAAGCTTAATAACAACATGGCCATTTTCTATGACCACATAGAAATACAGTGCTGCTTTGGTGACAGAAAAGTAAAATATGTATTTGTTTCCAAGCATTATGAGCAAAATCTGTAGCAAAAAGTGTGGGCCTCCTTGCTCACTCAATCATAGATTTTGCTTTCAGATATCTGGCTTCAAGTACGCATATTTGCTAATGTATATCTGTTGAAAGGTTGTAAAACCCTCATCAGATGCCTTTGAAATGAGTAGAAACTATTATGTGTTGCACTTATGCATTCCACTTTTACACATTTCCATTGCTTTTGAAATATGGTTTCATCATACTCTTTTATCCCATAGTAGCTAGTTACATAGAACTGCATTGAATACAACTCCTTACTTCACAGCTTTAATTCCCTTTAATATCTGAATGTTGTTTGTGTCACTTTATAAAACAAACACAAAGAAATGCAGGAAACCACCTTAATTAATTTGTAACTAGCAAAATGCTTTGTATATGACTGGATCTTCTATTTTACTTAACTCCTAAGACCCAGAGACCTTATGGGCTGAGTGTTTGTAACTGGGCTGAATAGAGGAAGGGATAAAAGGCAAGTGGGCGGTGTGGGAGAATGGAGAAACGATGGTGCTTGACTGAGAAGGGTCTAAATGGTAACAGATAAAAAGACTGAAAGAGACTGAAAGAGAACACATTGTTTCAACCGTGGTTCTCTCCACACTTGAAAGAGGAACAATGTACAGCTTGTATATAAGAGGGAACATGTAACTAAGCAGCCTTTACATGAGAGTAATTTTATTTTTATCTGGTGCTAAGTTGCTTTTAAAATGTATTATCCCATGTACTTTAGCGAAAGAAGATAGAAAGGAAAAGTTATTAAGAAGAGAAGGGAAAGACATCTGTGGCAAGGATATGCTGTGTAGGACTCTCAGGAGTATGGGTTGCTATGAGTTTTCCAGGCTGTATGGCCATGTTCCAGAAGCATTGTTTCCTGACGTTTCACCTACATCTATGGGAGGCATCCTCAGAGATTGCGAGGTCTGTTGGAAACCAGGCAATTAGGATTTATATATCTGTGGAATGTCCAGGGTGGGAGAAAGAACTCTTGTCTGTTTGAGGCAGGTGTGAATTTTGCAATTGACCACCTTGATTAGCATTGAAAAGCCTTTCAGCTTCACAGTCTGGCTGCTTACTGCCTGGGAAAATCTTTTGTTGGGAGGGGTTAACTGGTTCCTATTGATTCATGCCTGGAATTTCTCTCTCTCTCTCTCTCTCTCTCTTTTTTAAGTGGTGTTCTTTATTTACTGTCCCAATTTGCAAGTCATGCTATTCATAACAATAATCATTTATCTTCGCCTTTGAACCAATCAGGGAAATGATAAAACAGGCATGCCTCTCTCTCTCGGGGAGAGAGGGCTATCTATAAATAAAGTTGTTGTTGTTGTTGTTGTTGTTGTTGTTGTTGTTATTATTATTATTATTATTATTATTATTATTATTATCATTATTATATACACAACAAGATTAGTGCACAGCAAATAAGATCACTTTGCTGGTTTTTGTATTGGATTACACATCGGACTTTTCCCAAGTGTCTAGGACTATGTGATGTATTGGCGAATAATGCGTGCAAATCCGAGTAGGGTGGCCTTTTGCAACTGGCAGATGATAATTTTGTCAGTGCCAACTGTTTTCAAGTGTAGGCCAAGGTCTTTTATCATTTCCCTGATTGTGCCCAGTGTACCAATTACCACTGGGACCACCTTGGTTGGTTTATGCCAGAGTCTTTGCAGTTTGATCTTTAAATCCTTGTATCGTGTAAACATTTCCAGTTGCTTCTCATCAATTCTACTGTCGCCTGAGATGATGATGATGATTATGCCCCAGTTAAGAAAATCTTTGACAGTGGAGTTCCTTCTCACAAAGACTTTCTTCCTCATTCTCTGCACCTTCCTTCCCATCTTCTGACTACTTGGAGTCTTTTTACAGCATCAGTTTTGGAAAGAAATACAGAATTTTGCTGTTGGGTTGCAATGTCTGTACTAACCATTGCAATGAGCAAAGCTTGAGCCAGGGATTATACTTTAGCCAAGCAGAAAACAGATAAAGTAAAAAGTAGTTGCTTCCAGAATCTCTTATTGAGTGTATATGAACAGTAAAACATGAAGAAAATGTGAGACTAGACAGGTCTGCCTTATGAGCTACTCCAGATAAGTAGATAAATTTGGCAAATGAAACTGAAATGGTATAAAAAGTTAGACTGGCAAAAGAAAAAGTCATCCTTGGATGCATTTTGGAAAGAAGCCTTCAAATAATTGCTAAAAAGTTCAAAAGGTTTTTTACGACCTGTGCAAGACTGATCTTTTCTGGCTATTTCATTTCACATGTGCACGGTATTAGTTTTAAATTAAAAGTTTCTTGAAATGTGATGATGATGTAGTGTAGGAACTTATTTCTATTTTTTTTCCAGTTATTTTTGCCTCTGCTTTCAAATTGTCCATTAAGAGGAACACATCTTTGCTAACCAAAGTATACCTATGTCTAATGTAAAACCTTGGATTTCTATGAGGTTTCTTATGGATGCCAGGGCATACGGTTGCAAGAGCACATGCAACACCCATGTGAGACAGGGCTCTTAGGCAAAATGAGGCCAAATCAGCCTCTCAGCTCTTGGTCTTCCAAATGTTTTGGTTTACAGATCTCATCTGTTCCAGCCAACATGGAAAAGGATTCTGGGTTAGGATTAAGTTCAAAACATCTGGAGTCGAATGTTTAGCTGTGGCTTTTTGCTTAAACCACATATGTGCTTATGGACATCCAAACAAACCAGACTTTATTTTCCCTATTTTTGATCTGTTTGTTTCTTGTTAAATTTTCTTTCAGTATGATGGATTGGTGTGACAATCCATGGTCCTAGGTTACAACTTAACAACATGCCATGTTTTTTAAGTATGCCAACTACAGTCCATAAGCCAATAGCAAACCATAGTTTGTAGCTGACTAGTAAAACTATGTTTTGCTTGGAGGGATAGAGCATGACTAAACATCAATTCCAACAAACACAATGTGGCTTACCATTCATTGTGTAGCTTTCCTTTATGAATATGATGAAGCCATGTTTGTTAGGCTAGAGGCAATGAACTCTTGTGTTGTTTTTTTAAAGACCCAAGAGCAAATGCTAGTCAACATTGTGTGGTTTTATAGATGAAGATCTAAAACCTCACAAGCTGAGCTAGTAAATGTTAATAAACAGGTATGAAACCTTCTGTTGGAGATAGCAACCTTCTCAAGCCTCCTCTATTTAATGTTCTGCCTGTTTTTATAATGTGTCAGGTTATTTCCTGAAGTGTATGTCTTCTTTGGTTTGCAGTTTTCTTAGCTCTATGTACTTGAAGCAGTGGGAGGGGCTATAAAACGTTACTGGTTCAGTGACTGTTTAGAATGCAGTTTAAAAGAATGAGAGTTGAGGAATGACAGTTGGGGCTAGAAGTACAGAAGCCAGTGTTAGAAGTTAGAGGTCAGTTGAGGCTTGAATCTGTCTGAGTACAGAAGCCAGTGTTAGAAGTTAGAAGTCAGTTGAGGCTTGAGTTCTTTGGAAGTAGACTGTTATAAAACACAGCTGTACAGCACAATATAGTTTTTGAAGAGACTGTTAAAGACTATAAGTTAAAGATACAAACTGAAACTTTTTAAAGATTAACCTGACAAGAAATGTACCTGTATACTTAAATATATGAAATTGTGAGTAAAACAAACATGTTATTTTAAAGAAGTCTACTTTGATCTTTGTCTGCTGAGAGCATCAAATAAAAACAAGATATTTATGTGCCCAGTGATCTTCCGTTACCCAATAAACTAAAAGAACACTCCTGAAACTCCGCTACCCAATACGTTATGATCCTAACAGGCCATAATCCAATAGTCCAGTGGTTCTCAACCTTCCTAATGCCGTGACCCTCTAATACAGTTCCTCATGTTGTGGTGACCCCAAACATAAAATTATTTTTGTTGCTGCTTCATAACTGTCATTTTGCTACTGTTATGAATTGTAATGTAAATATCTGATATGCAGGATGTATTTTCATTCACTGAATCAAATTAGGCACAAATACCTGATACGCCCAAATTTGAATACAAGTGGGGCTGGAGGGGGGAATGATTTTGTCATTTGGGAGTTGTACTTGCTGGGATTTATAGTGCACCTACAATCAATGAGCATTCAGAACTCCGCCAACAATGGAATTGAACCAAACTTGGCACATAGAACCCCCATGGCCAACTGGAAATACCGGAAGGGTTTGGTGGGTATTTTGAATTTGGAAGTTGTAGTTCACCTACATCCAGAGAGCACTGTGAACTTAAACAATGATGGATCAAACTTGGCACAAATACTCAGTATGCCCAAATTTGAACACTGCTGGAGTTTGGGGAAAATAGACCTTGACATTTGGGAGTTGTAGTTGCTGGGATTTATAGTTCACCTACAATCAAAGAGCCCCTTGAACTCCACCAACGATCGAATTGGGCAAAACGTCCGACACCAAACCCCCATGACCAATAGAAAATACTTTGGCGATCCCTCTGAACCCCCCTCGCGACCCCCTCTGTGTCCCAACTCCCAGGTTGAGAAATACTGCAATTGTCCAATACATGCACAGGTCCACATCCATTCTACATGTGGGGAAAATAATAGAGGAACTTGTTACGGTATGTAAGAAATGAGTTAATGTGTGTGTCAACTGCAAAAATAAGATGCATGAAGGTGATTGTTTGAGCCATGTCTGGAGAGCTGTTAAGCCTGGGAGCTTTTGATACCCTTGCAATTTTGTTCAGGCTTCAACTAAGCAGGTGCAGAGACAGTTGGAAGAATGAAGCAGAGAGAGAGAGAGAGAGAGAGAGAGAGAGAGAGAGAGAGAGAGAGAGAGAGAGAGAGACTTTGAAGTGTGCTCTTACTTCAGGAGCTGCTGGAAGGAATTTATCCACAAGGACAAAGGAAAAACTATTTTAAATCTCTCATAAAAGGACATTATGTGAAGGTTGTTGTATGTTTTCCGGGCTGTATGGCCATGTTCTAGAAGTATACTTCTAGAACATGGCCATACAGCCCGGAAAACATACAACAACCTTGTGATCCTGGCCATGAAAGCCTTCGACAAGACATTATGTGAGTTGGTGCAATTGAGCAAATTGTACATATGTTGTTCTGGGTTTAAGAAGAATAAACCACTTGTTCTTTATTGTTCACCTGCATGGCACATATCTTCTTTCTCTGTAAAGCAGTGCGTGGACTATGCATTTTGATTTTTCATTACGTCACAGAACTTGAGTTCATTCCTAAGTTGATCACTCCTTCACCATCTTCTGTAATACAGCTTGCTCTAGAAATGGCAGGAAACTCAACCTCTGGATGTTATTTTTAGAAAACAGAATTGCATTCCTAAGAATCAGGCTCCTAACAGCCTTCCATTTTTCATTATGACTTGGATACAGACAACTGGAAAACCTGCCAGCCCGATAAAACTGACAGGCGAGAATGTTCCTCTTGAGCCAAAATACTCCTTCCCTTAGCAGAGAATGAAAGAAGAAAGGCTGGCTCCCTGGTTGTAGTGAACGCTTTTAGAGACTCTGCTAATGAAGAGCAAATGTTTCTTCTGTTTAGTCATGTTTTTAATAATCAGGTTGTTGACCCTGCATCCAGTCTGCACAGCAGCCAGTGCCTTTTATTAAAAGTTTGCCTTTTATATTTACAGTACTTTCAAAAAAAGAATCCACATGTATGATGTCCTTCTAGCTTTATAAAGGGATGTGTGATAGCAAACATTTTAATTAGCCTCTGCAATTTAGGTGTCTTCCAGTGGTCCTGGATATACCGTAAATGGTACTATCAACCCCCTTGCGATATGGCCTGGGATAATGGAGGATGTAGTATACAAACACATATGGAGAAGGATATGTTGGGGTACAATATCTATGACTGAGATTGAAGAACATCTAATTTCACATGGACTGGAAGACCTGAACACAGCTGTTGATGACGGCCATAAGTTAAAGTTAAGTAGATGGCAAATAACATTAAAATAATATCATTTTCAAAGAAGAAACTGTGCTAGTTTCTTGCAGCATCAAAAGGAGGAAGGGAAGAGGAAGAACAAAGGAAGAAATGTGGCAACAGATTTTAGACTAACTCAAGGATGGGCAGACTTGGGCCCTCCAGGCGTTTTGGACTTCAACTCCCACCATTCCTCACAGCCTCAGGCTTAAGCGGCTGAGAGGGGAAAGGAAAGGGCCTGAGGCTGTGAGGAATGGTGGGAGTTGAAGTCCAAAACCCCTGGAGGGCCCAAGTCTGCCCATGCCTGGACTAACTGGTTTTTGTTTGAGCATGAGCTTTTATTGATATGAACCCACATCTTTGGATGCAGTACAGTAAGATGAATGCTTCTGATATTAAGCATATTTATACAGCTGTGGGATAGAATGTAATACAGTCTTTGAATATTTAGGGCAATGGGGTACTGCTTTCATCTTTCTGAACTGGAATGTATAACTCACTTCACAACACATTTGAATTCAACATCAAATCTCTGAACCTAGCAAGTCCCTCCTTCCTGGGTCCACAGGACAAAAGGGTGAAAGTACTGCCTTGAAGATTGTGTGCATGTATGTTTTCCTCATTTTTTGGAACTGGATTTTTCACGAATGGCATGCTTTCTGCGACTGTGATTAATATTTAAGGAATTGTGGTGAATGACGTCACCATGGACTGCTTCCTGTGACACTACAAATAGTCATTCCTAAATTTTGGCACTAGAACTGCACATCTTGAGACAGTCCTGAATTGCAACCCTTCTGCCCGCTTTTATGTTTTTCTAGGACCTGGTAAATACCCTTCCCATGCTTAGTTGCTTTTTAAAGGGTATATGTGGCTGTTTTGTTTGTATTTGCATTGCCATTGTTTGCCTTGCTGGTGACATGCTTGCTAGTTTCACTTTGAATTTTTCAGTCATGTTGAAAGCATTATTGCTGAAAGATAAGATTGGGGTGAGTGGGGTAGACCTAATTTGGCCATGCACTGAATAGGAAGAAAGGAATCATCCATAGGGAGGATGGGAATATGTTCTTTATGAGACTTTGCTGAAACTTCAAAGTAAAAGGCACAACTACACAAGAGGGTCAACAGCACATGATTGCTTTTGCATGCCTTTGTTCAGCAGTCACAAAGTAGCACCTCTCTCTGTGTGTGTTTGCGTTGAGTTGTGCATATGTATTAGCCTACTTCAATCTAGATTGGAGATAATGCTCTTGTGAACAAAAATGTGTGCCAGGGCTTAATGATATGGAATCTTCTGACACTCATTATGATCTTGTTACATGATTTCAATATCCGCAAGAACTGCAGGTTTGGAAGCCCGGTCTGTCTAGTTTTCCAGAAGGCCAAATGAGACACAGATGGGTGGAAGGCAAAATCAGAGGTTTAGTCTCAATGGCTAGAGAGGATGTCAGAAGAGAAAGCCCGCTAAAAAACATACCACAATTGCAAATACAGAGAATTTTTATTTCATTCTGACAGTTATTCAAGAAACCTGTGCAAGCTCCTGATTGGTTTAGAAACTGTCCAGCTAGGATCTCCATCCTGAGTGGTTCAGAACTTCGTCTGACATCATCACTGGTCGGTCCTTCATAGTGACGGGAAATGTGATACACTGTCATTGGAGCATTTGAGGTGTCAGTCCGTTTATTCAGTCACCCAGGAGAGGGGCACAATCAAGAAGGAATCTGTTGAGTCTGGTGATAATGGGATGGGTCTCCATATCTTCAGCCCCGATGTGGACAATGGTGTTAGGCTTGATAAACAAATGGGTGCTTCAAGGTGTTGGCCAAGTCAATAGGGGTTTGATACATAGACCTGGAAAAGGGAGCATTCCCAGGCTAGCCCAGATTATATCAGGTAAAACAGACAAAGGGGACCTACAGGCTCTGGCACAAATTCATTGTGTTTCCCATCCTTCCCAGTCCTTTGTGTGAGGATGATAATTTCCTTTGGGTGAGGGCAAAGTATGGTACCATTCTGGGGAATTTCCAAGGAATTTCATGAAAACATTACTGTAGGGCAATTGGAAATAACCAAGTGGCTATCTATATTTCCCAATGGAACCACATCTCATAATTCATATTTTTGGGGCCTAATTTTTGATAATATTCTGGCACTCATAGTGACATTTTCTAAAAGTGAATTTCAACCAGAAGAGTTTTTTTAAAAGTAGGCATCAGGTTTGATCCCTATCAGCAAACCAAATCAAGTAATTTTCATCTTCTTCACTTTTAACAATTTTTTTTTGTAATTTTAATGGGTCTTAATTGCCCATCCAAGACCAAGCTGCTTCAGAATGTTTTACATTTCCATCTGGATACCTTCCATCCATATATTGTTGGTGGGCAAACCAACTCCTCTATTCCTTCCCAGCTACTGTGAGCAATGAAACTCCGAGGGAAGAGAATGCTGGTGGTAGTTGACAGCATCATCCCTGCTAACCAAAATGCCAAGCTAACTTTCCCTTGTAAACTTTGGCTCTACCAGACTGCCTATTATTATTATTATTATTATTATTATTATTATTATTATTATTATTATTATTATTATTATTAGAAACACAACAAGATGAGTCCACAGCAGACACTCTGCTGGCTGCTGTACTGGATCACACGTCGGACACTTCCCAAGTGTCTAGGACTGTGTGATATATCAGTGAATAATGCGTGCAGATCCCAGCAAGGTGGCCTTCTGCAGCTGGTCGATCACCACTGGGACCACCTTGACTGGCTTGTGCCAAAGTCTTTGTAATTTGATCTTTAAATCCTCATATTGTGTCCGCTTTTCCAGTTGTTTCTCTTCAATCCTGCTGTTACCTGGGATTGCAACGTTGGCAATCTAGACTTTTTTAACATGATCGGGAGGTCAGGAGTATTGTGCTCCAAAACCCTGTCTGTCTGATGATGATGATGATGATGATGATAATAATAATAATTTGTTTATATAGCACCATCAAATATACACGGCATTTTACAATAAAACAAGCCAAAGCAATTGGTCCTGCCATTATTTAGAGATAAGACCAACTCACAATGTGCAAGTACAGTAGTCTCACTTATCCAAGCCTCACTTATCCAAGCCTCTGGATTATCCAAGCCATTTTTGTAGTCAATGCTTTCAATATATCATGATATTTTGGCACTAAATTCATAATACAGTAATTACAATATAACATTACTGCATATTGAACTACTTTTTCTGTCAAATTTGTTGTATAACATGATGTTTTGGTGCTTAATTTGAAAAAATCATAACCTAATTTGATGTTTAATAGGCTTTTCCTTAATCCCTCCTTATTTTCCAAGATATTCACTTATCCAAGCTTCTGCCGGCCCGTTTAGCTTGGATAAGTGAGACTCTACTGTACTTCCATTTCTTTTTTTAAAAATTAGTTCACTATTCTACCTTAATCACTGTAGTTTTGTTTAAAAATACCTTTATTTATTTAGTAAGAAACTGTATAAGAAAGAATAATGAGCACCATTCAAGCAGTTTCCTGTACTGCACACACAATTTGATTATGTTCCATATTTATTTTCCAGAGAAGGATGCAGAAAGTGAGTAATAAGATTGCTGTAAAAGAAAACTAAAGCCCTTGTGCATTTGTTTGCCCTGCTACTATGAGTCAGTTTCAAGGTGAATTTTCTATAGATCCTGTTCTCCTGCCACTTTGGCCAATTTCTTTCTTGCCTTTTCACACAGTGACAGAATTTATTCTTAATTGTATCACTTCTGCATCATGCTTCATGCCCAAGGGAACTGGAGCTCAGTTCAGTTCACTAAAATAATGAGATTCCCTCTTAACAGGTTTTTTCCCTCTTAACAGGGTTTTTTTTTCTTTTCGGGGGGGGGGGGGGGGCGTTATCTGAGACATTTAAATGAATTTCAGTGTTAACAATATATAGTATTCTGGTGAGTTAAAGGTCTGTTTTGTGTAATCCCAGATTGGTGGGTTGTCATTAGAATGATGAGAGCATTATTAGTCATAAAGATGGCTCCGCCCTAATTTCTAATTACAGTAGAGTCTCACTTATCCAACACTCGCTTATCCAACGTTCTGGATTATCCAACACATTTTTGTAGTCAATGTTTTCAATATATCATGATATTTTGGTGCTAAATTCGTAAATACAGTAATTACAACATAACCTTACTGCATATTGAACTACTTTTTCTATCAAATTTGTTGTATAACATGATGTTTTGGTGCTTAATTTGTAAAATCATAACCTAATTTGATGTTTAATAGGCTTTTCCTTAATCTCTCCTTATTATCCAACATATTCGCTTATCCAACTGCTGGCTTGTTTACATTGGATAAGTGAGACTCTACTGTAACTAAATGGAATTTATATCTGAGCACATATAGTAGTTCTCAAGGAGGAGAAAGGCTTGAGATGTTATTGGACTTCAAGTTCCATGTGCTCTGGCTGGCAAGATCAATGGTAAGAATTTGGGGAGCTGAACTCAAACTTTTGGAATTCTGCCATGTTTTCCAATGTTGAATCAGCCGAAAAGCTTCTTCCTAGCTTGCCTAACATTGAATGGCCCCTTTAACACACTAGACAGAGGCTTCAGCCACTAAAGGGCTAAAGGATATTAATCCTTTAATATACTTCCGAATTTAACTTGGAAAAATGTGAAGTACAGAGGATGTTTGATTTAAAAGTATGTCCTCCACCCTTTTGTTGATGTTGTTGTTGTTGTTGTTGTTGTTGTTGTTGTTGTTGTTGTTGTTGTATGTCTTCAAGTAATTTCCAACCTGTGATAACCTTAAAGCAACGTCTCACAGGCAAGACTTACTCAGAAGAGATTTCACATTAGGTGCATCTACACTTTAGAATTAGTGCAGTTTTGACACCACTTTAGCGGCCATACCTCAATTTTGTGGGATCATGGGAGTTGTACCTTAGTGAGGTACCACCAACACTCTTTGGCAAAGTGTAAAATACAACTCCCACAATTTCATAGCATTGAGCCTTGGCAGTTAAAGTGGTATCAAACTGTATTAATTCTACACTGTAGATGTACCCATTGCTGTCCTCTGAGGCGGACAGGGTTCAACTTACCCAAGGCCACCCAGTGGATTCCTTGGCCAAGTAGGGATTTGAACCCTCTCTGGAGTTGTAGTCCAATGTTCAAACCATTAAGCCACATTTGATCCTCAACCTTTTATAGCTTCTGTAAAACCTACTACGAAGTGCTCAGCCACCTTATCATAGCTTTCTTGAGTTAGATGATTTCGGTGAAATATAGTTCAATCAGAGTAAATAATGTGAGTGATAAAATTCCTCAAAATCAATGCACTGAAAATACATTACTGGAAGAAGAGAGAGGAGAGTAAAACTGAAATGTTTAAATTGTTACTTTTTCGTGCTATGGTGTATGTGTATGTGTGTTTAATGTGTGTACGTGGAGTAGCCCATCAAAGAAAGTGGGGCATTAACATCGTATCATTTATGCCCAAGGCAACAGCTTGTGTTAAGATATGAAAAGGAGAAATAAGTGCTTAAATAATTCAAAAAGTAATAAACAGAAATGCAAAGTCAGGCAAGTGTACAAAAAATGAATTGAGAAGTCAGGAAAGTTGAATTTCTCTCTGAGTTCTGTGTATATTTAACAGCTGTATCACTCAGTATTAAAATGGCAACACTTATGCTAAAGAAGATATATATATATATGTGTGTGTGTGTGGGGGGGGGTAAACATTTTCCTCTGACATTAAGTCTAGTCATGCCCGACTCTGGGAGTTGGTGCTCATCCCCATTTCTTAGCTGAAGAGCTGGCGTTGTCCGTAGACACCTCCAAGGTCATGTGGCTGGCATGCCTGCATGGAGCACCGTTACTTTCCTGCCAGAGCAGTACCTATTGATCTACTCACATTTGCATGTTTTCGAAGTGCTAGGTTGGCAGAAACTCGGGCTAACAGCGGGAGCTCACCCTGCTCCCTTGATTCGAACCCACCAACCTTTCAGTCAGAAAGTTCAGCAGCTCAGTGGTTTGACCTGTTGTGCCACTGGGAGCTCAGGAATACATATACAATAGAATTTCACTTATCCAACATAAACGGGCCGGTACAACGTTGGAAAAGCGAAAATGTTGGATAATAAGGAGGGATTAAGGAAAAGCCTATTAAACATCAAATTACGTTATGATTTTACAAATTAAACAACAAAACATCATGTTTTACAACAAATTGACAGAGAAAAGCAGTACACGGTAAAGTTATGTAGTAATTATGTATTTAGAAATTTAGTACCAAAACATCACAATGTATTGAGAACATTGACTACAAAAACATTGACTACTAAAAGGCAAACTGTGTTGGATAATCCAGAATGTTGGATAAGCAAATGTTGAATAAGTGAGACTCTACTGTATATGTGTGTGTGTGTGTGTGTGTATTGGAAGGTGAGAAAGAAACTCATGACATTCACCAGAGTTGCCCATGTGCTTTTTCACTTTGCTGTCAAACTTTTGCTGACCCTTCCAATGATTCTTGATCTTCAAAGAAAACTTGGCCTTACATGGTGTTTCAAACAGAGAACTGCCTTGTGTAAAGTAGAACACATAGCCACCCTAAACAATATTAATCTAATATCAGTATTCACCAGAAGAAATGAATATTTGATCTTGATCAGCAAACTTCAAACAGCCTTATCACCTCATACTTTTATCTATAGCAGTGGCTTCAATCATTTTGCTCAGGAAGCATTACTCTGATATGGATTGCTTCCAACTCTCGCTGGGCTCATGCTAAGAAGCACCTAAATTTCCAGATCAAAGATGTAGCCTTTTGGTTCATGTACTAGAAACACTTGTTCCTGTATGAACCATTTTACCCCTTTGTCTCTTCAAAACAAGACACCCAGAGAGCTAGTTATTATTCAAGACGCCTTGGGAATTATACTGAAGTCTGAGAGTAGGTTCTGTGATATTAACAGGCCAGCTTTCCAAACATAGAAAGCTTTTTATCAAGTCTGTGAAGTAAAAAAGATACAGGGCTCCTGAACTCTGGAAGACACTGTAAATGAGTGGTGAAGCTTTCTCACATGCTTTAGTTTAAGTACGGTTCTTTGCAAAGACATCAAGTGAAGTCATTTGCTGCTGTAGCTCAGACAAAAGTCAAAGAGCTAAATAACCAAAGCCACAAGTGCTAGTAAGCTGTATTGTTACCTTTGCTCTCTAGAAAGCCCTTCAAATTAACATCAAAACCGGGCAATGGAGAGGCTCTTTTGAGATTGTTTTAGTAGGTCATACTGAATCAATTGTTAGTCTTTGCCAAAACATTCCAAAAGGGAGAAAACACACGCACACGCACATACACACACACATGTACACACACAGCTGTTTAAATATTCAGATAGTTTCAGTTATTCACGGCATGGGCATGAAAGCCTGTGGCTATGCTTATTAACTCTGTGTAAGACATACGATTTTAAAAATGCTTGATAATGTTAGCTTTTAATACGCTCCCCAATTATTCTGTCAATGTTTAATCAGCATTATAAATCACCTCCAGAGTACATTAAAATAGTTTACTTATCTGACTTAATAAAGCCCAGCTGGCATGGTCTATCAGTTACACTGGATCGTGTTGGTCCACAACACCATTGAGGCCAACAATGAAGTGTCCAGCAACTCTGTAATTGGGAATACACTGGATCAGTTTCAATTGGTGAGTACTGTTGATGTGGACATGCTGCTGGGGCAAGACAACCTGCTTTCTTGATCCCTGTCCAACTTGGCTGGCCGTCGAGGAAGCTGATGCAATTAGATCTTAAATACAACAAATTATTAATGCATCTCTCAAGGAGGGAAATTTTCCATCTTGTTTAAAAGGAGCAGTAGTTAGACTGCTGCCGAAGAAGCCCTCCCTGGATCCCCTGGACCTTAATCATCACAGACCAGTATCTAAACTTCCTTTTTTGGGCAAAGTGATTGAGAAGGCAGTTGCCCTCCAACTCCAGGCGCTCTTGGATGACCACACTTCCTTGACCCATTTGAAACTGGCTTCAGAGCAGGTTACGGAATTGAGGCTGCTGTGGTCACCTTAGTGGGTTATCCCTGTCTCAACACTGTCAGGGAGAGTGTGTCCCTGTTGGTCTTCTAGACCTCTCAGTGGCCTTCAATACTATCAATCATGGACTCCTTCTGGAACGCCTAGAGGGGCTGAGAATCAGAGGCACTGTACTGCACCGCCCCTTCATAGAATTGGAAGACCTAAAGATGGTAGTGCATGCGCTGGTAACCTCAAGGTTGGACTTCTGCAATGCGCTTTACATGGGGCTATCCTTGTACCAAGTTCAGAAACTCCTGCTGGTTCAGAATACAGCAGTCAGATTGGTTACAGGAACTTCTAGGAGTGGGCATATTACACCTATCCTAAAGTCACTCCATTGGCTACTAATTAGTACAATCTGCCCCAAACACGTAGGTCCTCTGGGAGGTGGTTACTCCAACCAGCCAGAACCCGACTGGTGACAGTCACCCAGAGGACCTTTTCATCGGCCACCCGAAGACTGTGGAATGACCTGCTGGAAGAACTCCAACAGCTAAATGAGCTGTCGGAATTTTAAAACCATCTAAAGACCTATCTCTTTTGGCGGGCTTACCCAAACAGTTTTTAAACATGAATTTTAAATGTGTATCCTTTAATCTATGTTTTGTGTATTTTAATACATATTTTATAGAAATATGTTTTAATATGTATCTTTTATAGAAATACATTTTAATATGTGTATCTCTGGCATTTTTGCAATGTTTATGCATTCTAATTGTTCTATAACCCACCTTGAGCCATGAGGAGAGATGGGTAAGAAAAATGATGATGATGATGATGATGATGTGATCACAGGATTCTGAAACAGACCTGCATCCAAATACAACTAGCTGAATTATTTCTGGAAGGATTTACTGTGGATGACACAAGATAATTTTGGCAGACCTTATGAGATATATAAACTTCACTGCACCCAGTGATTGTGTGGTGAACGATATAAAGGATGCCATATACTGCTGTTCATATCTGAAGTAAGATATGTTTGTTGAACATTCAGAGAAAAATAAAATCAGACTCCAAGGCTTTCATTCAGTGATGATGAAATTTTATTCAGAACAGTACAGTCCAAAGTGAATGCCAGAAGTGCAAGTGCTTCCATTTTTTTTTGAAATTAGAATTCTAATTGCATCAGGACCAAACAGTTTCTCATATTTTAAGTGTTTTTGTGACAAAATTACTGTAGCTCTAAAAATAAAATAACCAAGCAGTGAATCCATCAGTACACAAACACACATTCCTCCCCGAGTCAGTTTTTCTTCCTTTCTGGGCTGTATTTTGACAGGAATTGATATAGATCTGGGAGTGGAAGGAAAGTACTGCAGTAAACTGCTTCTCAAACTGTGGGTCCCAACCACAAGTAAGGATGCCTTAGTTCAATGTTGGAATCGTGAAAACGTTGGCAACAGTAAAAGTTTTCTGAACACCACTCATCTACACAAATCTGTTAGCAACAAGGTGCAGCATTTAGTGGATTCTGCAGATGCTTCCACTGTATTCCACAGAAAGGAAAATCAGCCTGTGATCAAGCCTTGCAAATGCTGATTTATTATCAGCATTTTTAAAATACTTATTCCATATACCTGGGGTCAGGTAAACATTTCTCGGGTAAAAAGGGGTCATGAGTGGAAACAATTTAAGAATACCTCCTGTAGTATGATGTAGGCCCTCTGTATCCACAGATTTTGCATCCATGGATTCAACAATCCAGGGCTTGAAACTATTTTTTACAAAATCCAGGACACAAACCTTGATTTTGCTACTGTATATACGTGTTACTATGCCATTGTATATGAGACTTGAGCATCTACAGGAGGTTTTGGAACCAAACCAAAGCAGATTCCATGGGCTCACTGTATCCACTTCCCCCAAACATATGTGATGTTGACATTATACATCTATAGGAAAAGGACTTGGAAAAATCAGTTAGAGCACAGTAAAATTAGGTTTTAAGATTATAACATTTAGAACCCCTGGGAACTTTAATCTAAAAAAGTTACTTTTCTGGATATATTTATATATAAATATATATTACATTTGTGCTCACCTGAAGCTTGTCCTAGTGCAGTCTACATCTTTAGACAAGATCATGGAAAAAAGAGGGCTAACTAAAGATTGTAATTTTACACAAAGGTTTCTGGCTTTTAAATTGATATATTTAACTTAACTTGCCTCTCGTCAAAAAATAAAGGTGATGTCAGAAAATTCTGAGATCTTAATTTAACAAACTTTACTATACACCGAAAGGAGGAAAAGCCCCTTTAAAAATGTTCATCCATTCTCCATTAGAAGGCACAGATTGCAGTAAAATTATCCAAAAACATGCACAAGTGCTCTTCAGTTATCTACCTATAAATGAAAACTTGCTACCCAAGTTACTTTGCTATATCTTCCAACATCCACCAGTGAGAGGGCATTAGGAAGCTCAGATCTATGACCATGATGATAATATCCATTCTATTTCACTTTTAGTCTCATAATCTCAAAATTGGGTTCACATCACTATCTAACAAAGTTTTCCAACTCTGACCAAGAGGTTTAGTAACTAAATTAATGTCACAAAAAGTTCGTAACACAGTTTTAGAAATGATCCTTTGTTTCCTTTATGTATTTCTGCGTTATATCCTGTTAAAGAACTACAGTGAGGGAAAGAGGAAGAGAAACCAAACAGGCAGCAACCAACATAATCTTTAAGAAGATATTTTATGGAAATTTGGTTTGGCAGCGGCTGTGTAACAGCTCCAGCAATTTCAAATAGAATGCCAAATGTATACTCATATTAATTATGAAATAACAAAGCAGTGTTGAGGTGTGTGTTATTAATTTTCAAGCAAAATAATAAGTTCACTTTATAGACCAAATAAATTTGGTAGATGGTTTAAAATTATGTTGACTGCAGATTCGATTACAAACACACAAATATGCTGTGGTGTAATACAAGCTTTCCCAATTGTAAAATAATGATTTTTTCCCCCCTCATTTCCAAGTATCCAAGAAAAAGTGAACCTTCTCCCAAATGCTTCTACACTCTTATCGTACAGATAGCATAAATCCTGTTCTTTGTTTTACTAAGAAATTTGATTGAGAATGTGCTTGCCTTTGAGATAGAAACATTGTGCCCTTTCCAGCTCAAAAGTCTTCTGCTTCTCCTTCAGGAAGAACATTTCTCCCCATCTTGCCTCATCTCCTGCAGTTCTTTTGAACTCGTTTTATTTAATGAAATTCCCTTTTCCATAGATGTAAGCAGCACCTTGGTTGAAAAGATGTGCACTGTAGAAGCATATTGTAGGCTAAGACATTATTCATTGAAACTGTCCTTTGAAGAGAGATTTGAAATGAGCATGCTTTTAATGTAGCATTAAAAGGGTTCAACATGTTGCTTTGTCTCTCCCCATTCTTACCCATGAGCACAGTAGCATATGATGAACACAAAAACAATAATACAAAACACTGCAGAACATTGTAGCATATTTTATTCTGGCAACAGCTTCTTGTTCTTCAGTTCAACTCCCCAAAACTGAAGCAATTTTTGTATGAAGTGTTTACTGTGAGTAGGTCAAATTTAAGAGAAGATTCAAGTCACCCTATAACTTTATGCCATACTGTCATTTCCCTTTGCATTTTACTCCAGTGTTTATTGTTTAAGGCTTTATTATACTACCCCTTTATGCCACGTTATTCCATTGGAAATTTGCTTCAGCCAGTCTTGTGACAGTACCTAATTGTTGGTGCTCTCTATTGAACAGAGCACCAACAACATCAACAGTGGAACTCTCTGCCCTGGAGTGTAGTGGAGGCTCCTTCTTTGGAGGCTTTTAAACAGAGGGTGGGTGACCATCTGTTGGGAGTGCTTTGAATGTGATTTTCCTGCTTCTTGGCAGGGGGTTGGACTGGATGGCCCACAAGGTGTCTTCCAATTCTATTGTTCGATAACCCCTTGCCAAATCTGTGCTCTAGTAGCATCATTTGCATATTTTAAAAATCTGCATTAATGGCAGATTTAATGTATTCTACCCCTCCCTTCATGATTGGTTCATCCAATTTTAAATTACAGCTTTAACAGTGCTACAATGGCAAAATGGCATGATGGTAGGCTGCACTATAATGTTATGGCAATATAATATCAAAAAACAACAACAGTAACCAAAAGATGGGGTTAAGAGGGGCTTACATAGCTGAAAAGACGTCTTCCTAGATTGAGCACTGAAAGTGGCCCGAGACTACTCTGCCAGAGATTTCCCTAGGACTCTTCAAGGGAAAGTGTTATAAAATATCTCCACCTAAACTGGTTTCTGAGTTTGTTTTGTTTTTTGCAGGGAATGGGTGTCATTAACAAATTATTTCCTGTGTGAAAAAACACACATTTTCAACTCCCCTACAATGCAACAATACATGAAGAACAATGCCATCATGTAATAAGAATGATGCCAAAGAGATGCTGATGCATTACTATGATGGTATAACAGCATGGTGTGATAATGCTCTTTTGTGGTCACCTCAATAAAGCATATTTCTATTTCTCTGTATACCATAATTCTTGTGCATTCTGACTATGATCCTAAGTGGACTAACAGGGGAGAAAGCAAATCTCAACCAAGCATGTGCCAAGCTCCAGTACTAAAAATGAGTTGTGGGTAACATGGAATATATAACATATTTATGTAAAATCCCAGAATGATTTACCAATGTTGTGGCTGAACAACACAGACAACCCTCTGAGTATGTAAAGTTATAAAAATATACTATTGTAGGTTGTACTATAAAAAACAAAGATAGACCATACACACAAAAATATTTGTTTAATTGGAAATCATACATCAATCTGCATTTTATGTATGGTAGTATAGGACTGTAAAATCAGGGTCTCTAAAGTCTGTCTACTTTTCCAAATGAGATCAGTTCTTAAAAAATTGAAACAAATTAAAAAAAAGAATCAGGTGTCAAGATTTAGGTCACACTCACAGTTAGTTTCTGTTAGGTACATCATTATGCACCTTTCTCCTCCACTGATCTACATTAAGCAACTTCTCTTCTGTATCATGAAGACACATGGAATTTGGCTCTATTACAAGTTATTTTGTAATTAGATCACTATCTGTAGATTGCAAATGAACCAATGGGGAGTCCAGCAGGGTCATATCATTAATTAATTTCAACTGGAGTGGAGTCTACTGTCCAACTGAATGATAAATATGGCTATCTTATGACAGGATAGAGTTAATTTTAGATAGAAAGGTAAGGTCATTTTATGAATGCTACCTTAACAGTCTCTAGATCAAACAATCACGTCTCCTGCCTTTTCAATGAACTATCAGCTTACTTTAAGTACAAACAGCAGTATGTTGTTACTCCACATACATAAGCCATGAAGATGCTCCTAAATCATGAGAGAGTAACTCTTGTTTAAGACTTCAAAAGCACAGGAGAGGATAAAAGGCTGCACCCAACATGCTTCCTGGTTTCTTGTACAGAAAACCCACTCCAAAGGCATCAGTCATAGGATGCAACTTGTCTATTACTCAACTCCATGAGACTATAAACCCCACAGTATCAACACGCAAAGAATTCTTTTCAGAAGAATAAAATGTACAATAGCCACATTGGTAGCTAGCTTAACAAACACCACACATCACACAGAATAATAAGGATTTACTTGAACCAAACCTTGTAAAGGTACACTATACTCAGTCTCATTTTAATGGAGTTGATTAGATTTTTATACAACATAGCTCCTGGCAATTTAAAATAGACCCACTGGAGAATGGAATGGAGAAATGGTAATGCAACATTTCACAACCAGGATGCGTGTGTTTTTAACTTCTTTTCTGAGGAAGACTTCTCAGAATCTGTGTCTTCAAACTCTGCTCTGTGCCTTTTCTGCCGTCCATGGATTTGTGAGCCATCACTGTCTGAGGGATGCAACTCAGCAGCATCCTCTTTCGTGCTATGACTGGAGGAGTCTGTGGAAGACTGACAGCATTCCTTGTGCAGGGATGTGCATGTCTGCACAAGGCTGCCATTATCAGCACTTAAGTGTAATTGTCTTCCTTGAGCCACAGCCTCTTGCTCTCCCAAACTCTGTCCATTATTAAGGTAAGAAGAACGTGAGTGTAACCGGCCATTATTGTGGTTTGTACAGGAATTTTCAATGTTCCTGTCCTCATTGTCATCTGCTGGGTTTCTAGAAACATTTCCAGATCCACTACAGTTAGCAGTGGTAGCAAATGAATCCTTAGAAACAGCCGGCAGGCTGTGACTGGGTGCTGGTTGACAAGTCTGGTTATTTTTTTTCTCCACAAATCCTGCAGTCTGACTGCATGGCTCTTCCATGCAACTGCTTCTTTCTTTGCAAATGGCTTTTCCATTGACCTTTTTAGTCTCAAAAGAATGATCTACAGAGACACTGCTCCCAATATCTTGGGGTAGGCTCTCTTGATCCTCCAACTGTCGCTGATTATCACATTTATGGTCTTGACCGTTTCTAGAATTGTCTGCTGAACTGTGTTCCTTTATGTTTTCTTTATTACAACTTTCAGTGGCCTGATCCTGGCCACCTTGAACTCTTCTGCTAGTTCCTGGTCTCCCATCACTTTCTCCACCTCCATGTGAGGACTCGCCATCTTTATTTGCTGCATAAGACATGTAGGAATAATGAAGCCACCTGAAGGCTTTGTAGATCTTCCTGTCTACAGATTCGCTTTCTGAGCAAGGAGAGGCTTTCTCTTTGCGGAATTCTGTATTCGCAGTGCCTCTCTCAGGAGAGGAAGCTGGAGAAGGAGACAGATCATCCACCTTGATCTGGGGATAGTCAAAGATGTCTTCTCCTATGTAAGTACTAGTATTTTCGGTATTTACATTAGTCCTTTCATCCTTTTGTGGTTTCTGTCTGCGCCTCATTGCATTGCGCTGTCTTGTTGAGGTACGCCGTTCATTCAGTTCCTCATCATCTTCTGTGCTGCTGCTGCTGCTGCTACTGGAACTGCTTGAATCATTCTCTTCAGGGCTTGGAGACCTCGGTCTTGGGAAAAGGTCTGCATCTAGCTCAGTCTCACAGGTATTTTCGTCAGAATCAGACTCATTAGAAAGGGCAAGAAGACGTTTGTCTTGATATCGCCTCAGTGCAGACAACCGTTGCTGACGAGAGGTCATTGCTTCTCTCGCTGGTGGAGATTCAGTAGACCTCAGGGTTCCCAAGTTGTAGGTAGGTTCATCAGATTCTTCTGCCATCTGAGGTGGGGAGTGGCGCAGAGAATTGGAGGACTCTGATTCACTGTAGCCAGAGCGCTCACTTACTCCAGCGTGAAGCTGTAGGATTGTGCTTTCACTGAGGTCACTGTCCGAGTCAGAACTCCATCCTTCGATCTCTCGACGGACCAAGGAATCAAAGAAGGCCATCATTCGTGGATCCTCTTGGACTGACTGGTTGGCATAATCATGAGACAGACCACTGCCACTGTTCAGGACAAGACTTATGTACTCTTCATGTGTATACAGACAGCGTGAATCACCCTCAATTTTCCCATCAAGGTCTCCTGTGCAACCAGGCTGCCGATAAGGACTCCAGATCTACAAAAGGAAAGGTGACAATATTGCTTTATATATCTTTTTTTAACTAAATGATTAATCTATGTCATAGTGATTTTAAGATGTTAGGGAAAACAGTTCCTGTCCAATGATCTTAGTATAGCTTAAAGGAGAGGCTGTTTCACTCAGATCCATACTATAAAAGAGCCATTTTTATAGTATACATTTATGCATTCTATCAAGGCCAAATTAAGAAAGGAGTACTGCTGTTCACCAGCTCTCTTAATAATATGTTTGAGCTAAAGCTATTGATCATTTTTAAAAGAATACAGTCACATGATTTAATATATTTCTTAACTTAGCATAACACCACCATGGAAACTTATGCTACTCCCCTCCCAAGCACATGGTTGTGTTGGGAAAGGGAAGTTGATTATGCCCATTGAACATTTATCCTAATATAAATTATACTATTGTTTAAATTTATTGACAGTTCCCTCAATTAGCAGACTTTCCCTTCTTTCCACATTGCAATTTATCTAGCCCTTGGGTAGTGTGCAAGACAGGACCCCTATAGTATATTCTAGCCTTGTATTCAAAGACAATGTCAAGTGACAAGCTATGTGTACATACTCAACCACTAGCCAGGATAATATAACATGTAAGTATGCAAGTTACTAGTCAGTAACCACATCTTGCAGCTGATTTAAGAACTTTTATTATTTTTATTTCATGTGAGATTGCTTTTAAAATACTACCAGACTTCAAAGCTTCCTGCCAAGTCTGCCCCCAACTTGCTTGCTGTGAATTTTCAGGCTGTATGGCCATGTTCTGGTAGCATTCTCTCCTGACATTTCAATTGAATCTGTGGCAAGCATTCTCAGAGGTTTTGTTCAGAGGTCTACCTCTAACTTCTTACAACTAGTTCCTTCCAAGCTTTGCATACTCTCTGTTTTGCATACTCTCTGCAAGATGTATATCTTTCAAGTTAGAGATTGTTTAGAAAAGGATTTCTACATCGTGAGTCATACAACAAAATCCAAAATCCACAAAACAAATGCCTTCACTGAGTCAACTAAAATGCACAAAAAGACTCCAAAGTAGGCTCTCATTTTTGGTATCAACATATCTGTAGGTGTGTGCATGTAACATGAGTATTTTTAATATTTGGGAATTATATAATTTCAACAACAGGAATATGAGTCCCAGGGCTAACTATCTGACATGCAGACAGTTATTCAGAATCTGAAGTTCTGGCTGCAAAGCAGTATTGTTGTCCAAAGGACAAGTTACAGAAACAGAGAAATTATAATACGGCAGTTATTTACAGAAGTATTCCTTTCAGAAAATTAATTTATTTCAAGCTTGTACATTAGAAAATATAGACATGTATCATCAAATAACCATGCTGCCACACAACAGATTTTTTTTTCCAGAGACATTCCAGTGGCACAATGTTGAATGCTGTGGGCATAATAGATATTTAATTGAAGCAATAATTCACCCCAAAGTAGAAATAAAGATGTAGCCATCCTAGACAGAGGACAGTTATAGTCCCATTAATCCAAAATATGAAGTAAGATTATAGAGGATGGATTCAGAGGATGAATTATCACTACATTGAACATTTTCAAGAGTCTTTAGAGGGAAGCAAGTATCTTCACACACACACACAAACCTCTTTGGCAGTAACTGGCATAATACCAGCTCGGCAGAGTCTGATGAGTAAAATGCAAGATGGTTCAATGGCACTGTATATATAGCATATTTAATTTTACATGCTACACTTGTGATGCTGTTTCAGATATTTGTTTCTAAATATGCAAATACAGTAGAGTCTCACTTATCCAACACTCGCTTATCCAATGTTCTGGATTATCCAACGCATTTTGTAGTCAATGTTTTCAATACATCGTGATATTTTGATGCTAAATTCGTAAATACAGTAATTACTACATAGCATTACTGCGTATTGAACTACTTTTTCTGTCAAATCTGTTGTATAACATGATGTTTTGGTGCTTAATTTGTAAAATCATAACCTAATTTGATGTTTAATAGCCTTTTCCTCCTTATTAGTGCCTCGCTTATCCAACATTCTGCTGGCCCGTTTATGTTCGATAAGTGAGACTCTGCTGTATATATGAAGAGCAGAGGAAAAAAACAGTAAGAAATGCAAACTAGAATTCTAGCAAGTTCTTAGACAACTGATTCAACATACCATCCCATACTAAAGATATTTGCAAAGCTCTTCAAGACATTTTGAACTAGGAAAGGATTCAAGCCTCTGATTAGACATCAATGGTCTCAAACCCTGGACTCTTGGGAGGAAATCTGTGTTATTTATTTATTTACTTCATTTCTACCTTGCCTTCCTTGACCCCAGAGGGGACACAAGGTAGCTTACAAATCCAGCAAAAATTCAATGCCACACAGGTAAACAATAAAACACATCTCATCAAAATATAAACAATCTGAACATATAAGCAATTAAAATACATATCAATCAATTAAACAGATTAAAACCATATAGGATGGGGTCAAGAAATACAAAGAATGGAACACACACAACTAAGAACAACTTACCAGCTTTCCATTTATACTGGGGAGGCTATATAAGGGCCAGATTGTTGTTGGGGTTTTTTTTTTGGAGGGGGGGGGGTTACATTGTACCTTACTTTTCTGCAAGATGTTCAGAGTGATTTGCATGAGACATGCATGGCACTCCGTCTGCAGCAATCAATATGCTCTGCATAAACACTTAACCTATAACCTGTGAAGTGGTCGCTTATCCTGATGGCAGCAGGAACTGTTTTAGATTCAGCAGCAAATTTAACCAAGGCTCTCTCTTTGCTGCCCTTTATCAAGCTCTTAGGCCTAACTCGGTCCCCACAACTATATTTCATGAACACAAGCAGAAAGCCTGCCCCCAACACGCAATTGTGTAGGAGACATAGGCAGACTTAATTGTGTGCCTTGGATTGCAGTTATATTCAAATCATACCTTTGATCACAGTTGCCTAGCCAAAGACACTATAGCTCATGCTTATTCTCTATTTTTTGTATTTGTTAATTTTTGTATTTCTTTTGTTTTAAATTGCGTGTTTGTTAGCCACCTTGAGTCTGGACAGGAAATACAAGATATAAATAAAGATGATGGTGGTGGTGATGATAATAATAATAATAATAATAATAATAATAATAATAATAATAATAATAATAATAATAATTTGGGCTATTCTAGTAAGCCGTCCCAAATCTTCTACCCTCATAGCAACAAACAGTTTTTGGTCTCTGCTTAAGATCATGAATCACATAGAATCATCAAAGAGAACTCTCTTTTCATAAGAAGATAACAAACTGCAAGAAAGACAGTTGGCAAGCATGGCAGAAGGCTTACCTTTATAATCTTTTCCACACCAGAGGAGCAGATCATGTATGTGTGGGGATTAAATCGGACCTGGTTCACAATGGACCGGTGACCTTTCAATATCATAAAGGCACCATTAACCACCCTGCCAATTCCACCTGGAAAAGCAAGAGAAGAGTAGAATTGAAGCATGCACTGTGGATTAGAACCCACAATGAGTCCTAACTTTGTACCGCATCATAATAGTAACAAAAATAATCTCAGAGAAAAATATTTATGGTATTCATGTCCTTGAGCCACCACAGGAGAATACTGCACTGTTAAAGGGTTGCTGTCACAGCTTGGAACTAGATATCTGCTTCTCCTTACGTATATTTCCCACATTAATAAGATGCGGAGTGGCCTGTCTCCATGTTCCACCACTGTAAGTGTTCCATCACCTGCAAAGGCAGTAGATTACTTTCTTGATTGTATTATATCAATTAAGGAATGTTTTTTTATTCCTTTGGAGGCTGAATGACACCAATGTTGCCTTTATTTCAGTAAAAGATAAAACTTGGTTACTCACCTGAGCATTTGTTACCAATGAGATTATGAGTTGGTTTTCAACCTTTCAGTTTGCTAGAATCTGTTTTTTTGTTTGAAATGCTGTAATTTTAAGTGTTCACATTTTTTAAAGCATTTTACTTATTTTAGATTATTTTATCAATTGGAACATGCCCTGATATCTATTGTTATAGGATAGATCAGAAACAAACCAAATATGGTCAAGCAGGGGGAGAAGTTGATGGCCTTGATATAAATGGGAAGAAAAGCTGCTTGGAGTGAAATACAATCTAATGCAGAAACAGATTCCTCACTCGCTTCTTTTACAGGAGAAATAATTGCCAAATAGCATTTGCTCCCTCAGATAAATACAAGGCTGGGATAGTCCAGTCAGCAATACCATGTAACCTCAGGCAAGTCTTGACAATTCTTTAAAGTGCTGAAAGAAAAGAAAAAGTAACACTCCCCCTGCCAGCTTCCTGAAGACGGCTCTTTGCCTACGGTACTTCAAACTGGTTTTTTTTAAAATCAATTTTTAAAAGAATGTTCTACTCTGTTGTTATACTGAAATTTTATTATCATCTTGGATGGCCCAGGCAAGAGCTCATTTTAATGGACCTTTCCTTTAATTTGGTTTTTGTGCCACATTGATCAAGAAACAATGTGGGCCGGGCTGTGGCGCAGGCTGGTAAACAGCTGCTGCAATAAATCACTCTGACCATGAGGTCATGAGTTCGAGGCCAGCCCATGGCAGGGTGAGCACCCGTCAATTAAAAATAAAATATAGCCCCTGCTCGTTGCTGACCTAGCAACCCGAAAGATAGTTGCATCTATCAAGTAGGAAATAAGGTACCACTTATAAAAAGTGGGGAGGCAAGTTTAACTAATTTACAACGTTGGAATGAAGAAGTGAGGAAGTGCCATCAGAGTGAATGATGAAGCAGCTGCTCCCCCCTGTGGCCAGAATTGAACATCCCCTCAGGAGAAGGTTAAATTGCCTCTGCGTCTGTCTGTCTGTTGTCTCTGTCTCGGTTCGGTGTGTTTATGGGCATTGAATGTTTGCCCTATATGTACATAATGTGATCCGCCCTGAGTCCCCTTTGGGGTGAAAAGGACGGAATATAAATACTGTAAATAAATAAATAAATAAATAAACAGATGCCTTTTGAAGCCCAAAAGCAGGACATGGAGGAAACAGCCTTCACCAATTATCAGCAGTTAATGCTGATAGCTGGCACATTGGCTCTAAATCTGGCTTCTGCTGAGGCTTTCTCCCAAGAAACTTTTATTGTAAGCACGCACAGAATGGGACAATTTCAAACAGCACATTTAGCGCACACGAGTACCAGGAGAAATCTTCTGTACTTGTGGAAAAAGGAACACAGCTTAGAAGCAACAGTGTGGATGCTAAACTGTGGCTCTTGTAAAAGTATAAAGAAGCAGCTATTAAAACTCAGAAGAAGGAAAAATTACACTGAATGGGGGTGGAAAAACATTCAAGCTACAGACATTCTTTAGAGTACAGGTAGTCCCCCAAGTTATTAAAAAGGTTTGGTCTTAGGTTGAATTTGTTTGTAAGTCATAACAGGTACATTTTTAAGTGTAACTTCAACCTCATAAATTAGATTTAGATAGCACTGGGAAGGGCTAACACCCATGTGGTGTTTGTTTTGAGGTCTATGCCCCTGTTAAGACGATTTCACCTCATTTTCTGTCCCCGTGATATTTGGATTTTGAAAAATTTGTCTTGTTATGGAAACAAGGATAGATGATAAAGCTTCAGTGGAGACACTGTTTCCCCATAACAACTCTTTTAGGAGTGAATTTCCCTTCCGAGAGATAGATTTCTTTCACTTCCTGTTGTCTCACCCCTCTTCTTAACAGTAAGTTATTTATAAGTCAGATGTTTGTAACTCAGGGACTGCCTGTGTTCACCTTGCAACTGGTAAATTCAAGACCAGCCTTATGACACATTTGATGACTCCCAGGCAGATGAGTTAACTGTTTTTTCCCAAGAAACATGATGTGGGAGTCAGCAACATGGAACTTTTGTACATGATGACTCATTCACACAGGCATATCTCATTCCTGTATGCCTTAATGAACTAATTATGAGGCAATGCTATTAAAAGGAAGAATAGTTATGGGATTTGGGGGTGCAGGTTTGAAGGCTGACTTTGCATTTAAGCTAGTCTCCACCAAATCACAATTTAAACTGAAACAAAATAAGAAAGATCTCCCACTATCCTGCAGGCCATCTTGGAGGCTACTCCCAAACTTTAAATTTCAAACTATGTATATCAAATTTGTATTTTATAGGTATATATACGAGGGCTATCCACAAAGTATAGGATAAAATATGTATTATATACAGTTGAAAGCCACACTTCAATAGTACTATTAAACATAGTCTCCATTCAAAATTAGTCACTCTTCATAACGATTAATGAGTTTGGAAAGTTATTACCCTCAGCACTTTCCCGCCGTCACCCTGAAGAGTGTGGGACCCGTGCTATTGCAACGCGGAAGCTCAGCCAGCTGAAGAATGAATGCAAAAGGAAGGGAGGAAGAAGCAAGAACCCCACTATCGCTTCTTTTGCAAGATCTCAAGAGAGAATTAAAACATTCCAGCTTCCCTTCCCCTTCTTGCCAGCTCAAGGAAAAGGCATGGGCTTTCCTCGCCTCCCGAGAAGCAGCCAGGATCAGCCAGGGCTTCTTGGCTCCTTCTCCTCGGGAGGCAACGCCGCTTTCCTCCAGGCTGCTTCTCGGGAGGCGAGGAAAGCCTGTGCCTTTTCCTTGAGCTGGCAGGAAGGGGAAGGGAAGCCGGAATGTTTTGTTTCTCTCTTGAGATCTTGCAAAAGAAGCGATAGCGGGGTTCTTGCTTGCTCCTCCCTTCCTTTTGCATTCATTCTTCAGCTGGCTAAGCTTCCGCGTTGTAATAGCGTGGGTTCCACACTCTTCAGGGTGACGGCGGGAAAGTGCTGAGGGTAATAACTTTCCAAACTCATTAATCGTTATGAAGAGTGACTAATTTTGAATGGGGACTATGTTTAAAAGTACTATTGAAGTGTGGCTTTCAACTGTATATAATAAATATTTTATCCTATACTTTGTTAATTTTTAATTCCAAACCGTAATATACTTTGTGGATAGCCCTCGTATATATGGATGATTTTTATTTGTTTTTGTTATGTTTATACATTTTTAATATATCTACTTTAAATGGTTTTATGTTTTTAGCTATTTATTATATTTAACTCTATGTGGTACCTCAATCTTGAGGAAAGGCAAGTAAAAAAAATGTTGTTTTTAGGGATGTCCTTCTTAGGTAGGCTATGTCATTCCATTAGCATGTGAAATGTTTTCTGTGCCAACTGTTTAGAAATTGACTGTCTGATTTATGATTTGTTGTTCTGCTGGCTTTTATCTTTCATATTTTAATTGATTCATTTTAAAAGCGTTTATGTTTAGGCATTGTTTTGAATTCTATTTTAATGTTAGTTGTTTTTAATTGTACTTGTTTTAACTTTTGTAAGCTGCTTTGGGTCTCAAATTTGAGCAAATGGCAGGATATAAATGAAATAAAATAATAATAAACAAGAGATCCATTTTTTTGCACCAAAGGCTAAAATCATACAATATAACATTTAATGAATGATTAAAAATATACTAAATTTAGCAATTCTGTGAAAGCTATAATTACTTCTGTTTTCTATGCCGCAAAGAAAACAGCTGTTGGGAGTGTGTTTGTGGTGTGATTTTGATGATGAAAATGGTGGTTATATTCCAGGTTAAAAAAAATATTATACTTCCATTCCCAAACATAGTTAGGAAGAATGTATCTCCCATGTTAGATGCTATTATTCTAATTGATCATTTTTCCTAACAACAACAACAACAACAACAACTTTGGCAGATTCCACATAGACACTCACCTGCTTCGGGATCTGGAGGAATTCTCCACATATATAAATTGAAATCATCAGAACCAGAGAGGATGTACTGTTAGAAATTGAAATAATAGAAAGTTACAACAAATTCATTATTAGGCAGTTCATAATACCTATATCTATCCATACATACAAGTTTATAACCACATGATTGTATGATAAGATACTACACTTCCTTTAACTCTTTATTAAAAGTAGAGTGACAGGTTATACTCTAAAAATGAAAAGAAGTAAGGATGATTATTTTCCCATGGGCTACATCCAGCTTTAGCATTTAATGTGCAATCCATCTAGTGGAAGTAAACTTCCCTTGCCCTTCCTTTCATGTCTGCCCTTTCAACCTGCATGGCCAAGGCATTTTTAGAATCTCTTTTAAGAGAACTCTGTACATGGCACGCGTTATATTTAAAAGGTCTACACAATAACAAATGACAATGTCTTATACTGAATTAGATTACTAGTCTAGCTTGAGGGTGAACACTGAGCACAGTACAGCCACAGCATAGCTTTGGAGAAATGCTGTCTGTGGAATCCTTTTTGGCACATATTAGTGATGTCCAAAAAAGGATATTGTTCTGGAAATTTGCTTAAGGGATAGTTGTGAATATAGCCTGCACATTTTAAAAATAACTACAAAGCATCTTGAATAAATAAGCACTGCCAGTCAAATGCAGTAGACATTAGTGGTGAAATCACTGGGTTTTATACTTTCACAGATATAAGAAATTTAACATGTTCAATAGATAGATATAGTTTGTAGCATGAAACGCTAAAAGTGTATTCAAGACCAGGAGTAAGCAAAAAGATGAATTTGTATCTTTTTAAGCTGATGTGGATGTTGAAGTACCATAATATAATATAATTTAATGTCATGTAGAAATTGAGAGAACATTTTGGGGCCAAAATTATGGATTTTGATTTGACCTGTGGATTTGAATTGAGGGTCATTCCTTGGAGAGAGAAATGCACTGGCGCTGCCTTGGGGATAGCCAGCCCTGGCTACCACCACTATACTGCCATCTTGGTATTCAAAAATGCCAGAAGCAGCACCATGAAGGAGAGAATAAAGAGGGGTCAGTGGCTCTCTTTAGGTTCTACTGGGATGAATTAAGCTCTTGCTTTTCATAGAGAAGGGAATAACTCTTTTAAAAAATAAGAATTAAGGTACAGTACTTACTTACATTGACCTGTGGGTAAGTCAATCCAGGCTTTTAGAGTTGATTTTTTACTAGAATTCTAGATATTATTATTTATATAATAATAATAATTATTATTATTGACACAACGACATTGTATGACACAGCAAACAAGATAGAAATGCTGGATTTCGTATCACAAAATCACAAGTTGAACACTTCTCACGTGTTTAGGACTGTGTTATGTATTTTCGGATGATGCGTGCAGATCCCAGTAGGGTGGCCTTTTGCAGTTGGCAGATTGTAATTTTGTCGATGTCTATTGTTTCCAAATGCCGGCTGAGATCTTTTGGCATGGCACCCAATGTGCGATCACCACCGGGACCACCTGTACTGGTTTTTGCCAGAGTCTTTGAAGTTCGATCTTGAGGTCCTGATAGCGACTGAGTTTTTCCTGTTGTTTTTCATCAATGCGACTGTCACCTGGTATGGCGACATCAATGATCCAAACCTTTTTCTTTTCCACAACTGTGAGGTCTGGTGTCTTGTGTTCCAGAACTTTGTCAGTCTGGATTCGGAAGTTCCACAGTATCTTTGCGTGTTCATTTTCCATTACCTTTGCAGGTTTGTGATCCCACCAGTTCTTTACTGCTGGGAGGTGGTACTTGAGGCATAAGTTCCAATGAATCATTTGGGCCACATAGTTGTGCCTCTGTTTATAGTCTGTCTGTGCAATTTTCTTACAGCAGCTGAGTCAATGGTTTCATCAGCTTCCTTACACAGTCTGCATTTTGGGTCATCAGCTGGTAATAATGAAAAGCAGAGGGGACGAGTCTCCCTGGAAAATTCCTCTACTGATGTTGACAAGTCCATAGGTTTCATTTCCAACAAACAGTTCAGTTTTCCAATGCTCCATAATGATTTCAATAAAGATGCCAATGTTTTTACCAATCCCGATGGCATCCAGGTACTTGATGATCCAGCTGTGTGGGAATGAGTCAAAGGCCTTTTTGTAGTCAATCCACATCATGTGAAGATTAGCTTTTCGGCTTTTACCAGTCTCCAGAATCATCTTGTCAATTAATAACTGGTCCTTTGTTGCCTTTCTGTTCATCTGGCAAGATGTTTTTTTTCTTCAAGATAGTCTTGAATTCTGTCAGCTATGATGTCAGTCAGTAGTTTAAATATAGTGGGTAGATACGTTATTGGCCTGTAGTTTCCCGGTGCTGCTCCTTTTGCTGGATCCTTTTGTATCAAATATGTTCTTATTATATATTATATTATTGTTGTTTTGTTGTTGTTGTTGTTATTATTATTATTATTATTATTATTATTATTATTATTATTATTATTATTATTATTATATTTATACCCCATTTATCTCCCTTGAAGGGGACTCAAAGCGGCTTAACATAAAAGCATCAGCATAACAATTTAAAAATATACAAATATACAAACATTAAAACAGGATAAAATATAATCAATATTTTAAAAATTCCCAGTTAAAAACCAGTAAAACACATTCAATGTTAAAAAACACAGCACCCCCTTGATTGATTTGAATCTTTAAGAGCCTGGCACCAGAAGGAGAGCAGGGAGGGGGCCATCCTGGCTTCCCTCACCAGGGAGTTCCAGAGTTGAGAGGCAGCCACTGAGAAGGCCCACTCTCTTGTTCTCACCAACCGAGCTTAAGATAGAGGTGGGACCAAGAGAAGGGCCTCTCCTGAAGATCTTAAGGCATAGGCAGGTTCACACATGAGATGCAATCAGTCAAATACCCTGGATTTGAACTGTCTAGGGCTTTAAAGGTAATAACCAATACTTTGAATTGTGTCCGGAAACAGACTGGCAGCTAATGGAGCTGGTGCAAGAGGGGGTAGAAAGTAACTTACACTCAGTAACTTATATTTTTCTTTGCATAGTCTAATACAGTAGAGTCTCGTTTATCCAAGCCTCGCTTATCCAAGTTTCTGGATTATCCAAGCCATTTTTGTAGTCAATGTTTTCAATATATCATGATATTTTGGTGCTAAATTCGTAAATACAGTAATTACAACATAACATTACTGCGTATTGAACTACTTTTCCTGTCAAATTTGTTGTATAACATGATGTTTTGGTGGTTTATTTGTAAAATCATAACCTAATTTGATGTTTAATAGGCTTTTCCTTAATCCCTCCTTATTATCCAAGGTATTTGCTTATCCAAGCTTCTGCCGGCCCGTTTAGCTTGGATAAATGAGACTCTATTGTATGTGCAATCATATGTGAAATAGATATATAATCTATGACCGATATATTCTGAATTGCATATTTGCACTGACAAATATAGGTTCTGGTCAACCATTCTTTTTGGCAATATTTACAGGGAAGCAGTTTTAGAGGTTTAAAGAAGCATGAAAACCTGTTTCATCTGTGGACAATCTCCTTCTGCTATTTCCATCTCCCATTAGTATCTCCTAACATTAAATTGGAGTGTTCAAACATAAGATTAACCGTTTTTAGAAACGTAGTAAGTACTCTATGAGCAAAAGATGTTAAGTCATCAGCCTCCATCTGCTTAGCTGAGACCAAGGGAAGGAGGGAGGAGAAAGAAGCCTCCCAGATGACAAGCTGCTGATTCAGAAGTTTGCCTTAGAAGGAAGAAAATTCCCAGGCGTGGTTCACAGCTGCTGCATAAAGCATCAATCCCGGAACTCTAAACATGCCTCAGATGTTTAGAATGAGCCATGCCTGTGATGTCTCCTGACATGTTCTTCTTTGCCTTTTCCTTCCCTTTCTTCCCCTGCCCGCAAAAGAACATACTTAGGCAAGCTGGAATTTGATCGCCAGTGGTTTCTGTGGTCTTATAAGCAGCGAGTTTTGTACACTCTGGAATCCAGCCACCTTCAGGAATCCATTCTTCTGAACTGCTGTCTGCTGGAAATATTTCAGCTCTTTACACTTTTTATACTTCCCTCTATTTTGCTGAATGCGAAGTATTACAGAGGAAAATGAAAACCAACTGGATTTTTGATCCACATTTTCCTGCTTCTTTGGGACAGGCAAAGACCACTCAAAATTGCCACAAGCTCTTTAAAAAATTGTTTCTGGTAAGAATGAAGTGAGACAAAAAGGGCATATCTTCAGGGATATCATACAAATAGAAAGGACAGTTTTCTAAGCTTTTTCCATTCATATTTTAACAACTGAGAAATCAACACTGATAAATATGTCACAAATCTGTCCACAGCAATGTATTTATAATTACATTTATTTAATGTTAGTGGATTTTTAGTTTCTGTAAAAGCAGACCAATTCTGCAAAGTTCTTCCCCAAATGAAGGAATGGATACCACCTTAAGGTTGTAATCCTACAAATATCTATCAAGTAGCAAATATCATTTAATACATTGGGTTGCTGTGAGTTTTCAGGGCTGTATGGCCATGTTCCAGAAGCCATCTCTTCTGATGTTTCGCCCACATCTATGGAAGGCATCCTCAGAGGTTGTGAGGTCTGTTGGAAACTAGGCAAGTGACGTTTATATATCTGTGGAATGTCCAGGGTGGGAGAAAGAACTCTGTTTGAGACAAGTATGATTGTTGCAAATGGCCACCTTGATTAGCACTGAATCACCTTGCAGCTTCAAAGCTGATGTCGAGCGCACAAGCCCCTGCACTCACATTGCTTTGACACACAGCTAATTACTGCCAGGAGTTCCACAGGCTCATAAGAACCCTGAATTTCCACTCCAGATAAGCTTCAGCCACACAGAAACATTGTATCCCCTCTTCAAAGCAGCTACAGTAGCTGAAAACTGCAGGCAGCCACTCTCAATCAAGGCTCCATTGCCTTTACTACATTTTAACCAAGAGTAATAAATTGTATCCACTTTCTGCTTTCACTCCCCCCCCCTTCAAAAGAGCTCCTTTGGCAGGTTCCTTTCGCAACCCAAAACTAACAATAAACTCCTTTCTGAGCCGCGCAGATCTCCGCCGGCTTGACCGAGGCTGTCCAGGACCGCCTCAGGAATGAGGGAACACGATTTTTCCAACCGCGGATATGGAAACCCACTGGGCCCCTGTATCCACGCTTTCAAGGATTCACTCCGGACCAATTCCATTTCACTCCGGAACACTTTTTAAACTAAACTGCTATCTCACGGCCCCGGTTCTCCTCCTGACCGATGAATTGGATCTCCCTTTATGAATGAATTGCCTTTTATGAATGGGCATGGGCAACACGATTTGAAATGTCCTTTTTGCGCCTTCCTATGAACTCCCCAGGTATCAGGGACCTCTTTCCCCCTCCTACATCCCTTTGTATCCCTTGCGCCGTCTCCCAGTTCTAGGGGAACCCCAAAAAGCCTTTTGCCTGCTGGGCTGCTGGGGAACTTCTGGGATCCCTTGCTTTGTCTCCCATAGGAAACACAGGGGAGATTGAAGCCCCCTGAAAGCCCCATGGATGAAACCTGCGTTTGTCTCCCAACACAATGGGGATGCTGGATCTCCTTTTCTCCCCCATTGTGAGTCCCACATGTGTCTCCTATCAATTTTATATTTTTATTATTTTTCTTTATGATATCTTGCCCCTTATAAAATGAAACACAGTGACCCTGATGTGAACTTTGGCCCGCATTCCATCCTGACCTGGGTGCCACTAGCCTGCCTCAGGCCATATCCTGACTCAATGAACTTATCATGATCATCATGTGGAAATAACACAATGGACTCTTTCTTAAGCCTCGGAGGGCAAAGCCAGACCATTTCAGAATGGAACAACCTTTGGACATTCTAATCAGTTCACATGAACAGCAAATCTTCTCCACGGGGAGGCAAGGTATGCCACAGCTGTCAAGACAACGCCATTTCCCTTTCCCAGACTCTGAATCATATAATCCTATCAAAAATGCCGACGCTGCTGCCTTTCAGATAATGGAACTGACATCTAGGTGTCAGACCCCTATTCAAGGGACTTGTTATTTCAATCATTGCTTCAATAGGACAGGTCTGGCTGGCAGGGCCCTGGGGCTCTCGCCGGACCGCTTGACAATGGAACCAGTATAGGGTCACTCATTAATTCTTTAATCAACATATGATTGCCTTTGTTTTTCTTCTGCCGCGCCTCCATCTCCCTCATTGGCCAGCTGGGGAGAGACGTCACAGGGGGAGCTCGCGCTCCCATTGGCTGAGGTGCTCCTCCCGGGCTCTGACATCAGGGATTCCCCTGACCAATCAGTGCGAAGCCGGTTGAGTGGGCAGGAGTGGGAAATTCAAAATGTAAAAAATATAAAATGTGGATTTTCTTGAAATGGTATGCCGTTTCTTCTTGCAACTTTTTGCAATCGTCATCCTGCTCCAGCTGGACCAGAATAAATTTGGTGGCCTTTGATTCGAACTTGGTAAGCCTTTTATTGGGGAATAGGGAAATCTTCATCTGCTTCTCGCAAGCTCGCCAGGTGTTGCACAACCCTCCTTCTGGGGTCTTGTGCTGATCTCCATTTCTAGTTAGACCCTCCCCCCCCCCCCAATCTTTGATCTCCATATCAAAGCCTGGCTGCTTCCTGCCTGGGGGAATCCTTTGTTGGGAAGTGTTAGCTGGCCCTATTGTTTCCTGTCTAGAACATGGCCATGCAGCCCAGAAAACTCACAGCAACCGGGTGATATTGAACACAGAGCCATTGATTTTCTATAACAGGAAGTTTTCTATAACATTTCTGTCTCCAAGGGACCAACAGCCAATCTAGACGTTAGTTTAGAACATTACATTCCAGCCTGAAGAGTTTAAACTGCACCTTTGTGTCACCTAACAGGCTAGCTGCAGTATCATGTAACTGTTCCTGCCTCTAACTCCGTTGTTCCTTTGACCCAAGAAATTTCCTCCATTCACCAAAACAATTTTGTGCATCAAAACCCCAAATGAATATGAATGGAAAACCTCCTCGTTTGAAAGGATGACACACAAATGTCTGTCAATGTGAAATTTCCGTACCTCAGATCTAAATCCAGAAACCAAATGAACAGGGTCTTACCAAAAGGCACCAATGCTGTTCATAACCATGCATACAATTTAAACTGGGTTGTGTAGTCCTCAAATGTAGATGCTTGGGATTTTTTTCCTTGTACCTGACCATCAGCCAACAAAAACTACAGTATATATTGGTATTTGTTTAGAATGCCTAGGATCACCACCTGCATGAACTTCCCAGTCTGAGGTATAGTTCAGGGGGTTGGACTGGATGGCCCGTGAGGTCTCTTCCAACTCTATGATTCTATGATTCTAAGGGCCTCATAAGACAGCAAGTAGGAAGACATCCTGCCAGCTAAAATTCAGTGAGCAGAGCAGAATAGGCAACTTGCACAAAATAAAATAAATAGTACTTATTGAATGTCACATCACAACAGAGAAAATCAAGAAAGTGTTTTCTAACAGACATAAGTGCTCTCAAAATTTTATAATGAATTGTTTTTAAATTGGCAAAAAACCCCAATAAATCTGTCACAAAATGCTAAAGGAAATGACAATGCAGATTAGCGTATTGACTACATATTTAAACCTAGAAAAAGGTTAGTTTAGAGATTTAAAAAATGAAATACGGGCTACCAACATCTGGATGTGTCCTATGAATTAAAATTAAAACAGACCCTCTAACAATCATAATCTCAATATACATTCCATTATGCCACATGCAGCAGGAAAAAAATCTCATTAAAACATGGAAAAGGTGCTCATCAAGTGCAAATATGAAAGTTCATTCATATGCTCCTTAACTCTTACAGTATAAATCTATTATATAACTAGCTGTGCTCGGCCACGCGTTGCTGTGGCGAAGTATGGTGGTATGGGAAATAAAGTATTGAGGAATTGGTGGTAGTTAAGGTAAAGGGTAAATGTTTTCCCCTGACATTAAGTCCAGTCATGTCTGACTCTGGGGGTTGGTGCTCATCTCCATTTCTAAGCCGAAGAGCCGGCGTTGTCCGTAGACTCCTCCAAGGTCATGTGGGATGACTGCATGGAGCGGCGTTACCTTCCCACCGGAGCAATACCTATTGATGCACTCACATTTGCATGTTTTTGAACTTCTGGGTTGGCAGAAGCTGGGGCTAACAGTGGGGGCTCTGTCCGCTCCTCCAATTCAAACCTGCGGCCTTTCGGTCCAGAAGTTCAGCAGCTCAGCGCTTTAACATGCTGCGCCATCAGGGGATATTATTTGTAAAGGTTGTGAATATACAATATTTCTGATTGTTTTTTTTTTGTCTCTTGGAGGCAAGTATGAATGCTGCAATTAGGAAAAATGATTAGGATGTAATGGCCTTGCAGATTTAAAGCCTGGCTGTTTCCTCTGAGTGAATTTTTTGTTGGGAGGTGTTAGCTGGCCCTGATTGTTTCCTGTCTGGAATTCCCTTGTTTTCAGAGTGGTGTTGTTTGCGATATTTTATGTGCTTCTACTGTCTGTGACCCTGAGAAAACAGAAGATTTGCCAGACTTTGATGATGGGAGCACTTTGTTGGGAGGTGTTAGCTGGCCCTGATTGTTTCCTGTGTGGAATTCCCCTGTTTTCAGAGTGTTGTTCTTTATTTAGTGTTCTGATTTTAGAGATTGTATTGTTCTGTTTTATTATACCACATTAATTTTTATATATTCTGATTTTAGTGTTTTTGAATACTTGGAGCCAGACTGTATTCATTTTCACGATTGACCGCAACACAATAATAATAATAATAATAATAATAATAATGATAGTAATAATAATGACTTTGGTAATACACAGTGCTTCACTGCCTTCTCAGCTTCCTTTCTGGAAGAATCCTTTCTTGGGAGGTGTTAGCTGGCCCTGATTGTTTCCTTTGTGGAATTTCCAATTTCCCTGCTTTATTTACTTTCTTTATTTCTTTATTTACTGTCCTGGTTTTAGAGATTATATTGTTCTGCATTATTCTATCCCAGAAATTATTTCATATCAAAGTAGAATCTCACTTATCCAACATTCGCTTATACAATGTTCTGGATTATCCAACGCAGTCTGCCTTTTCATAATCAATGTTTTTGTGGTCAGTGTTTTAAATTCATTGTGATATTTTAGTGGTAAATTTGTAAATACAGTACAGTAGAGTCTCACTTATCCAACATAAACGGGCCGGCAGAATGTTGGATAAGCAAATATGTTGGATAATAAGGAGGCATTGAGGAAAAGCTTATTAAATATCAAATTAGGTTATGATTTTACAAATGAAACACCAAAACATCATGTTATACAACAAATTTGGCAGAAAAAGTAGTTCAATACACAGTAATGCTATGTAGTCATTACTGTATTTATGAATTTAGCACCAAAATATCACGATATATTGAAAACATTGACTATAAAAATGTGTTGGATAATCCAGAACGTTGGATAAGTGAGTGTTGGATAAGTGAGACTCTACTGTAATTACTACATAGCATTACTGCACGTGGAACTACCTTTTCTGTCAAATTTGTTGTATAATATGATGTTTTGGTGCTTAATTTGTATAACGATTACCTAATTTGATGTTTAATCGGCTTTTCCTGAATCCCTTCTTATTATCCAACATATTCACTTATCCTGCCGGCCTGTTTATGTTGGATAAGTGAGAGTCTACTGTATATTGATAATCTTAAATTATCTGCTTAGAACTGGATTATATGAGGCCCCTTCTTCACAGCTGTATAAAATGCACACTGAAGTGGATTATATGGCAGTGTGGAGTCAAGATAATCCAGTGCAAAGCAGATAATATAAGATTATAAATGGGTTATATAGCTGTGTGGAAGGGCCTTGAGTCTACACTGCCATATAATCCAGTGCAAATTAGATAATCTGTGGAAGAAGCCTAAGTGAGGCCTAAATCTGCCTGTCTCCTAACTGAACCCTGGCTGTCCTTTGGCTGAATTGGTTGCTAGGCGACCAAGTGGGCAGAGATTAGCCCTCTAAACTGGCAGCAATTGGATAAAAACAATTATTGCTCTCCCTCTAATTAGGACTTTATTTTTCTTTTCTTTTTGTTGTATCAACCCTGAGGCGTGGGTGATGGGTTGTGTTGTCAAATTTCGAGGTTGGGGGGCCTGTACTTTTGTTGTTTTGTGGATCGCCGTGATGCCATCACTCTTTTATATATATAGATCTACTCAGAACTAAGTAAATTCCATTGAGTTTAATACATTAATCTCAGGTAAATGATCAGCTATTTAATGAGCAGCTAAAGTTTAGTTTATATACACTGTAGTTTTCTGTTCTTATTTTACGTGTTACGGACCTATCTTATTAATTTAGTATTTATTTACTTCATTTATATCCTGCTCTTCTCACCCCTCAGGGGACTCAGAGCAGTGTACATCATATATTTACGCAAACATTCAATGCCTCAGTTATACAAACTTCAAAACATAACATAAAATCATTAAGGAATATACATTAAAAATTAAAAATGGTAACATATTAAGCATAATAAATCCAATACACCAATATCACATTGCACCAATCTTTAGTTTTAGTTCAGCTGCTTCATATATTTCATCGACTTTCGGTCAAGTAGCAGCTTCACATACATAATTCCCCCCCCTCCCCCCCCCCCCCCCGTCAAACTCTTGAGGTCACTAAGTGAAGATGGCACAGTCACTTTGAAAGATGGAAGCCTCTTAAATAAAGTCCAAGTCCCCAGTTCAGATGGAATTATAGAATCATAGAATAATAGAGTTGGAAGAGACCTCATGGGCCATCTAGTCCAACCCCCTGCCAAGAAGCAGGAAATCGCATTCAAAGCACCCCTGACAGATGGCCATCCAGCCTCTGCTTAAAAGCCTCCAAGGAAGGAGCCTCCACCACATTCCGGGGCAGAGAGTTCCACTGCCGAACAGCCCTCACAGTGAGGAAGTTCTTCCTGATGTTCAGGTGGAATCTCCTTTCCTGTAGTTTGAAGCCATTGTTTGGCGTCCTAGTCTGCAGGGCAGCAGGAAACAAGCTTGCTCCCTCCTCCCTATGACTTCCCCTCACATAATTGTACATGGATATCATGCCTCCTCTTAGCCTTCTCTTCTGAAGGCTAAACATGTCCAGTTCTTTAAGCTGCTCCTCATAGGGCTTGTTCTCCAGACCTTTGATCATTTTAGTTGCCCTCCTCTGGATGCTTTCTAGCTTGTCAACATCTCCCTTCAACTGCGGTGCCCAGAATTGGACGCAGTATTCCAGGTGTGGCCTGACCAAGGCAGAGTAGAGGGGGAGCATGACTTCCCTGGATCTAGACGCTATTCCCCTATTGATGCAGGCCAAAATCCCGTTGGCTTTCTTAGCAGCTCCATCACATTGCTGGCTCATGTTTAACTTGTTGTCCACAAGGACTCCAAGATCTTTTTCACATGTACTGCTGTCTAGCCAGGCGTCCCCATTCTGTATCTTTGCATTCCATTTTTTCTGCCAAAGTGAAGTATCTTGCATTTGTCCCTGTTGAACTTCATTTTGTTAGTTTCAGCCCATCTCTCTAGTCTGTTAAGATGGTTTTGAATTCTGCTCCTTTCTTCTGGAGTGTTGGCTATCCCTCCCAGTTTGGTGTCATCTGCAAACTTGATGATCGTGCCTTCTAACCCTTCATCTAAGTCCTTAATAAAGATGTTAAAGAGAACCGGGACCAGGACGGAACCCTGCGGCACTCCACTCGTGACTTCTTTCCAAGATGAAGACGACGCATTGGTGAGCACCCTTTGGGTTCGTTTGCTTAGCCAATTACAGATCCACCTAACAGTAGTTTTGTCTAGCTCACATTTTACTAGTTTGTTTGCCAGAAGGTTGTGAGGGACTTTGTCGAAGGCCTTACGGAAATCTAGGTAGGCTACATCCACAGCATTCCCTGTATCGACCCAACTCGTAACTCTATCGAAAAAAGAGATCAGATTAGTCTAGCATGATTTGTTTTTGGTAAATCCGTGTTGACTATTAGCAATGACTGCATTTGTTTCTAAGTGTTTGCAGACCACTTCCTTAATGATCTTTTCCAGAATCTTGCCTGGTATCGACGTGAGGCTGACCGGACGGTAATTGTTTGGGTCGTTCTTTTTTCCCTTCTTGAAGATAGGGACCACATTTGCCCTCCTCCAATCTTCTGGGACTTCTCCCGTTCTCCAAAAACTCTCAAATATGATTGCCAGTGGTTCTGAAATAACTTCAACTAGTTCCTTCAGTACTCTTGGATGTAGTTGATCTGGCCCTGGCGACTTGAATTCGTTTAGAGCGGCCAGGTGTTCCTGGACAACTTGTTTCCCTATTTGGGGTTGGATTTCCCCAAATCATTTGTCCATTGCTGAGGTTGAAGATGGCTTTCTTTTTCTGAGAAGACCGAGGCAAAGAAGGCATTAAGCAGTTCTGCCTTTTCCCTGTTTTCAATATAGGTAGTCAATTGATTGATTGGAATCAATCGATTAGCCCTCTCTCCCTCAGGTCCAGCCAAGTTCTCCCAATTCCTCCCTCCCCCTCTTTCCCGTAAACGGCAATGGCGGGGTCCCCCAACTCCATCCCACTCCCATTACTACTTTCCACATTGTTCAAAAATTCAAGGGGGGAAGATGAAAAGGTCGCCCTAAGGCCAGGAAAGCGTCTGAAGGGGCAGCGAGGCCGCTGAAATAGTGGAGCAGCGAGGCAGCAGGGGCCATGGAGGCTCCCCATGCAGGTGTTCCAATCCACGCAGGAGGCAGGGCAGCAAGGCAGTATGTCGTTGAGGCTAGCTGAGTGGCAATGCATCAGGGGCCATGGAGGCTTCCTCCGTAGGTGTTCTATCTTACAGTAGAGTCAGAAAAATATAACTATTTGTTGACAGGACAATTGATATTACAATTTTCTGTAGGCAAGAAATTGTTATTTTCTTTAAAAAGGAGAAGCTGCAAAATAAATGTGTATCAGCAAGGAAACAAGGATAAAATGCTTGAAGATTAAAAATAGAGAGATCACTCTTATGATAATGTAAGAAAACATAAAGGTTTTTTGAACAGTATAAAATACTGGAGTTTTGTGTGGTTTTTGGGCTTTATGGGCGTGCCCTCGTATTTTCCCCAGATGTTTTGCCTGCATCTGTGGCTGGCATCTTCAGAGGATCTGATGACAGTCAAGCAAGTGGAGTATATATATCTGCGGAATGTCCAGGGTGGGAGAAAAGGACCATTGTCTGTTAAAACTAGTGTGAAGGGTGCAAGTAACAAGCTTGGAAGTAGCCTGGCCTTTGTTCATTTTGAATTGTTTGTTGCCTGGAGGCATCCTTTCTCTGAATAAGCCCTTGATTGCTTACTGTATGGAGACTTCCTGTGTCTGGGTGATGTTCCTTATTCACTGTCTTGATTCTAGTGTTTTTCAATATAGGTAGTCAAATGTTATTCATTTTCATGGTTTCTTCCTTTCTGCTGAAATTGCCTATGTGCTTGTGGATTTCAATGGTTTGTGTAGTCTAACAAAGTAGTTGTCCAAGTGGTCCAGAATTTCTGTGTTTTCAAATAATATTATGTGCTCAGGTTGGTTTATCATGTGTTCTGTGCTATGGCTGATTTTTCTGGCTGAAGTAGTCTTCAGTGCCTTTCATGTTCTTTGATGGGTCCTGTATTTAGTGGTCCCTATGTAGACTTGTCCACAGCTACATGATATGCGATAGACTCCTGAAGTGGTTAGAAGATCCTTCTTATCTTTTGCCGAAAATAGCATTTGTTGAATTTTCTTCGTGGGTCTGAAGATAGTTTGTAGGTTATGTTTCTTCATCTGCTTCCTATGCAGTCAGTGGTTCCCTTAATGTATGGTAAGAACACCTTCCCCCTAGGTGACTTTTTATAAAATACAGATGCCCATGTGTATACAGTAGGCTTGCTCAAATAATTCGATTTCCCCGTTACCCGTTATTAATTCGTTACTTTCGTTAGTTTTGAAGCAATATACGGCCTTGATTGTCCACACGTCTGGATATCGCGGTTTCGAACCGCAAGAGGCCGTTTTTTGTTATGTCGTCGTTTTTTTCGTTAGGAAAAAAAGCTTTTGCAAATCACCCAAACTCCCACCATTCAGGCCCTTTCCTTTTGCCCCTCAGCAAAAGGGGCGTCACGGGCTCAGCCAATGGGAGGGGGCGAGGGGGAAGGAGGCCGAGGAGGAGGAGGAAGACGGAGGGGGAAATGGCAGCCGCCGCCGCCGCCTCGCCTCAGCTCAGGCCTGGTGTCTCTCTGTGAGGCGGGAAGGCGGCGGATGGAGCCGGGAATGGAGAGACCGAGAGAGACAGAGACACGCAGAGATGGAGGCTGGCGCGGGGCCCGGCGGTGAGGAGGAAGAGGCCCGGGATGTGAGGGGGTGTGGGCCAGGCCCGACCTCGGCTGCTCCCGGGGAGGGAGGGAGGGAGGACTACGACTCCCAGGGGCCCAGATTCGCACCCTCCCTCCCCCCAATACAGGTCTCCATACGACGCTACATGAACTTGAATGGATACTGTGGTTGTGTTGTCGAAAGCTTTCATGGCCGGGATCTGTTGTGGTATGTATTCCGGGCTCTATGGCCATGTGCCAGAAGCATTCTCTCCTGACGTTTCACCCACATCTGTGGCAGACATACTCAGAGGTTTTGACGTCTGTGCGAAGCTAGGCAAGTGGGGTTTATATATCTGTGGAAGGTCCAGGGTGGGAGAAAGAACTCTTGTCTGTGGGAGGCAAGTGTGAATGCTGCAATTGGTCACCTTGATTAGCATTGAATAGCCTTGCAGCTTCAAAGCCTGGCTGCTTCCTACCTGGGGGAATCCTTTGTTGGGAGGTATTAGCTGGCCCTGATTGTTTCCTGTCTGGAATTCCCATTTTCTGGGTGTTGTTCTTTTACTGTCCTGATTTTAGTTTTTCTGTAGCTAAAAATGCATATAAAATTGATTCTATAGGGAGGATAAATGATTGGATTTCAACTCCTACAGCTTAGCTTTCTCTGCCAATAATGGTAACATACCAAACTAAACCTCCCAAGATTCTGTAGCAGTGAGCCATCTTGGATATTGTAAGGGATTTTTTATTATTATTATTATTATTATTATTATTATTATTATTATTATTATTATTATTAGACCTTGCTCCCAGGAAGGTGCCTTCGCTGTGGCTCCCAACTTATCTATCTACCTTTCCACATATTCTCCACATTGTGTGTATGTGTATGTATATTATATATACATGAGCCCCGATGGCGAAGTGTGTTAAAGCACTGAGCTGCTGAACTTGCAGACCGAAAGGTCCCAGGTTCAAATCCCAGGAGCAGAGTGAGTGCCCGCTGTTAGCTCCAGCTTCTGCCAACCTAGCAGCTTGAAAACATGCCAATGTGAGTAGATCAATAGGTACCGCTCTGGCGGGAAGGTAATGGCACTCCATGTAGTCATGCCGGCCACATGACCTTGGAGGTGTCTATGGACAACACTGGCTCTTGGGCTTAGAAATGGAGATGAGCACCAACCCCCAGAGTCAGACATGACTGAACTTAACGTCAAGGGATACCTTTACCTTTACCTATATATATATACACATATGCAGGGACTACACACACACCAATTTTACAAAGTTTTAGCCACAAAAACAAAGTTTCTGAAGTAGAACAATGACTTTCACAGTAAAGACAACCCAATTTAACAGGAAATAAGACTTTCAAACCAGGAACAGATTTCTGCAATTATTAAAAAATGGTTTATTATAAAAGCTATGAAAATTCGCCAAAAATCAGAGGATAAGGGAAACGTTCCAAATTTTGGTGAGCTATCAGTGTTAAATGTGTTCTACCACTGTTCCAAGTTTGAAGAAGATCACTTAAAAAATGAGGGCGGGAGAGTCCTGTAAAATCTCCCCTCGTGCTGTTTTTTTTTGGCCACTGCGCATGCGCGTCCGCCATTAACGAATTAATTTAGAAAATAACGAATTTTCGTTAAGTTCGAATTTTTTGGGGGGCAAAATTCGGAAATGACATCAGAAACGAAACGCTGGCGCCCCCTGCTTTTGAAACGAGTTTAGAATCAATTTTTTCATGGATCGCTCAAGCCTAGTATACAGTACAGGTTTCCAATCTGAAATGTTGAGTAATGGCCACTGCTGCCCTCCACTGTCGGTACAGATTAATTTAACCTTTTCTTCTCAATAGACTAGTAGCTAAGAGTTTAATGAGCAGTCCAATTATGCATTTTTTAAACAATACAGAATGAGTGCACTTGGAGAAGGTTAGAAAAGCCCTATGAGCTTTTTGTAGTTAATTTCACCCAAAATATCCTTTTGTATAGAGGGAAAATATTTAAATATTTAAATATGAAGATATACCCTCCAACTTCCCCAATTTGACAGGGATAGTCCTAGTAATTAATCCTCTGTTATCCCACTTTTTCAGCTGCTTCTAAAATCTCCCAGCTTCTCTCTCCTCCTCCCACTTTTCCATTTTCTCATCAGCTTACTTAAACTAGTGCAAACTGAGTTTAAAGTACAAGAGTATTATGAATCCAACTAAAATTAGTTCACACTCAATTAACATAGCAGGGGAGAAAAGAAGCAGAATTTTGCCCTTTCTAGTAGGCTCTATCAAAAGCAAACTGCTGCAGTCTCTTCTAGATTATTTGCTCTTTCTCATTCATAATTTTTTCCATCTGAATTACACTCTGATGTTGCCAGCCTGCGAAATGTTGGATGGCATGAAAAACTTGTTTGCATATAGGCAAGACACATGATACAAAATATCATGTATGTACAACCCAGAAGATCAGTCATAACCTACTGAATGCTGCTGATGAAGAGTGCTCTTATATTGTCCAATGCAGATAAGACACACTGTAAGCATACAAGATCAGTTCCTAATAATGTAGTTTTTGAAATATTCAGAATCGTTTTGCAAAGCCAACGAAAAAATTTCCCCTCTCAGCTATGAGCACAATAATGTCAGGGTTTCTTTACTAAATAAACACGCTTTTTAAAAAGAGGTTTTAGCCATTTTCTTTTGTAAGACCACTGTGTTGAGAAGCAGAAACCATGACATCCTTAGTTGGAGTCTTTCTGTGTGTAGAAATCATAAGAAGGAAAGCTGGAACTTGGCTGGGAAAGTCACCCGCAATTGCTGCATTCCTGAAGTTCTCATATACAAGCATAATGTCAACAAAAGAGACTGAATGGTGGTGATGTCACGTCTGAGTACATGCCACGGAGTTAAGATTTTTTTTCATTTTCCTCCTTCCTACAAATCATATATGAACTGTAGTTTGAAAAATGAAGTGGAAAATTAATCTATTACCTTTGCGTTTTGCCAGATCTAGGGAAAGTTTTTTAAATGGTTTTGAAAACTAAAGTGAAGTAAATGGGGCAGCTCACATGCAAGACAAAAGTGGTTCTCATCAAATTTTAGAAAATAATTGCTAAAAATTCAGAAGTTTTAGGAAATGTGTCAGTGCTGTTTTATTTATTAACTCCATTCATAAATCAGAAGAGATGGGTGAAATAACTACAACATTCTTAATATTAATTCACTTTTAGAAAGATAAGACCAAAACAGGCACTGAAAATCAAATATCCTGATATCACTACTACACTGAAGATCCATAGTTTAATACTAATATGCAACCTGTTTTTCTAAAAAAAAGAGAGAATTTCTCGTTGCTCCCATCCATCCTACCAAGTATATGCATGCTCCTAGCAGCAGTTGTTTTTAACTACTCTCTCTTTATTTCCCCCCGCTACTATAAGTGGTCTGTTCTTTGTACCCACATCTTTCCCCTCAATAGCAAAATAAAGTCTCCCCCTTAGGAAAGGTCACACAGCTAACATATAAATAATAGCACAGTAGCTGGTGCACAGTTTCACTAACAAAAAACAAGCATATTATCTTATATTTCTAGACTTGGGCAAGCCATTTCATATCAAAGCAACTTAACTAAGTCTACTCTCTTGTTCATTTCCACATTAACATAGACCAGAAATAAAAAAGTTATACAGTAATTCCTCTATATGGTATGCAGTCAGCAGTCTCTGTTGTATAACATATTCAATTTGTAGCATGCCACATAAACACGATGAAACGTGAGCATATCCTTGTGGTTTTACTTAGCCTTCTAGGGCTCTATGGAGCCCTTGAAGTTTGACAACTATTAATGCTGCTTACCTGATCACGGTCACCTGCAAAACAGCAGCTTTTCATGGTACAAGAATTAAAATAGCCCTGGTTGTCAAACTGAAAGACTGGCAGACGAGAGTGGATATCATAAAGGACTGGTGGCAGTCGACGTCTGAGCGCAAGCAGTTGTGTTCCATTGCTGTTAAACCGCACGCTCATGGCACTCTGAAGTGATAGATTCCCACCATACCGGAGCAGGGAACTAGGAAACAAGAAATAAAAAAAAATCAGATGAATTGCTAGCAGAAACATACATCTACCACCCTCTGTTATGAAAAAAATGGTAACAGGAGGTGTTAAGAAGAGACAGTGTTTGCACACTGAAATGTGTACCATGAATCATAATTCTAAGCATGTTATAGTCAGGCAGTACAATGGTTTGTATAGAAATTGACTTTAGATATCAGCGTTTGAATCCCTGCTCAGACATGGAAACCTACTGGATGTTCAGGTCACACTTTTAGCTTCAGCAGAAGGCAAACACCCTCCGAACAAACCTTGCCAAGCAAACCCCATTATAGGTTCACCTTTAGGTCATTATAAGCCATAAATGACTTCAAAGCATACAGTCAGCAACACAATCTTGTGGGCAGGAGAAAGACTGAGAAGCCAAAATATACGTTCTACACATTAAAATGAATTTAACTAATAAGACTTAATGCAGTAAGACTAATTTTAAACATGTTTTTCCTTAGTGCTCATGTAAATGCCACTATGAACATAGTCTTATCAATGACTGTAGACTAAATTGCTGTTGGAAACAAAAAATCAAGTCAAACCAATTTTTTTTTTTTTTGCTTTAGGCAGCATCTGTATTAGCTAGCCTTTTCCTGGTTTCTCACATGAAAACTCTATGTACAATTGCTTGGAAATCCTAATAATTTTAAACACATCATGCATTTATTCAACTGGAAGGCAAGTAAAAAACAATGTTTTCTGTAAAATATCATTCATGTTCTCTTTGTGCCAAATAATGTTATGTAGCTTAGATAAGGACTCTAGGAGTCTAGGTTCAAAATCTATGGCAACCAACTGGGTGATTATTTCTTGGGTTAGTCACACTCTCTCAGATGAAAGCAGTGGGAAATCTTTGAATAAATCTTACCAAGAAAACTTGATGGTGGAGTCACATAAGGAAGGTCAGTCCGAAAGCATACAACAGGATACAATGCCCAAGTGTATTCCCACAAGGGAGGACAGTTATTCCAGATGTGACTCTTTTAACTTTTGGGTTGTTTGGCACTTTTGTGATTTCTTCTACACAGGAAGTAAACTCTATGTAAGAGATATGATAACTTCAAGTAGATGACGGACAGGTTGCTCACCTGTAACCATGTTTCTTCGAGTGTACTCTGTGAATTCACACTAATGGAGAAGCTGCGCCTGCGCAGGTTCCGACGGAAACTCTTCCAAGCTGAAGTTCAAATTTTGGCGGTAACCACGCCCCCCCCTTCCCAAGGGGCATATAAGGCAGCCCCAGGCGCCCGCTCTCCAGTTCCTACGCCGCCAAGGCAACGAGAAAGGGAGAGGTTTGCCAGAGGGGAAGGAAGGGCGGGTTTGTGTGAATTCACAGAGTACACTCGAAGAAACATGGTTACAGGTGAGCAACCTGTCCTTTTTCTTCGTGTACTCTGTGAATGCACACTAATGGAGACTGACACGCTAAGGTCCCGGATGGTGGGACAAGGCAAACTCGACAATCAGTGAATGTCCAAACATATGTTTATTAGGACATATTGAGATAACAGTCCCAAGAGACCAGTGCAATAAATTGTCCGAAAGGACCAGTGCAATGCAAACATGAGCATAGTAGAAGAGGAAACATAACATAGAAATTATTCAATAAACATAATAGAAACACGCAATTGCGTATAGTGCATATAAACGCTCTCCCAGGGGGGAGAGGGGAAAGAACATCATGCCCTTTGACATACCCGCCAGGATCAATAAGGCGCTACAAAGCAACAGAGCAACTGCTCAACACAATCAGGGAAAAACATATCCCTAGAGGTAGGTATGGGGAAAAAGACCGGCCCAAACTTGAAGGAGAGGTATAGAGAGTCACCTGCGGGTGAGTATAAGGAGAAAGACGTTTGAGAGTCAGGAGAGGCAAGATGAGAGTACTGATCTTGCGAAGGCCGAGTCCTTTAAGGCTTTATTGTCCAGCCTGTAGTGAGAGACAAACGTAAGAGGGTTTGACCAGATAGCCGCTTTGCATATGGAGTCAAGCGGAATACCCCTAAGGAAGGCGGTCGAAGCCGAGAGGCCCCTAGTCGACCTCGGGCGGATGGATGGAGGAGGAGGTCGCTTGGCTAGTTCGTAGGCCAACTCAATGGCCTGAGCGATCCAGTGGGACAATCTTTGGGAAGAGATGGGATTACCCAACTTGTCCTGGGCATAGGCGACAAAGAGTCTTTGTGTCTTACGGATGCCCTTGGTACGGTCCCTGTAGAAGAGAAGTGCCCTTCGAACGTCGAGAAGGTGCAGTTTTTGCTTGAGAGGAGAGGAGGGGTTAGAGAAGAAAGCTGGTAGGACAATGTCCTGGTTGAGGTGGAAAGCTGACACCACCTTAGGGAGAAAGGTAATGTCCGGGCGAAGAACAGCGCGGTCATGGTGAAAACGTAGATAAGGCTCGTCGACCCTGAGAGCAGCAAGCTCGGATGGCCATCGTGCCGACGTGATCGCCACTAGAAAGGCCAGCTTCCAGGAAAGCAGACGGAGATCGGTCGAGGCAAGCGGTTCGAAGGGAGCAGAAGTGAGTTGAGAAAGTACAAGTTCGAGGTTCCAGCCCGGCGTAGGTGGTAGCGACGGCGGGCAGATGTTATTGTAGCCTTGGAGAAAAGTTTTGATCAAGTGGTGAGAGAAGAGAGATGGCTGACCGTGGCGTTGAAAGGACCAGAAAAGAGCTGCGAGATAAGCCTTAATAGAAGCGAGAGAGAGTTTCTTCTCGACGAGGGTCATGAGGAAGTCGAGGACCACCGATACCGAGGTCGGAAAGGTGTCGACATTACGGGATCGAAGGAAGGCGTGAAAGCGAGAGAGTTTATAGGAATAAGCCTTGGTAGTAGACGGCTTATGGGCTGCCCGAAGGACATCTTGCAGGTTCTGCGGAAGGGAGGCTAGGTAAGAATCCTCCATGCAGTGAGATGAAGGGAAGGGAGGTCCGGGTGAAGAATTTTGCCGTCCTCCCTTGAGAGAAGGTGCGGCGAGGGAGGCAGAGGGCGAAACGTTCCTCTGGAGAGACGAAGAAGGGCTGGATACCACGGTTGGCGGGGCCAGGCCGGAGCTATGAGAATCGCTGTGACCGAGATCGAGAGAAGTCTTTCGAGAACTTTCGGTATGAGGGGAATCGGTGGAAAAAGATAAAGCATCTCCGCCGACCAGTCCAGTAGAAAGGCATCCCCTAGACAGCCGGGGAAGGAGTTCGGGGGAAGTCTCGCTCCGTAGCGGGGTAGCTGAGCGTTGTGGGGAGACGCGAAGAGATCCAGAGTAGGGCGTCCCCAGTGGAGGAACAGACCGTCGAGGATCTCGGGATCGAGCTTCCACTCGTGAGAGGAAGATGTCATCCTGCTGAGGGCATCTGCTAAGTCGTTTTGGGCACCCGGCAGGTGGATTGCAGAGACGTGTACGTCGTGGGCTATGCACCAAACCCAGAGACGGGAGGAGAGGAGCATCAATTTCCTCGAACCCGTACCGCCCTGTTTGTTGATGTAGAATACTGCTACGAGGTTGTCCGATTGAATGAGGATGGACTTGTGACGGATGAGGCGGGAGAAAGCTTTCAGGGCTTTGAGAATGGCGAGAAGCTCGAGGAAGTTTATGTGGTTGGCCCTCTCGGATGGGGACCAAAGATCTTGAACCGTTAGACCGCTCATGTGGGCTCCCCAAGCGTAGGTGGAGGAGTCCGTGGTTATGGTTAGCGACGGCGGGGCTGGATGAAATGGGAGGCCCCTGCACACGTTCTGGTGAGACGTCCACCATGAGAGGGACTGGCGGACGAACGACGGTACCGACAAGTACTTGGAGTTGTGGTGGTAGAACGGCTTGAAAGTGTCTATAAACCACCTTTGTAGGACCCGAAGGCGCAGCCTGGCAAACGGGGTCGTGAGAACCGTGGAGGCCATGTGGCCCAGAAGGACTTGAATGGCACGGGCTCTGACCCTCCGGGCGGATCGACAAAGGGCGATGTGGTGGCGGAGAGCTAGGAATCTGTCGAACGGTAGTGAAACAGTCTCTGTGACGGAGTCGAAGAGGGCCCCGATGAACCGGATTCGGGTTGACGGGGAGAGATTTGACTTCTCGGAGTTGAGTTGGAGGCCGAGAGATTTTAGAAGACGCAGCGTGAAGGAGACGTGGTTTTCGAGAAGAACCGGATCGGGCCCGACGAGAAGCCAGTCGTCCAGATAAGGAAAGACCGTGATGCCATGTAGCCTGAGGTGGGCCGCTACGGCGGCGACGACCTTGGTAAAGACCCTTGGGGCCGTAACGAGACCAAAGGGTAAAACGGTAAATTGGTAGGTTTGGTCGAGAACTTTGAAACAGAGGAACCGTCTGTGCGCCTCCCGTATCGCCACGTGGAAGTAGGCGTCTCGTAAGTCTATGGAGGCAAAGTAGTCTCCCCGCTGCAGCATCGGGAGGATAGAGGCAATAGAGACCATCCTGAATTTGGAAGGGCGAATGAATATATCGAGGGCCCTTAGGTCCAGAATGGGGCGTAGCCCGCCCCCCCTCTTCGGGACTGTAAAGTATCTGGAGAAGAAACTTAAAGGGTCCAGTTCGGGAGGGGAGGGACGGATGGCGCCTTTGGCCAGTAATGCATCGACTTCGGCCAGTATCTCTGGAGAAGGAGTTGAGTAGAGAATGCGACCTGTAGGTGGGAGGTCTGTGAACTCTAAGGCGTAGCCGTCTTGGACAATGCGAAGAACCCATGCATCTGAAGTAATGGACTCCCATTGATTGTAAAAGGGGGCTAGGCGGTCGGCAAAGGCACAGGAGGGTCGAGGCAGCGTGGGCTCTACAGCGGTAGCGGGCGAGGAGCTTTGGCAGGGGTTGGCGTCAGGTACGCCGGTTAGCCTGCGGAGGAGCGGGGGTGGTTCGACCGCGTTGCTTTTGCGGATGAGGTCCCCGACGAGGTTGGTGATGGGTTTGATTATTCGAGCCCGAGGGCCGCCTGAAAGAGTGGTGTCTGAAAGATTGCGGCGGGAAGCGGCGGGAGCGGTGCGGGAACCAGCGGGTGCGCTGAGGTTGCGGTTGGTCGCCACATTTAGACGCAAGAATTTTAAAGTCATGATTAGACTTGAGTTTGTCATCGGTACCGGAGTTAAATAGTCCGAGCGCGTCAAAGGGAAGGTCCTCAATGACCTGTCTGGAAGATGAAGAGAGACCCGAAGACCTCAGCCAGGCGTGACGGCGGATGGATATCGCGTGGGCAATCATCTTGCCCGCAGTATCACCTGTATGTTTCACCATTTGTATTTGGTGGTGAGCAAGCGAGTCTGCTTCCTGTTGGAGGGTAGTGAGGACGGAGCGGTCTTCGTCCGACATCTTAGCGAAGAAGGGCTGTGCCTTCTCCCAGATAATCTGCTGGTAGGCACCCATGCAGGCTCCATAGTTCGCCATGCGGCAAAGCAAAAGGGCTCCAGAGTAAAGTTTTCGACCCACGGCGTCGAAGCGCTTCCCTTCTCTGTCGGCTGGAGTGTTCGACTGACGACCTGAGGATTGAGAGGCCTTAACGACCAGGGAGTTGGGGTCGGGGTGGTGTTTGAGCCACTCCAAGGTATCATCGTCGGTACGGTACCAAGTCTCGATCCTCTTCGAGGTCGGAGGAATGGAGTAAGGGGTTTTCCAGGAGGCCTGGATAACGTCCAAGAGATAAGGCAGGAAAGGGAGTAGCGTGGCCGGCGGAGCTTGGGCCTGCACCCTTTTGAAAACTGGATCAGACACTGCTTTGGAAGTCTGCTTGATCTCCAAACCCAGGGCGTCGGCCATTCTGACCATTTGATCAGAGAAAGCACGAATATTGTCAGTAGGAGAAGGCGGGTCCGCCTCATATGCATCGTGGGGAGGAGAGAGGTCGAGACCGAGAGAGACCACCGAGGCCGAGAGGACAGAGTCTGGGCGGTCAATATCAACATCTTCCTCCTCAGCCCCTTGGGGGGACTGAGGGGGAGAAGAAAGCACAGTCTCGGGAGGAGGCATGGCCTCGCGGGAAGAGAGGGCCGGGAGCCGAGGATCCTTAGAGGCTGAGGCCTGGGCTGCTCGAGCCAGGCGAGCCGTTTGTCTGCCACGCTCCGGTGTCGAGGTGGGAGGGAAGAGCTGTTGGTGCGACGAGTGAGGCGGCGCAAGGGGCTCCGGCACCGGCACCCTGACCACCGTTTGGGTAGAGTGGTGGGGTGAGTCCTGCAGCTCCCCGTCAGACAGGGGGTGCAATGGAGATTGAGATACATCTCTAGGCCTCTGGGCTGGCACAATTGGAGAAGACCTTCTCGAGGAGGTTGCCGAGGAGGACGGCGGGTCTCGCCTTGAGGAGGCCGAGGAAGAGGAGCGCTGAGTTAGCCGTTTTTTTGTCGGCGGTTGCTTAGATGCAACCCTCAAGGACTTGCCAGGTGTGGGAGGAACCACAGCTGAGTCAGATTGCGCTCGACGAGACTCCTCGTGAGCCCTCTTAAAGGCTATCTTAATGGCAGAGGAGGACGGCGGGGAACCAATACGGGAGCGGACCGAGGTCACCGAAGCCAGAGAGCTCGACGTCGAGGAAGGCCCCACCTTGCCGGAACGGGTGGAAACGGTAGCCGTCGTCACGGTACACGGCGGTTTGGCCGATTTAGCAGTCCTGGAAGCCCTGGACGCCTTGGACGAGACCGAGGAGGCTTTAGTTGTCGGGGGCCTAGCTGGTGGCGCCGACATCGCTCTCAGAGCTGAAGAAGACGACGTACCCGACGTCGACGGAGTCGGTTCTGGCGCGAGAGATCTTTCGTAAAGCGCCGCTCTAAGCCTAGCGGCTCTGTTCTTTCTGGCCTGAGCTGTGAGAGCTAGGCAGAAACGGCAGGTACTGACCACATGAGCCTCGCCAAGACAGAAGAGGCACTTGGCGTGGCCGTCCGAGTCAGGAATTTTAGCAGCACACTGTGTGCAACGCTTGAAACGAGTAGTAGACATGCGAAGAGTCCGAAGTGAACCTTGCGGCGGAAAAAAAGGAACTGGAGAGCGGGCGCCTGGGGCTGCCTTATATGCCCCTTGGGAAGGGGGGGCGTGGTTACCGCCAAAATTTGAACTTCAGCTTGGAAGAGTTTCCGTCGGAACCTGCGCAGGCGCAGCTTCTCCATTAGTGTGCATTCACAGAGTACACGAAGAAAAAATATAGTGTGCCAGCACATATACGCAGAATAAGAAACACTTGTGTTATTGTGACTCTTGAAAGTTGCCATGTATACATTTCATGGCTTTCCATCAAATGAAGCAACACCATCAACATGTGAACTGGGTCTTAATATGTCATTTGAGATACATGCATCACAAAAAAGGTAAACTAAGTTTTTCAATGAAACATGAAATCCTTTGCTCATATAAATCACTTTCTACTGGTAACTAGTAGGCACACAGAAGGAGAAAAATGAAAAGTAGCAGCTACAATTCTGAATCTCAATGATGTCCTTTCCATAAAAAATAGACAGCTGGAATTTAAATGCCTTTTTAAAAAGTGTTGTCATTTCAGCAAACATTTTCATCTGGATGGATGGTCTCCCTAAGGCTATTCCCACTCAAAACCCTTCACTACCATAAAAAAGCATAGTTGTAGAGAAAGAAATTATTACAGTTGCTCAATTATATTATTAAATCTGCATATCTATCTTGAACACTGACAGGCCTGGATGAGTGAAATGATATTCTAGCCAAGGGTTCCAGGAAATTAAGCTCATTGGGAGGGAGGGAAGGAAGGAAGGACAGCAACTGTTCCCAGCATTACTGTTTACAATAGAATAAAATACAGAATTCTCTTCAACAGAAAGTACTGAATGTCTGTGGTACCTTGAAAGAAGAACTAGCTAATAGAGTTGTAATAAACCAAACTAATATGTCACCAAAGCTAAGTACTTACAATGGTATGGTAATGATTTATCTGGAGATCTAGCTTGATAATAAAAATGTCTCTAAGAGGGGTGGGGAGGCAATACAGTACGTGCAAAACTCATTGGAGTAATACCAGTCAGCTAAAACATTCATTTGAACTCTTCATCAAACTGAATATTTACAATACAAAAGAAAAAGAAAGAAAGAAAAAGATTGAGATGCAGAATTATAGCTTTATGTGAATGGGGACAACATTAATGCAGGCTTTCTATGGAACTGTAATCACACACACATACACACAAATACATATACACAATAAAGTGTAAAGAAAGTAGCTTTGGTTTTATAAAATTTACATAGAAGTGAAAATATGTGTTTTTCTATAATTTCTAAATAGGATGCATGATATATTCCAGTCAGCACAGCTAATATGAAGAACAGCTGGTCTCCAGGGATATTTTGTTTGTCAGTGTTTAAAGACACTTCTAATCATGTGATGGCAGAAATCAATCTCAAGACATCAAAATAGCTGAAATAGGCAGAAATGTCACATGAGTTTCAAAATGCAGATTACAGACTCCAGAACTATAGCTCCGCTGAAATAGAGAGTTGCGTGGCACCTTAAAATGTAAACTTTAATATAGAAGAGGAACCTTTGATGACCAGTTGAAAAAGTTCCACATCTTGAAAACAGCCTCAGGTATATTTTGTACTGTGGGCTAAAAGTAGATGGAGTTGTTGTATGTTTTCCGGGCTGTATGGCCATGTTCTAGAAGTATTCTCTCCTGACATTTCGCCCACATCTATGGCAGGCATCCTCAGAGGTTGTGAGGTATGGAAAGACTAAGCAAGGAATGTTTATATATATCTGTGGTAAGTCTAGGGTGAGGGAAGAACTCTTGCCAGCGTAAATGTTCCCGTTAATCACCCTAATTTGCATTGAATGGCTACGTCTACTAGCTACTTTCTGCCTGGGGGCATTCTTTGTTAACTGCCCCTAGTTCCCATGCCTCAGAGTGTTGCTTCTTATTTACTGTTCTGATTTTTGAGTTTTTTAAAATACTGGTAGCCAGATTTTGTTCATTTTCATGGTTTCCTCCTTTCTGTTGAAGTTGTCCACATGTTTGTGAATTTCAATGGCTTCTCTGTGTAGTCTGACATGATAGTTGTTGGAGTGGTCAAGCATTTCTGTGTTCTCAAATAATATACTGTGTCCAGGTTGGTTCATCAGGTGCTCTGCTATGGCTGATTTCTCTGGTTGAATTAGTCTGCAGTGCCTTTCATGTTCTTTGACTCGTGTTTGGGCTTGCTTAGTCTTTCCATACCTCACAACCTCTGAGGATGCCTGCCATAGATGTGGGCTAAACGGCAGGAGAGAATACTTCTAGAACATGGCCATACAGCCCGGAAAACATACAACAACCCTGTGATCCCGGCCATGAAAGCCTTTGACAACACATAAAAGTAGATGCTTCTAATATGGTACTATTCACCAGTACATAAACTACTACAGCTCACTCTTGTGTTATCAATGCCCTCTAGTGTCAGCAAATTACATAACAGCTTTGTTTGATTCACTCACATTAGAAGATAAATGTTTGAACAACACCAGATCTACATGGTTCACTCTTGCCATGTATATTTCCTGGGGTTACTTCTGTTCAAATTATTTAATTTTGAACAGTAAAACTGAGACTGCAGTTTTGCAATGTTTCCATGTCCTGCCAAGGTTCTACTCAATTTATAACAGAGCAAATTAGTTTTTATTTTTCATCAAGTGGACAACCTTGATGTTGTTCTCATTTGTTGAGATACTTCATTAATTCTGTCCCAGCCTTTTAGAACAAAAGGGAAAGTTTGCTTATAACACAAATCGATAATAACGTCTACATTATATTCCGTTTCTATGCTATTCTGCCTCCTAAGGCCTAACAGGGTACTTTACTGTAAAATCCCAGCACAGCCTAGAATAAATTTAAATCACAAACAGACTTCCTGTTTAACCAAGATGGGAAAACATTGTTTAACTGGATTCAAATCCTTGTTTAATAAAACAGCTGCACAGTACTGAACAATGTTTGCATCAGTCTAAAGCAGTGCTTATCAGAATGTATGATGTAGATGACTGAAAATTATTTTTCCCCAGGACTGGCACCACCATTGAGTACAACTGTTTCTTTCTTTACTGGAAACATGCCAGGGACCAATAGCACAGAGCCTGGTACCAGTCCATTCCAGTACCAATTTGAGTAGCACTGGTTTAAAGCATTTCTTTAATTGGCTCAAAGAAATTGACTCCTGAGAAGGAAGTGTTGGGAAATATGCACCATTCATGAGTAGTTTTCTAAGAGAGAGAATACAGGTGCTTCTTAATTACAGCTCTTTTAAGATTTTTATATATTTTGCTTATTAATATCTTTTTATCCCATCCATTTATTGTGATAACCTGGGGATTCAACCAAATAAAACAAAATGAAGAATTCCAAATTAAAATCAAAGAATTATTTAAACAGGACAAATATCTCAACAAGTTAAAACATCTTAGGAAGGCTCAAAGAGTTAAAAAAAAACATGTACATTAGCCTCTATACCTGCAGGACTATTACTCATTAACCTATCTGCATTCAACAAAATGTATTTTCTCTAGGAATTTTCTAAAACGTCCAGGCAATTCTAAGGTATGTTTCTATCAGAAGGTAAGATGCAGTTTAGTTTGGCTGGAAGATCTAGCAAATGCCTAGAGATTACAGTAACTTCCAGCAGAAGTTATTTATTTCAGTAGGGTTTGCTATTAACAATGTTACATTCTGGAACACATCCCTTGTGGATATGGGGGATGTACTGTCCACATACTTAAAAGTTAAATTATGCCTCAAAGGCTTTAATAAAAAGTCATGCCTTGACCTGGCAATAAAAAGAAACTGATGTTGGTGTCAGTGAGGCTTTCAAGATAAGAGCATTTTACAAGTAAGGTCCCTGATCCCACCATCGGCACTCTTCACACTGGCTAACACACATGTTGGAGCCTCAAATGTTTGATCTGTTGTTTCCAAAAATGGCACCAGCTTCCCCCTATCAGCTATAAATTTTGAGATACAGAATACAGTAGAGTCTCACTTATCCAACATAAACGGGCCAGCAGAATGTTGGATAAGTGAATATGTTGGATAATAAGGAGAGATTAAAGAAAAGCCTATTAAACATCAACTTAGATTATGATTTTACAAATGAAGCACCAAAACATCATGTTAGACAACAAATTTGACAGAAAAAGTAGTTCAATACGCAGTAATGCTATGTAGTAATTACTGTATTTACAAATTTAGCACCAAAATATCACGATGTTTTGAAAACATTGAGTACAAAAATCCAGAACGTTGGATAAGTGAATGTTGGATAAGTGAGACTCTACTGTATATACCATATACCAGTCTTCACCTGCTCATCCACATAAAATCATAATCATATCTAAGAAACTAGAGCTGATGTGGTCTATTCAATGCAGTTTTATGAATAAGTGCCCTAAATAACCCCACAAACAAGCACAAAAACTCAGACACCAAGACTTATTTTTGGGTTGGGCTGATTATAATCAGCTCAATGCAGATTTATAACTGTGGTTCCACACTAGCGCCATTTACCACCTTGACTATCATCCCATCAATGTCTATGCTTGAAATATCTATATGTGGAAAACACAGCATTAATAGGTGCTATAACTACCTTTCTTATCTGCAAAGACTAAGTATAACTGCATATAGTATTTTATAATTTGAAAATATATATTAGTGAATTCTGAATATTTCAGCAAAAGTTCAGCAAAAGTTTGGGTCCAAGTTACCTACAGGATCGCCTTCTCCTACACAATCTGCCCTCTAGGACACTTAGGATCTCTGGTGGATGCTTCCTCCAACCAGCTAAAACCGTCACCCAGAGGACCTTTTCATCACCTGCCCCACAACTATGAAATGACCTGCCAGAAGAGCTCTGACAGCTAAATGAGCTGTTGGAATTTAAAATGGAATTGAAGATCCATATTTTCCAGCAGGCCTACCCAGTCAACTTTCAATCATGAGTTTTGATTAAATTCTATTGCTACTATATGTCAATTCTGTATCTGTGTTTGATACAAGTTGTTTTTATATTTTTGTGTTTTTATCGATATAATTTATTGTATATATTTTATGTTCATGTTTTTGTTATGCCCCGCCTTGAACCATCAGGAGAGATGAGTAGTAAATAAAATTAACTACAATAATAATAATAATAATAATAATAACATAATATATACAGTAATAATAAAACTTTATTTATAGGCCACCCTATCTCCCCGGGGGGGCTCAGGGTGGCTTCCAAGCAAAAAGGCAAACATTCAATGCCTTGGTGATAGACAAACACATAAATCAAAAACAGTGCAAAATAATATCATTATAAAACTCAGAAATTACTAAACAACACAAAACTCATTATTACTATTACTACTACTGCACTTATGTGCAAAAACAACATATAAGGTAATTATGAGGAGGACATTCTTTTGACAAAATAACAACAGAGATTGAAGGCATACAGTCATTTTCATCAATATAGCTGTCTCATGCAAAACTATTCTTCAAAAGGAGGAAACGCATGTGATGATAGGGGATTGTAAAAAAATCCAATCTGCTTTTTTCTAAAAAAAAAAGTTGCGGTAAAATATTGGACTGTAACAGTTTAGGTCCTTATTCTCTGAAAGTAAGGCCTCTTCCACACAGCTGTATAAAATTCATAATAATACGTTTATTTTTTTAAATAAGTTTATTTATATCCCGCCTCCATCTCCCCTGAAGGGGACTCGGGGCGGCTTACAGCAAAATCAAAATACAAGCAATGATAAAATATAAAACATCAAAGGACAAAAACAAAAACCAATAATAAAATATACACAATAGGTGAAAAAACACAACACAGAATTAAAACATCAAATCAAATCAAATTAAAAACAATGAGGTTGCAATAGTGGATAAGCAAGGTGCACATTATGAGTAACAAATTCGTAAATAGATAAAGTGCATTAGAATCATTTAAGGTCACATTAGGTAGGGAAGAGTCCTGAATAATATCAAGCAATCAGGGGAAGAGCGACCAGTACAAAAGGCCGAGGAGCATAATAATTGTGATGGAGAAAGGTGATCTTAACCAAAGGCCTGGGTGAAAAGATGAACTGGATTATATGGCAGTGTGGACTCAGATAACCCAGTTCAAAACAGATACTGTGGATAATCTGCCTTGATATTCTGGGTTATATGGCTGTGTGGATGGGCCCTCAGTGAGTAAATTATGCCGGATATAAAGAAAAGATCAGCAACAATTCTTAGCCAGTGTAATTTTGAGTTTAATTTGATCATTCTCAGCGAACAGAGGATGGTGTGTGAATGATACGCCTCACTGATCATAATGGACTTTATATTTGAGCACACACATGTAGGATTGCCCTGCTAGTCTAAAAGAGGGAAGGAGCAAATGAATTTCAAAGTTTTAAGAAAAATAGACCTTAATAAAATAAGACATTTCATAACAAAGGGGAGGGCCATAATGGAATGATAGTGGTGAAAAACCGCCCTTTGGTGTCCTCTTCATTTGCTATTCCTCAAAGTCTGGAGACTAGTATCAGACATATCTCACACTTATATAATTCAAGCGAATGATCCATAGGTCTTTTGACAATGATAACAAGGGAATTCAGAACCATTTTCAGAGTACATTAATTGCGTCTCGATAGCAGCAAGAGGAACAGCAGCTGGTCATGTAAGGGAACATTTTATGCAAAATGTGACCATGGGAAATAAGAGGAATAGCTTATGGTAATAGAGGCAACAAGTGTGCTTCAGTTCCATATGTATAGATGTAAAAAACTTAAATCCTAAAATAAATTCACCAGCTTTTTGCTTCTGAAACTTTCTCTTAAAACAACAAACTCAGTATCACAGGCAAGCAGAGACAAAGTTTTATCAACAGTCCAATAGAGTACAAAATAGTATTTAGTTATATACAGCAGACAATCCAAGCAAAAGATACTGTCCTAGAAAACTTTAATTACTGGATATTCGCAAACATTAAGTTTTATTACAATTTTCAGCTTCTTCCTTTTCTTCTTAGATTCATAAACAGTGAATAAGAAAATGGACAGTGATTCTTACCTTTGAGGCTTACGGATGTCCCAGAGTCCTACACCTTCTTTTGAGTTGGCAGTGGCTAGTAATCTGGGTTCAACTGGATTGAACATCACACTATGAAAGGCTGATGGATAATTCGCCAAGCAAAAGGGTTCTGTTGATAGAAAGAAAAGTATTAATTATTGATTTTAAGGGAAATTACTTCTTGTGCAATATATTGATTTCTGGATAAATATTTTCTAGGTGTGACTTCTGAAAACGTTTTCTGACTGAAGTCAGCATAGTACAGGTTAACTATCAATCAGATTAACTCTGGACACAGAAAAGAATAATGTTACTTATCTGAACTGTAATAGCACAAAAACAAATATATTTTACTAAATTTGAGGTCTTGAAACTGACTTCATGGTGGAAAATATTTTAATTTAGCCTTGTATCTTATATAAAGAGTTTTAAGCAAATTAATTTTTATACAAAATCCATGCAAATTATGGTCGCTTGCATTCACAAGACATTACTACTGCTTACAAAGTACTTTCTGAAAGTGTTAAAACTGCTTGACATCCCATCTAATTAAAAATGGATTATGGCATCAAGATTAATGTGGCACTAAAACCACTTATAATGCATTTTAATCAAAGACTTTCTTTTATAATGTTAATTCACTTCTTAACTGCTACTTCCAACAAGCACAAATAAGGTGCCCTACCAACATCTTTATCAAACGTGTTTAGAGACTTTAGAATGCAAACATTGTTGTAAGACCCATATACTCTTCTCTCATTACTCAACTTCTGTGATCACGAAAAAGGCTTCACAAACATTTACACACTTCTTCTTTCGCTATTTTCAAGCCATAGATGAATGGGTTAAATTCGGCCCAGTCATCCACAGACTGATAAGCAAATCTTCAAGAGTTTGCAAGAAGGAATGATTGTAAACACTCCACAAGACTTTAGACTTTACCAGAATAATCCACCAATTGCACTACCTTTCCTAGTAACAGCACTGTATGGTGCAGCTGGAATGGTCCATGTCAAAGTGGCTTTTGCTGTGGAGTCAGACTAAATATGCCAAATACGTACTGGGTAATAGCAATAATGGGGAGTAGCAATCAGTATGGTCCCTGAGAAAGTATTCTAAACACCACATGACTTTCCTATCCAAAAAGTGGAGAATTACGGTCACCAGTGAAGGCCTAGTCACTGTACAGCTGAAATTTCCACTGCTCCATCTGTCCTTAAATGGCAAAGAGAAATGCAAGAGACATGGCCAGGCCACTTGATCCACACATCTCAGATAAAGCAGTTCTTGGGCTGGAATGCCTATATTTATTTTCATTCAGCTCAGCCAAACCCTTGGCTTTTATATATACACATGGCAAGGGTTGGACAGTGGTGCTAATTATCTTTCCTCCACCCCGCAAGTTCACTCTGCCCAATATGCAAAATGGCAAAAAGTTTGACCAGAAAAACAGGATCCAGTCAATACATCAAATCATACAGGATACTTGTTTCAAGAAACTATAAATTAAATCCAATTGTACAAAAAAGGTAAGCAGCAATAGAATGCTCCTCTTGAAATCAAATCTAGGATCAAATGCTGTACACAGAGGACATCTCATCCTCTAACAACGTGGTGTAATAATATTGCATAAATGGAGTGATATTACAAATTTTGCATAAGTAAAACCATGTATAAAGTAATTCTAATTATTATTTTGAAAGATTAAGGAAGTGCTGGACAAAGTAAACTGCTGGTCATAGACATCAAATGTTTAAATAAATAATGGTGGTCTGAAATCCACAGTATATAAACAAAACTCTATAGACCACTGTTTGCTTGTCTGTAAAGTTGAGATACAGGCCTCATACTAAATGTAAAATCCTTGTCTCTCTTAATGTAGAAGCACTGTATAACAGTAATCTTAGAAACCCATTCTTTTTGAAGATCTCCATTCTCTCTACTCTCAAATATAGCTATTTAAAACACTGCTGTCATAATTTACTATATGTTAATGAAGTAGGTTAATATATATCCACTATAATTATTATATAGCACACAAGATATTTCTCTCTTAGTTCCCCCTCCCCCCCATTCTGCCCCCTATTCCTCTCTACTCACTTTGCATTTGGATTTTGGATCCCCCTTCATTTCTCCTCTGTCCCTTTCCTCACTCCCATTTTGACTATTTAAATATTGCTCAAAGATATTAAAGCTTTTAGAGAATAACTGCAGAGCAATAAATGAACACTGATTTGTACAATGACAATTGGAATGGCTCTGGATTATGTAATTTTAATAACTGATGTAACTGTTTTCAGATGTTTTAATTCTCTAGTTTTAATGTAAATGTATCGTATGTTATTTTAATGGCATTGAATTGTTGCCAATATGTGAGGCTGCTCTGAGTCCCCCTTTGGGTTAAGAAGGGCAGGGTACAAATATGGCAAATAAATAAATAAACAAACACCTAGTACATTTATTTTCTTTTTTCCTTCTTTCTTTCTTCCTTTTACATTTTCTTATTTTTGCAATTTTTCTCCCCCTATTTTCTTTTTTCATTTTTGGAACATTTTTGGAAAACGAAATAGCCATGACAAGATTAAGAACCAACACTTGGGAAAAGGAAAAAGATAAAGATAAAAGAGGAATATCAGTGGAAATGTTAGATAAAATGGGAGATCTTAGCTGGAATATCTTGGAGGAGATTCAAGCAATGAAAAATCACATGATTACAATGGAAACAGAAATTGAAAAAGAAATGATGACAGAGCCGAAAGAAGCTAAAGAAGCAATGAGGAACAAAATTGTGCAGATGGAAGAAGAAATAAATAATGATTTGAAGATCAAGCTGAAAGAAGTAAAACAATCCCTTACCCAGATGAGTATAGATATGAAAAGATAGTGAGTGCATCAAGTACAAGAACTTAAAGAAGGAACAACAAAGTTGAAAGGAAATGTTGATGAACTTGATAAAAAAAGCAAGAATTCTTAATGGATTCATGTACATTAATGGAGGCAAGAGAAAGAGAATTAAGCTTAAGGTATTAAAGAAAAAACAAATGAAGACATATATAAACGGATGGCAAACATTTTGGCCAATATCATGGGAAGAGAGGAGGAGGATTTTGAAAAGGGACTGGACCGAGTGTTTAGAATCCATTCAAAAGTAGCACTTCACAAAAACCTACCTAGAGATGTAATGGTACACTACACAAGAATATATACAAGAGAACAAATTTTACAAAAGCAATATGAAACTGATTTGAAAGTCGAAGAGCAAAAAGTGAGTATCTGGAAAGTTGTACCAATCAAAATATTACAAAAAAGGAAGGAATACAATTTTATTACTGAGAATTTTTTTTAAAAAAACAAGGAATTCTATTTAGATGGGAAAAGCTAGAAGGGATATCTCAATATTTTAAAGAGAGAAGTTATGTTCTAGATCAGGGGTCCTCAAACTTTTAAAGCAAAGGGCCGGTCCACAATCCTTCAGACTGTTGAGGGGCCGAATTATCATTTGGAAAAAAAATGAACAAATTCCTATGCACACTGCACATATCTTATTTGTAGTGCAAAACAACAACAATAACAATGAAAGACCAATACAATATTTAAAAATGAAAATAATTTTAACCAACATAAACCTATCAGGATTTCAATAGGAAGTGTGGACCTGCTTCTGGCCAATGAGATAGTCAGGTTAATTAGGATTGTTGTTGTTGTGTGTCTTCAAGTCATTTCAGACTTTGGGCGAGCCTAAGTCCAAAATTATTTATTTATTCATTTACTACATTTATTTACTACATTTATATCCCACCCTTCTCACCCCGAAGGGAACTCAGAGCAGCTGTATGTACATACAATATATTATATTATTAGCATAGCACAATATTAGTATTATACATTACTATATTGAACTATACCACTGTACTGTAATATTATATGTAATATATAACATATAATTAATATTATTATATGGTATTATTATTAATATTATATTGTATAAAATGATAATATTATTATCAATATCATATGTATATACAATATATTATATTATTAAAACTGATATAAAAATATTATATTATAAATGATGGCAGGGGCCAGGTAAATGACCTTGGAGGGCCGCATCCGGCCCCCGGGCCTTAGTTTGGGGACCCCTGTTCTAGATTCAGTGACAAAGGCAAAAGAGTTCTATAAAAGAAACAGATTTAAACTAGATAAATCAGCGTAAATAGGAAGAGACAAAACTGTAAGATCAAGGAGGAAAGGAGAGGAGGTTAAAGGAACAAAGACCGATGGAGAGAAAGAAGAAACACAGAGAAACAAAAGTAGTATTGATACCCCAAAGTAAATATGGAACTGAAGTGTCTTACTTGGAATATCAAAGGTTTGAACAATCTGCCAAAAAGAAGAATTTTCCACTACCCGAGTAAGGAACATGATATAATTTGTTTGCAGAAGACTCACATAAAAAGACAGATATAAGACTATTACATTATCCCAAATGGGAATGGAATATATTGCAGCCACAAAAGAAAAAAGGAAAGTAATGGTTCTATACATTAATGCTTGTATAAACTTAGAAAAATTGTTTGAAGGAAGATTTGTAGAAGTACAAATTAAAAAAGAAGGAGAAAATGTTTTAGTAATTGGAGTATAAGCACCGACCAGAAATAAGACGTTTTTTAGAGTTTAACAAGATGTACTTTAGAAACTTCCTGTGAAAATTTGCTAATGATGGGGGATTCGAATGGATTAATTTAACCAATAATGGATAGAAAATCAGATAAAATAATCAAAGAAAAACAAGGAATGCTTCACAAGTTTTTTAATATGATGGACAACCTAGGATTAGAAGATGCCTGGAGAACCAAACATGGAAATGCCCTAGAGTACATATTTTTCTCGGAAAGCCACAAATCCTTGCCAAGAATTTATATCATAGAATCATAGAATCATAGAATCATAGAATCATAGAATAGTAGAGTTGGAAGAGACCACATGGGCCATCTAGTCCAACCCCCTGCTAAGAAGCAGGAAATCGCATTCAAAGCACCCCCGACAGATGGCCATCCAGCCTCTGCTTAAAAGCCTCCAAGGAAGGAGCCTCCACCACGGCCCCGGGGAGAGAGTTCCACTGTCGAACAGCTCTCACAGTGAGGTTCTTCCTGATGTTCAGGTGGAATCTCCTTTCCTGTAGTTTGAAGCCATTGTTCCGTGTCCTAGTCTGCAGGGCAGCAGAAAACAAGCTTGCTCCCTCATCCCTATGACTTCCCTTCACATATTTGTACATGGCTATCATGTCTCCTCTCAGCCTTCTCTTCTGCAGGCTAAACATGCCCAGCTCTTTAAGCCGCTCCTCATAGGGCTTGTTCTCCAGACCCTTAATCATTTTAGTCGCCCTCCTCTGGACGCTTTCCAGCTTGTCAACATCTCCCTTCAACTGTGGTGCCCAGAATTGGACACAGTATTCCAGGTGTGGTCTGACCAAGGCAGAATAGAGGGGGAGCATAACTTCCCTGGATCTAGACGCTATTCCCCTATTGATGCAGGCCAGAATCCCATTGGCTTTTTTAGCTGCCGCATCACATTGTTGGCTCATGTTTAACTTGTTGTCCACGAGGACTCCAAGGTCTTTTTCGCACACACTGCTGTCAAGCCAGGCGTCCCCCATTCTGTATCTTTGATTTCCATTTTTTCTGCTGAAGTGAAGTATCTTGCATTTGTCCCTGTTGAACTTCATTTTGTTAGTTTTGGCCCATCTCTCTAGTCTGTCAAGATCGTTTTGAATTCTGCTCCTGTCTTCTGGAGTGTTAGCTATCCCTCCCAGTTTTGTGCCGTCTGCAAACTTGATGATCGTGCCTTCTAACCCTTCGTCTAAGTCGTTAATAAAGATGTTGAACAGAACCGGGCCCAGGACGGAGCCCTGCGGCACTCCACTTGTCACTTCTTTCCATGATGAAGACGACGCATTGGTGAGCACCCTTTGGGTTCGTTCGCTTAGCCAATTACAGATCCACCTAACCGTAGTTTTGTCTAGCCCACATTTTACTAGTTTGTTTGCCAGAAGGTCGTGGGGGACTTTGTCGAAGGCCTTACTGAAATCCAGGTAGGCTACATCCACAGCATTCCCTGTATCGACCCAACTCGTAACTCTATCGAAAAAAGAGATCAGATTAGTCTGGCATGACTTGTTTTTGGTAAATCCGTGTTGACTATTAGCAATGACCGCATTTGTTTCTAAGTGTTCGCAGACCACTTCCTTAATGATCTTTTCCAGAATTTTGCCTGGTATTGATGTGAGGCTGACCGGACGGTAATTGTTTGGGTCGTTCTTTTTTCCCTTCTTGAAGATAGGGACCACATTCGCCCTCCTCCAATCTGCTGGGACTTCTCCCGTTCTCCAAGAACTCTCGAAGATAATTGCCAGTGGTTCTGAAATAACTTCCGCTAGTTCCTTCAGTACTCTTGGGTGTAGCTGATCTGGCCCTGGGGACTTGAATTCGTTTAGAGAGGCCAAGTGTTCCTGGACAACTTGTTTCCCTATTTGGGGTTGGATTTCCCCCAATCCTTCGTCCATTCCGTGTTGCTGAGGTTGAAGATGGCTTTCTTTTTCTGAGAAGACCGAGGCAAAGAAGGCATTAAGTAGTTCTGCCTTTTCCCTGTTCCCTGTCGCCATCACCCCATCTTCTCCTTGCAATGGCCCTATCGCCTCCTTTTTCTTCCTTTTTCTACCAACGTAAGCAAAAAAGCCTTTTTTGTTGTTTTTTATGTCCCTGGCAAGCCTGAGCTCATTTTGCGCTTTAGCCTTGCGAACCTTTTCCCTACAGGTGTTGGCTATATGTTTGAATTCTTCTTTGGTGATTTCTCCCCTTTTCCACTTCTTGTGCATGTCACTTTTGAGCTTTAGCTCAGTTAGAAGTTCTTTGGACATCCATTCTGGCTTCTTTGCACTTGTCTTATTTTTCTTCTTTGTTGGCACTGTTTGCATTTGCGCCTTGAGTATTTCACTTTTGAAAAACTCCCATCCATCCTTAACTCCCTTGTTTTTTAATATCGGCGTCCATGGAATGCCGCTCAGTAATTCCTTCATTTTTTGGAAGTCAGCTCTCTTAAAGTCCAGAATGCGTGTTTGACTTGTCTTAGTTTCAGCATTCCTTTGTATTGCAAACTGCAGGAGCACATGGTCACTTGCCCCTAAGGATCCAACCACTTCAACTGTATTGATCAGGTCTTCCACATTTGTTAAGATTAGATCAAGAGTTGCTGATCCCCTTGTTGCCTCTTCTACCTTCTGGACCATAAAATTATCTGCAAGGCAAGTGAGGAATTTGTTGGACTTTGTACTCTTGGCTGAGTTTGTTTTCCAGCAGATATCGGGATAATTGAAATCGCCCATGACTACTATATCTCTTCTTTGTGCCTGTTTGGTCAGCTGTTGACAGAAGGCTTCATCAAGTCCTTCATCCTGACTCGGAGGTCTGTAGTAGACACCCACGACAAGATCTTTTTGAGTCCCGGTTCCCTTGATTCTTATCCAGATGCTTTCAAGCTGGTTTCCCGGATTACAGTCTTGCATTTCTTCTGCAACGTAACTGTTTTTGACATATAAAGCTACTCCCCCTCCTCTCCCCTTTGTTCTATTTCTGTGAAAGAGGTTATAGCCCTCAATGGTTAAATTCCAGTGATGGAAGTCATCCCACCAGGTTTCAGTGATGCCTATGACATCGTATGTGTGGTGCTGTGCTAGGAGTTGGAGTTCGTCTTGCTTATTTCCCATGCTCTGAGCATGAGTGTAAAGACATGTAAGCCCCTGTGACCTCCCCTTGAACTGTTTATTTGGGATTATTGTGCTCTCTGTACTTGGTCCTTGCTGTGTTTGTGCAGCCCTCCGTTTAGCCTTTCGGCGGTTCCCTGTGGTCGTGGGTAATATAGTGTTCGCCAGGCTGTTGTTCCCCTCCCCCAGTGGATCTAGTTTAAAGTGCGCCTGATGAGGTTTGTGAGTCTGTGTGCAAAAAGATGTTTTCCTACTTGTGTGAGATGCACCCCATCGCTTGCCAGTAGTCCATCCTCTTGGAAGAGTAGACCATGGTCTACTAATATGTATTTAGTTTCAAAAACGCCAGCAACAAGAATTAAAGATATACATAATCACCCAAGAATTTATTCTGACCATAACCCTGTAACACTACAACTGAAAGGGAAAAGAACTCAAAGGAACAGGAGGTTAGACAAAACACTATTCTGGAGTGAAGACACAGTGGAAAAATCAGCAAAAGACTTAAAGAATATTTTGAAGATAATCTGAATAAAGGAACAGAAATTAAAACAGTGTGGGAAGCAAGCAAAGCAGCAATGAAGGGCTTCTTTATTCAAAAGAAAGCAGAAATAAAAAAGAAAAAGAAAGAACAATATCAGAAGATTACAGAAGAGATACAAAAGCAAGAAGAACTGAAAAAGCATCCAAAAACATAAAAATTATGCAAAAAATGAAAATCCTACAGGCACAAATTTCAAAATTATTATATAGATGTTATGGAGTATTGTATTGGTTCATGCATATATTCATGTATATAGATTTGAATATGCAAACTGAAAATAAAACATATTAATCATAAAGTAATTTCTTGTTTATTTATTTATATACTTAATATATTTTAGCCCACTCTTTTCACCCCGAAAGGGACTTAAGAGTGACTTACATTTAACATACAATACAAGAAAAAAATCACACAAAACATAATAATGTCCAAAAATAAGATATAAACAAATATTAAGCATTAAAACATTTAAGCCCAATTACAATTATTGTGGAGAGTCATCAGTTAAATAGTATATTTCTCTAAACTCAGTCATCAGTGAGAAAATTAAGAGAAGTCTCCACAAAATAATAAATATATAAATAAAACAAAATATTATTCCAAACAACAGAATATTTTTTACATGTCTTTTGAATTATCTGAGAAAACCTGAAAGAATCCTTACCAGGAAAAACAACAGGAGAAACGATACTGTATTATCACAGGGTTTTCTTTCGTTTGCCTCCCTATTTCTGACCTTCATAATACTACATATTATGAGTTCCCTTCAAAGAAAGTAATCAACATTCACAGTTATACATATGTAGAGCTTACCTCCTTGGGAAGATTCTCTGATATCCCAGATAAGAACTCGGCCATCATCGGATGAACTTGCGAAAACATTATCATTCACTGGACTCACTGACAGTCCATATACTGCATCTTCGTGGGCAAACACATCCAAGGTTTCACCACTGAAAGAAACAAAGCCATGAGTTTCCCCTCATTTACGTTTAGTTTGGTTTTATTATTCAAATATGTATACTGCCTCGTATGCCAAGATCTCATAGCATCAAGTCAGCTTAAGCAATTTAAAATTTAAAAAATCCAAATTTAAGTATTCTAAAAGAGCATTAAACCATTGAATAATTTACAAGTTGAATACTTTAAGAGATGAAAACAACCTCAAACTATCTATCTATCTATCTATCTATCTATCTATCTATCTATCTATCTATACACACACACACACACACACACACATACAAATTGGGATAAAATCATGAGTCCATGAATAAAATCCTAATTTTAACTTGATGCTAGAAAAAAAAAACATTGGCATGAACTGAGCCTCCAAAATGAGAGCAGTTCATAACTGAGGAGCTACAGCAATGAAAGTCATCTCTCACATCCTCACACAATATATTCTTCCCACAAGTGAAGCAAAGAGGAGTGCAGATATGAGGCAATTGTATATATGGAGAAACGTTACCTCAAGTATTGATATCCTACGCTGATTAGGGTTTAAATGTTACCACAAGCACTTTGAATTTGGACCAGACCCATATTGACAACCAGAACTATTCCTTCAAAACCAGTGTTATATGGCTTCTATCAGCAATTCTAATCAGCAGTAGAGACTTGTACACAAACTAGGAATATCTACTCCCCAACTCCCCATCCTCAAAGCCATATTTTGTTTTTTGTGAGATTTTTTTTAACCAGGAAGTAGAAAAGGAGAGATGTGCACAGGATGATGGGTTTGGACTCTGGCACATTTATCTACTAACTAGACCTGTGGTGCCTTCCATGTAAGCACGATGTTGAACCACATTAGGCTTTACAGACCTGCACAACCTGTGGCCTTCTAGGAGTTTTGAACTTCAACTTCCCAAATTCCTGACCATTGGACAAGCTGGCCAGGGCTTCTGAGAACTGGGGTCCCAAACACCTTGGGGGCCACAGATTGGGCAGGGCAGTCTAAATGAAAAAATAACTATACAGAAAACTGAACCTATTTGGGCAGTAGACTTCAGCATCTTGGATAGTTCCTTTAAAGCAGTGGTTCTCAACCTGGGGTCCCCAGATGTTCTTGGACTACAACTCCCCGAAATCCCAGCCAGTTTACCAGCTGTTAGGATTTCTGCGAGTTGAAGGCCAAAAACATCTGGGGACCCAGGTTGAGAACCACTGCTTTAAAGTCTAGATTAAAACCTGTAACGGATACACTAATGCAAGTATGTTTGGAATAAAGCTGAACAGAGTTTAGTCCCACATAAGAGGGCACAGAATTAAGCTTCAAATATACTTTACAGAAGCGTTTCTCAAATTGTGCTTCTCCAGATGTTTTGGAATTCCTAATATCTGGCAAATTGGCTGGGATTTCTGGGAGTTGAAGTCCAAAACACCTGGAGGAGCACAGTTTGAGAAACACTGCTTTACAGGTGGGGGAGGGGAGGGGGCAGATATGAGAACAAGGTAGAACACAGAGGGAATTTCAGTGCATTTCTCCATGTTTAAATTCTCTCTAAGGTAAAGGTAAACGTTTTCCCCTGACATTAAAACTAGTTGTGTCCGACTCTGGAGGTTGGTGCTCATCTTTATTTTTAAGCCGAAGAGCCAATGTTGTCCGTAGACACCACCAAGGTCATGCGGCTGGCATGACTGCATGGTGCGCCGTTACCTTCCTGCTGAAGCGGTACCTATTGATCTACTCACATATGCATGTTTTCGAACAGCTAAGTTGACATAAGCTGGGGCTAAAAGTGGAAACTCACCCTGCTCCTTGGATTCGAACTGCCAACATTTTGGTCAGCAAATTCAGCAGCTCAGAGGTTTAATCCGCTGCGCTACCGAGGGCACTGGGGGCTCTCTACTTCTCAATAATTACTTTATTAAAAGAACAAAAGACCTATTCTCTTTTGCATCTGGCTACCCTCCAAACAAATCTAAAAACTCTGATACATATTTGATATGCTGTATAATCTAGCAATTTCCACGTGATCAAGGGGGTATAGAGAATTTTTTTAAAACAACTGGGAGATGACAATAAATTGAAGGAAGGTAAACTTTGGGCAACAAGAATGAAATGACCAAAGGAGATCAATCCCAAATGCAAATCACATAGATATTTCAGATCATGCCTATGTTTGCCAATGTGTCTTGCATCTTAAGGTTTTGATGGCCTGAGTAGATTTGTGTGTTGCCCCCTTCCTCACTCCAGTAAAGATTGCTCAGGCAATGGAAAAAGTCCATTTACCTCTCAACATCATGCAGCAAAACTTGTTCATCATTGCCTATAAAGAGAAACAGAATTTGATGTTACATTGGAGATGATAATGGAATAATGGGTATGCTTGTGCAATTTTAAATTTGAAAGAAAATATTAAAGACGTAAAAGAAAATATTTTTGTCATTGCAGAAGAAAACATTAACAGTAAACACTTGACTCCCAACGATGTAATTGTCTGTGACATAGAAAGTGGTAGTAAGAGGACAATAACTGCTAGAAAGAAGCAACAGATGGAGGTACTTACTTGCTCTTCTGGTGCTAACTTAGTCAAGTGGGTTAAGTGAGTTGGACAGAAGAATGTTTAGTACCTTCCAATGTCCCTGGCTTCTGCCCTACAAATGCTATTCCACTCCATGCCAGAGGCCAACATAGAATAGAATTAAATCATGTGGATTTTCCTCCACCTGATGTCAAAGACCTTTTGTTCCTCCAAGCTCCTTTTGTTTTCTAATAGAGTAGTATCCCTTCCATATGCAATGGGCCTGCCATGTTCATAGGGGTTCGGTTCCAGGACCCTGAAAGGATATGATAAAAAGTGGATGATCATGGCCCACTATGATTAAATGGTGAAGACGTTAATGTGTTTGTGCTCGTGTCACCACCATTTAATAATAAAGAGCATGACAATCCATAGCTGGCTGAATTTGTGGAGCCTATGGATTTAGAGGGCCTGCTGTAACATATATTTAGAATATAACTTTGCTGTTATTCACCCCTTTTTCTAGGTAAAAGAATTCTTCACTCTTCAGAGTGTACAAAGGATGGGAAAGAAAGAAATCACATATGAGGCATGCTTTGATGTTACAAGCAGTCTCCAGCGGATTCTCCAAGATTTCAAGTTCAACACAATGGTAACTGCAGTAAATGGGTTAACTCTGGGAAGAAGCCATTATTTCCCCTTGCTCTTTAGGTGATAACATTTGAAACTTTTTCCCCTTACCTCCAGAAAAGACTTTGGTGTTGCCACTATTAAAAGCTAGACAAAATATATTAGAATGATGCTCTCCTTTCAGCTGAATGGGCTTGACTCTGGAGTGAATTGCTTCCTCCATATGCCACAGCAGGACTCGGCGGTCATCTCCACCTATTTGATATAGGACACAAGATTCAGGAAAGGCATCTATATAATTTCTATTAAGAACACAATTGATAACAATGAATGTAAATGGTTTTGAGACTCCGTTTTAGCTGCATGAATAAGTAAGATTGCATCAACTCTTTCTTATTCTTTTTCTAGAAGACAAAGCTATGTTTGTATCATTCACAGACACTATAAAGTAGATTAGACTGAAAGAATGACTAGCACAAGGTCAGCCAATGAGAACTTAATAATAATAATAATAATAATAATAATAATAATAATAATAATAATAATAATTTTATTTCTTACTTGCCTCTCCTCATGGATGAGGCAGGTTAATGGATGAGTGGGGAGTCACCCTCTCCAGTCTAGTCTAAAACTCTTGACTCAATATTACGAAATGCTGGCTTACATATATATTAAAACTTTATAACAAAAACAACAACAACAACAACAACAACAATAAAACGTTATTTCTATCCTGTCCTATCTCCCCATGGGGACTCGGCAGTTCACAACAAACAGTGACAAACATTAAATGCCCTATTATCCAGGCGACAGTTACATGAAACACTTGAAAGGGAAAACTTGCTTCCACACAGATTGATTCTATGATGACTCAAGTATATCTGCTATATTTTCTATGGAAAAGACAACAGTCTTAACAACCCACTCAAATCTTGTGAAAATGTATTCAGTTTTTCTTTCTGGGCTTCAACTAAACCACAACTTTGAATTGGATCTTTTGACCCAAACAAAGCTGGCTATTTAAAAAGAGCTTCCCAGAATTATTAATTTGAATACTAGTGAAAATTTACAGGCACACGGCAACTCATGAGCATACTTTAACGTCTTTATATCTTTCCAAGAAGGCAAAGAGCTTGGAAGAAAGCTAATTTAGTTCCTATGCATAGTAACTGTCTTTTTCACACATCAATTCATTAAAGCTGCCAGCAAATTGAGCAACTTATCTCACAAAAACAACAAAAGTACCTAAATGTTTAATTGGTATGAGAAATGCATGTTTTCAATCCAATTCAATTGTCAAGTTGATCAAAAGTATGCATGACACAATGGAATAAAATTTATATCTGAATCCAGGATTTTATAGAACTTTTGGAGATTTGCCTTACAAAGATTTAATCATATCTGCGGATACTGGCAGTGTTCTCAGAAATTGCTCATAAATAGAAAAGTGATAATCCATTATACTTGTGAATGGAATTTAGCCATGATGGAGAAATTGACAAAATATATGTATCTGATGGGCAATCTGATTCATTTATTGGCAGTTTATTACCAAGATGAGGAATTGTGTTTACTGTTGATGGCAGAGTTTTTCAAATCAAACCAGAAGTTTAGAGAATAAGTTTTGATATTAGGCTTTTTGTCTTCTTTGGATTTATGTTTTCATTTTTGTTTGACTTCCTTGTGTTTATTTTTATCCGTTTATATCAATTAGTTTGCATCTATCAGATTATCAAGATACCAGAAATGTACAAATTTGATTTTAATATGTAGGAAAAGCATACTGGAGCACTTTAGAGTGACATCGTTGTTTCATAAAACTGAACCTTATTTAATGAAACTGATTGGCAATATTTCTTCACACATGCTGCCTAATTAATGGAACCAAAATTATTCATTGATTAGAGCAAACTCCTTCTAACAAGAGGTTACAGTATATAAAGTTTCATAGTTTTAGAGAAAAGGAAAGTAAAATGCAATCTGATAGTAGTTTATAAAATTCTGCACAACATGGAGAAAATGAAAAAACAGCAGGTCTCCCCCACTTCTCTTGTAAGAATACAGAGTATCGGATGGGAGAAGAAATGAGGTACATCTTCACCAGGCTCAAACACCAAGAAATCACTAGGTATGGAGCTAAATACTTGGGCACTTTTAAAAGATTCACTTAACATTTTGCATATATTTTTGAAATACTAATATTTTAAATTCAAAATCTAATGCAAGCCCTTATGTTGTTTTGTTCTTTCATAGAGTTGTCATAAGTCAACTTGAAGGCAAGCAACAACAATAAAGCATGCTGTTTTAGGTTTAGGTACACAACACATGATGAAAATACACATTATTCATGGAACAGAAGCATCTCAAAATTATAAAATAGCCTTAAAAGTATTTCATAGAGATGATATTTTATATATATCCCCATCTTCTACTAAACATACTTGCAATGGGGCACAGCACAATTACAAAGCCATACAACAAAATAAAATATAAATAACAAACAAATTCCAGAATCAACCACGTATAACAGATGATGTAAGTGGAGCATCCCTTTTACTGAAATATCCCAAAACCATTGACATAGGTGGCTGGGTAGTGACATCTTTACTTTCTGATGGTTCAATACACACAAACTTTGTTCACGTACAAAATTATTTAAAATATTGCATAAAAGTATTGTTAGACCAAGTGTATAAGGCACATCTGAAATATAAATTAATTTCATGTTTAGGCTTGGCCTGAGATATCTCATTATGTATGTATATGCAAATACACAACTCGAAGAAATCAGAAAGCCAAAACATTACTGGTCCCAAGCATTTCAGATAAGAGATACTCAGCTTGTAGAACCAAATTAACAGCAGCAATGGCAGATATTATTGCACAGCAAAACTGCCAGCAGTAAAACTATATAATACATATTTGCTGCATTTGGACATCATGCTAAATTAAGAGTAGTGGTATGGAAATGAGCCTGACTGGGTCCAGGATGGGCTTGTACAGTGCCTCTCCCCTTGTCCTCTTTTAATGCAGATGTAAAGAGGGAACTGGGTGGAAGCTATTGCTTTTGCTTTCAAAGTTGATTCCAAACAAAAAAATACATATAACATGAATTATGGAAACAAGCCAGGATTAAAAAACCTTCCTTATTCCCATAAAACAGAGTTAATATGACCCCAGTGTGTCTGGTTTCAGATGTCAACAACTAACCAGCTAGCTGGAAATGAGATCAATGACTTCCAACAGTCTCCTGGCTGCTATGAGGAGTGGGAACATGTCTGCTCCACGGTTCATATATATGCCTATTATGTGCAAACCAGGCCACAAAAAGCATTTTGAATTACAATACTTGCAATAGACATGCAGAGGGAGCCTGGCTGATTTCTATTAGAAGGGCATTCCAGAATAATGACACTTGTCTCTATTGCTTTCCTGTTGATTATTTTGAGCTGGCACTGAGCAAATTTTGGAACATTGTGGCTATGTCCAAGGCTAGCTTGTATAGATCCTTTTGGTCCTTCAAGGAAAAATAGCCTCAGCTGTTTATGGCCTTGGAGACTCTGCTTGGAAGCAGACATAAAGGCTGGAATTACAGAAGCACAAAAATACTAACATGCTGCCTTATGACGTAACATTTTCTTGCTGATTTACAACAGATGAGCAAAAATCAAAAAAGAAGACAAATCAAAACCAAACTAAAATACAACAATAAAAATCATAGCAACTTTAAAATTAAAAACACAGATCTGAAAACTTAAAGGTTTGGTTAAATAAATTAAAAAGGACTGGGTAAACAAAAATGTCGCCACTAGGTTCCAAGAAGACCACTGCAATGGCAACAGGCAGTCTTCTTTAGAAAAGCTATTCTACAGTAAGAATCCCACTAGTAAAAAAGTCCTGCTTCCACTTTATGTGGTAGAAGAATTTTAAATTACAGTAGAGTCTCGTTTATCCAACGTAAACGGGCAGGCAGAATGTTGGGTAAGTAAATATGTTGGATAATAAGGAGAGATTAAGGAAAAGCCTATTAAACATCAAATTAGGTAATGATTTTACAAATTAAGCACCAAAACATTATGTTATACAACAAATTTGACAGAAAAAGTAGTTCAATACACAGTAATGTTATGTAGTAATTACTGTATTTACGAATTTTGCACAAAATATCACGATGTATTGAAAACATTGACTACAAAAATGTGTTGGATAATCCAGAACGTTGGATAAGCGAGTGTTGGATAAGTGAGACTTTACTGTACTCAAAAATATATAGCTTTTGAAACATGTCATAGCTTTTGAGTGATGTCTAGGGTTATGTGCCCATGAAAACAGTCAAAAATTATGCTAAAGAAATCAGTATAATCAGGGAGGATTTTGAGGTACTGTCCCATTTGAAAATTAAAAACTGCAACCATCTTGTTATCTCAATTAAGAAGCCAATGTTGACTTTTCCAGGGCCAGAGTGAGAGATTGGCTTCCTCTGAATATCAGGTGTATTTTTAAAAAGTAATCCAATAGGACAGATGGATGGTTGTTTTAACAGCTCAGAGAGCAGACTATATAACAAGAAAGACTTGTGTGTCTAATACATTTTCTCTTTTCTTCCAAACAGTTCCGAGTTATTATTTCCTTTTTGCGAACATCTTGGACCATGTCATTTCTTCCTAAAACATTCTGCAAATAAAAATACGAGTACTCCTACTATGTTGCATAGAATGCTATCTATATGCCGAGTATTCAATCAAAACAATTCTTTCCTCAGAAGGGCTGTGCGGGAGTATATATAAGGTGACTGTAGCTTGATATTGATTATTAAAAACTAGGTACCACTGAGTAAGAGCCAGTGTGGTGTAATGATTTGAATGTTGGACTATGAGATCAGGGTGTGAATCCCCACTCGGTCATGAAACCCCTCAGGGTGACCCTGTGCAAATTGCACACTATCAGCATCAGAAAACCCTGTGATAAGTTTGACTTCAGGTTGCTATAAATCAGAAAGGACTTAAAAGTACACAACAACAATGAACCACCGAGTTCATTAGTATTTGTCCCCTACTAGATGTTAGGACTGTGATCTTACAATTAATTACATAATCTAACTCCACTTTAATTCTTGTTTATATACATAGGGAATCCACATCCATTTCATGGAGAAGCAAATCCATTATTACACATTCTTCACTTCCAAGGGCAGTTTTGTTCAGATCTGAATTCCTGTTAAGTGAAAGAACTACAGTGGAGGAAACAGTTATATTGCAGTATAAGATTTAATTTACAGATACAAACATTATTACCTGGCTGCAGATGCACAATTTCACATGAGAGCTCCAGAGGGAAGAATAAAGCAGCTTATGGTTCTAAACTTTAGCTCACAGAGGTTTGCTATTCTCACTACTTTGCTTTTGCATATACAACCTCGCCACCTCCTTCTCACACACACAAACACACACACACACACACACAGTAGATAGGACCGGGGAGAAAAATGTGTCACGGTTAGAGCTCCAGTAGGTATTCCATGCCAAACAACTCTTTATCAGGAAACCATCTTCTAATAATTAGCTTCTGTACAACGATATCCACAGGCCATCTTAGACCATTAAGAAATAATTACATTCTATTTCAAGTCCATAATGTGATCAGGTGTTGCTTGACGACAAGCCAAAGTGATTGCCTCGCCCGTAGCTAATTCACATTATGAACCTAGAGAAGAAACTGAAGTAGTAAAGTCTGGGCTAAAGAAATGTGATTTGAGAGGAGAGGTAAAACAGTATTACTGAATTTCTGAGATGGGGTTCCAGCCATCACCCTTTAAAACGAGATCTAAACATAACTGAGTTTACAACAATGACAGTCGAAGTATTCTGGGCATAGATGGTGAGAAGAAAAGTTACTTTCCATGGAAGATGAGTGCATATCTTTATTTCAGAAATGTTTCTGTTTGTGATACATTGCCAGTTTTGCCCAGAGTTCCTTGTCATGAGAGGAATCCCTGCCTACCAAGAAAATGTTCACTGTATAGAACTGCTCCTATACAAAACCATTAAAACTATTACCTAGCATTCTCTGTTGTGAAAGGAATGTTCTTTAGGTTTCCTTTTATGGAATTTTAATTCCTCCTGTTTCATTATTCTTACTCATTTTCCTGTTTTGCTTTCTTAGGCTATTTAACAAGAAACATTTGACAGAGACAATGTTTTAACTCATGCTATTTTTGAGAGAAGAAGCAAAATAATATTGATCTTCTAATACAGACCAATATCCTTATTATGGAACATTTTTCTAGTTCACAATCAAGTGGAGAAACTCTAAACATGTTCTGTTCATTCAAATACATTAAAGTAAGAACAATGATGATTTGTGGCTTCCATGTCAGTAGGGTGACAAGCATCACGTTTGAATTCAAATTCTAAAAGAACTATCCAAGGTCTGAAACGAGTCTACAACCAGAGTTCCGCATTAAAATTGGAACTAACCCTTAAGTGGGTTCCCTGCTTCACTGACATGGAACCCACGGTCACTACTGTTGACACTATTTTTTCAGAGAATAAAAATGTGCCCTCAGCATAAAGGGAGAATTTAAACGAGTGTGTGGATAGTTACATGTACATTTACTTTATCATTGCCACCTTCCTCTAATTCACTTAAGTTATCAACTGCAAACAATTTACAAAGTTTCCATTCCATGCAGCGAGAAGACAAATGTCTCTGTCTTTTACCAGACATTGTAAATTTATTCAGATTACTTTTAAGACATAATTGCCCATGCCTGTTTTAAGGATACACTGAATCTAGGAATGAACATTTAATGCCATTTACATGTATCATTGCCCTGTCCTAATAACCACTCTCCATTGTTTTTCCAGTTTCTTCCATTTTCTTACCACATAAAATCTGCTAAGGAGAAAAAGATAGAACAGCAATACAGCATCTTCTAACTAATAGCATGAAGCATCTTGCTCTGAAAATGCTCTTTACTTTTTGATAAGGACATACTGTACATCTAAGAAGTATCTACCAACATATTTAGGAGGTAAGTAGATTCCCTGCTAAGCAGATATAAAAAGAGGGAGAACTTGTATTAAATAGTGGTTTGTGCTGAAGTGGAGTTAAAGGGCCTAAGTTCAAATTTTTATCAGAAAAGATGCCTGCTGGGTGGTCTTGGGCCAATCATACATTCTTCTCTCACATATTTGTTATGAAGAAAATAATAAGTAGAAATGTGCATGCCACTTGGGCTCCTTGAAGGAAAAATGGGATGTTACTATTATTATATACTGCTTTTTTCTCTTAAAGAGACTCAAATCAAAGAATTGTGCCCTAACAAATTTGTGAACATCCTTCGGCTCCTCCATGATGACATGATGACAACAATGGCTCCCAAAGTGACCCATTTAAGGTGGAATCAGGTGTCAAGCAGGGATGTGTTATTGCCCCTACCTTATTTTCCATCTTCATTGCTATGATACTTCACCTTGTTGATGGGAAGCTTCCCACCGGAGTGGAAATCATCTATCGGACAGATGGCCAGCTATTTAACCTCAGCAGACTGAAAGCCAAAACCAAGGTCATCACAACATCTATTATAGAACTCCAATATGCTGATGACAACGTAGTCTGTGCGCACTCAGAAGAAGACCTACAAGCCACTCTAAACACCTTCGCAGAAGCATACGAGAAGCTCAGCCTCTCATTGAACATCAAAAAAACCAAAGTGTTCTTCCAACAGGCACCAGCTAATCCCTCTGAAATGCCAGGAATACAACTTAATGGTGTAACATTAGAAAATGTTGACAATTTCCGCTACCTTGGCAGCAACCTCTCCACAAAAGTCAACATCAACACTGAAATACAACACCGCCTGAGCTCTGCGAGTGCAGCATTTTTCAGAATGAAGCCGAGAGTGTTTGATGATCAGGACATCTGTTTATAAAGCCATTGTCCTCCCAACCCTGCTCTATGCCTGCGAAACGTGGATGGTCTACAGACATCACACCCAACTCCTAGAGCGTTTCCATCAGCGTTGCCTCAGAAAAATCCTGCAAATCTCTTGGGAAGACAGGTAGACAAATGTCAATGTGCTTGAGGAAGCAAAGACCACCAGCATTGAAGTAATGCTCCTACGCCATCAACTCCGCTGGACTGGCCACGTTGTCCGAATGCCCGATCACCGTCTCCCAAAGCAGTTGCTCTACTCTGAACTCAAGAAGGGGAAACGTAATTTTGGTGGGCAGGAAAAGAGATTTAAGATGGGCTTAAAGCCAACCTTAAAAACTGTGGCATAGACACTGAGAACTGGGAAGCTCTGGCCTTTAAGCACTCTAATTGGAAGTTAGCTGTGACCAGCAGTGCTGCGGAATTCGAAGAGGCACGAATGGAGGGCTTAAGGGAGAAACGTGCCAAGAGGAAGGCCCGGCAAGCCAACCCTGACCAGGACCGCCTTCCACCTGGAAACCGATGTCCTCACTGCGGGAGAACATGCAGATCAAGAATAGATCTCTTCAGCCACCTAAGAATTCACCCACAGGACCCCACGGCTGGAAGACCATCATCCTCGAACTACGAGGGATCGCCTAAGTAAAGTAAAGTAAAGGTAAAAACAATGCAATATACATGTTAAAACCTAAATACTATAAACATTAAAATAGAATTAAACCTAGTATTGTTTAAAAATGAATGATTAAAAGTTTTTAAAAACTTTCTTCTTTAAAAAAAAGTAAAGGTAAAGGTTTCCCCTGACGTTAAGTCCAGTCATGTCTGACTCTGGGGTTTGGTGCTCATCTCCATTTCTAAGCCAAAGAGCCGGCGTTGTCCGCAGACACCTCCAAGGTCATGTGGCCGGCATGACTTCATGGAGCACCATTACCTTCCCACCAGAGCGGTACCTATTGATCTACTCACATTGGCATGTTTTCCAACTGCTAGGTTGGCAGGTGCTGGAGCTAACAGCGGCTGCTCCCGCCACTCCCGGGGTTTGAACCTGGGACCTTTTGGTCTGCAAGTTCAGCAGCTCAGCGCTTTAACGCACTTTGCCACTGGGGCTCCTTCTTCTTCTTCTTTAAAAGCCTGACTGAATTAAAAGGTTTTAGACTGCCGAAGGAAGGGCAGCAGAGAGTTTCAGTGATGCTATAGAACAACCCAACTTTCACATACATTGGAAAGAAAAAAAAAGAAACAAATGAAAAAGAAGGAACTACTCTTGAGGCAAAATTAGTATTAAGGCATAGAAGCATGTACTGAAGGCTTTATGGAAAGATGAGTACTTCCTAGGAGGAAACAAACCCTATTCCTGAACATCTTGGGGGTGGGGAGGCAGCAAGAAAAATCAGTGTTTAGAGAATGAGTAAGAGGTTTTACCTGATAAGATTATAGTTGAAAGAATGAAAACCACATGCAGAGTAAAGATGGGAAGAGAGGGAAGGTCAAGGCCATGGAAAACTCTGTAAAGTTAAGGACAATGGGGCTTGTACTGGAGGTAGAAAAGAAAGAGTTCTATAAGCATCACAAGTGAACTCTAAGAGAGGAGAAATACCATGCTAGTGCATGCTAGTGCGATTTCTGTCACATCTATGGTATAAAAATTCTACACCTGGCAAGAGCAGTAGATATTCTTATGCAGTAGGTATTTCAGAAACAGGAGCTCTGTGCATCTGGTATCTTATTAAAACACTAGCAACATATCAATGTCTTACTGAGAGACCAGATAAAGATACTTGCCATATCTTTATCTAACCAAATGCTATTGTTTCATTTCAGTAGAATGCCTCATTTTGCTGGTAGAGTACTTATCAAGTTTCAAAAGCTTTAATTATTCAATTTATTTAGAACTTAAATTGAGAAGGAGAAAAATCACTGCTTGCAGCAGTTCTAGAAGAACCTGAGTAGCTCTCAGGTTCCATTATGACACAAGGGTTGAATTTTTAAAACTTATAACAAGGATTGACATTATAGATTTCCTACAGCTATAACACTTAAGCAGTACAGAATGATATTCAAGGTGTTTATATGTCAGTGTTATGTTTTTGTTTAAATATTGACTCTGCTAAAACACTAGTTCTTCTACAATATCTCTAGAATTCACATTACTGCAATGATTTAACATGCAAAGGGAACAAAGTTCCTTATCTGCTCTTAAACTACCATACTGATTCCGATTCTATGATTTATCTGTATTCCCTATTGATACCATGTTCACTTCAAAGCTGTGAGGTGCAGCTAAAACTATTACCTATATTAAATTACGTGTATATAGTTTAACACCACAAAGGTACCTCAGGATGGTGTAGAAAAGGATAGAGCAGTTGTTTTTTTCATTAATAGATTATTCAGGTCTTAAAAATACTGTTTCCCTCCCACCTGATCAGGAACCAGAAACAATGCTTTAAAGGCCTAACAGTTTTACTAACTGAAATTGTAATTTCATCTTAAATGCAACAAGTATCTGAAACAAATACTGTCTAGAAAGTAGTCGCTTCTCTTTTTAAAGTAAGGCTAGTGGGTGCAAAAATATGTTTTCAGGGGCCTTGCAGGGAACCAAGTGCCTCATAGTTGACTTCTAGGGACCCACGGCACATATTTTTTTCTCTCTCCTAGTTTAGGTGAAATAAGTATAAATATATCTTCATTTTCCTCCATAATGCTGATGGGTTTTGAACTTGTTTATTTTTTAGGGAATTGCTACTACAATATGAAATGTCCTTAAATTTAGCAAAATAATACCTTTAAAATTGTTTTTTTTTTTGTTCTTCAAAACAAACAGAAATTAAAGTTTAGACCAGTGTAAAATCTCCAATAATCTCTTAAATCATATAGCACATGGTTGTTATATGTTTTCCGGGCTGTGTGGCCATGTTCCAGAAGTATTATCTCCTGATGTTTCGCCCACATCTATGGCAGGCATCCTCAGAGGTTGTGAGGTATGCTGAAGACTAGGGATATTGGGTTTACATATCTGTGGAAGGTCTAGGGTGGGATATATAAACCTTCCTTATTTAGTTTTCCAATATACCTCACAACCTCTGAGGATGCCTGCCATAGATGTGGGCGAAATGTCAGGAGAGAATACTTCTGGAACATGGCCATACAACCTGGAAAACACACAACAACCCTGTGATTCCGGCCATGAAAGTCTTCGACAACACATGTAATACATGATTACTGCCAATTTAACAGCAGCGGCAATATTCTTTGATGTTGAGAATGATGACTTCCTTTGGATATTTTGGACTTTCATCTCCCAGAATCCACAGACAGCTGGGAAATATTCAGGAGTTCTGGGAGTTGACATCTCAAACATATGAAGGACAGACGATTAAGAAGCACAACTATACAGAATCTCTTGCTGTCTTCAAGAAAGGTATGGGATAGTTTACAGAGCTGGATTGAAACTAGGTTAAAAAACTAGCTGATTATAGATTCAGTAGATTATAGATTTTATTAGATTATATATTCAACCTCAGTTTCTTACCTGTAAAATAGAAACAGAAGCCCTTCGTGGTAAATTATTAATTAAAATCACATAGAAATTATTACTAAAATGCTTGAAACTTTGACTTTTTAATGTATTTTCCCTTTTCTCCAGCCAATAGGTCTGAGTTAGGCACAGTGCAGAACCCTCCTCTGTTCCAGTTTTCTATTCTTTCTTTGGGGCACTGTGGGCTAGCACATGTGTTCAGTGGAGGACTAGGATATTAATTAAGAATTAAAGATTGTGTGTGTGTGTGTATATATACAGAATGGGCCTAATGTCATGAAATGGATCCAATATTTAATAACTCGTTTTAAAATTTACAATACCATTGCATCATATACAGGACCCTTTTGTGACTTTTAGCCTACCCTGTGTGTGTGTATAACAAAAATAATATCTTTGTGCACTTGACACATCTTGATTAACAATTAGGCTCCCAACTAGGTAGAAGAGATGAGTATAGATGGACAGGTTCTAAATCAACAACTAATAATAAAAAAACCAGACTGTGGTACAGGTTGAGTATCGCTTATCCAAAATGCTTGGGACCAGAATAGTTTTAGGAAGGTTTTTTTGGGGATAACTCTATGTACATATACTGTATACATATAATGGGATATCTTGGAGATGGGATCCAAGTCTAAACATGAAACTCATTTTTGCTTCATATATACACTATTATTAATAATTTTGTTTATGAAATTATTAATACACTGAACCATCAGAAAGCAAATATGTTACTATCTCTGCCAACAATGTGGGCAATTTTTGAATATTTTGGCATACTCTCTGGTATGGAGTATTTCTGCACTTCTGAAGAGGGCAAGGGAGAAGTGAGGGCTGCCTCAACCTGACACTTGTCCAGAAACTTTGCCCATTTTACAAGAGGGAAGGCTCAGTTTCTGTACACACACACACACACACACTCCTATCAATGAGTTAAGGCCAAGATAAACAGAAAGAAAAATGCCTGCTTGACACTTGTACAAACAAATGTGTTACTATCTCTGCCACCCATCTAGACAATTTTGGAGCATATTGGATGGTGGAATTCCAGATTAGGGAAGCTCAATCTGTAGTTCTTTCTGATTAATAACCATCATGGCATGCCTGGATGCCACACTAGCATATTTCTGAGGAGGGCAAAGGCTACCTCCAGCTTGAGACTAGTCAACACTTTGCCCATGCTTACAAGGGAGGTCCAATTTCTGTACACAAACACACACATAGAGTGAATCCCTCAGAAAGCAAATATGTCACTATGTCTGCCACCCGTGCGGGCAATTCTGGAGTAGTTTGGTATTCCAGATAAGGAATGCTTAACCTATAAGTATCCCAAATCAAAAAGAACAATGGAGTGACTGAATGGGACAGTGTGTCTACCATAGGACATTTCTGAAAAGAAATCGAGAAACAAGGCCTACCTCTGACTCAACACTTGCCCAAATACTTTGCCTGTGGTGGTTGAAAGAGGGAAAGCCCAATAGAGAGAAAACAATACAGACACCAAAATCCTGCCAATTGACCAAGGCTGGCGGGGAGGAAGATGCCTCCAACTTGACACTTGTCCAAACACTTCACCCACGGTTGAGTAAGGGAAGACCCAATTTCTGCACACAGACACACATGCGGAGTGAGCCATCAGAAAGAAAAATGTGTTACTATTTCTGCCACCTGTGTGGGCAATTTTAGAGCATGTTGGATTTGGGAATCCCAGATAAAGGATGCTGAAGATTAATAAGGACCATGAAGTGTCTGGATGACATTTCTGAGGGAGACAAGGAAGAAGTGAGGGCAGCCTCTGGCTTGACACTGGTTGTCATTTTGTTCATGCTTACAAGAAGGAAGGCCCAATTTCTGTACATAAACACATACATAGAGAGTGAATCCTCAGAAAGCAAATGTGTCACTATGTCTGCCACCCATGCAGGCAATTCTGGAGTAGCTTGGCATTCCAGATAAGGAATGCTCACCTTTAAGTATCCCAAATCAAAAAGGATGATGAAATAACTGAAAGGGATGTTGTCTGCCTACTGTGGGATATTTCTGAAACTTGGCACTTGCCCAAACACTTTGCCTGTGGTGGTTGCAAGAGGGAAAGCCCAAGAGAAACAAATACAGACACAAAAATCCTGCCAATTGACCAAGTCTGACGGGGAGGAAGATGCCTTCAACTTGACACTTGTCCAAACACTTCACCCACGGTTGCATGAGGGAAGACCCAATTTCTGAACACACACACACACTTGGAGTGTGCCATCAGAAAGAAAAATGTGTTACTATTTCTGCCATCAGTGCAGGCAATTTTGGAGCATTCCGGATTTGTGAATCCCAGTTAAAGGATGCTGAAGATTAATAAGGACCATGGAGTGCCTGGATGACATTTCTGAGGGAGACATGGGAACAGCGAGGCTTGACACTAGTCCAGGCGCTTCATCCATATCTACATGAGGGAAGACTCCTTTTCTGTACATAAACACACGCTGAGAGGCTCAAATGCAGAGGGCACCCAACCCTGCCAATTGGCCACCAAGGCGGGCAGACAGAGAGGGGGAGGATGCCACCCTCGATTCCGCGGCCTGTCGCTGTGAGGAGCTCGAGGCGAGCGAGGCCTGCAGCTCCACTCAAGCCCCGGCCTAGAGTTGGCCACTTCCCCTCAGCGCCAGGGGCGGCGCAGTGGGGCCGGGGGGCGGACCGTTTGACACCCCAAACCGCTGCCTCGGGCCCCGAGGGACGTCGACGAGGACGAGCCAGGCCAGGAGGGGGTCCCGGCTGGGACCTTTTCGGTCGCCCAAAGCGGCGCCTCCCTCCCTCCCTCCTCCGCCCCTTCTGTCGCAGCAGACACCTGACAGCAGCAGCCCCTTCCTCACAATACACCTCTATTCGCTTTCCTTACGACGATAAGCAAGCGCCAGGCACCCCGGAAAAATATTTCAAAACAAAACACTCCCTCTCCCCCTTAGGCCCCTTTCACACAGCTGTATAAAATCCCACATTTTGTGCTTTGAACTGGGATATATGGCAGTGTGGACTTAGGACCCTTTAACACAGCCCTATATCCCAGAATATCGAGGCAGAAAATCCCACAATATCTGCTTTGAACTGGAATATATGGCAGTGTGGATTCAGATAACCCAGTTCGAAGCAGATCTTGTGGGATTTCCTGCCTTGATATTCTGGGTTGTATGACTGTGTGGAAGGACCCTGAGTCCACACTGCCATATATCCCACTTCCATGAAGATCTTGTGGGATTTCCTGCCTGATATTCTGGGTTGTATGGCTGTGTGGAAGGGCTGAGTCCACACTGCCATATATCCCACTTCAATGAAGATCTTGTTGGATTTCCTGCCTGATATTCTGGGTTATATGGCTGTGTTGAAGGGCCCTGAGTCTACATTGCCATATATCCTAGTTCAAAGCAGATTTTGTGGGATTTCCTGCCTTGATATTCTGAGTTGTATGGCTGTGTGGAAGGGCCGAGTCCACACTGCCATATATCCCACTTCAATGAAGATCTTGTGGGATTTCCTGCTTGATATTCCGGGTTATATGGCTGTGTGGAAGGGCCCTTTAATAATCTTCAGGCTGTTTATTCCCTTCCAACTGGATTAGAATCCAGTTCAAACCCGGAATCCCCTCACACACACATAAACACAAATGTGTATTTCTCTCAGTCTCCATTGAGGCGGCGTTGCTGCTCTTGTTATTGACTTCACCAAACGGGGATTAGACCCAGCTTGTCCATTTTGTTCGGTCATGAATCCACTGAATGTCCCAAACATGACATCAACGAGCCCTTCTCCTCATCTAAGGAAGTCTTAGGATGGAAGGCCAAACTTCCCCTTGGGTGGAATAAGGAGTGTTAGAACGGATCGGGGAAGGGGAGGGCGACACCCACCGATCCGGCCCCCAAAGGGAAGGACCTGTCAACCATTTTAAGATCTCTGTTTGGGAAACACAAACAGAGGAGGGAGGCTTCTCGCGTCCGGGGAGAGGGGTCTGCGCTTGTACCTGAGACGAGCCACTGGCCTCCATTGTTGGAGAACTCGATGGCGTTGACGCAGCCGAAGTGGCCCAGGAGGTCCTTCTTGTAGAGGTTCCTGCAGCCGCGGAGGCGCCGCCGCTGGAAGTCCTGCGTGAGCAGAGGGTCGCCCCGCAAGCCCCGCTGCGAGAGGAAGCCCACCACCGAGCGCATCGGGAGGCCCGCGCCGACCCCGGCCCCCCCGGCCCCGCCGCCCCCGCCGCCCCGCCGCCGCATCCTCGGGCCCCTCGCCCGCCCTTCGCCTTCCTCCTGCCCACCCGCCTGCCTCCTCCTCCTCCTCCTCCTCCTCTCTCTCTCCGTCTCTTCCCCCCTCCCCCTTCGTCAGGAGGCAGGGCAGAGGCGCGGGGCAAACACTCCGCGGCTTCCTGGTCCCTTCCAAACCCCGCCCCCGGCTCCGCTTCCGCCCTCGGGTTGGACCGGCTCCGGGTGAGGCGCCGCCGCCGGTGCCGCCGTCTACACTACACTAAGCCTGGAAGGAAGGGATGCGCCTTGGAACGCCTGCCTGCGGAATGGTGGGAATTGTAGTTTGCTGAGGTTGAAATCGGTCCCGCGCCAGCACTCTCTGGCAGCGAAAGAGCATTGAAGGCTGGAGTTGTAGTTTCACAAGAGATGCTTCTACACCAGGAAATGGGCAAGCTTGGGCCCTCCGGGTGTTTTGGACTTCAACTCCCACAATTCCTAACAGCCTACCCTGTCGAATGGATGCCATTTGGCAGCGCTTTCACTGCCAAGGCTATGGAATCCTGGGAGTTGCAGTTTCACAAGGGCTGTTTTTAGTCAAATGAATGCAGCTTGACAGTAATGACACTGCTGAGGCTGCTGAAATGATGAGAACTGTAGTTTGCGGAGGAACCAGCACAATTTGACAGAGAAGGCTCAAGACCTTGGGAAACTACAACTCCATAGGATTGAGCCATGGCAGTTAAAGCCGAGTTGTAGTTCCACAAGGGGTGCTTCTACACCAGGCATGGGCAAACTTGGGCCTTCCAGGTGTTTTGGACTACAACTCCCACAATTCCTAACAGCCGTTAGGAATTGTGGGAGTTGTAGTCCAAAACACCTGGAGGGCCCAAGTTTGCCCAAGTCTGTTCTACACTGTCTAATGAATGTCGTTTGACAGTATTTTCACTGCCAAGGCTCAATGTTATGTAATGATTAGAATTGTAGTTTCACTACACTAGCACTTTTTGGCAGAAAAGGCTCAAAACCTTGGGAAACTACAACTCCTGTGACTCCATGCACTAATCCCTGGCAGTTCTAGTGGAGTTGTATTTCCACAAGGGGTGCGTCTACACTATCTAATGAATGCCGTTTGGCAGTACTTTCACTGCCATGGCTCAAGGCTACGGAATGCCCGGAGTTGTAGATCCACACGGGGTGTAAGTTGTCCAATGAATGCAGTTTGACAATATTTTCATTGTTAAGGCTCAATGCTATGTAATGATTAGAATTGTAGTTTGCAGAGGCACCAGCACGGTTTGACAGAGAAGGCTCAAAACCTTGGGAAACTACAACTCCCATGACTCCATAGCACTGTGCTCTGGCAGTTCAAGTAGAGTTGTAGTTTCCCAAGGGGGTGTTTTTACACTGTCCAATGAATGCCGTTTGGCAGTACAGTAGAGTCTCACTTATCCAACATAAACGGGCCAGCAGAAAGTTGGATAAGCGAATATGTTGGATAATAAGGCGAGATTAAGAAAAAGCCTATTAAACATCAAAATAGGTTATGATTTTAGAAATTAAACACCAAAACATCATGTTATACAACAAATTTGACAGAAAAAGGAGTTCATTTCACATTAATGCTATGTAGTAATTACTGTATTTATGAATTTAGCACCAAAATATCACAATGCATTGAAAACATTGACTACAAAAATGCATTGGATAATCCAGAACGTTGGACAAGTGAGTGTTGGATAAGTGAGACTCTACTGTATTTTCACTTCCGAGGTTCAAGGCTACGGAATCCCTGGAGTTGTAGTTCCATATGGGGTGTAGCTTGTCGAATGAAAGCAATTTCACAGTACTTTCACTGCCAAGGCTCAGTGCTATGAAATGATGAGAATTGTAGTTTGTGGAGGCACCACTCTTTGGCAGAGAAGGCTCAAGACCTTGTGAAACTACAACTCCCATGACTCCATAGCACTGAGCCCTGGCAGTTCTAGTGGAGTTGTAGTTTCACAAGGGGTGCTTCTACACTGTTGAATGAATGCCATTTGACGTACTTTCACTGCCAAGGCTCAAGGCTATGGAGTTGTAGTTTCACAAGGGGCGTTTCTACAATCAATGGAATGCCGTTTGACAGCAGTTGCACTGCTGAGGCTCAAGGCCACAGAATCATGGGAGTTGTCGTTTTGGGGAAGCACCTGCACTCTTTGGCAGAGAAGGCTCAAGACTTTGCAGAACTACACCCCCCAGCATTGGGCAATATCAAAATATGTGTATTTTACTGAGGATTTTTATGATGATGATTGTTGACTATGTTGTGCCCTGCCTCAAGTGTGAAGAGAAACAATCAATATGATATAATAAATAAATAACTTTATCTCCCTGTGGGAACTCATGTTGTTGTTGTTTGTTATTATGATTATTATTATGGCACAAGTTATAATTTCACAGGAGTTGCATCTACACTGTAAAATGGCACCAACTTTAACTGCCATGGCTCACTGCTACAGAATCATGGGAGTTGTAGTTTGTGAGGCACCAGCATTTCTTGACAGATGAAGATCCAAGACCTTGCAAAACTACAACTCCCACAATTTCATAGCATTGAGTCAGGGCAATTTTAGTGGTGTAAATCAGCCTTCATTCTGCACCACAAGTGCCACTTTTTACATTTTTAAGTCAGGGTAGAGCATGAAGAGAAGGAATGATATGGGCAGAGGCGAACCCTGGGTACATCTACATTGTAGAATGAATGCATTTTGACACTACTTCAAGTGCCAGGGCTCAAGGTCATGGGATCCTGAGAGTTGTAGTATGGTGAGGCACCAGCACTCTTGAGCATAAAAAGCTAAAGACTTTGTAAAACTACATTTCCCAGGATTCATTGAGCCCTGGCAGTTAAAGTGGTATCAAACTGCCTACGATCTCTTTCTCACTTTTTGGGATCCCCGTGGGAAATAAAAGCTCCCTCCCATACACTTTGAAGTCTTATTAAAACGGGAAATAATATCCTATTTTGAAGGGGCTGACTTCCCTGACTCCAGGAAAATTAGTTGGCATGTTCCATATTCCTAAAAGGGAAAATGGCAAGCTGATAATTGTTATTGGGATGTGCAAACCGAGAAGATTGTGGTGACAGGGAGCCCTTGGAGCTTTCCCTCTTTCGTCGAGTGATTTCTCAGGAAATGTGCCAAACATGGCAGGTTTTATGAGGAAAAGATCCCTGCGGACTCACTGTTGGGAAAAGGATTTTGAAACTAATAGGAAGTGTGCCTGACATCGGATGCATCTACACAGTAGAATTAATGTAGTTTGATACCACTAACTGTCATCAAGAGTATGGAATCATGGGAGATATAATTTAAAAAGTCCTTATCCTTCCCTGCCAAAGAGTGCTGGTGCCTTACCAAACTGCAAATCCCATTATTCCAATGTATTGAGCCATAGCAGTTAAAGTTGGTGCCATAAGTTAAAAGGCGAATAAATAACAAGCCTCCTCGGGCAATGTTTTGAATCTGCCCTTTCAGGCAGAGCCAGAATAATTATCATGAATTAATACTTCTGAAACACCTTCTGGTTAGACTCCTGAAAGGATAATTTCATGTTAGTTTATTTCCATCAGCAAAGTTGCATTAGCAAGGCCATAGTAAAGATGCAAAGACTTAGGGTGCATCTACACTGTAGAATTAATGTGGTTTGACTCCATGGCTCAAGTTTATGTGATCATGGGAGGCATAGTTTGGTGAGGCATTAGCATTCTTTGGCAGGGAAAGTTACAGACCTTGTAAAATTACAGCTCCCACAATTCCACAGCATTGGGAAGTGGTATCAAATCACATTAACTCTGCAGTATAGTTGTACCTCTTAAGTCTTTGCATCACATTTCTCAGGTCATTTGGAGTTAAAGGGAACCCAGACTGTAGGAATGAGCCTAAGTAGATATAAGACAGGAATTTGAAGGCATCTGCTAACCAGAGGAAGGCATATGCTGGATCTGCCAAATGCCTAAAAATAATTGAATCCCACATGGCAGCAGTGAAAGAAGCAAAACATATTAGAGCAGAGAGATGATTAACATGATTCATGAAATATGTCATATTGATGCCTTTGACTTTATCTGTTTTGAGAATGCTTTGAAGTTATTTGTACTCACTGATAAGCAGAAGCAAATTGATATATTTTAACTTTTGCAGTAAGTCTTCTTGACAAGTTAGATTTAGAAAAATCTGCGATAAAAGAACCGCTCATTCAGATTTGAGGCCAGCTGTCACTAATTAAATTTAACTATTACAAACATCATTATGTAGATATGATACTGTAATGAATGTATGATTACCAGTATTTTAATATTTTACAAGTAAATTATTAATATCTAGCTCTCCTTATAGCTGTATGAATGTACACTTCATCTCCCCCATTATCTTATTGTGTATTTAAAAGGGATTGTTGTTGTACCAAGCAACACCTGCTGAAATTCCCTTTTCTACACAACCTATTAAATAAAGTACAGAACCTTCTTCTACGTGCTGTATTCCATAAGTAGAAGCTCCTGAATGTTAACTGGATGCATATAAAAGTCTGATGCATTGACTTTCATTTTCTGGAATGTTACAGTTTTTTAGATTTATTTTATTGCTCTTATAGTGCAGAATCCTCAGTTCAAAGCACAGATGCAATTGTTAGTCCCAACTAGCAAACTGACCAGATGGAATCAATGGGATTTGCTTCAGTGTTGACTTTCCCTTCAACATGTGACTCAATAGATCTATCTTGCATTTCAGCCCAGCTCTTGAATAAGAAAAGAGACAGCACTGTTCTAAACCAATGCAGCAGCTTACAAACATAAAATCTGCTTGACATAATATAATAATAATAATACTTTATTTATAGACCGCCCTATCTCCCCATAGGGATTCAGGGTGGCTTCCAGACAAAAAGGCAAACAGTCAGTGACTTGGTGATAAACAAACACATACATCAAAAACAGTGCAAGGTAATGTCATCAAAAATTCATAAATTACTAAACAAGAAAATGAAATTAATAATTAAATAAGCATAATTATCTAAACAGACATAAGCTCCATAAAAACCAATACCATCTTCCTCCTCTTCGCTTTCCTCTTTCCTCATTTGCCTGAATGAGCTCAAACGTTACTTACTTTCATTTATTTTTAATTCAACATTTATACTTGAATAAACAGTTACCTGGGTGGCATGATGAGCAGTCAAAGGATGTGTCATTTACCAGACTTGATTATGATAGTGATGCCATGAAGAACAAGGCTTTGCTGTGGTTGTGTCAAACCTGTACTTATCTCAAATATATCTTCCAACATGTCACAGATACAAACTGGGACATGGGTGGCCAGGCAACATCAAAAGGTGGTCAAGATAGCCACGGTTATCGATACAAAAACACACACAAACCTGGAGAGGCTACATCCATTTACTTTTGGCTGGATCTACACTGCCATATAATGCAGTTCAGTGCAGTTCCAACTGCTTTATATAGGTCTACACTGACCATAAAATGCAGTCCGAACTCCGTTAAATGGAATATAGATCCAGCCTTTGTCTAATCCTACTGAAAAGTAGCTGAGTGCAAGGTACTTTTGCAATCTGAACTCAGTTTGCACCAGTGGAATTGTTCAAAGAGGAAAAAGGGTGGTAGTGTTGGTGGTGGAGGAGGAAGAGGGAAAACTGGGACATTTAAAAACTATTTGAAGAACTGGGATGACAGAGGATTAATCAGAACTGTTTATGCCAAATCAGGACAGTTGGAGGTCATGGCAACAGGACTAAGACAGGATTGCTACTAAATCCCAACATTTTTGATCTTAAAAACATGGAAATCTTAACCGACACGCCACCACAGTTCCATTAGCATTCCACAGTGTCACACCAAACAAAGACAGCAACACCCCCCACCTCCAGCCATAACAATTTTCTTGCCAAACATCCTATAGTATTCATTCTAACCTTGAATATTGCATATGTTGAAAGATTCTGAGGTTCCATCTTAAATATTCAGAAGGAAAGGCTGGTGTAATAATGATGTTACTTATGCGGTCATTGAAAAAAGCAAGGATTTTTAGTAGAGGCCTGTATCCCATTTTAATCATTTCAGACAGAGAATTTTTCTTTGCCAAGAAACAAATGGTTTATAGTAAGGACTTGATAACCAATGTGAAGCATACTGGCATTCTTGTAAACAATTGATATAATTGTTGATATAATTAAGATTGAAAATATTGATATAATTAAGAATTTTCCATACTGTAGCATAGTTCATTAATCAGAATGGAGACTGCAGTAAAAAAATAGTACTGTGTTAAATAAAAAGCCATTCATAATCAAACTATGGGTAAGGTTGTGGTGATGAGGATTGTATTCATTTATATGAATACAAAAATGTCTCTCAAAAATGGGAGATAAGGCAGCTAACATTTTAAAAGAGGAGCTGTGGTGGTGCAATGGGTTAAACCCTTGTGCCGGTTGAACTGCTGACCTGAAGATTGGGTTGCTGACCTGAAGGTTGCCAGTTCGAATCCTTGAGATGGGGTGAGCTCCTGTCTAGCTTGAGGAGCTCCCGATGGTGCAGTGGGTTAAACCCTTGTGCTGGCAGGACTGCTGACCTGAAGGTTGCCGGTTTGAATCTAACCCGGAGAGTGCGCAGATAAGCTTCCTCTATCAGCTCCAGCTTCATGCGGGGACATGAGAGAAGCCTCCCACAAGGATGGTAAAAACATCAAAACATCTGGGTGTCCCCTGAGCAACGTCCTTGCAGACGGCCAATTCTTTCACACCAGAAGCTACTTGCAGTATGTTCTCAAGTCACTTCAGACACGATAAAAAAAAACATTTTAAAAAACAATATGCATTTTAAAACAATACTAAAACTTAGATAAAAGTATAAATATGCAAGTTAATTTAAAACCAATTAAACAATTTATAAAGTTCAAAACTAAAACAGTAAAATTCATTAAAAAGATTATACAAATTGTAAAACTGCACAGGGCATCACTAAAGACACGTCCTTGAACAGGAATAATTCTCTTTTCCCAGTGCTTGACCTGTTCAGAAAAAAAGCCATTTTCATAAGGCATGAGTGTGAATGCCTCCTTGTGCTTGGCACCAGAAGTGTTTTGCATTTCAAATTTTGTCTGACTTTGGAATATTTCCACAAGCATAGTGAGATATCTTTGAGATGGGGCCAAAAGCACAAAATTAATTTACACATATATTGTATACACGATATTATAAATCGTTTTGTGCAGGTAACAAAAAAAGTGTGTCTACTGACTGGACTATCAGGAAATGAAGCAGTCACTCTCTCAGCTACAATATAGACAAGGCCTGGGCCAACTTGGACCCTCCAGGCGTTTTGAACTTCAACTCCCACCATTCCTGACAGCCTCAGGCCCTTTCCTTTCCCCCCTCAGCCGCTTAAGCGGCTGAGGGGGGAAAGGAAGGGGCCTGAGGCTGTCAGGAATAATGGGAATTGAAGTCCAAAACGCCTGGAGGGCCCAAGTTGGCCCAGGCCTGGTGTAGCTGCACCGAGCTTCTCCATAGCCTTCCTGCTTTTTGCCTTGTTACGTAACCGCTGGCTTCATTTGCCTCACCGGATCCCGCTCCTTTTGGGGATCCATCCCTGGTTTTACGAGTCGCTCGCCTTGGGAGCCGTCATTTCAGTTGTCATTCCCGGCTCTTTAAATTGAATGCCTGAACGGACAACTGTCAATCTCCCTAATGGACATTACTGCCCTTTGTTTAAGTCACTGAAATGGACTACGCTACAGCCTGCGCAGGCGTGCCTGTTTGAACCAGGCCCTTGAGCGACTATAGTTCCACAGAACAGAAACCTACGTAGAAGCATCACTGCCGTACAATATGGCAGCGCCCTCTGCTTCGCCGAGCCCTTCAAAGCACGAGCGTACGTTCCTTCTTGGCTTGGGCCACAAACCCGGAAGCGTGCCTTTATAAACGACTCCCGGGAAGCGCAGAAGCTGTGGCGAAGGAGTTCCTTCTGGCATCAGGATCCGGTGAATACTCGCGTGAGCGACTTTTATTGATGGCTGTCGATAGTTGTAGATTTTTATAACGAGGGCTGTGCATGTGTATAAGTGATGCGTGTATATTATCAGTAACTGGGTAATTTCCTTCACTAGGGAGTCATGATATTGCTTAAAGCTTTACGGTGCCGCTTGTTTTCCTCCAAGTCTCGCCATAACTTTGAATACAGGAAGGGTTTTAAGAGGATGACAGTGAGAGGCTGCCTTATTATGACAGCTAAAAGCTTCTCCTCTGAAGCTGGATAATGCGAGGAACGTTCCCTTCTCTATTGCTTTCCTTGCTGTTTGTGTGTCTTCGGTCGTTTCTCACTTATGGCGACTCTCTCGTGGGGTTTTCTGGACAAGATTTGTTCAAGGGGCTTGCCCTTGCCTTCTCTGAGGCTGAGAGAGTGTGCCTCGCCCAAGGTCACTCCAGGGATTCCATCCTTGGTCTCCAGAGCCATACGACGCAGCTACATTGTCAAATTAATGCAGTTTAACACCACTGCCATGGATCAGTCTTGTGGAATGATGGAAGTTGTAGTTTGTTGAGATACCAGCACTCTCTGGCAGATAAGGCGAAAGACCTTGTGAAACTACGGATCCCAGGCATCCACAGTATTGAGCCTTGAGAATTAAAGAGGTGTCAAATTGCATTAATTAGACTGTAATGAGGCATGGGCAAACTTTGACCCTCTGGGTGTTTTGGACTTCAACTCCCACAATTCCTAACAGTATGCTATTAGGGATCATAGGAGTTGAAGTCCAAAACACCCAAAAGGCTGAAGTTTCCCCATGCCTGGTGTAGATGCATCTATAGGCCATCACTCAAACCACTACAACTCATTGGCTCATTGCTTTCCTTTTAAGAATGGGATGAACTGTTTCGCTATCATTACTTACATTAGTTTGATGCATTTAACACAGTGGTTCCCAACCTTTTTTTGACCAGGGACCACTCTCCAACATTAGTACCAAAAGGGTTATGAATCAGCTTTTCATCAACTTTAAATTCAGTTTGGTTATTTGGGGTGCTGATTCAGAAAATTGCATTGGATAGACCACATCAGCTCTAGTTTCTGATACAAAGCATATGCCATCTGGTAGTCACCATCTGCTCTTCCACAGAAAACCATATTTAATAATCTAGAGCTGATGTGGTCTATCCAATGCAATTTTCTGAATCAGGACCCCAAATAACCCCAGGAGCAGGCCTAAAAACAAAGACATCAAGGCACCCCCATTTCCAGATGCCACATACACCGGCTTCGCTCAGTGGGAGGGAGGGAAGAGGAGAAGCAGGTGGGTTGTTGTTGTGCCTTTTGTGGGTAGCCTGCCTCTCCCCTCCGGACATCCCTGTGGCCTCAGCACGGTAAGAGGATTTCACGAGACCAGTCACTCTTGTAACAGTGTTGTAACGGTGAGGCTATGGACCATATTTTAGTTCTTGGGGACCACTGGTGGTCCACAGACCACAGGTAGGGAACCAATGATTTAACATGTATGTAATGAGAACTGCAAGTCTCTCTAAATGCTAAGGCTGAAGCCCAGATGTAAGAATATATTATTCTGTTCTGTATGTACATTTCAGTCTTGACTAAACTGATGGAATGGGCTCTTAGATGACAGACTGGAATAATTGAAGTGTTGGACTCTTTCAATACGCATCAAGCTGACCGGCAGCACTCTTTAGGAAGTGATAATGGGAAAATAAGACAGTTGATAGCACTTGCAAGGAAAACAGAACACATGGAAAGAAAATTGCCCAGAGATTCACCAACCGAAATAAAGGGGCTTGGTCCTAATTTGTCAATTAAAAGGAATTGCTGTTCTCTTTTTACCCATTGGAGGTAGTTACAGATTGGAACTGTGAATGTTTGTAAAATTGTTCATATTTATATATTGCTTTTCCTGAGGGAGCTCAAGATATCACAGGTAATCTGCCACAATTTGACAAGTTTCTAGAGAAACTGATATAAATCTCAAATGGTCAAAGGACTTCAAATATCAAATGGCTAAAGGAAAAACACACACACACATTTCTGAATGTTTGGCTTTGTTTTATTTACTAACAAGGACTCTTCCCCAGGAAATGGGCCTGTGCAGCATGCTAAGCGATGGAAAACTTCTTTTAAGTAGCTCAATATGACTGATTCAAATGAAGGGAATGCTTGGACATCTCCTCAAAAATGGCTCTTTGTCATCATCGTGCTTAGGGTAACACCTTGGAATATTTGAACTTGTTGATGTTTTTGTAATGTTTGTTTTTCCTTTTGAATTTGTTTGTTCCTTTGGCCTTGTGTAGTATTTACTGTATCCTGGATTTAGCTGTTGTCCAGTCTCCCTTTGGAAGGCTGTGGTTAATCTGTCTAATTATACTATGTAACAAATTTGAAAATTATTTTGTTCCTCGTTTGAAAGTGTTATTTGCTGTTTAATTGTGCGGAACATACTTTGAAAGTACAGGTAGTTGTTATATTCCAGAAACTTTCGATTTTGTGACTGCTACAAACTATGTTGAATTGGTTGATACTCTATATTCATTGGAAAACGGTTGCAAAATGTGATGCGGGATGTCCCACAAAAACATTTTTTTTGCAGTTTAATAAATCTTTTCTGTGTTTTTATGGTAGAACCAATTAGGAAATTGCATTTATAATACAGGAACAAAAATCACATAGTGTTATTTTAGATGCCCTGCCCCTTTTCTCCCAAAGGCAGACATGAGAGCTATCCATTGCTCAGAGATGGGTAACATTTTTTTTAGCCTGAAGTCTTTGCTTGTAGCTAACTTTCTTCCAGGCTGCATACCAAAGGTGGTTGGAGCTAGGCAACTTCACGTACTCTAATTCACTTTTATACTTACACATGCACACAGAGTGGAGTAGATCTGTGAGTTTAATACAACCATAATGTAGCAGTATTCCCCTCCTGAAAAATATTAAATGTGGATGTCCATATTTTCTCCTGGCATTGTGTACTTTATCCTTATTTTCAAAAAGGAGATAAACTAACAAATAATTGTTTCCTTTCTCTGGCCTTAAAATTCTGGTGAGGTCCAGGAAGTTTCTAGGTCCTGAGTACAGTCAGGGTTGTGTCTGGGCTTTAAAATATTTCCTTGTAATTCATAAGATAAGATACTATGAATTTCTACGAACGGGCGAAACAACCCCCCATAATTATCTGTAGAATTTGCAACCAGTTTGTTAACTGTTGCATGTTTTAGTTGCACATTTAATGAGACACAATAATTTAGAACACAGTCTTACATATTTATAATCCCACTGAGTATAAGGGAGCATTCTCTTAAGCTTTCCAAACTTCAGTGTGTCTGTGTGTCATTCAAATGTAATGAGAAACCTTTGAGTCTATGTGAAATAAGCAATAAATCATATAGTTGAATATATATACATTATTATTATTATTATTGTTGTTGTTGTTGTCATTATTGTTATTTTTATCATATTTATACCCTGCTTAGTCTCTTATAGAGAAGAGTAAAAGTGGCTTAACATAAATACATTAGCATACAATTTAAAATATACAAATATGCAAACAGAATTAAATATAAACAGTATAAAAATTTTCACAGTTAAAATCAATTAAAGCATATTCAAAGTTAAAAACCATAGCACCCACTGACTAGATCTTAGAAAGGTTTTCATGAGATACGTTGTGTCCCCATACATTTCGTTATTAAAATTTATGTATGTGTTTGTGTCTCTTATAAGGGCTTGATTTACCCTCAGGTTTGCTAGGAAAACTGAATTACTGTGTCATGAAATGATGCAATCTAAAAAGGTGTGTCACTAACATGAAATGTTTGGAAAGCTCTGTTCCAAGGTAAATAGATACAAAATTATCATCTTAAGAGCTGCGTCACCCCAACATGATTTTAAGATTTAATATATTTCCATAAAGTTAAAATTATTTCCTTCATATAAGTTATATTTCTTTAAATGTTCTCCTTAATGTTAACTGTTCTAATGTAACATTTTTTCAGGTTACAAGATGACAATGTAATGCCATTTTCCCTCCCGCAGATGACGTAGTGCACGGGAGTAGAAAAATGTCCAGACAAACAGCCGTTGCTGTTACTGTGGGCACGCTGTTAGGCATTGCAGCAGGAGGGCTAGTTTTTTGGAAAGTCTTCCAACGGCGAAAAGACAAAACCTGTGTTGTGCTTCGTCAAAGAGAAACTCTTAAGAAACAAGAAAAGGAATGTCTCTCAGAAGAGGATTGTCTTCCATCCATACCGTCTTCCACAATTCCCTGGGTGCAGAAGATTCTTAAAGCAGACGTGGTGGTCATTTCTGAAGCAGAAAAATGGAAAGAGGTGGAACCTTTACTACAAAAAGAGCTGGAATATTGTCCAGTTCTTGGTATTGACTGTGAGTGGGTAAGTTTTAGAGATGTGGGAAATGTCTGTTTCCCTGGCACCTTACAATGATCACAAGTTTCAGCTCAGTGACATTTGGTCACTGTTAGACCTTGAAATTAGGTTGAGAAGCCATTACAGGAGCTTAAAGTATAAATGACTGCTGGACTTGGCTGATCACTGCCAGTGTATCACTGCCTGAAGATCAGAGTCCTGCTGAGATTGCATGAGGTACATAGCCAGACCGACACATTCTGCATTCAGTGGGAACTTGTCCAGACTATAGAGTGCAGATTCCTGACATGGTTAGATAATTTGAGACTCTAAACCAGGGGTCCCCAAACTAAGGCCCGGGGGCCGGATGTGGCCCTCCAAGGTCATTTACCCGGCCCCTGCCTTCAGTTTTATAATATAATATTTTTATATCAGTTTTAATAATATAATATATTGTATATACATATAATATTGATAATAATCTTATGTTATACAATATAATACTAATAGTAATACCATATAATAATATTAATTATGTTATATATTACATATTATATAATAGTATAGTGGTATAGTTCAATATAGTAATATATAATGCTAATATTGTGCTATGCTAATAATATAATATATTGTATGTACATACAGCTGCTCTGAGTCCCCTTCGGGGTGAGAAGGGTGGGATATAAATGTAGTAAATAAATGCAGTAAATAAATAATTAATTTTAGACTTGGGCTCGGCCATAGTCTGACATGACTTGAAGGCACACAACAACAACAACAACAATCCTAATTAACTTGACTATCTCATTGGCCAGAAGCAGGCCCACACTTTCCATTGAAATCCTAATAGGTTTATGTTGGTTAAAATTGTTTTCATTTTTAAATATTGTATTTTTTCGTTGTTGTTGTTGTTGCACTACAAATAAGACATGTGCAGTATGCATAGGAATTTGTTTGTATTTTTTTTCAAATGATAATTCGGCCCCTCAACAGTCTGAAGGATTGTGGACCGGCCCTCTGCTTAAAAAGTTTGGGGACCCCTGCTCTAAACATTTATGGACTACTCTTGCCATCATCCCTTATTAATGGCAGTGATGGGAAGGTAAACTCTGTTCCCAATAGGTTTGCGCTAGAATGCTGAATAGCTTTGCCCCCCCAAAAGTACATGTTTTCTATTCCTGTGGTATATAATTCTATTCAAATTGAATCCATTCATTCCTCTAGGTTTCTGCAGATGGAAAGAAAGCCAAGCCTGTTTCTCTCTTGCAACTAGCTGTTGCCAGTGGTCTTTGTATTCTTCTTCGCTTGACCCATCTGACCATTGATGGACAGGTTCTTCCAAAGACGTTGCTTCACATTCTAGGAAGTGGTAGCATCCTAAAAGTTGGGGTAGGATGTTGGGAAGATGCCTACAAGTTACTTCGTGACTATGGTGTAATAGTCAAAGGGACTGTGGACCTCCGGTATCTGGCTATGAGACAGAGGTGTGTATCTTGACATGACATCTGCTTACCTGGGTTGTCAGATACAAGTTTTTTTTCTTAATATGTTTTTATTTTAAACACCAGTAGAATAATATCAAAAGCCATCACCATTTCAATATACATATCGAATGATATATTCTTAGTAATATTATCCTTGCTAATTTCACCTTTATCTCCCACTTGTGTCTATTGGTTTTTCAGATACAAGTTGGCTATCCCAGAAGGATGTAAATGAGTCTTTTTTTTTGATAGGGGGCATAGTTATGTGGTCCATAGTCCACATGTAGTCTGCAAGGGTCTTTAGGGACATAATTCTCCATTTAAAGACACCTACACTTTTTAAAGGGCCAAAACCATATTTTTGTAAAGCCTAACCTTCTGGTCATTTGTTGTTTTGTAAAAAAATATGGGTGTGGCTTTTAGCTAAGCTAAAATGGGAGCAGGTGTGGGCCCAAGAACCTCTACTGTTACCTGTATCTACTTTCGATTGATATTGATATTAAATGCAGTAGTAAATCTTTCCTTTAATAATAATTTTAAATGCAGGGTGTAGCTCCCAGGCATGTGTGAGAAAAGAGGCATTACTGCTTGAAGTCAGTAATCTGCCCCCTGAAAGAGCATTTCCTTTAGTTGCCTAAATTTCTAGTATTGATCATTTTATTTTAGAGAGTGGGTAGTTGGAAATTGTTCACAACTGGAACTTTTAAGTTGTTGTTTCCTTGGTAACTGCCAGCTTCTTTTCTTTAGATAGCTACCATATCCCAAAGATACCATATACATTATGTCTAAGTGCTCAACCAAAGCTTTCAGTTGATATCATGCTTAGACATTTGGGAAATGAAGAGAAATTTCATTAGGGGTTCACATCCCCATATAGCTCCTTTTGAAATGCCTGTGTTTATAGGATTGTGTTATATATATAGCTTTTCATTTTTTGATTTAAAAATTGCAAATGTGAAATGACTTCAGGAAAGAGTTAATAGCAGTGGCAATTTAGATCTGTGCTTAGACTGAGCTGAGGAAAATATAGATATCACTCTCTTCAAAAGCCATTTTGTTTGACAAGATGAAAATAATTCTTCCTTTTCCCCCTTCCTATATCTGCAAAACCTAAAGAAAGGCCCTTCCCCAAAATGGACTCAGCCTGAAATCTCTTGCTGAGAAGATCCTCAACTACTCACTTGACAAGTCTTTCCATCTCCGCTGCAGTAATTGGGAGGTAGAAGAACTGGCTGAAGAACAGGTCTGTTTGTTTCTTCTTCTATCACTTTGGAACAGTATTCGCTCTAGTTAAAGCTCACCAACATTTCTTGCTCATTTATAGTGATTGTTGAACTTCTCTTTTGAAAAGGTTGCAGGGGAGGGGACCCAAATGGACATCAAATACAAATTATTTGAGCATAAGATGGGAGCGAAGCCCTTTTAAGTATCTTTTTGGCCACTCTTTATTTGCTTGAGGTCCACAATGGCATTGATCTGGCCTCTTCAACCTGCTGCCTTCCAGGTGTTTGTGCCTCCAACCCAGATGTCCTAGCCAACTTGTTCAATGGTCAGGAACTCTGGGAGCTGAAGTCCAAAACACTAGAAGGGCTGAAGGTCAAAGAGACCAGCCTTAAGAGTCTAAAGTCGTAAAAATTGAAATGGGTTTAAACATTTGTCATAGCAGATGGTATAAATATAGGGTCAAGACCAGTTGTGTTTACAGGCAATTCCCTTATCCTACATGTCTTGTTGAGTAGTTTTGTTACAATTGTCAATTGATTAATATCCTGCCTTGGGATCCAAGGCAACTTATGAAAGTAAAATATTAATTGCAGTCTGGGCTTGGATTTTTTGAAATTTTGTTTTGTGTATTTTAATATGTATTGTATGAAAACATGCTTTAATATGTATATTTTACAGAGTGTTTTTTAAATGATTGTGTTTTGATTGTGTGTTTTAGCAATGTTGTAACCCGCCTCAAGCTGTGAGGAGGGGCGGGTAAGAAATAAAATTATTATTATTATTATTATTATTATTATTATTATTATTATTATTACGACTACTATTAAAAGCAGTAGCAAGCAAAGCAAGTTCTAACCTCCTGGGTGGTTCATATCAAATCTTCCTTGGTACAGCAAAACTAAAGAAGTACTCTTACACACAGAGCTTGATCATGCTTCACTCTTACTGGCAACTGCTGAGTAAGTAAGCTGATTTCAATGGGAAAATAGTCACTGCATTGATCCAGTGTTTTCAGCTATGGGGGTAATGATTCCCAAATTGGAGCTGTTCTGTGATCACTTTGTACATCAGATGTGAGAATTGTATGGCCCTTCAGATGTTCTTAAACAACAGTTCACACCATTCCTTGGTACTGGGTCTACTGGCCAGGGCATTTGAGAGTCAACAACATCTGGAAGGCTGCATGATTCGTAGCCCTGTTGGTTAATCTTTTGTCAAAGCTTCCCACTTCTGTGTTTTCATGAAGTTGTTTGTCAATGAGAGGCTGGTGACATAGGGACAAGACAGTTAGAAAAATCCCATCTGGAATAGCTATGTGAGGAGTGTTGGAAGTCTAGCAGCATGCAGTTTCTTTAATAATTTATTTAGTCCCCAAATGAAATTTATTAAGACATGTATGTCAGCCTCTGCTGGTTATTAATAAAAATAATAAAGGCTAAGTCACTGTAAAGCCCATAGATTTTTTTAAAAAAAATCATAGTTGAGTAATACTATAACTTTATTAGACCCACCAAAAGTGTAAAAGTTCTTCAGAACTTTTCACTGGGCTGACTGTACAAAAATTAAGGAATAGGAGTTATTTTTTAAAAGCCCAAAAAGTGGCCAATATACTTGACAAAATCTCTGCCTCTGTAACTGCAAGATGGCTACTCTAGTCTTGGTGAAGAAAAAAGGTGCTAAAGTTATCAGTTTTTAACCTGTGATGCATCTCAATGCTTTATTTCCTCCACCATTGACTGCAGGGTGAGTCGACATCAATTAATAGTATTTTGATGGTTGTTATAGATATCCTTTTTTGTACTTACATTGTGAACTTGGCTTCTTTCTCACAACATATAGCTCCAGGCATGTTTTGCCCTGTCAGGCAGTTACACAGCGAAATCACACGTCAGCATCCCTACGTTTTTTACTCTTATTTTCACAGCATCTTGCCTTTCAAGATATATGGCCCCTCATCTAGCCATTTTTCTTTTAATATTGGCAAGTTTCAAGTTGTATCAAAAAGTCTACTTTGATTTCCAGTATTTTGGTCAAACACTATACAATAGTTGCAACCTAGTACCTTAATATTTAATTTATATATGAAGATTATCAGTAAGAATACAGGTAATAGAAATAAATAGATACAGTAGAGTCTCACTTATCCAACACTCGCTTATCCAACGTTCTGGATTATCCAATGCATTTTTGTAGTCAATGTTTTCAATACATTGTGATATTTTGGTGCTAAATTCGTAAATACAGTAACTACTACATAGCATTACTGCGTATTGAACTACTTTTTCTGTCAAATTTGTTGTATAACATGATGTTTTGGTGCTTAATTTGTAAAATCATAACCTAATTTAATGTTTAATAGGCTTTTCCTTAATCTCTCCTTATTATCCAAAATATTCACTTATCCAACGTTCTGCCGGCCCATTTATGTTGGATAAGCGAGACTCTACTGTACGTTAACACAGAATGAACATCGGCCATACACACTGGTTACATAACAGTTCGCAGAAGGTGCTTTGTGATATTTCTAACAGAAATAGAAATTTGAAATGTTACTACTAATAGAGGTGTGTATAGGAAAAGGTATTTCCATATGTGGCAGCTCTTAAGAATCATAAATATGTCATTTTCTGATTCTTATTCATTATTTTTCCCTTTAGGGATATACTCAAATACATGGCTGCAAATATAATGTGCAGTTCTTGCTTTCCCCCCTCAGATTACGTATGCTGCTAGAGATGCCCAGGTATCTGTAGCTCTATTTCTCCATCTCTTGGGATTGCCCTGCATCTCTCCTGCAGCAGATAGTGAAGATACTCTTCCAGTTTGGGAAAAGGCCCTGAAGAGGTGTCAAGGCTTGGTGGATGTGCCCTTCAAAGGAAGAAACAGCATTGGTGGCCTTGGAGAGGATGAAAACAATGGAGACTTGGAGCAAAAACGAAAGTCTCCTAAAGAACAATCTAGTGTGCAGTCCACAGTCAACCAACAAACGAAAGACCCTCGGAAGCACAAGCGAAAGCCCCTGGGAGTAGGATATTCTGCTAGGTAGTTGACTATACCTTTCTACCTTTTAAAAATGGTCCTAGAAGTAGAGTTTTCTGGCCAAACTTTAATAGCTAAGCGTTTCCTGCTGTGGAGTATCTTATTAGAGATAACAGTTTAATCCTTGAAAATGAAAGTGAAGTATCTGCAAGGAGAGTGAAGTATCAGTGGAGCACTAAGATCCTTGGCTGTGGTTCATGAATATTTACACCGAGTGGGCCTTCTCTGCAGCAAATGAGACATCAAATGAGAATAATAAGGGATGAAATTAGTTTACCACTTGGTGATTGTCAGGCATTCCTTCATATTTTTATGAACAAGGTGTTACGGGTTTGTAGAAAAACAAACTGCATGCAGTCCTGTCCAGACTTATCCAGCCCTTTGTTGTATCCACAATGAGCAAAAGAAAAACAAGCCACGAAAATGGAAGAGAAAATCAAAATTTACTCTTAAGTAGCAGAGTCAAAAATCATAATAAAACTTCCAGCAACAAAAACTCACATAGTCTCTTGCATTAAATTCATGCATCTTCATAGTAGGCTCTCAGCAAGCATTCAGTAAGTCCCCAGTAAGTCCCCAAAAGACATTACAAACATTTCCCAGATATACCCCATTCAGGGAGTGGCTCAAGCCTGTTAGCCCTGATTGTTCCAATTACTCAACCATGAGTTGTAATTGACCAGGTGTTTTTCTCTTAACACACACATACACAAGTAGTGATCCCACAGAAACTTAGTCACATACATGCATATACAGTAATACAAGGTAGTTGCTTGAGTTATTCAGTCAATAGCAAAGAGAGGAGGAATGCAGAAGGAAGAGGAAAATAAATTTGGGTACTGTGTTGTCGAAGGCTGTCATGGCCAGAATCACTGGGTTACTGTGAGTTTTCTGGGCTGTATGGCCATGTTCCAGAAGCATTCTGTCCTGAAGTTTCACCTGCATCTGGCAGGCATCCTCAGAGGTTGTGAAGTCTGTTGGAAACTAGGGTTTATAATATATCAGTGGAATATCCAGGGTGGGAGAAAGAACTCTTGTCTGGTTGATGCTGCAATTTGCCACTTGGATTAGCATTTAATGGCCTTACAGTTTGAAGGCCTGGCTGCTTGCTGCCTGGGGGAAGGTGTTAGCTGGCCCTGATTGATTCTTGTCTCTGCTATGGCTGATTTCTCTGGTTGAATTAGTCTGCAGTGCCTTTCATGTTCCTTGATTCGTGTTTGAGCAATGCTGCGTTTGATGGTCCCTATGTAGACTTGTCTACAGCTGCACAGCATACAGTAGACTCCTGTAGAGGTGAGAGGACCCCTCTTGTTGTTTGCTGAACATAACATTTATTGGATTTTCTTAGTGGGTCTGTTGTGTTTCTTCATCAGCTTCCCTATGCTGTCAGTGGTTCCCTTGATGTATGGTAAGAAGACTTTTCCTCTGGGTAGATCTTTGTCTTTACTCTCGTGGCATGTTCTTGGTCTTGCAGCTCTTCGGATGTCTGTGGTGGAGTATCCATTGGCCAGTAGAGCCCAGTTTAGTTGGTTCAGTTCATTACAAACTTGGGTACATTACAATTAAATAGTGGCATATCATGGTCATAAAAATGGCCACTGATGAGGGCTGTAGTTAGAAGAGAGAAGTCAGACAAACATTGATCACAGCTAGGCTCACAAGGCAGAAGGTTTCTTAAATCACTGATGGAAATGGTATGGTGTTTGGAAGAACCTTGCAGCATTTGATCCCAGTCAAGTTCATGTTCCCTGCATTCCATTTCTGATAAATGCCCAAAGAAAATTGGTTTTCCTATCAATTGTGCTGCATTTCTTTGAAGTCCACAATGTTTGGTTGGTCTAAAATTATGACAGTTCACAAGTTCACTGGGACCTAACTTCACAATAAATGTGCAACAGATTGACACTTTACTCTGAAGTTCTGTGGAGTTTTGCTACTATGTGTAGACAATGATGTCTGTATCATTTAGCTTTATTACAGAGGCATTTGTGAGTACTAAGAGGAAGTGTTTATTTTGCACAAGGGAAGTGTGCATTTCTTTGCATTTGTTTTCACAGGAAGTCTCCCTTATATGACAACTGTTTCTTACATGCACCAGATGGACAACCTCTATGCACATGTGATCGCAAGAAAGCCCAATGGTACCTTGACAAGGGCATTGGAGGTTTGTATTCTATTTTTTGTAACTACTCAACAAAAGGTTGGAAATTCAGTTGGTGTGAGATATATATGTGTGTGTGTATCTCTTGTGTGTGATTTAAAATCTGTAGTTATAAAAAGGTTTTCAAATACTTAATATATATTGGCATAATGGTTTAGATCTGACATTTGAGATACGTCTGTAGGCCAGTCTGCTGGAACTCATTAAGTTGCTTTATCCAGCCTATAGTGATATACCCTTTGCAACTTCATAACCCCATTTTGGCCACTTGATTCCTACATCCTTCAGTTTTTTTAAATCGTCTTCAGATATAATTCAGCTACCATTTGGATGAATGAGGGCCAAATCCAGGCTGTGGCCCCAAAGAAAATCAAGCTGACGTGGTTTTAAGTCAGTGGTTCTCAGTCTGGGAATCATAATTGGTAAACTGGCTGGGATTTCTGGGAGTTGTAGGCCAAAAACATCTGGGGACCCCAGGTTGAGAACCACTGTTTTAAGTATTTATAATACTGGTGTCTAGAGAAGCAGAGAGGGTCTGTTGCAAATCACTCTCCTCAACTCTAGTTAACGTAGCCAATAGTAAGGAGTGTTGGAAGTCTAGCAGCATCTTGTAATCCACGCACATTCTCCATTCCTGATGTAGCAGAAACTAAATGTTAAACGCTTGCTTCTTCTTCCCCTGCCAGAGTTGGTGAGCATGGACCCATTTATTGTGAGGCTGAAGTTTGAACCTTCTGGGCGTCCTGAATCGAAAGTGGATTACTACTTGACAGTCAAACAGAACCTGTGCGTTGTGTGTGGCAAAACAGAATCGTACATCCGGTGAGTTGTCCTATGAGGATACTTCAGTCTCATGCAACAAAATTCTCTCCCCTTCTCATTTTCAATCAAAATTGTTAATTTAATTTTAAAAATAAAACAAACAAAAAAAGCTACAGAAGCCGGTAAACATGATGCAGCGAGGAGAGAAGGGGTTAACTTGACAAACACTATAGAGCAAGTTCTGTGGAAAAACATATTCAGAGTGGGGTAGATTTGTCATGTCATCAGTCCACTATGGAACATAAGAAGTTGTCTAGACCAAAATAATAGAGGTGAAGCTAAGCCAAAGTTTCTGTTGTGTTGATTTTATTGAAGAATTCAAAGTAGCATTGAATGCAATGAATATGTATATTTGGACACGACTGGAATTACCCACTCAGTCACTGGAATCCAGTGCTTCTTATGTAGAGTCTACTACTGGAAATATAGGTAGGTGTTATACTAGATGGAATATTCTTTAATCTGAGTTATAAAGGTTAGGACTTCAGATGATATTTGTCAAAATATGATAAAATAATATATAAACACATGATAAAATAATGTGAAAATTTATTAATAAAGATGTAGTCCAGCAATACAGTTGGAGTATGGAACAAATGATCACAGATTAACAAGAAAGTAGTATTTCTATCAATCAAGTTGTATTTCTATCAAGCATCTCTTTCTTACATGTGCCTACATATTGCTGTATTCACTCAAGCATAGTTCTTCATGCAAATTGGCACTTCATTGCCATATCTCTCTCTAATACTCAACTTTAATTCCAGTTCTAACTCATTTCTTAAAAGCCAACTGGATTCTGATCTCCAGAGATGCTAATGTACAGTTACAGATTAGCCATCAAGAGTGCCTCTCCTGACATATCTTAAAAGGAGTCCTGATACAGTGACAGCAAGTAAACAAGTTGTATAATTATTTACATTGAATATGGCTAAATTATCCTGCAATTCCAATGTGTTTTGGGCTGCACTTTCCACAATCCACTATCATTGGCTATACTGGATGGGATTTCTGAAAGCTGAAGTCAAAGTACTTTGAGAGCCAAAGGCTCCCTACCCTGGCTGTAGCAGGTGATCTGAAATTAACTTCCTTTGCGTTTTGTGGGATTTACTTCCAGACAAAGAGGTATAGGATTGCCACCTCAGTGAATGAGGGATCTCAGGCTTTTTCTGAGTTGCTGACAGTTAACTATTCCCAACCATTGTGGTTTCTTCAACAGAAAGAACATAGTACCTCATGAATATCGGAAGCACTTCCCTCTCCAAATGAAAGACCACAGCTCCCATGATGTGCTCCTCCTTTGCACAGCTTGTCATGCTATCTCCAATTACTATGATAACCATCTCAAGCAGCAGCTAGCTGAGGAGTTTGGTGCCCCCATTGGTTGTGAGGAAGGGGTCCGCCTCCTTGAAGATCCCATTCGCAGGCAGGTCCGTTCAGCGGCCAGAGCTCTTTTGAATGCAGATAATCTGCCTAGTGCCAGGAAAGAGGAATTGTTACAAGTGATCAAGGATTATTTTGAGTCTGCAGACATTTCCCCAGAAATGCTGCAGGAAGCTGCTGGACTAGAAACCAGGTATGTTCCTTGGATATTCCCCTTTCTCTCTGTCTCCTGCCTTAAAACATTGTTCAGGGCTCTTGCTAACCAGTCATGCCTTTTTCCAGGGTACTCTATTTTATCTTTCTTGCTTCCAAAATGTTCAGCAGCAGTCTATGTGTACCGAACATCCTCAACTTGCATTGTTTTAGAGCTTTTCTCTTTTAGGTGCTTTTTCTAAACTCTTTTGTGCTTCTTCAAACCTTTGTCTTCCCCCAAACCTACTGATCGTTTTATCTCATGCACAAATTGTTTGTTTTGACTACATAGGAATACACACTTGGTGAACTTAACTTGCTCAGAGTATAGGAATTGCTTTATTTGGCTACAAGTTGACTTTACTCTCATAGCTTTCCCCATGGAGGCTTGATCTTTTAAGGAAGGTCATAATTTTGTTCACAAAGCTTTTCCTTGGCCCTATGACAGAACTTCAGTCTTTCTGGCTTATGACATAGTCATGAGTGTCAATTTTTAGTATATTCAAAACTCTAGAATTATGCTCTGGGTAATTTGAATGGGCTTGTGGATAGGAAGCCAAAACCCAATGGTCCATTATGTGCTTTGGCACTCCAAGAGACCCTATGCTTATCTGAATCTAAGTTTTGTTTATATCCTTTTAGGATTTTTAATGAGAGCTATATGCCACATGGCCTGAAAGTAGTGCACCGTTTTGCTAAAGGGGGGCTGCTCTCCCTCATGCAGCTGGAGCGGCGCTGGCGTCAACACTTCTTGGATGTTATGCAGCCCAAATATCTTCCCGAGCAGTGGTCTGTGGATCACAATCATGACAAGCTGATCCGAAAGTATGGAGAAGATTTTGAGATTGAACTCTGTTAAAGATTTATGCTTCCAAATCGCTACTGACTAGACAGACTGGCGATGACCTTGGAAAAGATAACCTGAGGGGTCTCCTTTGGACTTCCATATTGACTGGGCAAAATCCTGCTCAAAATATCTCGTTCCTTTGGAAACTAATACCGGTATTAACTGAAAACACTGTTGTAGAGAGAAATGTTTTATTTTTTAAGCAAACTTTTAATTATGAATTGAATGGATTCTGAGTCTACAAGCCATATCTGTGGTGGGAGCAAGAATGAGTAAAACATTTTGTTGCCATGTAACAGGTAAATCACTTCTGATCCCAGGCATCATAGCGGACTGAAATCTTCCTCTTTTAATTTTCTTTGTGGACTATGGATATAACAGAGTATAATGGTACTGGGTAATATGCTGGATTCAATGCTGCTGGGGTCAGCATCCCAGACCTATGCACTACAGAACCCATCCATTTAGGGTCAAACACTGCTCAAGCTGGTTGACAGTGTGGCATTGGGGAAGTGATGGATTTCGATCGATTTGAAAGCCATTTTTGTGCCAAACCGCTAAACCATCACCATTCCTTTGTTGGCAGGATTAGGCACATGCATATTTGTTATTTTCTGTTAATTGGTTTCATCACTAGAATCATAGACTCATAGAGTTGGAGGAGATCTCGTGGGCCATCCAGTCCAACCCACTGCCAAAAAGCAGGAAAATCACATCCAAAGCACCCCCAACAGATGGCCATCCATCCTCTGTTTAAGAGCCTCCAAAGAAGGAGTCTCCACCATGTTCCGGGGCAGAGAGCTCCACTGCTGAACAGCTCTCACAATTCTTCCTAATGTTCAGGTGGAATTCCCTTTCCTGTAATTTGAAGCCATAGTCTCTAGGGCAGCAGAAAATAAGCTTCCTCCCTCCTCCCTATGACTTCCCCTCACATACAAGGCCATCATGTCTCCTCTCAGCTTTCTCTTCTGCAGGCTAAATATACCCAGCTCTTGAAACCGCTCCTCATAGGGCTTGTTCTCCAGACCCTTGATCATTTTAGTCACCCTCCTCTGGACATATTCCAGCTTGTCAACATCTCTCTTAAATTGTGGTGCTCAGAATTGGACACAGTATTCCAAGTGCGGTCTGACCAAGGCAGAATAGATGGGTAGCATGACTTCCCTGGATCTAGACACTAGACTCCAATTTATGCAGGCCAAAATCCCATTGGCTTTTTTGCCATCTCATAACATGGTTGGCCCATGTTTAACTTGTTGTCCACAAGGACTCCAAGATCTTTTTCACACGTACTGCTGTCGAGCCAGGCGTCCCCCATTCTGTATCTTTGCATTTCTTTTTTTTCTTCTTCTTAGGTGGGGAATCTTGCATTTGTCCCTGTTGAATTTCATTTTGTTAGTTTTGGCTCATCTCTCTCATCTGTTAAGATCATTTTTAATTCTGTTCCTATCTTCTGGAGTATTAGCTATCCCTTCCAATTTGGTGTCATCTGCAAACTTGATGACCATGCCTTCTAATCCTTCATCTAAGACTTCTAAGTCATTAATAAAGATGTTGAATAGAACCGGGACCAGGACGAAACCCTGCAGCACTCCCCTTATCACTTCTTTCCAGGATGAAGAAGACACATTGGTGAGAACCCTCTGGGTTTGTTCACTTAACCAATTACAGATCCACTGTCAAGGACAGAACGCCACAAGATTCAAAGTAACAGAGTTTATTAGATTACAGAACTCAAAAATGCCCGTAAAACACAAGGGCCAGGCAGTTTTTGCCTTTAGGAGCAAAAAGGGGCAAAAGTAAATGTTCAAAAGATAAACCGGATTAAACCGGAGTTTAATCCGGGTAAAAACAAAACTGCTTGCTTCAGCCTGGGTATAAACGAACGAAAGCCAAGGAACAAAAGATACAAAGAATGCAACTAATTGGCAGCAGATTCCTCTCTGCTGCCAACACTGTGCTTAGAGTAACTTGCGTCGCTCCCCCACACACACAGCAGACAGGATCTCCAACACGAGTAAATCAGCCAAGGATTGTAGCAGTTGAGTAGACCAGTTCCGTTCCGTAGATCAAAGCCAGAAGCAGACGTTTGTAGTTTTTTCCAAGTCCAAGAAGGGGGGAAGACAAGCCGTGGTCAGTTCAGTCCGAGTTCTCAAAGCAGGAGATGGCGTCCGTCAAGAAGACGACGGAAGGTCAAGCTAATAAGAGTAAGCACAGGTTTGCACAAACAAATGCCCACACAATCCCTCCCGCCGTCTGACCCTGGATTCCAATCAACTTACGTCACAGCACAGGAAAGCACACAAGTCTTCAGGGAAGCGTCCCACACACACACGGATCCCAAGCGTTTGCCCAGATTACCTTGCCCAACGCAATTTGCAATTGCTCTCAAGCCCCATTTTATGCCAGTTACAAATCTTCATCACTGTCAGCTGTCCTCCTTAACCCGGGCGTTTCCTCATCACTTTCCTCGTCAGAGCTGGAACACCTCTGACTACGCCCAACAGCATCTCCAGCTGTGGATCCCGTCCCATCCCTCCAGCTAAACCATGGGTCTAATCCTGAAGGTCCCCATTCATCTTCTGTCCCATCATGGCCAGTGGCACCCACTTCCTCCCTTACCCGAGTCCAATCCATCTCATCCTCCTCTGAGCTAACCAGCCCCTCCTCCATTCTCTCCGTAAACCCTTCGAAAGACTCCTCGTCAGATGGTGCTGCAAATATGTCTCGCAGTCTTTTTCTCTCTCGCTCCTCGAGAGTATCTGACTCTCGAGGAGTCTTACGCCCACGTCTGTCAGTAACAGAGCCATGAGGCTCAATCATAACACTATCCCCTCTCACAAAGGCCTCCTCCCCCGATGGCGGAGAAGTGGCAGTGATACCCTCCGCTATAGCACCACGACGACTAGAGGTATCAAGTTTCAACAGCGAACGATGAAAGACTGGATGGACCTTTAAACTAGACGGTAAACGCAAACGAAACGCAACAGAAGAAATCTTTTTAACGATAGGAAAGGGACCCAAATACCGAGGCGCAAACTTTCCCCCAGCCTGTTTAATATGTTTGGAAGATAACCACACCAAATCCCCTTCTTCCAACTCCTCCCCTGCCTGCCTGTGGCGGTCAGCCTGAGTCTTCTGCGTTGCCTTAGCTTCCAACAGTAAGCGACGGGCAACATCATGCAATGCAGCCATTTCCGAAGAGCGGTACACAGGGTCCGAAGAGACCACATTGGTCGACGGCGCCACACCTCCCCGTGGGTGAAAACCATAAGTTAGCTCAAATGGCGTATGCTGACTAGACGTGTGCACCGCATTGTTGTAAGCAAATTCCGCCACCGGTAACCACTTTACCCAAGCCGTGGGTTGATCTAAACAAAAACAACGCAGATACTGCTCTAAGAGCCCATTAACCCGTTCCGACTGTCCATCCGTTTGCGGATGGAAAGCTGAAGACACGTTTAACTTAGTCCCCAAACACTCATGGAAGTGTTTCCAAAAGCGTGACACAAATTGCGGAGCCCTATCTGAAATAATCACCTCGGGTGCTCCGTGCAAACGATAGATGTGCTTTGTAAATAGTAAGGCCAACGTAGGGGCCGCCGGAATGGTTGAACAAGGAATAAAATGAGCCAGTTTACTAAATAAATCCACCACCACCCAAATACAAGTATAACCCCCAGACTTAGGCAAATCTGAAATAAAATCCATGGAAATGATTTGCCATGGCCTCTCCGGAACAGGTAAAGACGATAACAACCCTCTAGGGCGCCCAACAGGCGTCTTACTCTGCTGACAAACGGCGCAGCTGTCACAAAAGCGCAGAATGTCTTGCCGCATCTTTGGCCACCAGTAGCTCCTGGTGATAAGCTGTACGGTCTTGAACCTGCCAAAGTGCCCAGCCATGGGTTCGTCATGGTGGGCTCTAATCACCTCCAACCTGAGGGTCCCTACTGGTACGTAAACCTGCCCCCTACGCACCAATACCCCGTCTTGATCCTGGAGATGCGGCAGTATGGTACGGTTACCTGCAGAGAGCAGCATCAGTTGCTCCTGAGTCCACACATCATCCTTCTGAGCCTCAAGGATCTGGTCATGTAACCCAAGCTCATTATCTACAACACACAGAGAGGCAGTAGGCAAGATGGTCTGACATACTACCTGCTCATTGGTCTTAAATTCCGGCTTGCGGGATAAAGCATCGGCCCGCAAGTTTGCCTTCCCCTCCACGAACTGCACCTTGAAGTTAAACCTGGAGAAAAACAAAGCCCAGCGGATTTGACGCTGGTTTAACTTCTTTGCTGTTTGCAAGTGCTCTAAGTTCTTGTGATCAGATCTGACCACGATCTGGTGCCGTGCCCCTTCAAGCCAGTGCCGCCACACCTCAAACGCCACCTTAATCGCCAACAACTCCTTCTCCCATATGGTGTAGTTCTGCTCGAAGGGTGTTAGTTGCCGCGAGTAAAATCCACAGGGACGCAAGGTCCCTGAGGAATCCTTCTGAGACAATACAGCCCCCAACGCGTAGCTAGAAGCGTCCGCTTCTACCACGAACGGTCTGTCAACATCAGGATGGGTTAGTATGTTGTCCGATTGAAAACTAGACTTTAGTTGTAGAAACGCCTCGTGAGCTTCCCGCCCCCACACAAATGGCTGTTTCTTGCGCAGAAGCTGCGTCAAAGGTACCGTGAGCTTTGCAAAATTCGGAATAAACTCCCGGTAGTAATTAGCGAAACCCAAGAACCTTTGTACATCCTTCTTAGTCTTCAGCTCCTGCCATGAGTTGACGGCGTCAACCTTATGTGGGTCCATTTTAAGTTCCCTACCTGACACTACATGACCTAGGAACTCCACTTCAGGCACATGAAAGACGCACTTGGAAGCCTTGGCGAAAAGCCCATTAGCCCGCAGTCGGTGCAGAACCTGCTTGACATGTTGACGATGTTCTTTCTCGTCCTTAGAAAAAATCAAGATATCATCCAAATAAATCACTAAAAATTGGTCAATTAGGTCCCTGAACACATCGTTCATGAACCTCTGGAATACCGCAGGAGCATTACAAAGCCCAAAAGGCATGACTCGGAACTCGTGGCATCCGAAACACGTGTTAAATGCCGTCTTCCATTCATCCCCTTCCCGTATACGGATTAAGTTATAGGCCCCCCGCAGGTCAAGCTTGGTAAAGACCTTAGCCCCTTGCACCCTTGATAACAGTTCCGAGATTAAAGGCAGCGGGTACCTATCCCGAATGGTGTATTTGTTTAGGATCCGATAATCGCAGACCAACCTAAGTTCCCCAGTCTTTTTGGCTACAAAGAATACCGGTGCCGCAGTTGGAGAACTAGATGGGCGAATAAACCCCTTGGCTAAATTTTCATCTAGAAACTCCCGCAAAGCTTGCCTTTCCGGTACAGTCAAGGCATACAGCCTCCCTGCTGGCAGTTTCGCACCTTCTGCCAACTTGATGGCGCAATCATATGGCCTGTGCGGTGGTAATTTGTCCGCTTCTCTTTTACAAAATACATCAGAGAACTCCCCATACTCAGCAGGCACTCCCTCCATATCAGAATGAGTAACATTTAGAGTGCAACAATCCTGCCTCTTTAAGATCACTTTACGTGTTGCCCAATCTACATGTGGGTTTACTACAGCTAGCCAATCCATCCCCAGGATCACATCATATCTAGGCAAGCTCGTAATATCCCACACAAACGTTCCCGTTACTCCCTGCACCTCCCACGTTACTGCTGAGGTTTCATGGTTAACCACCCCAGTCTCCAGCAGTCTCCCATCTGCTCCTTCCACCCACACGTCGCATGCCTTGCGCACTCTAGGAATGCCATGCTTCTTAGCAAACTCAATATCTACATAGGAGACCGTAGCCCCTGAGTCCAGCAGTGCCAAAGTAGAAACAAGTTCCCTTCCCCCAACAGATAATGTAATGGGTACGAAAACATGCTTCCTCCCCTCAGTTGACTGCTTGAGGAGCCCTAGTGCGTTGGACTCACGTCGCACTAGGGCTGGCCTTTTCCCGAAAGCTGGGAAGGTTTCACATTACAATTTTTGGCAAAATGCCCAGCATTCCCACAGTACAAACACAAGCCCAGCTGCCTCCTACGGCTCTTTTCCTCTGTAGACAGCTTTTTAAAGACCCCAAGCTCCATGGGCTCTTCCCCCATCACCACAGGTGCCCTGGTTACATGCATGGGTGGCGCACACATTGCTTTTGAGTGTTTACGAGCCTCGAACCTTGCGTCTAAACGCAGCACCTTAGCTACTAAGGCGTCCCAGCTTTCAGCCGGCTCCAAGCGTGCTAATTCATCCTGGAGCATATCACTTAACCCGGCAGTAAATAAAAGCATGAATGCATTTTCCCCCCAATCCAGCTGGTGGCGATACAGGTTAAACTTATTTAAGTAATCCAAAACAGTCCCCTTTCCCTGTTTCAACCGATACAGAGCCCACCCAGCGTTCTCCGTGCGGAGAGGATCCCCAAAAGTATCAGTTAACAACTTTTTGAAATTATTCAAATTGTCCTTGACTGGGTCATTTCCCAAAATTAAATTAGTGGCCCATTGTCCTGCGGGACCGGTCAACAAACTCAAAATAAAGGCCACCTTGCTAGTGTCTGTAGGAAAAGCATGAGCACTGAGCTGAGAAAAATAAAGCTCCACTTGTGCCAAAAAGGTTGGCAACTTGCACCTGGTTCCGTCAAAGCGTTCAGGAGTCAAAACATGTCCTTTCACAGCCTGAGCTGTTTGGATAACGGTAAAAGCCGTTTGCAATTGGTCTACTTTGGCCCTTAACTCATCCATCGTCTTCCTGACGGGTTTATTGCTGCAATAAACTTTTTATGGCGTTGGGCAATCTGTCAAGGACAGAACGCCACAAGATTCAAAGTAACAGAGTTTATTAGATTACAGAACTCAAAAATGCCCGTAAAACACAAGGGCCAGGCAGTTTTTGCCTTTAGGAGCAAAAAGGGGCAAAAGTAAATGTTCAAAAGATAAACCGGATTAAACCGGAGTTTAATCCGGGTAAAAACAAAACTGCTTGCTTCAGCCTGGGTATAAACGAACGAAAGCCAAGGAACAAAAGATACAAAGAATGCAACTAATTGGCAGCAGATTCCTCTCTGCTGCCAACACTGTGCTTAGAGTAACTTGCGTCGCTCCCCCACACACACAGCAGACAGGATCTCCAACACGAGTAAATCAGCCAAGGATTGTAGCAGTTGAGTAGACCAGTTCCGTTCCGTAGATCAAAGCCAGAAGCAGACGTTTGTAGTTTTTTCCAAGTCCAAGAAGGGGGGAAGACAAGCCGTGGTCAGTTCAGTCCGAGTTCTCAAAGCAGGAGATGGCGTCCGTCAAGAAGACGACGGAAGGTCAAGCTAATAAGAGTAAGCACAGGTTTGCACAAACAAATGCCCACACAATCCCTCCCGCCGTCTGACCCTGGATTCCAATCAACTTACGTCACAGCACAGGAAAGCACACAAGTCTTCAGGGAAGCGTCCCACACACACACGGATCCCAAGCGTTTGCCCAGATTACCTTGCCCAACGCAATTTGCAATTGCTCTCAAGCCCCATTTTATGCCAGTTACAAATCTTCATCACTGTCAGCTGTCCTCCTTAACCCGGGCGTTTCCTCATCACTTTCCTCGTCAGAGCTGGAACACCTCTGACTACGCCCAACAGCATCTCCAGCTGTGGATCCCGTCCCATCCCTCCAGCTAAACCATGGGTCTAATCCTGAAGGTCCCCATTCATCTTCTGTCCCATCATGGCCAGTGGCACCCACTTCCTCCCTTACCCGAGTCCAATCCATCTCATCCTCCTCTGAGCTAACCAGCCCCTCCTCCATTCTCTCCGTAAACCCTTCGAAAGACTCCTCGTCAGATGGTGCTGCAAATATGTCTCGCAGTCTTTTTCTCTCTCGCTCCTCGAGAGTATCTGACTCTCGAGGAGTCTTACGCCCACGTCTGTCAGTAACAGAGCCATGAGGCTCAATCATAACATCCACCTAACTGTAGTTTTGCCTAGCCCACATTTGACTAGTTTCTTTGCCAGAAGGTCATGGAGGACTTTGCTGAAATCCAGATATGCTACATCCACAGTGTTCCCTGCATCTACCCAGTTTGTAACTCTATTGAAAAAAGAGATCAGATTAGTCTGGCATGACTTGTTTTTGATAAATCCATGTTAATTATTAGCGCCGACCATATTCATTTCTAAGTGTTTGCAGACCACTTTCTTAATGATTATTTCCAGAATCTTGCCTGCTATTGATATGAAGCTAACTGGACAGTAATTGTTTGGGTTGTCCTTTTTTTACTTCTTAAAGATTGGGACCATATTTGCCCTTCTCCAATCTGCTGGGACTTCTCCCGTTCTCCAAGAACTTTCAAAGATGATTGCCAGTGGTTCTGAAATAACGTCCACTAGTTCCTTCAATACTCTTGGATGTAGTTGATCCAAATTGAATTCGTTTAGAGCAGCCAAGTATTCCTGGATGACTTATTTCCCTATTTGGGGTTGGATTTCCCCTAATCCTTTGTCCACTCCATGTTGCTGAGGTTGAGGATGGTTTTCTTTTTGTGAGAAGACTGAGGCAAAGAAGGCATTAAGTAGTCCCACCTTTTCCCTATCCCCTGTCAGCATCTTCTCCTCGCAGAGACCCTATCACCTTGTTCTTCTTTTTTCCTCCGACGTAAGCAAAGAAGCCCTTTTTATTGTTTTTAATGTCTCTGGCAAGCCTGAGCTCATTTTGCGCTTTAGCCTTGTGAACCCTTTCTCTACAGGAGTTGGATATTCGTTTGAATTCTTCTTTGATGATTTCTCTCCCTTTCTACTTCTTGTGCATGTCTCTTTTGAGTCTTAGCCCAGTTAGAAATTTTTTGGACATCCATTCTGGCTTCTTTGCACTTGTCATGTATTTTCTCTTTATTGGCACTGTTTGCAATTACGCCTTGAATATTTCACTCTTGAAAACCTCCCATCCATTCTTAACTCCTTTGTCTTTTAGTATTGACATCCATGGAATGCCGCACAGTATTTCCTTCATTTTTTGGAAGTCAGCTCTCCTAAAATCCAGAATGCGGGTTTCACTTGTCTTCGTTTTGGTCTTCCTTTGTAGAGCAAACTACAGGAGCACATGGTCACTTGCCCCTAAGGATCCAACCACTTTGACTGTATTGATCAGGTCTTCCACATTTGTTAGGATGCGATCGAGAGGAGCCGATCTCCTTTGTTGCCTTTTCTACCTTCTGGACCATAAAATTGTCTGTAAAGCAAGCAAGGAATTTGTTGCACTACAGAAAAGATATTGTCTGTCTTCGCTTTATCCAGCTTTGGCTTTTCCAGACCTCATACAATGATCAGGAGAGCAGGAATGTGTTTGTTGGTCCTACCTGGTCCCACCCCATCCTCTTCATATGTTTTTGCTTTTGGGATACAAATATCAATCATGAGTTTCATACTCTTTGATTGGAATTCTGCTGTTATAGTACACTGAGATCATGTGATGGTGGCAGCAGATGGAAGAAGGCCACAGGCACTCTGGTCATTCAGGAAATAAGGCAGTCCAACAGGGGCATCTCAGATTTTGGATTTTGTCTTCCTTTCCTTACTGCCACGGCAGTACCCTGGTAAAATTACAACTGCTAGTGTAGCACTAAAACAAGATTCTAGTATTTGTGTGCAGACTTCCAGTGCAATTGAGAATCCTGAGTGCAGAAGTGCATAAAGAGGCACATGGTTAAAACAAGCAGAACAAATTATGTTCCAGTATTGGAAGCAGTGGGCCCTCAGCAGAGTGAATAAAACCAGCTAGTGCACCTTTTCTTTTGTATGAATCTCATGAAGATTCAAAAACCAAAATAATGGTCCTCTCTCCAGAGATTATCTTTCTCAAAAAGTGGCATAGATTTATGCTATCAACAATCTTTATTCAAGGTTTCCACCTTGAATACAGCATTGATAAAGGAGATTCTTTTGTTTTGCACTGTTGCTGCTGAACTTTTATAAAGACGTAATAAAATAATATTTTACTGCCTTGGGATAAGTTGCTGACATGTGCCCTTTCACATCTTGGTGAGAAATGTTGACAAGAGCTCACTGGAATGATATACTCTTATTTACTTGAATCTAATACATATCTGTTTTGGCTCATTCCCCTTGCCAAAATTAGGGTGCACATTTACATAATACAGTAATCTTAGTGCTGAACCAAAGCAATAGGGAAAGCTGCTTCAGAAGCACCTGGAATTCTATTTGAGGGGTGTCATCTATAATGTAATTGTAATAGATCAATGCTATGTAATCCTGGGATTTGTAGTTCGGTGAGGCATCCACATTCTTTGACAGAGAAGGCTCAAGGTCTTGTAAAACTACTGCCCTTGTGATTTCATGGCATTGAACCAAGGCAGTGAAAGTGGATTCATTCTACAGCAGTGGTTCTCAACTTGTGGGATCCTCGGATGTTTTGGCCTTCAACTCTCAGAAATCCTAACAGCTGCTAAACTGGCTGGGATTTCTGGGAGTTGTAGGTCAAAACATCTGGGGACACACAGGTTGAGAACCACTGTTCTACAGCATAGATGCACCCCAAGGTATTCTTTGCTATTGCTGGAAGCTTTGGTGCTTTTAACACTTTTGTTTTTAAAGAAGGAATTCTAAGCATGCAGCAATGGTAATTGCCATATTACAAAGAGTGCACCTTTTGCTGCTGCTGTGTTACATTCGTCAGTAAATGCTTTTTTGGTTTCAGGGTTTTGAAAATTGGAGTGCACATTAGATTCAATGGCACATTAGACTCAAGAAAATACGGGTAACCTATCTAGGTCCGAATACTTTGATGAGTCTTCCACAGATTGGAAGTAAGGATCAATATGATGGAAGATTGCTTACAAAGTAAACATATACAGGTTTACTTCTAGCATGTCAGGGTGATGATTAGACCTTCCACAACCTTTCTAAGGATACAAGGAAGGGCCTTTTTGGTTGCTTCTCTCAGATTGTAGAACTTTATTTCAAATGATACTGGGCTGGCACATTTGAGTAGGAAAATATTTCTTGAATTATGCAGGAAAGTGACTGCTGCTGAGGAAGGGGCTTTTAATGGATAGTTCTCTACTTTCCCCTTGTTTGATGTGTTTTTAAAATTGCTTCAATGTGTTTTTTTAAATATGATTTATTTAACTGTACTTTAGTACTGAAACTTACTGTGGTTACAATTGTATTAGTTTTTAATAATATTTGAAGATGCTCTTGAGTTCCAGTCCTGGGAGAAAAGTGAGATATAATTTTAAATGGGAGATCTTTCAATCCTGGGAGCCTTAACCTGTAATCTAAAGTGATACAGCCTAGAAATACACAAATGTTGACAATGTGTTCAGGTTGAAATTTTATTGGAGACACAGGGAAGAAGTGAAGACAAACTGTCCAGTCAGTCATATCTGGTTTAAATATAACAATCCATAAGAAGGGGGGGGGGGGGTCATCTCTCAAGTGGGAAGGTCTGTGGTATGTGAAAAGTCTCCTGTGTTATAGCTGATTTTAGATAAGAAATAATAGCTAAGACATTTAAAGTTGCAAGTTCATCCCTGCAACTGGAGATTCATTATCAGTAGGCAACTGATGGGAGAAAGTGCAGGACAACAAACCTTCCTAGACCCAACAGTCCAGCTTTGTTCAGACCCCAGCTTCCATCCCAACCAGAGAAAGTGAGAAAATAGCAAAGTCAAGACCTTGTTGCAGTGCTGACTGCAAAACCTGGATAGTGTTGTGATGGAAGAGTCTGTGGCATTAGGGGTTGGCATCACATCCATGGCATCTGGTACATGGTTACATCCCCTGAAGCTAAACTGACTTCATGTTCTAATTTAAATTTACAGCCCTTAGTTTTGTATTAGTACTTTTGACATGGATGCCAGCGGGCATAGATTTGAGCACATGTTTTGATGATGCCACTAAAGTGGCTACTCTGTTTAGCTATTCTGCAAGATTAGCTGTATTTATGTCAGCCATTTTGCATAGAATTCTGAGCTAGGCTGGGGAAAATCTCCTTTCTCTACTTCAGGGTTTCTTAACCGTTAGTGGGAATAGAAGGTGATTGGGAGCCTAGCATTGCTAATGCTGAGGCTGCTATTCAGTCAGGAGGAAAGCAGTGGACCTTATCAGTTGTCTGGCATGTTGATTGTGTACCCGATAAACTGAGTACACTTGATATTTGAAGCGTGCCACATTCATACAAGTTCTCCGCTCAGAGGCTGTGTTGATAGCATCTGATAAGTCTTCCACAAAGAGAACTGCAGTAAGCGATCTTCCAGGGCAGGTGAAATGGGGAGAAATGGCTTTTGAAGTCAACCAACTTGACAGGGGAATTGTGAAGTCCAGTTCATATTTATAAACCTTAGGGATTTTTTTAAAAATGTGTTGTTTCCTGTTCCTGCTTGTCACGGATACAGGTTAAGTACATCAAGATGTTTGTCCATTTGGAAATTTTCAAATAAAAATTCAGTTCAAAAATGATGCATCACAGTTATTTTATTTCTCTGTCTTGGTGTTTAATTCAAATTGTGTTTTGGTGAGGGATATTTGAGCATAGATATTCCCTCAACTGCAGCCCTCTCTGCCATGTCCTATGCCCTTCCTATGGGTCTCTCTCGAGCAGCTTTTTAAAGCCAGAAATAGGAGTTAGCAAATTGGCCTGTGCCACTCTTTACATTGTTTACTCATAACTACATCTTATTCTGTTTCCCCAATGATCTTTATTTTAAAGCAACATGTCATTATTTATCTTAATGCATCTTTCAAAATAAGCATTTAATAGAATCATATTGAAAGTGTTGAAAGAAACAGCTTGAGCACTTGTTCTTAGGATAACATATCTTAGATAAGAGGGATTAGAATCTGTTGTCTTCCTTTCCTGATTACTTTTTCTTCTTCTATCCCAAAAGCATCTTAGGCTGAGAAAATTGTCAGTGAGGTTTAATTAAGTGACTACCCTCTGTTGTAACAGAAAAACTGGCCTAGACTGAACTCCTCTGCTCTTTTCCCATTTGCTCTTTGATGCGTGAACACATGCCACAACATGTCTCCTTCCCAAATTTTTATTTTTTTTAATTAGTTTAGATAGACCCAGACTATTGCTACCAAGAATGTATTTCCTTAATAAGTCTTTGTCCTGTTGAGGATTCTATTTATTTTTCTGACTGCAATTTAATTCTTTCAAACTCGCCATCCTAAGATGGGCACCTCCACTGGCACAGGAGTAAAAGACTGGAGTAAACTGGCTTTTCATTCCAATAATAATCTCTCATAATCAATCTCGTCTAATAAAAAGGGGCCATATGGGCCACCTAGTCCAACCCCTGCCATACAGGAATATGTAACTAAAGCATTATCGGAAGATTATCATCCCACCCCTGTTTAAAGACCTTCACTTCCAAATGTAGTGTATTCCATAAACAGTGGAAATTCTATGCATTCTTACAGCAAGTTGTTGCTAATATTTAAGTGGAATCACTTGTAATTTGAATCCATTGGTTCATGCTCTAGTCTCTGGAGCAGCAGAAAACAAACTCACCCCATCTTCTAAAGGATAGCCCTTTAGGTACTTCAAGATATTGTGTCACCTATCAGTCTTCTCCAAGCAAAACATAACCAATTCCCTAATACTATTTCTGAACTATATTGACACAAAGCTTGTATTTCATATTTTCTGATTGTTTTAGCCAAAAATTTGTTACAGTTCTCAGAAAAGTAGGAAAACTTAGGAATAGCTATGTTCCAATGGGCTTATTAGTTTGGGAATGCAGAACAGAATAATTCACACCAGAATTTGCAAATTTTGAGTTCATTAAACATTCTGTTCATTAAACAGCCCCCAGTGGCACAGTGGATTAAACCGCTGAACTGCTAGACTTGATGACTGAAAGGTTGGTGGTTTGAATCCGGGAAGCGGGGTGAGCTCCCGCTGTTAGCTGCAGCTTCTATCAGCTGAACAGTTCAAAAACATGCAAATGTGAGTAGTTCAATAGGTACCGCTCCGACAGGAAGGTAACGGTGCTCCATGCAATCATGCTGACCACATGACCTTGGACAATGCTGGCTCTTTGGCTTAGAAATGGAGATGAGCACCAACCCTCAGAGTTGGACACAATTAGACTTAATGTCAGAGGATAACCTTTACCTTTTCCTAAACATTCTTACAAGTTTAGAAAGTTTCCACAAGAAAACTATAATGGCAGTGTTTGTCTATATATGTGTTTCATCAGACGTCCTCCAATGCACAAACAGCCACATGATTTCTAATTTCTGTCTGCTTTCCACATTCATGGGGATTAGGAATGCAGGATTCCTGCAGAAGCAGAAAAACTGTGGATATCATGATAGGTGCCCTTCCGGTGGTGCTGAACGGCTACTCCTTGCCATTAGTTAGGCTAGCAGTTTTTGACTTGAGTTGCAGTCCAGTACGTGGAGGGTGAAAAATATCCCGGTCCTACTTGACTGCTTTCTGTCATTCAAAGTCAGTGGATGAACCAGTGTGGAGCAAAAGGGAAGAGAATATTCTCATATAGAGAATATGGACTGTGAAAAGAGGATCCCAGCTCAAGGAGTGCTGTGAAGGGGAGCCTATGGGGGGAAAGGAGATAAATGAATACTTTTTTCCTGATAGAATACAGATGCCATAGACATAGAGAAAAGCTGTACTAGAGATAGGGCAGGAGCTCAAGGACTGGAACTGCGGGGCTAGTCTGGAGAGGGGATCTGTTACAGGAACTATTTCCTGAAATTATTGTGTAGGCTAACTTTTTCTTCCTTCTTACAATATTAGTTCATTGTTTGTTTCTCTCTGAGGAACATAATGCCAGTGCATCACTAGATGGCAGAATAATCCAATGAATACGAAGAAAAGACAAACTGGAAAAAGATGGGGGTAAGGCTACTGTGCAGTTTAAGCCAAATTAATGGTAGATATTATTTCTCTGCTTCTGTCAATGTACCTCTTTGTTGTAGATCTTGAGGATGATTTTCTAGAACCGGATTTTTTTGCTCTTCTTCTATTATGTTGGACTTCAACTCCTATTCACTACGTTACAAGGAATCATGGCAGTTGTAATCCAATACATTCTGGAGGGTGCCAGGTGAGGCAGGATGGTAGTATTGGAGACTTAACTGCAATTGACTTTCAGTAAAACAAAATGGGTATGGTCTTTGACTGATGTCACAGTTTATGACCGCTTTGAAAAGCAATTCTGGACATGCAATTTAACATGATCATCTTTTATTTGTACCTTGCCTCTCACTTCTGCTCTATGCCATTCCCTGAAGGCACAGCTCTAAAATGTGACTTTAAAATAAGTGAAATAAATGAGTAGACATTTATAGTCTGCTTTCTGATTTTGTGCACAACAAAACTGCTCTCAATAGTGACATTCATTTAGACATTCATCACTAAAACATTAACAAGACATTATTAATACAATCAGGACATAATCAACCCCCCAAAAGCAGTAGCAGGGAAAAATAATAAAAAAGCTAATGTAAAACTCCAAATTACTCATAGAACTCATAAAAATAACAAAGCTAAACAAGACCATAGATCATAAGCCAGTGCTCAAAAGCCTTAGTGAGTAGAACAGTTTTAAGTTGGCAAATAAACTATGCTTGCACCGTCTGCAGCACTGTTTATTAATTAAAATGTCTCGTTGGCAGAAGGACCTTTATTTACTTCCTCTCATTAAAGTCCCTGCACTGCCTCCCTGCATCAAATCTGCATCTTAAGAACTGACAGGCAATTTTTTCTCCCAGGCAAGGAGGCTCTTCATTTCTACTCTTAGTAGCAAACCCTAGCCCTGACGTCTGGCACCCCAAGACTTTGCCTCTTCTCTACGTCCTTTCATGCCTAGTCCACCTGCAACAGAGTCTGGAAACACATGGAGGAAGGAGATCCAGTTTTGGAAGCGGAGTACCCTAAATTGCACCATAACTCCCATCTCAACTGTGACTGCTTCTCGGATGGGCTAGTGCCTCCTCCAGATTAATCATTCTGTTTTGTCACATGTTAGTTAATATTCTTTTAGTGATATATGTAGATGTAAGTTGTGCTATGCATGGAGAGTATTTTTTTGGGGCAACACACAATGGCTGTATCCAGTTGACAGTAGAATAAGGAGAGTTGTGCATGTGGGACCATTGCACAGGGAAGGGAAGAAATGTGATGTGCTGCCTTTGCACAATAAGCTATTAACACAGAAACCTTTGATTCACCTATGTTGCAGTATGTTGACAGTTAGTAGAGGAATTGTATAACATAAATATACTGGCAGATATTTATTCTATGCAAAAGGTATAGGATCTTAGCCTGTGGTGGCACTGAGGGGCCAAAGGTTTCATTTAATGAAATCGACAAGCCCCACCCCAATATATCTTAAAACATAGCAGTAAAACAATCCCAAACTCAAAGGAATCCAGCCTCTCTTTTCTAAAATTCAGGATCTGAAGCATGACCCAGTTTAAACAGACACTCTCGAGGAACAAGTAATGGAGATTTATAGTCAAATGCACAAAAGTGATAGTAAAGGTCCAGCAGAAATTGTTCAGGTTGGGTCTCCTGGATAAATTTGAGGACTTCTAGAAGACTGTCAGTGAAATGGTGAATAGCGATTTCAACACTTTAGGGCAGTGATTCCCAAAGTGGGCACTACCTCCCCCTGGTGGGGGCTGCAGCGATCCAAGGGGGCGGTGATGTCACCTATTAGGAGACAGGGCGGGCCCAGGGGAGGGGTGGGGCTTCTTCCCAAGTGCCGGAGACAGGGCTGAGAACTTGAGGCGTCTGTTAGGACACAGGGGGCGGAGCTAGAGGAGTGGGTGTGGCTTCTTCCCAAGAGCCCAAGACAGGGCTGAGAATCTATCTATACCTCTCCTGAGGCGCCTGTTAGGACACAGAGGGCGGAGCTAGAGAAGAGGGTGGGGCCTCCTTCCAAGAGCCCAAGAGAGGGCTGAGCCTCTCTTGAGAGGCCTTTTAGGACTAAAGGGCGGGCTAGGGGTGGGGGCGGGGCCTCTTCCCAAGAGCACGAGACAGAGCTGAGCCTCTGTATACCTCCCCTGAGGCACTTTTTAGAACATGGGGGTGGGGTAGAGAGGTTCAGCCCCATCAGGCACTTGGGAAGAGGCCCCACCCCCTCCTCTAGCCCCACCCCCTGTGTCCTGGCAGGCACTGCAGGACAGGGATAGAAGCTCAGCCCTGCCTCAGACCTCGTAACTCCGCCCATCCCAATCCTGGCCGCCCATTTGTGGCCCCGCCCACCTTCCCCTCCCAGCCCTGCATCTTGGATTAGGTGAGAGGCTCAGCCCCTCCCTCTTGAGCAGGAGCCACGCCCACCCCTCTAAGCCACGCCCCCTTTCCATGGGGCGCTGAGCAGAGGTGGACCTAGGTAATTTCGCCTAGTAGGCGAACCTAGTAGCCACATGCCCCCCTGAAATTGCGCACCCCCTACATATTGTCGGCAGCAGCAGCGGCTGCGGGGGAGGTGCGCATGCTGCCCGGAAGGCATGGGCCCACCTTCCGGGTGGCGTGCGTGCTCTCCAGCCACTGGAGAGCTCACTCACTGCTGAAAGAGGAAGGCCTCCAGGAAGGCCTCGCTCTTCTTGCAAGACTTTGCAAAACCTCGCGAGACCTCGCTCTTCTCATGAGGCCTTGCGAAACCTCATGAGAAGAGCGAGGTAGTCCTTGTTCTGCGGTGAGCGAGCCAATGGTCCCCACCACCGCCGCCACGGGGGCGCCCTGACGGCGCCCCCGGGGACAATGCACCACAAGTGGGCACTTACTTTGGCCTCCATGTTGGACCGGCCCTGGCGCTGAGTAATATTTTTTCTGGAAAGGGGGCAGTAGGCCAAATAAATTTGGCAACCACTGCTTTAGGGGGTGCTTTCAATTTTCAGTTACACCGAGGGCTTACATTAAGTTAGTCTGAGAGATGTGGCTGCATGAAACAACTGATTCTGAAGATCACAAAAAGAGCAGCAGATGGTTATCCCTGCAGTTCTTCTTATGAGGTGCCATAGTGGTAGGAAGGGAGTGGGGAGAGTGTCTGAGGAATTTTCTGCCTCAGATGTCTTGGGTATCCTTGGGTACTCTGTCTGGTGGTGGGATTTCTATTCTCAGGCGGTATTGGTTGAAGACATTTGCTGCAGGAAACAAAAAACAAGACCGTTCTGTTTCTCTATTCCACATTTAGAATCCATCTGAATTGGCAGTTGAATCTCATGGGTTTGACACTTCTGGGATGCCAGGGGGCAGCAGGATTGGAGGCTTCCATGTCAAATATATTTCAGGTTTGACCCTGAACTTTAAAGGAGCTGCCCAAGGTACCAAATTCTTTCCCCAAATAATTCCAGAATCATTGATAGCTCCATTAATATGAAGAACAGTCCTGGAAGTGGAAAATAGCACTGTGTAACAAAATTTGAAAAAAAAAATCTGTTCTTGGTTTGTGGCAGAGGAGACATCTTGCAACGCTTCCCCTTCACTCTGAGAGGAATGTGGGCAGGGCCAAGCCAGCATTGTCAGATGATTCTCTGATGATGCTCGGCAGGCCCGGTCCAAAAGAAGAAAAGGGGGACAAAAAGCCCCGTGTGAAGAGAACTTATGAGATTTTCATTGAAAAACCATAGCAAAATGTGCTGCAGGATGTCCTGCAAAAACAAAGTTTTTGCAATGTACTAAGCTTTCCCCATGTTTTTATGATAGAACCAATTAAGAAATGACATTTATAACCCAGGAACAAAAATCGTGTTACATGGTGTAATCAACAATGACAAAACAAGACATAATTCACAGTCAGAATAGTGCTGCACACTGTATGCAGGTGGCCACATTTCTTTTTACAGCGGCAAAAAGCTGCAAGTACTTCATAAACAATTTGTAATTTGTAATAGCTGAGAGTGAAACAGAGAGCATCTAGGTGACTTATTACTAAATTGTAATTAGCATTAGACCCAGAATACAAAGAGTCAACCAGTAGAGAATGGAAATATTTATTATCATTAAACTATGAGTCAGATTCAATGTTATAAACTATTCAAATGCTGTATTTTACTATTCTCTCCTTATTTGATTTCAGCCAAAGGTTTGTTGATCGAAATAAAGGCTACTGACTGACCGTATTTTAAGAAAGAGAAAAAATAGGACCAGGAATCATTACTCTTAGGGTTTGCATATATTGCATTACTTTCTCCCTATATCTTTTTGAGCTAAAATATCCTTCCAACATTTTAGAATATTTGAATATTAGAATAAAGAATATTCTTTATTTACATATGCAATGGAGGGGAACCAAATCTCATCAAATTGTCCATATGTTCCTCTCAACTCATATATTTCGATTTACTTGTTAATTTTTCTAGTAGTCCAAATTCTATTTAACCAATTCTGCTGAGTGAGTCTATTGAAAATGTTCCATTGATTTCAGCCCCAGCTGCAATCAGTTTATTATGTTTAAATTCTTTGTTTGATCCAGCAAATATTGCTTATAACAGCAATTCTCCTTGCGGATGTATATTCTGGCTTGGCTCCCCATTGACCATTCAAACCACATATGTTTGAGAGACCCACGTTCAATACATCCCTCCTTCCTCTCTCCTCCCCCATCAAGTTGTGGACATTTTTCGGATAGTTGAAAGTTAGAAAGGAGCATTTATGTCTAACCTTCAGCACATTTTACTTTGCCAAAGCTAAAATATTTATATTTGACCCTGAAATTTCATAAGGGAGGAATAAGGATAATAATAATAATAATAATAATAATAATAATAATAATAATAATAATAGTAATAATACTTTATTTGTATTCCGCCCTATCTCCCTGAGGGGACTCAGGGCAGATTCCAACATTTAGAAATTGCTAGAGGTGCTTACTTTGTTACTCCCACCTGCAGCATCTTGGCCAGTTGCACCAGCAGACCTAATGGTAAGTTCAGCACAGACCTTAAACAGCAAAATGTCTTGAACTGGCCCTCTGTCATAAAGTATATTAAAGGAATTGCTACATAATAGTGATATCCTATCTCTGTTTCCTTCTATTGCAAGACCTGCCATGTTGTGCTTCCTAGGAGGTACCACTCCTACCAAAAAAAAAAAAAAAGGAAGGGAAAGTATATCACAGCTTAGTGTGATCAGGACCCATACACCAAGGGTGCATACTACAAAATTGCAGTACTATGACTCCACTTTAACTGCCATAGCTGCATCCTATGGAATATTGATTTTTTGCAGTTTAGAGAATCTCTGGCTGCAAATTCTCACCAGACCACAAACCCCAGGATTCCATATGATGATGTGACCATGGGTAGTGGAAAGGGGCTATAATTGGGTAGCATGAAAGGGCCCCAAGTTGCTTTGCATATAACATATTCCATGGCTGAAGGATGGAGTACATTAGGCTTAGCTTCCCCAATTTGCCCCTTAGCCCTACATCCTATGCTTGAAGTCTTGCCCTGGCTATATCCTTCCTTTCTTTTGTAGGCTCTCTTCTCTGTTGGAACTTGGATAATGTCAACAAATGCCTCCCTCCTCCTGGATTTCTGACCATTTTCATGGTGCATAAACCCTAGGCACTTGTTTTGAAGTTTTTCAAGTTTTGAAAATTTGATCAGGTAGTCTTGCCCAAGACCTCCTTGGCTTTAAGTAATGTTTGGATCTTATTCTCCTGACATTACCAGGACAGATATTTTAATCTGAAAAAGGACTTCTTGGCATCAGAGTTGTGATATTGCCCATTCCTAGGAGTCATACAGACTGGCATACATTTCTATTTCAAGCAATGCTCAGCCTCATTCCAAATATTTCAGTGCTTCACTAAGAACATATGGCTTGAGTTTTGCCAGGGGAGGGGGGGTGCGGAAAGTAATTTATTATTTTATATAACTGTTCAAGAAGTTTCCAAAAATCTGTCCTTCAGAAAGAAAGCCAAAACCTAAGGAAACTCTCCTTTGCCATAAAAGGCCATGTTTTAAATATCTCAGTGGAATTAAAAAGAATGCTAAGTTGGATTAAAAAAAAAATCATATTAGGAAATATTTCAAAGTCCTGTTGTTACATTTCAAAAAGGAAAAAAAGGAAAATAAACAAACCAACTTATTGCAAATGTGACACTTGCAATAATATTAAGGATTTTGGGCCCCTTTCCACTCCAGCTCTACAGGGATACAGAAACATACAACCTGAATGTATTTGATGTCACCTCATTTTAGAAGCAAAGCAGATTGGACCTAGATTGGAGTCCAGCAGGGATCTCCAGTTGCTTTAGGAAAGACTTCTGCTACTGCTAGTCAGAGGGCTCCTCCAGAATGGATCAAAGCCCTAGGATTTGCAGGGACTCGCCGCTATATTTATCAAGTTTTTCTAAATTACCCACATGACTTTCTTTTTGTCCCATATTTTTCTCATGAAATTCCAGTGTTGGCTACAGTTTTTTATTCCCATTGCAGGGCGTGGTATTTCCCTCCATCCTGGAGGTTTCCAAACCAGGCTGTGGTAAGAATGCCATGTCTGCATCCTACATCTGTTCCTCTGACATATTTTTGTGTGGTCCAAGTGATGATATTTTAAATGTAGGTAATGGCCACCAAAGAAAAAAGAATCTTCAGTCTGGTAACCAACATTTCCTAATGACACAATACACTATGACTGTACAAAAAACTGGGAAAATATAGAAAGTGAGAGAAGGGAAATATAAACAACATATAGGGAACAATTAGATACAGTAGGAAAAAGTAATTATTGCAAACTGTTATAATGCATGAAATCCTAAAGCAGAATGCTCTGGCATTTGCCAGAACTATTGGTTAGTCTGGAGGTATCTGGAGTTGACAATGCTGACTTTGATGGTATATTGTATAAGGTTACGGTATGCAAATGCATCGAAAATCCTGAGAGTTGTAGTTTAGTGAAGCACCAGCAGTCTTGGGCAGAGAAGGCTAAACCCCTTGTAAAACAGCAACTCCCATGATTCCATGGCATTACGCCAAGGTAGTTAGAGTAGTGTCAAACTGCATTAATTGGACAGATGGACCTTAGGAAAATAAAGATACAACTTTCCAAGCTGTGGTAGACCCTTTAACTCAATAGCAGCACTTCAAATTGTGCTTGAAAATGAACTAGTAGTCATTGAAGTTGTTGCATCAGATGAGTTATGTGTTCCCCGTAATAGGCCTGAATAGCAATCTGACCACAGGATTTTCAAACTGCTGCTGTTTTCATACAGTTTTCAGAGACAGCCCCACATGGAGTGCATGACAGTAATCCAAATGTGGAGTTTGATTCCAAATAATAATAATAAAAGAACAATGAGTTATAGGTGGCAGCACATTTTGGCTTGGAGTAGAATTTTATGTGCAGATCAAAACTATCAAAGGTATCAAAATCATTTTGGTACAGGCTTGGAAAATTGCATGTTTGTAGCAAAAGAATGCATACCCTCAGCATGGTCTTTTCTATTCCTATAAAATTTGTTCAGATGGATTTGCATTCTGGAAACAAGCTCCACAAATGAGATGTGATCAAGGTATAGACATAGTAGCCAAATTTAATGCTTTCATAAACAATCACCATAAAATTAAGCAGGGTTCCACTCGTATGCAGGTGGAAGTGTAGCCTTGGAAATTAGCAAATCCAAATATTTCCCCAAAGATTTCTTATTGCCAAAGCCTCCAACTAAATGGTCACCCATCCATTTAATCACAAAGCTACAGAAAACTGGTCAAAGATACTTGGTAACTTCAGGCAGCTGTATTGTGTGATCTGAGAGGGACAGTTCAAATATCACAGAAGACCATCCTCTCAACAACATGATGTGGAATCCTGGAATGCATTTTCCAAATTGAATTCTGTTCATCACTGTCTGCACCCATTTACCGTACAAGTATTGCTGCTGGAAAAGCCATTGTGTGCTTAATGCTTATGTCTGTGCGCCAAGCTATATCCACATTAGTTTTAGCAGCATAGAATTTCACATTTGCATTTTGCACACAACTCAAGGCATATTAAACTACTGTGGTTGCTTTTTGCTTTGCCCCTATGTTGAGAAACTGACTATCTTAGATTCCCCGTTGTGCTGAGTAAGGAAAGGTGGAGGATTCTGCCCTTGAAAAAAAAATCTATTCAATTATTTTTGCTCAGCATACAAATATCAACTTTGAAGCTCAGAAGCTTCTTGGGGGAAAATAACCCCTCTGTGCAAACTGATCATTTATACCAAGGCAATATTCTGAACTCTGGAATGAGCCACAAATGAACAAAACAGAGCCTAAATCAGAGAGATATAATGATCAACCTTGTGTATTCATATGGTCTCTATATTAGCAGAATTTGGCAAAAATTATGTACAAAAGATAAAATAATGGATTTGTGATTTAAGTGGGAGAAAGACTTCAAGAACTAGTTGGTTCTGAATTTGCAAGAAACCCTCAGGCAAAAAGAAGAGGCAAATGTTTAAAACACCATCAGCCAATTTACCCTATGTGCATTTTCTCTCAGTACTACAATAATGCTATCCCTAGAATTGTCCTGATGTTCTGTCTCCTACAATATTTCCCATTTACTATGTTTGTGTCAGTGACCATGGTTTCTTTGAACAGCAGCACCTCTTTTGGAATTCCTCTGCATGTTGATGGTGGGGCTGATTAGTCGTTTGTTTTTGAGGAGTGTGAAATAATTTCCCAAGTAGGCTCACCTATACAGTCTAACAAAATTTTAAAGGTTGATTAATGTATGGTTTTGTGTGCATTTACTATACAATACTTCTTATTTTAAATTGAGGAACATGATCCCCAAATTCTCTTGCGATTAGAGCGCTACATGGTTGCTTTTGGCATGTGCTTGCCCTCTAAGTGCACATGTCCTTGCAGGTTCCTACCTTTTAGGCGCCATGCACTTAGAAAACTATATTCAGCTGTGGAGCTCTTGATTATGTTTTAAATACAGCAAATACTGGCTGCATCCTGATAATGAATGATGATAGTATAAGTTGGACCAATGTCATTGCAATTCACTTTTATAGTCCTTATAGAGATTGGTATTCTGTTTAATTCACGCAATGATTGAAATCCCCACAAATTCACTTTGCAAGCCCTCCACATTTCCATACTGTTGGAGAGTGGGGGCTTAGTGGGGATACATCCTGCTTTTTTCCTGTAGTTGGAGGCACTGCAAGGACTCCTGAAGATCCTTGCAGATGACTGTGATATTTCTACATCTTCAAGATAGTAATTGGATGCATCCCTGCGCATCCCTCCACTCTTCAACAGCACGGAGGTGGACACACACTACCTCCAAATGGACTTGGGAGGGAGCAACATTGAGAGACATCGCTATGGGAACAGGACAAACATGTCTCCTAATTTTGGCCATGGTATAAATGAACATGTGATCATGGGTGGCAATTCCATGTGGGGGAAAATACCTGCACTGTAGCCCTTCAGACATACCTGGAGTTCAGGACAGTCTATTCCCAAGTGGCTAAACAACCCAAATATTAATGATTAAAAAAGTAAAGGTTTTCCCCTGATGTTAAGTCCAGTCGTGACCGACTCTGGGGGTTGGTGCTCATCTCCATTTCTAGGTCGAAGAGCCAGCGTTGTCCGTAGACATCTCCAAGGTCATGTGGCCGGCATGACTGCATGGAGCGCCGTTACCTTCCCGCTGGAGCGGTACCTATTTATCTACTCACATTTGCATGTTTTCGAACTGCTAGGTTGGCAGGGGCTGGCGCTAACAGCAGGCGCTCATTCCGCTCCTGGGATTTGAACCTGGGACCTTTCGGTCTGCAAGTGCAGCAGCTCAGCGCTTTAACACACTGCGCCACCATCAGGGGCCCTATTAATGATTAGCTTGGTGAAATTATCATCTTGAGTAATTACTACTGGTTGTGGAGAGCCCCTCAGCCTGGGTTGGCAGTCTTTCCTTGATCCACCAAGTTTCTAATTTAGCTCTGCCCCTCATAAGGTCAAACTCAACAACAATAACTTCTTCCATTTTGGGAAAGATGCATGCTTATTTTCCCTATTCCTCTGGTCTTCATTAATTGACAGATCCTGCTGTTCATCCCTACTAGAGCAGAACCACTTAATCAATAAAGCTTACATATGTATTCATTTACTAAGTTCCTCAGAATTAGTTTTGGAGAGCTGTGATTGCTCAAACTTGGAAAATAGGTCCAGTTCCAAGCAAAATAAGGCCATGTCATGGCTTTGATTATCTCAGCAGGGGAGAAACCCATCTATTACAGTCAGGGAGGTAACCAATCAAGCTGTGAGTGGTGACAACCATCGTGGGCCCACGGTAAGCATCTACATTCAAATAGTTAAGGAGAACTTGCCTGTGATTGTTGCAATGTACATATTTTTGTCAAGTTATGTGTCGTGTATTAAAAGAATAAAGTTTTTAAAAGTTACTTTTAAAAACCTTTAGCTCCCAGAACTCCCAGACATCATTGTCATCTTGCCTGGTGGATTCTGGGAGTCGTAATACAGATGAAACATTTCCAACTGATAGGAATCTTAGGTTATCTCTGGAGAAGATGAAAGCACCAATGTTTTAGTTAGTTACCCAACCCAGCTGAAGAATGACAATAGGCAGGTAGATTGCTCTTACTTTCCCATCTTGATTTGTCTGAATATATGTGTAGATTGCTAATATGCTTAGGCTTTGCATCATTTCTTTTTTCATGAATGTAACTCCTGGCATCTTCTCCCAACTAGACAGAGGCAGACAGCATGTAGAGTTTCCATAATAGTTATCTGAGAAGACTTCAACACATGGAGCTTTGGATGATTCTGTAACCAAATCCAGGGTTGCTCTTCTATGGAGAGCCAGTAGGTTTTAGTATTGGATTATGACTCTTAAGATCAGGTTTTGAATCCCCTTCAAGCATGGAAACGCACTGCTAGATCTTTGGAGAAATCACCCTTCTCAGCCTCAAGGAAAGGCAAAAGCAATCCCATGATCGGTTTGCCTTAGAGTCTCCTCCATAGGATGGAAATTACTTGATGGCAAACAGCAATGGTAGGTATCCCTGAAGCAATAAATATCACCCTCCCCCATTTTAATCTTAGCACAAGCATCCACAGTAGTCCATTCAAAAGCTAGCCCACTGCACTCTGCCAGTATAATACTAAGTCCCTTTCCCACTTTTGTATTATGTGCTCCCTCAAAGCACCAGAAGGGACACTTAAAAGCTGAGCCTTCTGCCAGAGGCAAAGATGGAAAGCAAAAGGCAAGAGTGAGTAGATGGAAGAATGTAGAAATCTAAAGTGCCAAGGAACCCTAAGCAGCAGAAGTGATGAAAAGATTGGACAGATGGCCTTATTCTCCTCACTGGATGCAAACAGCACGTGCCACCTTCCTAGGGGAGAAGCCATCAGAACAGTTTCAGCAGGAATGCTTAATTACTTTGCTGCTGAAAGGACTGTGCTGAAGAGCAGGGTAGGGTTTTGCCTCACTATTGCTCTTTTATACATCGGATGCACTGCTAATGACTTTTCAAAAGGAATTGTAACTAAGGAGCCATTTTTATTGCAACATCAGTGGCAGTTCATGTCTCTTACATTCCATGGACTTTGTCTTCACATAAGTAAGTTCACAAAAAGAAAGGAAAAGTTTGCAGTCTTGCACTCTTAAAAGTGGGCTATGGAGGCTGTTTGTTTATATACACACATAAATGATGCCTTGTAATAAATTTGACCATGGATCCATCTAGACCATCCAGGCTAAATCTGGTTTTCCAGAGCTTCAGCAGGTCCAGTCCTAGTTCCATTCCTGGAGGTCTTCGGAATTTCCTATTGGAATCTCATCCAATTATTAATCAGACCTGGCCCTCCTTAACTTCCAGAATTAGACAAGATCAGTTGTGCCCAGAGTGGTATTTGTAGCCTAGTTAATGGAACAAAACGCCATACTTTCCTTTTGTCTTCCTCTTGTTGTTTTCTTAATCACTTTTAATTTAAAAAATTCTTAAAATATTGCAGTCTGTTTTATTTTATTTGAGTAGAGTGAGCCCTCAGTATCTGCTAGGGTTTGGTTTCAAGACACCCCATAGATGCCAAAATCCATGGATGCTCAAGTCCCATTAATAAACAATGGCACAGTAAAATAGCATCCCTCATATAACATGGCAAACAATTCCAAAATAAGTGCTGGAGAGACCCAGAGACTCTGGGCTCATCCAGACACACCTTTAACCCGATGAACTGTCTTGGTTTTACTGGAGGCGTCCAAATGATGCCTCTGATAAAAGCAAATTAATTCGAGACAAAGCAGGTAAACCCTGTTTTGTTCTGAATTAAATAGATACCTTGTAAGACCTGGACCTTTGATAAGATCTGGGTCTTTCCAGGTGTGGGCCCAGTGTGGATCCCTAGGCCCAATCCACATGGTTGTCACAAGATTTCAGGCTCCATGAGCCTGGAAAACCAAGAGGGCATCAATTCCTCCTCAAAACCACCCAAATAAGCCATTAAAATGAAAACAACTTACCCGGCTGTCATTAAGGTACTGCTGGAGTCCTCCTGGTGCATAGAAATGATGCATCAGGAGAGAAGGGGAGGAGCAATGTTCCTTCTCCCCCCTTCTCCCCCCAGTCTCTCATTTCATGCAGAGGTGGTCCACCACTGAGGCCAATTAAGCAGCGGCCTGTGGTGCATTGTTCCCGGGGGCACCATCGAGGCGCCCCCGCGGTGGCGGCAGAGGGGCCAAAGCCCGGGATCCTGAGGGAGGGGGGAGGGGTGAAAGGAGGGCCCAACACACACACACACACAAAATTCGGGGGGGGGGGATTTCTGGTCGCCTATTCCAGAGAATTACCTCGGGACAGCTCTGTTTTCATTGCCAGGAGAACTCCAGCAGTACCTTAATGGTGGCTGGATAAGTTGTTTTAATTTTAAGGGCTTATTTTGGGGGGCTTCTAGGTGTCTAAGTCCCCTCTCAGAAGTTACTGGGAGGGCATCTGAACACACACACACACACCCCGGGAAAGCGTGGGTTTTGGGGGGAGGTGTGGGGACTTTAACCCACTTCAGTGCCTGTTTAAGTAACCTGTTTTGGCATATGCTTAAGTTAAGTCTGGAAGCGCCCTCAGTGAAAGGATGGGAACCTACATCAGGGTATGCCTAAACATCAGCATAGTGCCTGGTAAGGCCACATACAGAAATGTATTTTGAGAGAGAGCCCAGGTGATTGGGATACATTAGCTGCTTGTAAGTGATCTCACTTACATATTATTATAATGAACGTAGCAGGTGCCTGACTTGAGCTGGCAGTTCTACAATATTCTTGCCTCTGAAATTGATCCTGTCAGCTGTGAAGAAAACAACAGCAATAGGTACCGAAGTAGCAGCAGCAGCAACACAAAGCAGCTCTTTAAAGTCTTTGTATGTAGACTTTGAAATCAAATCAGCTGAAAAACTACAGACTTTTCAGATCTTTTTTCTAAGATGTTTCTTTAAAAACAAACTTTCACTGTGCACCAAGATCTGGTAAAGTAGCTCCACTGTAGCAAAGTACTGAAACCAAATTGCAATTAACCCTTATTCCAGTGTACCAACATCTGGATCAATCTTCAGAATCTTTTTCAACTAAATTTGAATTTCTGGAAACAGTAACTTGGCAGAAAATGAGAGGCACTTGCACATAAGTTTGCCATCTTGCCATTTGTAATTCCGCATAGCTGTTGACAAGAGCTTGAATTTATCTCACCAATTAATTTGTTAATAATTCACTAGGGTGTTCTAGTGATTTCTTCTAAACCACTAGATCTCCCAATTAATACTGAAGGTAATATATGAATGTGTTATGGTGGACACCTCCCTTTCTGTCCCATTCACTATAAGGAAAAGAAATATTAAAATGTAAGGGCATGTATTGTGTGGCTCTTTGCAAGACAAGATGATCTGATTTCTTTGGAAAGATGAAGGAATTGATGAAAGATGACGTATTGGAAACCAGGGCAGAACAAAATAATGTAATATGTGAAGCAGAAGAGATGTGTTTTGGAAAGAAAAAAAAGTGAGACTTGGTATGGAATAGGGTGGCATGGGGTCAGGAGAATGTTTTGTTTGCTGAGTTGAAAGCCAAGGCCTTTTCAGAATGTCTTTTTATGCCTGAAAGGCAGAATTACGCATCCCTCCCACCCAATGGGACAGTATGGAAGGAAATTGAGTTTTTCTGGTGGGTGGCAGTGAGCTGTGATTCTCTTCAGTCATTTATTTTCTTCTGGTATAATATGCTATAATATATAATCTTACATAATCATATTTGGGATGAACTTTGATAAACCCCTTTGTATTCTTGCTCACACAGTATTATGCACTTGGACAATTAAATGAGATGTTTTATTCAAATCTATTTCTTATTTCTGCTTTCTCCTTCTCACTGTCTTCCTAACCTTTCCATTTGATTTTTTAATCTTCATCAAGAGCTCCTTCCTCTTCTGAACTTCCTTTAATGTATATGATTAAGGTAACATGAATTCTGAAGAGTATGTTTGTAGATATATAATCATGAAAACTGAAGATGTCACAAATTGAATTTAGGATGCTTGGTCCTGCAAACAAAACTCTGGGCTGTGCCACTAAATCATGCAGACTCTACTTCTTGACTGTGAATGGGACATGGGCATTACACATGAATGGGTGAGGGGGAAATGATAGAAATCCAACTGAAGGAGGGAAAAGATGTGAATGAGGGGAATGTTTGTGAGCCCAGGAGCTCCATGCCCAAGGAAAAAACTGCTCATGTTAATGGGACTCTATAGAACTCCACTGCATTGCAATCTCTCATCTTGCTACAGTGGATGAAGCTGGATTTGAACATCTGCCCAGAGTTGATGAGCAAGGACAACGTTCACATCATCACTGTGTGTTGCAAGAATGTGTCCTCACTGGATCTCTGCAGCTGTGGCCAGATTCCTGTGGATACTCCAATTGACCTAATAAAAACCTTGCTCCGTGTCGCAAATAAGGATCTCCCTGAGATTAAGTGTATCACACAAGTATTGCCAGCTGTGGGCTCTTACTGTTTTTGGCTTTTAGAGTTTTGACATCTCTCTTTGTGAGCAATCCCAGAATTACTGCCTCATTTAAACTGTGACTTTGTTGCCCATGTTCTCTGCTGCTAGGGATCATAGACCCTTTGAATTTGTACTCTGGAGTCTACCACCAATGAATTTGAGTTGGTTTGAGTCCTGGTCTTTGCACTGATGACATTGCCCAGGCTGAAGTACTCGATTGTGAATGGGGAGGCAGAAAGGATGTAGTAATGAAGTTGTGCAGAAAAAACAACAACATTTTTCTGGAGACTCAAAAAATTCAAATTATTCTGATTGATCATTCTGATCAATCACTCCGATCAATTCACAAATGATCTTTGTAGTTATCTTGTTGCGGTCTTTCCAATGGATCAATGCCCTCTAACTGAAATAAAGCATTTCTTAATAACCTTTAACAAACAAGACATTTAAAGAGTGAGTACATAGTGGTGGGGTGAAAAGGAAAGAGTGGTGGAGATGAGTAAAAAATAGAAGACATTATATTTTTTTGGACAGTCTTTCCCCAGCCTGACAGTTCTCAGGCCCCACCCACACAGTCTAAGAAATGGGAGTTCCTGTTTCAAATGGGGGCTGGCTAGACATCAGTGGAAAACACATGCTAATTCACTACAAAGAAGTGAAGCCGTGGGATAAAAGGTCCCCCTTTATCCAGTTTCTGGCTGAAAGATGTGGATCTTTACAGCTCTGTGTGACCCTGCATGCCAGCAGTCATTGTGGGGACTGCTCCAGGTGATGTCCATCCCTTTTAAAAAGTCCAAAACAGCTGATCAGCTGATTGGGCTGTCAAATGGGTGCACAGCTGATTGACAGGAAGCACAAATGGCGAGACATTAGAACTCTTTGAAACTCTTTATTTTACACTGTATAATATTAAACAGAGGTTTAATAAATAATTAGGGAAGGAAGAAATCCGCCGGAACTTTGTTAAAAAAAATCACTCTATTGTGTGCTGAATTTTATATGTGCACATGTGAATATACTTGTATTTATTATATATGCACATGCGCATATACAGATCAACGCATAACTATATCTATCTATCTATCTATCTATCTATCTATCTATCTATCTATCTATCTATCTATTCTTCTGGATATGCCACATACGCCCTCCATTTTATCCCAAGACACAGAAGGGAGGCCACTGAGGACGGTGTGGGAAGATAGCCCAGGATTGGCAGGTCTGTGTGGGGACCTACTCTGAAGTCTCAGGGTTTTTTGCCCCTCTTCTAAAACCTACACTTTGGCGCTGTCTGGAAATGCGCTCAGACATGTTGGATCCTCAGTATCCCCAGGCAACAATCCTATTACTGGCTTTGTAGCCCATGTGGGTTAAAAATCTAGGGGTTTGTGGTAGAAAATGTTGAAGCAACAACAAAAATAGGTCCTTTAAAAGTCAGTAACAAAATGTGCACCAATCAAAAGTGACAACTCCATTTTATTATCTATAGATCCCTGGCTCTACATTAAACTTTTAATAACTAAGTTAATTAACAATAACCAATAAAATTCTTTGGTTATTAATATTATGGCAGTGAATTAATTAATTATTCAATTTCTGATGCTTAACATTATGAAATTAATTTCTAAATATATCCTTCCAAGCTCTGCTGATGACATTCAACTATGGTCCTGTCTTCATTGATGCTTTTCATTCCACTGTGTTTCTGATGGAAATTTCTTCATTTTTTAAAGTGCCAAATGGCTCTATTAATGGCAAGTGTTTGCTCGTGACTGAATATTGTCCCAAAACATCCTCCTCAGATTGTGATGGGTGAGTAACTTTGAACTTGCATGGTGAATATTTTTACAAAGCTAACACAATGGTACCTACTTTTACTTAGATTCATCATATCATTGCCGAATCAAAGTATATAATACAAAAATCTAGACCTGCTATTAAATCTGGCCTCATACCATATGCCACTTAGTTTTACCAAAGAAGAAAAGTCAGAGACTGAAATGAATCCAATAGTTTATAATGTTATAAGATAATATAAAATGTTTTCAAATTATATTTTTATGTCTGTGAATTATATTTTAGTACTTTATGCCACATCTTTAATCTTTTTTATATAAGACATTTTAAAATTAAATGTGCAAATTTAGTTTATAATGCAAAGGCAACAATTGCAAAGTTAATGGGATAAATAAAGAATAAGAGCAAATAGAAATTTTCCTCCCAAACAAAAAACTCATCAAAAAGATCACTGCCAACAGGACGAATAAAAGGACTACTTTCAACAGGCTCCTCTAGCTCCAGTCAAAAAGAGGATACCAAACAAAAAGACTAAGAAATAAATCAAGTATGTGATTAAGTATGTTGTCTATTTTTAGGTATACTTTAGAACAATTCCAAATTGCTGATTGTCTTCAAGGATTTTTCTACTTCAGCACCTCTTCTGGATCATTTATAGGGCCTGTTAGCATTGCTCTGTAGGGCTTCTCCATTTCATAAGCAGGTCTCAGGAGGCAATACTGGAGAGATTAATGTTCTGCCTCTTGACAGTTACATGGTTCTAGCCTTTCTATCCGATGCTATTTAAAGTCTTAAGTGCTAGGGGAGTCTGTTTGGGGATTTGGGGTAAGATATCATCAATATCTTAGGATATTGCTCAAGAAAGCTAGCATGTTGTACTGGTTTGAGCATTGGACGATGACTCTGAAGACAGGGGTTTGATTTCTCACTTGGCCATGAAAACTGACTTTGTAACCACTTTCAGATCCAGAAAAATGTGAGATAAGATTGAAAATAATGTGGAAATTACTTGAAGACACGCAACAGCAACAATAATTTGTAGCAGTTGGTGGCGTCCATGTAAATGTGGCGAATTCACTCCAGGTTTTAGTATGAATTTCAAAGGAGCTATCCAAAATGCTGAGCTTATTTTAGGGAATAGGTTCAGCACCTCGGATAACCCTTTTAATTCAGTAAGTCAATACATGTAGAAGTTCACTTGACTAAATAGATCGACTCTGATTAGGACTACAAACTAATTTAGATCATTAAAGACCAGGAGACTTGGGAAAGTGTGCCTTTTTCCCACTGTGGAAAAAAGAAATAAACTTTTATATTATTTTATATATGCACATAAAACCAAACCATACAAATTCTCAGAGCAGTTAATAATACATTTTTAGGACTAGTATAAAATTAACCACAATATGAACTTGAAGAAGAATAAAACTACTAATAATGATAAAGAAGTATTTAAATAAAAATAAAAATTCCAGGGATAGTAAAAGAGAAAAAAAAATACTACTTGGCATCCATAAGACTATAGGCAACAAGTGAGCTTTTCTGTGTTTCCATTTTATATACCACTACCAAGAAGGTTCTCTCTTGAACAGCCAATCTTTACATTGAGGAGCCCCCGGTGGCGCAATGGGTTAAAGCCTTATGCTGGCAGGACTGCTCACTTGAAGGTTGGGTTACTGACCTGAAGGTTGCCAGTTCAAATCCAACCCAGGGAGAATGTGGATGAGCTCCCTCTGTCAGCTCTAGCTCCATGCGGGACATGAAAGAAGCCTCCCACAAGGATGATAAAGCATCTGGAAGTCCCCTGGGCAACGTCCTTATAGACGGCCAATTCTCTCACACCAGAGGTGACTTGCAGTTTCTCAAGTTGCTCCCGACATAAAAAAAAATTACATCTCATTAGGTGGGAACAGTGTTTTTTTGTGATCTAGTCAAGCAGTAAGCTAATGTATTGAGGCTACCCCAAAATAGTCCCAAAGCTGCACGCCCCCACCTCTGGATCTCTCTCCCCAAAGAGATCAAAACTACGCCCTTCTTACTCTCTTTTAAAAAATAATTAAAAATCTACTTCTGCTCCCAAGCGTATGGAGAGGAGGAGGCATAGAACATCATGTACAGTTACCATGGAGTGGAAATGACTGGTCACCCTGGCTGCCAGCTACAAAAATTTAAATATTTTAAACCTTATTTTGTTCTATTTAGATTCTTGCTTTGTTTTTTCCCAATGTAAGTTGTGAAATTGTATATTTGTTATGGTATGGATTGTTTAATTTTTGATAATGTATTATTCCTTTTGATGTGGGTATGCTTTGGGTCTGGGTGGGTTGGGTTATTTGTCCTGGTCTAGTGTTTACGGCATTCAATGTTTGCCAATATTTGTTGTTAACCACCCTTAGTCCCCTTGGGGAAATAGGGTGGGATATAAATAATAATAATAATAATAATAATAATAATAATAATAATTATTATTATTATTATTATTATTATTATTATTATTGATGGAAGGAGCGATCCTGCAATTTCCTGCTGAAGCCTGTGATTTCTAAGAAATCATATCCTCTTCCATGTCAAAGGCTCACACATCTGTGGCAGCCTGTCAATCAGCCTTCCATAGGATTACCAGGTCGTGAAGCTTGTTCCTCATCAGGACAAGAGTACTGTCTTGAAAAATCTCTGTGTAAATGAGTGTGTGTTTCATTTTTTTAGATTTTAGATTCTAGTCAACTGTAATTGAAAGTATCATGCTTAATGACATTGCCAGTATCTTTTTCTTGTAACATTGCCAAAGTCTGCTCTCTGTTGATATTACAAGGAGTCATTTCTAAATCTTAACTTTTAGCCCTGAAATGCCAGGGCTTGGGATAATCTTGGTCTGGCCACTGTAGGCTGGAGGGAACCAGGAGAAAACATGAGGTATGCTAAGCTCCAGGATAGGGTTGTGCTTTCAGGGTAAACCTTGACTCGTTTTGTGTCTTGGCTTTCAGTGGGGGCCCCAATCCATTTTTGGGAGCTCCCCAAAATTGGGAGGGCTGATATCTATTTTTGCTCTGGGGTGCCGAAAGATCAATTTTCTATCAGCCCAATATGGGGGGGGGGGGACTTCCCAGGCTCTCCTTCCTGTCATTTAGGCATTAAAGCTTTTTTAGTCTATAGGAGAGGTGCTCAGCTGCAGGCAGGCACACACTTTGAGGTTTCTTACCTGTTTCTACTCTAGAGGAGAGGTGCTCGGCTGCAGGCAAGCGCGTGCGCTTTCTGGACCTGCACGCCACACACACATGACTCTCTTTCCAAAGCAAGGAGGCATGGAGTGCCATGTGCTCAGGAAAAGCAGGCGAAGAGCTGGGATCGGCTACCACTTTCTTTCGTGTCGAGCTGATTTTCGTACGAGAAGGGGCCTTCCCATTATGTGCTCCCAAAGGTAACAAAAGTAACAAAAGAACGGATGAAACGAAGGAAAACGGTTCTGTGCACATCTCTACTCCTGGACAGAGATCTGCTCTTTACAATCTCCCATCATGTGGCACTTTCCCAATGAGTTCGGCAAGGGCATTCATTGCTACCAGAGATGGTGTGATGACCCATGGGCAATGTAGTCCCATTCCTGGCACTGTGGTGCCAGATGAAGAGGAAAACTTGGGTTTTTCGCCGTTTCAGTCAGAATTGGAACTTTCCCAGCCAGATTTGGAAACCTTGCACCTGCAAGAGATTTGTCTTCCAGAAGTCTGTCAAACAAGCCCTGAGCCTAAATCTCCTACGTTTTCTCGCCATGATTTTTGTAAACAACAGAGAGGAGTCGATCAGGCGTCTCGCAGGAGTGCTAGGATAGCTGCTAAGCATTCAGCTGATTAAGCCTGCTTCCCATGGGAAACTTTAAGGAGTCATGCATCTGGACTCAGAAAATAGCTTTCGTTTCTGGTTCTCCAGAGAACTGCTCTTGGGCGGGAAAACGGGACCCTATTTAGGTGTTTTACCCACAAAGGGATCTTGCGGAGTCAATTCGTCAGCAACCGGAGTAGCGTGTGTGGACAGCTACTCCGCTTCCAAGCCTCCGTTCCTGTCGCCAAGCCTTCGTTCCCAGCTTTGTTTACTCCACGAATCCTGCCTTGCTTTCTTAGACTCAGCCTCGTCTTGTTTCCCGGATTTTGCCAAGAAATTACCACGGATCTTGTTCTTGTTCCTTGTTTCCTTGTTGCCTTGAATCAAGCCTCGTTTTCCCAAGAATCAAGTTACTTCCTAGCCTCGCTCAAGTTTCACGGACTAAAAGACCTTGTCATCTCCCCTCACTTTGCCTGGCAAAGTGAGTGTTTCGGTTATTGGATTACAACTTTGGACCTTAATATTTCATATTGGACATTGTTTCTTTGGACTAATTTTGACCTTTCCCGAAAGGTCTATTTCTGGACTATTTCATACACTTGCTTTTATTAACTTTATATATTCCTTCAATAAAGATATTAGTTAGATTCTGGCCTCTGTGTATGGTTATTGGTGCTCTGCAGCCTGGGTCGTGACAGTTTGACTCCGCCACCCTAAGCACCAATTAACCTAGGCCAGAATGTCTACCGGAACCGTGCCGGGTGGCCAGCCACTCAGCTACACCATCGACAAGGACGAAGTGGACCGCATCCGTGACAAGCTCAATGCGCAGGATGGGGAAATAAGGGGTTTGAAGGAGCGCGGAATCCGTCTCCCGGCCATGGCGTTGCCAACCAAGTTTTCTGGAGAAGCTTCTAAGGTTCATGTTTTCCGTCGCCAATGCCAGGCTTATCTAGAGGCCCGTGCTGCCGAGTTTCCCCAAGAAGACATCAAGGTGGCGTGGATTTACAGTCTCTTGGACGGGCCAGCGGCCAACTGGGCGACGGCACTGTTCGACCAAGTCTCCCCACATCTAAGGTCAGCGCAACATTTCTTGGACCACCTTAAGGCGACCTGGGGAATCGAGGACAATTTGGAGGCAGCCGGCCACAAACTCCGGCGCCTCTCCCAAGGGGACAGACCCTTGTCCCAGTACATAGCCGAGTTCCGAGTGCTGGCCCACAACACCGGTTGGAACGATGTAGCCCTCAGAGGACAATTTCGGGAGGGTCTCAACATTGAGATGCTGGAAGAAATCTCCAAGGTGGATCCTCCCCACTATCTTGAAGCACTCATTGATCAATGTTTACGAGCTGAAGTCATGCTTGCCAACAGAAAACAATGGGTCCGAGGCCAGAGCGGTAGAGCTGGGGTGAAACCTCCCGCTCCCACCGGCGTCCAGCCGCGTCCAGTATGGAGACCCCCGCCACCAGCCCCATACCCCAGAGGGAGCGAGGAGGTGCCGATGCAGTTGGGCAATGTGCGTCCCAGATTAGATGCCGCCGAGAAGGCCCGCCGCCAACGCCTAAATCTCTGTTGGTACTGCGGAAACGGGGGCCACTTCGCCAGAGAGTGCCCAGCCAAGGGGAAGCCCGCCGCCCGTCTGGCGGCGGCGTCCTCCACGGAGACGAAGGCGTCTGAGGCGGCTGGCGCACAGCCGGCGGGGGAAGCCAGCGACCGGGCGTAGAGAGGCTCGCCAACCCGGTCAAAAAACCCACTCAAGAGCCGCCAACCGGGGTCCTATTTCTTCTAGTGGTCACCTTGTGGTCAGCAAAAAAAGGGCCCGTCATGGTCCATGCCATGATAGACTCAGGAGCCACAAACAATTTCATTGATAGAGAGTATGCCGACTCTCTGGGATTACAATATCATGACTTCAAGAACGCCCGTGTGGTGCAAGCCATCGATGGCCGCCCCCTCAAGACGGGTCCCGTAAGCCAGTGGTCGGAACCCACCAGAATGTGGATAAGGGAACATATGGAAGAGATTTCCTTCTTTGTTACCGAGGTTCCCCATTTCCCTGTGATTTTGGGAATTCCATGGCTGACACTTCACGACCCAAGCATCTCCTGGTCCAACAGAGAACTGCAGTTTGCTTCAAAATATTGTCAAAACCATTGCCTTGTAGCCAAGGTCTGCCATGCCACAGACACTGAACCCATTATCACCTTGCCCAAGAAGTACTCAGAATATTGGGATGTATTCAATGAAAAAGAAGCCGAGAGATTACCCCCACATAGACCTTATGACTGTGCCATTGACTTGGTGGAGGGGGCCCCGATCCCGCGAGGACATCTCTACTCCCTGACTGAACCGGAGCAAGAAGCTCTCAGGGAGTTCATAGAGTCAAACCTTCGCAAGGGATTCATCAGACCCTCTCAATCCCCAGCCGCTTCCCCAGTGATGTTTGTGAAAAAGAAGTCAGGGGACTTACGCTTGGTGGTGGACTATAGAGCATTGAACAATATCACTAAGCGGAACAGCTATCCCCTGCCCTTGATCTCGGACCTACTAGACTGACTTCGAGGAGCCAAGGTCTACACCAAGCTGGATCTTCGGGGGGCTTATAATCTAGTTCGCATCAGAGAAGGGGACGAGTGGAAGACCGCCTTCCAGACTAAATTCGGATTATTCGAGTCCCGAGTTATGAATTATGGTTTATGTGGAGCTCCCGCAACGTTCCAGCATTTTGTCAATGACATCTTTCAGGATTATCTAGATCGGTTCTTGATCATCTACCTGGACGATTTTTTGGTGTTTTCTAGATCACAATCAGAACATGAGAACCACGTCAGAATGGTGTTACAACGATTGCGGGATCATGGACTTTATGCCAAGCTGGAAAAATGCGCTTTTGATCTACAAGAGGTAGATTTCCTGGGGTACCGCGTCTCGCCACTAGGGCTCTCCATGGACCCGGCAAAGGTTTCAGCAGTATTGGAATGGCGGGTGCCAACCAACAAGAAAGAGGTGCAACGATTCTTGGGGTTCGCGAACTACTACCGCAAGTTCATTCCAGACTTTGCTCGCTGGTCTGACCCAATCACCAGCTGCATCCGTGGGAAACAGCCTTTCCGCTGGACAGATCAAGCAGAGAAAGGGTTCCAGCAACTAAAGAAATTATTCACGTCCCAGCCAATCCTTCAGCATCCAGATCCTGAAACCCCTTTTGTTGTGCAGGCGGACGCCTCCGATGTGGCAATCGGGGCTGTACTCCTACAACCAGTGGGAGATCATCTTCATCCTTGTGCCTTTTATTCCCGTCAATTGACCGCACCAGAGAGAAATTACACCATTTGGGAAAAGGAACTATTGGCCATAAAGGCAGCCTTTGAAACTTGGAGACATTGGCTAGAAGGGGCCAAATTTCCCATTGAAGTCCATACTGATCATCGGAATCTAGAGCATCTAAGAACTGCCCGCAAGCTAAATCAGAGGCAACAACGCTGGGCTTTATTCTTTGAACGTTTTAACTTCCAAATTCATTATGTAACCCCAGCCCAGACCAAGCAAGCAGATGCCCTGTCACGGAAACCGGAATACGCTGCAGGGCGCAAGGAGACCTTGGAGTCCCAGCTGCTACAACCCGAGAACTTTGCCACGCTCACAGTGGGAAACACCAAATCCACTCCCATTGAATCAACTCCCTCTACTCCAGGGCCCCTTTGTGCTCAGGAAATCAGGGCTAGTCAGCAAGCAGATGCCTGGGCACAGGACCAACTTCGCCAAGGACTACATTTTCCCTTTTCGCTTAAGGATGGGCTACTTTGCTATAGAAATCATGTTTACATCCCCCCAGGACCGGGCAGGGAAAAAGCACTTCGTCTGTGTCATGACTGCAAGCCAGCAGGGCATTTCGGACTATTTAAAACCATGCATTTGATCCTAAGAGATTTCTGGTGGCCCAAGATCCGCAAGGATGTGGAAAAATATGTCAACACCTGCCCAGTATGCCAGCGCTCCAAGACAAGAAGGGAAAAGCCCTCAGGGCTTCTGCATCCCCTCCCTACTCCATCCCACCCATGGGAAATAATCTCTGCGGATTTTATCACTGATCTACCACCTTCCTGTGGATTCACCACGATCCTAGTGGTGGTGGACCTTTTCACCAAGTTAGCCCATTTCGTTCCCTGTGATGGCCTTCCCACGGCCAAAGAGACTGCAGATCTATTCCTCCAACATGTTTTCAGATTGCATGGGTTGCCCAAGAGTTTGGTCACAGACCGTGGGTCCCAATTCACCTCTCGTTTCTGGAAAGCACTACAAAAACTATTGGGCATAGACTCTCGTTTATCTTCGGCTCATCATCCCCAAACAGATGGGCAAACTGAGCGCACCAATGCCACTTTGGAACAATACCTTCGCTGTTATGTGAACTACCAGCAGGACAATTGGGCTTCCCTGTTATCGCTGTCAGAGTTTGCCTACAACAATGGGGTCCAGGCTTCTACTAAAGAAACCCCGTTCTTTGCAAACTACGGCTTCCATCCACGTTTCTTTCCCCTTGTCATTGAAACCTCAGAAGTTCCCGCAGCAGAGGACTGGCTGCAGGAACTCACAGCGGTGCAACAACTCTTGCTCCAGCAACTAGACCAAGCCAAGGAGGACTATAAACGTCACGCGGACAAACATTGCCAGCCGGGCCCCGAAATCAAGGTAGGAGACCGGGTTCTTCTGTCCACTCGCTTCTTGCCCTCCCACCGTCCCTGCCGGAAGCTAGATGCCCGTTTCATTGGTCCCTATCCAGTGGTGGCGCAACTAAACCCCGTGACTTTCAAACTCCAACTTCCGCGCTCTATGCGCATTCATCCAGTGTTTCATCGCTCCCTGCTCCTTCCGGCGGATGGTGTGCGCCCTGATGCAGACCGGCCGGCCCCCACTCCTGTTTTAGTGGATGGGGAGGAAGAATTCGAGGTTCAGGACATTTTGGATTCTCGCTTTCACCGCCGCCGCCTGCAATATCTCATTGACTGGGCGGGTTTTGGCCCCGAAGAACGCTCTTGGGTAGACGCTTCTGCAGTCCATGCCCCCGATTTAGCCCGCCGCTTCCATCAGAACTACCCTGCTAAGCCGCGGCCCCGCACCTCGGGGAGAGAGCCCATTTTTGAGAGGGGGCTTGAGGGGGGGGATAGTGTGATGACCCATGGGCAATGTAGTCCCATTCCTGGCACTGTGGTGCCAGATGAAGAGGAAAACTTGGGTTTTTCGCCGTTTCAGTCAGAATTGGAACTTTCCCAGCCAGATTTGGAAACCTTGCACCTGCAAGAGATTTGTCTTCCAGAAGTCTGTCAAACAAGCCCTGAGCCTAAATCTCCTACGTTTTCTCGCCATGATTTTTGTAAACAACAGAGAGGAGTCGATCAGGCGTCTCGCAGGAGTGCTAGGATAGCTGCTAAGCATTCAGCTGATTAAGCCTGCTTCCCATGGGAAACTTTAAGGAGTCATGCATCTGGACTCAGAAAATAGCTTTCGTTTCTGGTTCTCCAGAGAACTGCTCTTGGGCGGGAAAACGGGACCCTATTTAGGTGTTTTACCCACAAAGGGATCTTGCGGAGTCAATTCGTCAGCAACCGGAGTAGCGTGTGTGGACAGCTACTCCGCTTCCAAGCCTCCGTTCCTGTCGCCAAGCCTTCGTTCCCAGCTTTGTTTACTCCACGAATCCTGCCTTGCTTTCTTAGACTCAGCCTCGTCTTGTTTCCCGGATTTTGCCAAGAAATTACCACGGATCTTGTTCTTGTTCCTTGTTTCCTTGTTGCCTTGAATCAAGCCTCGTTTTCCCAAGAATCAAGTTACTTCCTAGCCTCGCTCAAGTTTCACGGACTAAAAGACCTTGTCATCTCCCCTCACTTTGCCTGGCAAAGTGAGTGTTTCGGTTATTGGATTACAACTTTGGACCTTAATATTTCATATTGGACATTGTTTCTTTGGACTAATTTTGACCTTTCCCGAAAGGTCTATTTCTGGACTATTTCATACACTTGCTTTTATTAACTTTATATATTCCTTCAATAAAGATATTAGTTAGATTCTGGCCTCTGTGTATGGTTATTGGTGCTCTGCAGCCTGGGTCGTGACAGATGGTTGGGTTAAGGCTTTCTCTTGGTAGATACCCTCACCCCTTCCTGAAGAATTTCCTTTGGTTTGATGTAAGCTCCTATGGAGGTGGTAGCAAACCTTTCTCAGTTGTGACTCTTCAGCTTTGGAACCTGGAACAACATGAAAGGATCTTTGTTCTTCTCTCTCTCTCTTGTAAACTTTGAACATTTATTACTTATTATTTTTTTAAACTGTCACAGACATGTGGCTGTATTATTATTTTACATAGCCTTGGCTGCATTCTAAGGTAGAAAAACAGGCAATATATTTTTTCAATAAATGAATAAATAAGCCAAAGCCATATGGTATAGTAAAAATCCTCACACAAGTTGACTCATAGTCAATTAGTACTGCCATCCCATAAGTTCTTGCTTAGGCATTGGTCCAATTAAAGGCAATATGTCTTACATTCAAATACAAATGAAAAAAATGAGCTGGCTGGCTGTATCTTTTATGGGCTTGTTAACATATAAATAAAACCAAGTCTTTTATTTGGTGTTTCACAGCCCTGCTAAATTACTTGAATTTAATACTATTTTGTCCCATAAACTCTTAGGCTGAACTGGATTTTGAATCAGAGTGCTTGCTGGGGTTTTTTTTAAAAATCACATTAGAGAGAAAATTAAAACCTCACCAATTTAACACTTTTCCAAAATTTCTTGTTTTCCTTTTATTTTATTTTATTTTATTTGTTGGTTCTCGCAGAAGCAGAGGCAGCAGGAGGACATTTTTGCTCCCTGGCTTCAGGTAGGATTTGGCTAAGATTTGGCTAAGATTTTAAACTGAGTGTGGTCTTGGCTCCTGTGGTCAAAGTCTAACTGTTGTGTGACTGTTGTGTGAAAAAGGCACCTTTACTAACTATCCTTTGCAGTACATACAGGAAACAAAGCAACATAAACAAATACACAAAGAGGTGGTTTGTTGCAGTCTGCACATAAAGTGCGTGCATATTACTTAACTGTACAAAGATCCCACTTGGCCACCACGCTCACCAAGAGATGCAACAAAAGCAAAACATTTCCATCACATGCACCAGCTGTGGCATGTTCTGCTTTTTCACACAAAAACTAGACAACTACATCTGCTCCAAATGCAAACAGATGACTCTGATGGAGCAGAGGATCCAACAGCTCGAGCACCGTATTAAGACCCTTAAGGACATTCAGGCACTCGAGCTCTTCTTGGACACTGCACAACACGCTGCTGTAGATCAGCAGCCTGCATCACACTAACACCACCAAGACCATGATCAGGAACCTTATGGGGAGCTCAACTCAAAGGTAGACAACTCTCAGGCTTGGAAGGAGGTCACCCATAGAAGGAGACGCAGGACCAGGCAGCCTCCGCAGAACTCCTCTGCTCAGCTGCATTTACACAACAGATTTGAAATTCTTACATCATTAACATACAATCAGGAAACACATCTTGTGGAGGACCACAGTTTCTTAGATACCACTCAGTGGACCACCCTGGATCAATGCGCAGGGGATAGCCCTGACGGGGACAGTGCATCACCACAGTCACACTTATGTAATCATGCAAATGCTCCATCCCCAATCATAGACCAGGAGCAACAGGAACATCCTTGGGAGAGTAATGGGCTCTCGGATGTATCTCAATGGATTGTCATTGATGAATGCACTGGGGAGGTTGAGGAGGAGGACAACACTTTACACCTACATGATTCACTTCAACAGGAACACTCTTCAGGGGACATACACACTGTCTTGCACAAAAGGGACCCTGTCAATCCTCAAAGGAAACAGGTCTTGGTAGTAGGTGACTCCCTCCTTAGAGGAACGGAAGCCATCATTTCCAGACCGGATGGGATGGCTCGAGAAACATGCTGCCTCCCGGGGGCAAAAATACACCATATCACTCAGAGGCTCAGCAGGCTCCTAAAGCCCCATCACCCTCCCCACCTTATGTTGATACATGTAGGTACCAATGACACCGCTAGGCATACTTTTCAAAAGATCACAAATGATTTTCGAGCTCTGGGAACAAAGCTAAAACTGTATAATGTACATGTGATCTTTTCATCCCTCCTCCCTGTTGTAGGACACGGCTCTACAAGGGCCGGAAAAATAGTACAGGTCAATAACTGGCTCAGAAAATGGTGTCAAGAGGAGCATTTTGGCTTCCTTGACCATGGTCTACTCTTCCAAGAGGATGGACTACTGGCAAGCGATGGGGTGCATCTCACACAAGTAGGAAAACATCTTTTTGCACACACAAACTCACAAACCTCATCAGGCGCACTTTAAACTAGATCCACTGGGGGAGGGGAACAACAGCCTGGCGAACAATATATTACCCACGACCACAGGGAACCGCCGAAAGGCTAAACGGAGGGCTGCACAAACACAGCAAGGACCAAGTACAGAGAGCACAATAATCCCAAATAAACAGTTCGAGAGGAGGTCACAGGGGCTTACATGTCTTTACACTAATGCTCAGAGCATGGGAAATAAGCAAGACGAACTCCAACTCCTAGCACAGCACCACACATACGATGTCATAGGCATCACTGAAACCTGGTGGGATGACTCCCATCACTGGAATTTAACCATTGAGGGCTATAACCTCTTTCACAGAAATAGAACAAAGGGGAGAGGAGGGGGAGTAGCTTTATATGTCAAAAACAGTTACGTTGCAGAAGAAATGCAAGACTGTAATCCGGGAAACCAGCTTGAAAGCATCTGGATAAGAATCAAGGGAACCGGGACTCAAAAAGATCTTGTCGTGGGTGTCTACTACAGACCTCCGAGTCAGGATGAAGGACTTGATGAAGCCTTCTGTCAACAGCTGACCAAACAGGCACAAAGAAGAGATATAGTAGTCATGGGCGATTTCAATTATCCCGATATCTGCTGGAAAACAAACTCAGCCAAGAGTACAAAGTCCAACAAATTCCTCACTTGCCTTGCAGATAATTTTATGGTCCAGAAGGTAGAAGAGGCAACAAGGGGATCAGCAACTCTTGATCTAATCTTAACAAATGTGGAAGACCTGATCAATACAGTTGAAGTGGTTGGATCCTTAGGGGCAAGTGACCATGTGCTCCTGCAGTTTGCAATACAAAGGAATGCTGAAACTAAGACAAGTCAAACACGCTTTCTGGACTTTAAGAGAGCTGACTTCCAAAAAATGAAGGAATTACTGAGCGGCATTCCATGGACGCCGATATTAAAAAACAAGGGAGTTAAGGATGGATGGGAGTTTTTCAAAAGTGAAATACTCAAGGCGCAAATGCAAACAGTGCCAACAAAGAAGAAAAATAAGACAAGTGCAAAGAAGCCAGAATGGATGTCCAAAGAACTTCTAACTGAGCTAAAGCTCAAAAGTGACATGCACAAGAAGTGGAAAAGGGGAGAAATCACCAAAGAAGAATTCAAACGTATAGCCAACACCTGTAGGGAAAAGGCTCGCAAGGCTAAAGCGCAAAATGAGCTCAGGCTTGCCAGGGACATAAAAAACAACAAAAAAGGCTTTTTTGCTTACGTTGGTAGAAAAAGGAAGAAAAAGGAGGCGATAGGGCCATTGCAAGGAGAAGATGGGGTGATGGCGACAGGGGACAGGGAAAAGGCAGAACTACTTAATGCCTTCTTTGCCTCGGTCTTCTCACAAAAAGAAAGCCATCTTCAACCTCAGCAACACGGAATGGATGAAGGATTGGGGGAAATCCAACCCCAAATAGGGAAACAAGTTGTCCAGGAACACCTGGCCACTCTAAACGAATTCAAGTCCCCAGGGCCAGATCAGCTACATCCAAGAGTACTGAAGGAACTAGCGGAAGTTATTTCAGAACCACTGGCAATTATCTTTGAGAGTTCTTGGAGAACGGGAGAAGTCCCAGCAGATTGGAGGAGGGCGAATGTGATCCCTATCTTCAAGAAGGGAAAAAAGAACGATCCAAACAATTACCGTCCGGTCAGCCTCACATCAATACCAGGCAAAATTCTGGAAAAGATCATTAAGGAAGTGGTCTGCGAACACTTAGAAACAAATGCGGTCATTGCTAATAGTCAACACGGATTTACCAAAAACAAGTCATGCCAGACTAATCTGATCTCTTTTTTCGATAGAGTTACGAGTTGGGTCGATACAGGGAATGCTGTGGATGTAGCGTACCTGGATTTCAGTAAGGCCTTCGACAAAGTCCCCCACGACCTTCTGGCAAACAAACTAGTAAAATGTGGGCTAGACAAAACTACGGTTAGGTGGATCTGTAATTGGCTAAGCGAACGAACCCAAAGGGTGCTCACCAATGCGTCGTCTTCATCATGGAAAGAAGTGACAAGTGGAGTGCCGCAGGGCTCCGTCCTGGGCCCGGTTCTGTTCAACATCTTTATTAACGACTTAGACGAAGGGTTAGAAGGCACGATCATCAAGTTTGCAGACGACACAAAACTGGGAGGGATAGCTAACACTCCAGAAGACAGGAGCAGAATTCAAAACGATCTTGACAGACTAGAGAGATGGGCCAAAACTAACAAAATGAAGTTCAACAGGGACAAATGCAAGATACTTCACTTCAGCAGAAAAAATGGAAATCAAAGATACAGAATGGGGGACGCCTGGCTTGACAGCAGTGTGTGCGAAAAAGACCTTGGAGTCCTCGTGGACAACAAGTTAAACATGAGCCAACAATGTGATGCGGCTGCTAAAAAAGCCAATGGGATTCTGGCCTGCATCAATAGGGGAATAGCGTCTAGATCCAGGGAAGTTATGCTCCCCCTCTATTCTGCCTTGGTCAGACCACACCTGGAATACTGTGTCCAATTTTGGGCACCACAGTTGAAGGGAGATGTTGACAAGCTGGAAAGCGTCCAGAGGAGGGCGACTAAAATGATTAAGGGTCTGGAGAACAAGCCCTATGAGGAGCGGCTTAAAGAGCTGGGCATGTTTAGCCTGCAGAAGAGAAGGCTGAGAGGAGACATGATAGCCATGTACAAATACGTGAAGGGAAGTCATAGGGAAGAGGGAGCAAGCTTGTTTTCTGCTGCCCTGCAGACTAGGACACGGAACAATGGCTTCAAACTACAGGAAAGGAGATTCCACTTGAACATCAGGAAGAACTTCCTCACAGTGAGGGCTGTTCGACAGTGGAACTCTCTCCCCGGGGCCGTGGTGGACGCTCCTTCCTTGGAGGCTTTTAAGCAGAGGCTGGATGGCCATCTGTCGGGGGTGCTTTGAATGCGATTTCCTGCTTCTTAGCAGGGGGTTGGACTAGATGGCCCATGTGGTCTCTTCCAACTCTACTATTCTATGATTCTATGATTCTATGATTCTATAAAGTTGGAGACATTGTACTCAAGTAATGCTCAGGCACCCATTTTGAATGGTAAGGTTGGAAATTATGCCTACTAAGAGATAAATCTTTTGAAAGGTTTTTTCCCCAACCAACTTTGTTTTGTGCTGACGTAATCTGGAGAATCAAATGGGACAATATTTCCAGAACTGAATCCCTGTCATAAAAATAAAGAAATCCTCTATTCTAGTCACCTACCAAATATACTAGATTTGTACATAGAGGAGGGTTCCCCCCTTCTAAAACAACTGTGTAAACAGTCTCCTAGAGATCTATTCATCAAAATGATGATGATGACTTTGATACTTTGCTTAGTATTGCAGACTGTCTGTTGACTCCCCTGCAATAGCAATTCTGTATTGCTTATCTTTTTTCTTTTTTGGACGCTTTACAATGTAGCTTCTTTTGTTCTGTGCAGTCCCAAGGGCCATACAATATTAGGAAATAAAACTGCATCAAGGTGTAGAGATGCCAACAAATCCAGCCAACACAGAATTCTTTATTTATGTGATTCAGGCCATAAATTTTCACTGTCAAGACTTGCAGCTTACACTCAACAGATTTTAAGGTACAGTGGAGTATTGTTTTTTAAAGTAGCTTTGGGCATTTGAAAAGGGGGAAATGTGGAACCAGCAGAAAATGAAATGACATCAGTATTCCTGCATATATATCTTAATCACATAGTTTAAGCCTATCTTACTTTAAAATGATAGAATTCTATTAAGTGTTGTTGTTGTTGTTGTTGTTGTTGTTGTTGTTGTTGTTCTTAATGAGAGACTGGCAAGTCATCATCAACAGCCTTGCTCAGGTCTTGCAGACTCGATATTATCATAACACAGTCATTGGCGGCATTTGCAGTCTGTAAAGTGGCTTCCTTTAGTGAATCTATCCATTTACAATGTGGTCTTCCTCTGTCTTCTGCCTTAGAAAGCATTATTGTTGTTTCTAGTGAGTCATGTCTTCTCATGATATGGCCAAAATATGACAGCCTCAGTTTAACCATCTTCGCTTCTAGGGAGAGTTCAAGTTTGATTTGCTCCAAATTTCGTCTTCATGTGGTTCACTTCAAGTAGTTCTTCCTTAAATGAATCTGTCCTCCTGCCACTGCTTTTCTGTCATTCTTCAATGTATTGTTTCCTTTGGCTTTTTATTTGTACTTGGTCTTGCCAAGAAAACAATGGTTCACCTTTGGATCACATTAAGTCAGAAATAACCTGAAGGTTATTTTGTTCATCATCTTGAACAACAACAGCCACAACAGACACTCATATACATACATACATGCATACATACATACATACAATATGTAAATTCTAGCGAAGATTTATCAGCCAGCTTGCCAGATATCTAGATTTTTGATAGAATGAAGACAACCAGGGACACACTGATCTATGTGACAGATAAACTGCAGAATAATATCAGGGGATTTGCTGTCTAAATCACACACAGGCATTTTACTATATGAAGCTCCCACATGAAGTTATCGTGTAAACTATTGTAAGGCTGAGTGATCCACCCTATATAAGGAAATAACTTTTACAATGACAATATTTATCACAGGTAAGTTTTCAACTCCCTACAGAATGGATTTCCACCCCAGAAAAAGCAATGGTTTATGGAGAAAGATAACTGTCTCTCTCCCCCCCGCCCCCGAAATACCTTCTGTCTGGCTAAATGGCAAGTGTGTGTGTGTGTGTGTGTATATATATATATCTATATCTATATCTATATCTATATATATATATGATTTCCGTAGAGTGACATTCCCATCAGAAATTTCTGTTGTTGGACATGAAACTCTATACAAACCTATTGCTAGATTTTATTTTAGCTGACTGCATATTTAAACAGTGACCACTTTGAAATGGGATTAGAAGAGAAAACAAGCCTTTCTTCTAAAGGGAGTGAATGACCAATTCTCATGGACGTGTCAAATGCAGCATGAAGATGTCCGGGGACTTCATCAGCTCAGTATCAACACACCACAGCCATTGGCAGTAATTGCATTCTTCTTCTATGCAGCCAAGCATCTTCTTTCTGAGAGGAAATGAAAATACATAAGGATAGCTCTGGATTATTCATTAATTTTGATCATGTTCTATATATAAATTTAGAGTCGTATGGATATTTGAATATTCCTGCGCAAAGGACCCAATCTTGATCAGTGCCAACACAGGATGCCTAGCAACCTGTACTCATTACAGTTATTTTTTGCTTTGATGAGTTATGCCCAATTTTTACAATGGGTGAGAGTTGGTAAAAAAGTATTTCAAGCATAAATGTAGATTAGTGATGAATGTAAAGGACTGACTTTATCTGATTTAGAAATATGTATGCCTTTCTAAAGTGGAAAGTCTGGTTTATCAAAGAAACATTGATTTAAGGATGCTTCTGGGTTATATTAAATCAAAAGAGATATGGAATGGATTAAATGTAGTCAATAAATTAGTTATATAAATATATATGAATGGAGATTACTGGTTTTCATATATAAATTTGGTGAATACTTAGGTTGGAGATGCAGGAATATTATAAGGAGAAGGGATATTTTTTGTAATGCGATATACTTCAGAAAAGTTAGAAGAGAAGAAGGTATTGCTATAACTATAGGTTTTTCTAATTACTAGGTTTGGTTGAATAGAAGTATATGAATAGTGCTAAAGCTGGAGAAGTACAATTTTATATGTTACGATATATAATCATTGGTAAGACAATTGGAAGTCAATGTAAAATTTCCTTTTCCTTTTCTCTGCTTTGCTTCTTCTCTTTTTCTTTGTATATTTGTCTTCTTTAAATATACTGGAAAGCCTTTTACATTTTTTTTAAATGGAAAAACATAGCTTTGAATTTGCAAGACCTGAGCAGAGCTGTTGGTAAGAGGGCTATTTGGAGGTCCCTTATCCATAGGATCAGCATACCTTGAATGCATCTTGAAGGCAGTAAACCAACAACAACAACAACAATGAACAATGGATATTAGGTTGGACTCTGTTTCCCATCAGTTCACAGATAGTCTGAGACAGCTCAGGACATATTTTTCTGAAACATAGGAAGCCACTCAGTGTTTCCCAAGTTAAAATCTACAGGCCTGGAGCTGTCAGAGTCTTCTAGTCCCAGTCACAAATAGGAGACTAAACAAAAAGGTTAAGAAATGTAAGTTTTTGGCATCATAAATCAAGCATGAGCTTAAATATCCTGTCTACTTTTAGGAATACTTTAGAACAATTCCAAACTGCTGTCTGTCTTTAAGGATTTTTCTCAGGATAGGATAAGCTATGATTTGAATGTGTGTGGAAGCATTCTTAAAATTCTACATCATATTTTATGTATGCTTCTTCAAAGAAAGTGGATTAAAGAAACCAGTGTAGAGTTACAATCTAGTTAGATGTTAATATATTCAAGAAGACACACAAACAGATTCATTGATGAAACCAACTTACATTGGTTAAATGGTTCACCATTTAAAAACAGCCATATACCAAAACACTGATTTGTTCAGATGCCCATATACCTGAAAGCCTTTGAGACAGACAGAAGAAATGGGCCATATAAAATTACTCCCTCTAGAGCTACCTATTTTTTGTGCTTTTATTTTTGTGTCCAGTGTGCTGTGTTATTGCCTAATATTATTGCTTCATAACAGTTCCTTGCAGAAACAGAAAAAACTACTTTAGTTGAAAGAAGAAAGTCTTTAAGCCTTGTGGTTTTGCTTCTACATAAAGACTCTTTATCCAACTCACTAGGACATTCTACTTTTGAGCTAGTCTTATTCCAGCATCCATACAGCGAAGAGTGTTTGCTGTAATCTGTCTTCCATTCTTTTGGAGGACTGATGAGATAGCTTCTCTCCACTGCTGGCTTAGAGGATTGTGCCACATACCTTCCACTGTTGGGGAAAGGAGAGTCTTTGAGTAGTTTCATCTCCACCTCTCTTCTGGGCATTTCTCTGTCTCATTGCTTGAAGCAGCACCGTTATTCCACTCATAACAGTCTCTGTAAAGTCAGAAGTGTCTGTGTATGTGCTTTCAAGTCACCTGCCAATTTATAGCCAACTCATGAATTTCATAGGGTTTTCTTAGGCAGGGAATATCCAGAAGAAGTTTTGCCCGTTGCTCCCTTTGAAATGTAGCCTGAAGCATATGGTATTTGTTGGTGCCTTTAGAGTATTTTGGCCTGAAGAGATAATTCTACATCAAAGTCAAAAATCATGGGGACATCTAGGTGTGTTTTTTCTGCAATCCCCTGCCTCCTTTATCTTTGGCTATGCTAACTACGAGCTGCTGGGAGGAAAATCAGAGAAGGGGAAGGGTGGGGGTGCACATAATTCCCACTCTTGGTCTAAATGATTGTCAGTTCCAATTACAGTTGACCCCCTGACTCAACAGAGGATTGATTTAAAGTAAAGGTAAGGATTGCCCCTTGACATTAAGTCTATTGGTTTGGTACTCATCTCCATTTCTAAGCCGAAGACATCTGTGGCTGGCATGACTGCATGGAGTGCTGTTACCTTCCCGTCAAAGCGGTACCTATTGATCTACTCATATTTGCATGTTTTCGAACTGCTAGGTTGGCAGAAGCTGAGGCTAACAGTGGGAGCTCACCCCATTCCCCAAGTTCGAACTGCTGTCCTTTCAGTCAGCAAGTTCAGCAGCTCAGCTGTTTAACCTACTGCACCATCAGGGGTTCCCAGATTGATTTAGTACCCCATCTAAAATCCTTCAATTCAATGAGATTACTCTAGTTCAATGTAACTACCGTTATGTAGACCTTACTCTCCTCTGCAGGTGGTACATGTTATAAGTAAATCTTGGGTAGGTTCCATTATAGAGCCATCTAAATTGTCATTGTTTGTGCTGCATTTTAATAGCTCTCCAGGGTGTCAGACAGGAGAACTTCCCAGTGAATGGTGGGCATAGTGTAGCCCCTGGATCATTTTTGTTCGCCAACTTTTTATGTGTGAAGGCTGCATCCTTCCAAGATCTTTTTTTTTGGGGGGGGGGGAGGAGGATAGTAATGTGTGCTTCTACCTTATTATTATCAACATCTGTGAACTGTAGGTTTGCCATTTGCCAGAACTTCTCAAACCTGTTTTTAGGACAACAGCTGTCACAATGCTCCAACCAGCATTGCAGCCATGCTGAGTGTGGGATTTTTGGGCATGCATCCCCCAAATTAACTTCCCCAAGCTCTGTTATGGCTTTTACTTTGCATGATAGATATACCACTGTAAAGTTCTGTTCAAAGGAATCTGTGATGGTGTCCATGATTATGGATCTCTCTTTTGCATGTGTGCTAAACAATTTGATAATGGTGCTACATTATCTTGTGTAAATTTACTCTGAATTAAATCCCACTGTGTTCAACAAGGCTTTCACCCACCTAAGCATCACCAGGATTGCAGATTTAATTGAGGAAAAAGCACATCATGTATGACTGAGTCTCTGTGTGGGAGGAAAGGTACTTCCATCTCCTCCAACCGCAATCCGTACTCAAAATTTTGGCTACATCCCTGGAGGCAACCATGGAAACATTACATTCTGTTGCCCAAGATCTAGATAACTTTAATCTATCTTGGCATATCAGAGGCCTTTGGGATTCCTCAATGAAAGAGTGGGAGTAGAACTGCCATATCAACTTTCATATAAGAAACATCATACACATTTTGTGGGCTGATGATATTCTGAATCTAGGCTTATAATAAGGTTTCAGAATGTCACTAGTTCTGTGATGGCCCCAAATTTTAATGCAGAGGAACTAGTGACACATATCCTACACTATTTCATTTTTTCATGACAATGACAAATGATTACTGTCGCTTTTCCTAATGTTTCTCAACAGTTGTTGATGTATGCCTTCAAGTTTTTTGTGACTTATGGTGACCTTGTAATGGGGGCAGGGGAGATTCTTGGCAAGAGAGGGCATGTCATTGCTTTTTTCAGAGACTGAAAGAGTGTGACTTGCCTAAGGCTGCCCAGTGGGTTTGTAGGGTTGAATGGGGATTTGAACCCTAGTCTCCCAGAGTCGTAGTCCAAGACTTATAACAACCACCACACTGATGGCTCCACAGTATTATTCATATATTTCTACAAAGTGCTTTAGTGCCTCAAAGTGCTTTAGAATAATTATTCTGAGGAGAAACACGCATGTACATGGGGTTGCCTTTGAAACAGTTCGGAAGCTTCAAGTGGTCCAATGGGCAGCAACCAGACTGCTCACCAGAATGCCATACAGGGAGCGTACAACCTCCCTGTTACGTCAGCTCCACTGGCTGCCAGTCTGCTACCAAGCACAATCCTGCCTGTCCAAACATATCTCCCTCTATGAACCACTTTGGAGGTTAAGATCGTCTGGGGAGGCCCTGCTCTTGGTCCCACTTCCTTCACGGGTGTGGTTGGTGAGGACGAGAGCCAGGGCCTTCTCAGTGGTGGCCCCTCGTTTATGGAACTCCCTCCCCAGCAAAATTAGATTAGCTCTCTCCCTCCTGACCTCCAGGAAAAAACTAAAAACGTGGGTATGGGACCAAGTCTTTGGTCCGTAACTTTCAATCAGTGCAATAAGTGAATATGAAATAGTGCAATGACAAATGGAACTGCTCTGAATTATGATTTTGGACTGCTTAGTTTTAATGATTGTTTTAATGTTTGATGTTTTTAACTGTTTGGATTTTAACATAGTTTATTTTATTTGTATGTATTTGTGCGACATCGAATTGTTGCCTATTGTAAGACCTCTCTGAGTGGGTGGGATATAAATGTGGTAAATAATGGTATTTTTGTGCAAAACTCATGTTTCCCATGGGGAAAAAAACCCAGAGTATTTCCTTGGGGATGTTCGCATAGTGGAAGGAAATTGCACGATTATTCTTCCTTAAAAGGAACCAATTCCCCATTATTTTATTCTGTTATGTTACTGCAATCTTCTTTTTATATTAAGCTATATCAGGTATTTCGGCCCAAACAGCAGCTTCTGTAATGGAGGGAGGACCAGCAATCGTACAAACCTGTGTGTGCCACTTGATCTGCCTTGTGCTCCCAATTTGGCCTGTTGTCCTCATGTGGCATAGAAAATGCTGTCTTGTTAGAAGTGTTGCATTTGGCTTTGTGTACATATGAAGGAAGGAAGCATAATTTTGACCATGGTCTCGGGTGTTACTCTCCTTTCTTTTATCTCTTGTATGGTAGGTTAAGTTGCAACAAGAGGCGTTTTCACAGTGCACTGTTCTAATGTTGTGACTATACTTTAACTGTCATGGTTCCATTCTTAGTATGACAATGTATCCCCTCACTATGGAAAGGATTGCAACTGAAAACCTACAAGGGATCACAAAAGTTTCACCTTTCTCACTAGTTAAGTTTATCTGCATTTTATGGGTCTACAATGACCATATAGTGAAGTTTCAAACTGCATTATCTGGCAGTGTAGATCCAACCTTACATATGCAACCACTCAATGAACGACCTAAGCACAGAGATCTCATTCCCATTGCTTCCCACTCTGGCATTTCATTGGGGAATGCCTAGAGTTCCCACATCACATCTATGGAAATAAGCAGATGTTCCAAAGCTGTGGAACTTGCTGGGTTGTTGTTGGTTTACTTCCAAGGCTGAAAGTTCATCTGCATCCTATATTTGGTTTTCTGTCTGCATAAAGTTTCTCATGCTGAGTGCAAGTCCAGGGGAGAGATGCCTGCAGAATATTATATTTAGTCTAAAGTTATTTTGAGTTGTTTTGACTTCCAGCAAAATTCTTCATGGTCATCTTTCCCCCCGGAAAAATTCAGAGCCAACATGTTGTACAGAGGACAAGCCAGCCCTGTGGCAAACAACTGTGTGTGTATATATGTGCCTTCAAGCCACCTGTTGATATTTGGTGACCCCATGAATTTCAAAGGGTTTTCTTAGTCAAGGAGTACCCAGAGGTGGTTTTCCTAGTTCCTTCTGAATTATAGCCCACAACACCTGGTACTCTTTGGTGGCCTCCCACCTAAGTAATAACAAAGCTGACCCTGCTTAGTTTCTAAGAGCTGACAGGATCTGGTGACTTCAGGATATTTAGGCACAGACATAGAATTGTGATAATATATATTAGAAAAGAATTTGAGGGCAATTCTTTTCTGTTTTTTCAGATATCAGACTGACAAGGAAAACATACATTCTAGCAGTCATATTGATGATAGGCCTCCTGGAAGGTGAACCCTGCAATTATTTTTCAGCTCAGCAGGCTATTCCAGGAGAATTAACTATATTTTTGAAGGACAAAATGTGGTTCAGTTGATTGTCACAATTGCAGAGAGCTGTCATCTTAGCAGGACACTAAATAATGATTTGTTGGTAAACACTACTTTCCGTGTGTGTCTATTTGTGCCTTCAAGTTAGCTGCTGACTTAAGACAACCCCATGAATTTCATAAGGTTTTCTTAGGCAAGGAATGCTCAAAGATGGTTTTGCCAGTTCCTTCCTGAACTGACTAATGCATTTTAAGTATGGTGTACTTCTAGAAGAAAGGGTAAGAAAAGTGTGGCCTATGGGATCTTGGGACCCCAAAGTGTAGCCCCTGAAGTCCCCCAAAGCTCCAGCCCCTCATTTTAAAAGAATTTCACAAATTTTGGGAAATTTCTCTTTTGCATGCTAACTATCTAAATCAGGGGTTCTCAAATGTTTTCAGCTGTGGAGTCCTTTCGGAAGCAAAAATTTCTCATGGAGCCTCAAGAAATGTTTATATATTATATTATATATAATGTATATATATATCAGGCATGGGCTGGACTAGTGGCAGATTGATGAAGAGTGTGTGAACTAATTCACACAGTACAAAAGAAAAAAAGGGAAAAAGAACAAGACAATATTTAAAAATGAAAAACAATTTTAACCAACATAAACTTAACAGTATTTTAGTGAAAGACCCCCGGGGCCACAAAGCATCTTCTGAGTGGTGGGAAGTCAATCAGATTTTGGAAGCAAAGAAAGGGGGGGGGGTCTGAGTGGCAAGGTAAAGAGTCTGGGGGGTGAGGGAGGCAGGGGAAAAAGGGTCTGTTCCTGGGAGGCTGCTGCTGCTGTTCTTTTCAGCAGCTCAATACTTTAATTTCCCTGCATTTCTCAGGAAGAGGAAAAAGAAGGAGGCGAGAAACAGCATGGCACTGCGGAGCTCCTCGCTATAATCCGTGGAGCCCCAAGGGCTCTGCAGAGCACAATTTGAGAACCTCTGGTCTAAATTAATTGACTACTGGCTGAAAATGTGGTGGTTTACTTCCACCAACTACCCAGGCTCCTACAAAATCATCATCATCTTCATCATCATCATCATCATCATCATCATCAGTCACTTTACATATCATAAAAGTGAAGTCCCCCTCTGCAGTTGCCCATCCTTTCTATAGAGTAGGCCAATTATGTCTCTCAGGATCTGAGTTTGAATGTATTTTCTTACATTTCAGTTTTCCTGCATTACTTCCCAAGTGTAAGTGACAAAAAACAGTCAAGCCTGAAGGCTTCTAGGAGTGGCGATTCACATATTTTCTGCATTCTCTTGGCCAGGTGAATTCTCAGAAAGCTCCTTTGCAGCTTCCAAAATTGTCCAGGGGTCCTCACATGGTTTTTGCACAGTGTGGTGCCTTTCCCTGCATCTGGAAAGGGTGCTTAATATTCAAGGCAGAGTTGGTAGACTTCAGCCATCTAGGCTCTCCTTGTGATTTTGTCTTTAAAAGTGAATGTCAAGATCTGCCCACCAGAACTTTTGCAAAATGGCACAGACTTCAAATTAAAGAATTCTGAGCCCGGACAAAAATTCTCCTATATTCTAGCTTATTGTCATGAGTGTCATATTATTTCTGTTAAATAAAAAATGAGAGTTAGAAATTCTTCCTGATACACTATAGATGACCCACATTTGAGTCAACCTACTAATTGTTCTATATTATAATCATTCACTTCATCCTCGCAGTGATGTTAACTGGCTATATCTACCAAGAAGATCTGGTGGCAGAGGACTTTTACAAGTAAAACAATAATTCAAAGAAGAAGAACATGACTTATCAGAATATGTAAAGGAAAGTTAGGAACCTGCTTTTATTGAAGTCAAAAATCAGAAACTCCTCAAAGCACAGCAGACAAAAAATCAGTACAAGAAAACTGAACTACGAACTAGAGCTGACAGCTGGCACAACAAAACATTGCATGGACAGTTCCTTGACAAAATTGAAGGAAAGGTTGATAAGGAGAAGACCTGGCTATGGCTCACGAATGGGACACTGAAGAAGGAGACAGAAGGCCTGATCCTTGCAGAGCAGGAGCAAGCCTTCAGGACAAATGTAATTAAGGCCAATATCGAAAAATCAGCCAGTGACCCAAAATGCAGACTGTGCAAGGAAGCTGACGAAACTATTGATCATATCCTCAGCTGCTGTAAGAAAATCACACAGACAGACCACAGAGGCACAACTATGTGGCCCAAATAATCAATTGTAACTTATGGCTCAAGTACCACCTCCCAGCAGTAAAGAACTGGTGGGATCACAAACCTGCAAAGGTAATGGAAAATGAACATGCAATAATAATGTGGGACTTCTGAATCTAGATGACAAAGTTTTGGAACACAACACACCAGACCTCACAGTTGCGGAAAAGAAAAAAGTTTGGATTACTGATGTTGCCATACCCGGTGACAGTTGAACTGATGAAAAACAACAGGAAAAACTCAACCATTATCAGGACCTCAAGATCTAACTGCAAAGGCTCTGACATAAACCAGTACATGTGTTCCCGGAGGTAATTAACACACTGGGTGCCATGCCAAAAGATCTCAGCCGGCATTTGGAAACAATAAACATTGACAAAATTACAATCTGTCAATTGCAAAAGGCCACCCTACTGGGATCTGCACGCATCATCCAAAAATACACCACACAGTCCTAAACACTTGGGAAGCTTTTGACTTGTGATTTTGTGATACGAAATCCAGCATATATATCTCATTTGCTGTGTCATACTATGTCTTTGTGTCAATAATAATAATAATAATAATAATAATAATAATAATAATAATAATAATAACTTTGCTTATATAGTACTCCATCTCCTCGAGAGGACTCAGGGTGGTTTCCAACATGAACATAAAAAAAATCCAGTTGTTAAAAAACACCATACAACAAAGTTAAATATAGTAAACATAATAAAAAACATCATAAGACAGAACAAATATATATATATCCAAATCAATATACTCCATCAAGGATTCAAATATTGTACCAGTAAATCTACCCTCTAACTACACTGCACCACCTCTCCTAGTTATCCCATTTGTGCTCTGAGGCCAGGTCAGCTGGCCCTGGCTTTGACTGGATAGCCAATGGCAAAGATCAACTCTTCTAAGCAATATCCCAAGAATGATGGAAGAGGTAAGCAAAACTGATTGCCGGTTGCCCTTTTGCACATGTTGTGCCACTTCTCTGGTTCATCAAGGCTATGAGTGATAACACCTTTTAGTTCTGTGTTTTGTGGTGTGATCACTTCCAATTTTGTTTTTGGCAGGTTGAGCCTCCAAAAGCAGATGGTGGACTCTTCTTCCTTAGAACGCTTTTAATGCTGAAGTTAAATGGATGCTCAGTGAATTGGCAGAAGAATTTTACTTCAGCACTGATGATGGGTCAGTGTCATTGACTACTCCAGAGCAGATCTCAGAAAGGTTCCCTTTCAGGACCGTAGCCCCCAGAATCCCCTAAACAACACAGCTCCTTGTCATACTGGCTAGGGAATTCTGGATGTAGCAGTCCAAAAAGCGACATTTCTAAGCTGTGCATTTGAGAGCAACAAGCAAGATGTATGACAAATGCATCACAGACAACTTATCAAGATAAATATATAATTTTAATGAATGCTTGCTTACATTCAATGGGAATGTGGTGTAGTGGGGGAAATCAACTTACAAAATTCAGGTTAACAAAGGGGGAAAAGTCCATGAACCCAGTGAAAGCTGTTATGGCTTCAGCCTCTTGACTTAAATTGATGGATAATGTAGCATTAAATATTTTTCAATTTAGGTCTGCATGACTTAGTTTAAATTATTTCCAGAGCTCTAGACAAAAGATGTTCCCCTGCTCTTATGAATGGCACGTCCTTCCCCACAGGCTGTGAGTACAGAGCCAGCCCAATATTCTCAGATCAGAGGAGTGTTAAAGAAAAAAAGGCTCCCCAGATGTTGCATCATCAAAGTCATATCTATCTTATATCAGGAGTTATAACAGACACTTCACTGTTGTTGTCAACACTCAAAGGGGTGAAGAGTACACGCTTGCATTGTGAGATATTAAAAATTGACAATCAGTTTTCAGAACCATTAAACCATTCAGGCATTTCTCTGAACCTAAAGTGACCACATATTTTTTTCTAAATTGCCTGGAGAATCCACAATATGTATCAGTATTATCTCTGAATCACATTCAAGGATCTCTCTGCAACCTTGAATTTTGAAACATGTTATCTTGATATAAATACAAACAGGGCTTCTGAAAAATGGTTTTGCAGGAATGGATGAATTAATTTGATCATCCTTCTGTGAATACATATTCAGACCACGCACCAGACTTTGGGTTTGAATAACTACCGTGGAAATCTGACAGTGGGCTTTTCTCTTTCTCTCTTTTTTTCCTTTTGGTAATTTTGCTGGAGAGAAAATAGGCAACTTAAGGATTACCTGCTTTGACAAATACAGGAAATGCCTGTTGTAGATTAGATACACCTTGAAATGCCTGCTGTAGCTTAGCTGCATCATGTGTTAAATTAGCTGCATTTCTTATCAGACCAAACCTAAATTCATTTCAGCTGAGAGTCAGCCCGACAAACTTCAGTTGAATCTATTAACAAGTGAAAAGGTTTATTATTTCTTTAGCAAATGTATATTCTGTTTTTGAGCTTGCATGTTACTTCTTCTGGGAAACGTAAAGAATCATAAAATCATAAATCCTTACAGGGTTAACAGGGTATGTGGGGGTCATCTAGCCAACACCCAGCCATGCAGGAATATGCAAGTAAATTATTCTTGGAAAATGTCCATCTGACCTCTGTCTAAATGTCTCCAGGGAAGGAAAGTCCACCATCCTCTATCTATCTATTCCACTGTTGAACAGTAAATATATTCTTCCTAATGTGGAATCTCTTTTCTTACTATTTGAATCCAATAGATGTGTACCTAAGGCCCTTTCTACACTGCCATATAATCTATATAATCAAAGCAGAAAATCCACATTATCTGCTTTAAACTGGATCATATGAGTCTACACTGCCATATAATCCAGTTCAAAGCAGATAATCTGGATTTTATATGGTAGTGAAGAAGGAGCCTTAGTTTTTGGAACAGCAGAAAACAAGCTTGTTCCACATTCATCATGATGTCCTTCAGGTATTTAATGATGGCTATCTTGTCACCCTTCCAAGCTAAACATACCCAGTTCCTAAGTCATTCTTCATATGGCTTTTTTGGATGCTATATCACACAGTTGATTCATGTTTCACTTGCTGTCTACTAAAACCATAGAGCCTTTTACCTTGCTTTCAAGCCAGTCCATATATGGTAAATATACTAAAGTGGTAACTCATACAATAATATTTTCAGTTTGGTCCAATATTAGTAGAAAGACAAGAAAAGAATAAAATAAATAAATAAATAAAGTATTAAATAACAAAACAGTTGAGAGAGGTGTAGTGGTTTTAGTGTTGTTCTACAACTCTAGAGACCAACCACATTATCATACCAGGGCTTTGAAGTGAGCAGCCCTGCATTTCTGCCACCTGCAGAATTCTGGGAAATGTAGTTTAGGGTGGGGCCTTTTGAATTCTCAGCTACAGAGGTTCTCGCCTTCCCAAACGACATTTCCCATGTGATGGAAATGTTGCCGAGAGGGAGTGGTGTGCTAGGCGACATATTCGTTCCACTGCTCCTCTCTTTGCCTGGCCTTTATGATGGGGTCCCTTCATCTCATTTCCTGCCCTTGTGATAACTGGATTTTGAAAAGAAAAAAAAGCTCGTGGTGGAAACAAGGATTGGTGAGAAAGCTTCAGTTGAGGTACCTTTTCCCTATGATAAGTCTTCCAGAAATGAATTTCCCTTTCAAGGGGTAGATTTCTTAGGGACTGCCTATAATGGGAAGCAGCCAACTGATTTCCTGGCTTTCTTTATGCTCTGCAAACCACTACTTTTGGCCCTGTTGTTAATCTATTACCAATAATAATAATAATAATAATAATAATAATAATAATGCTTTATTTATATCCCGCCCCCTCTCCCCAAGGGGATTCAGGACGGCTTACAAGAGGAATCAATGTCCATAATATTGGTCCCACTTAATATAACTCACCTAGGCAAGCTCTTTGCCTGCTGTACCTATTAAACCCCTTAGCAGTCACATCAAAAAGATAAAAGTAATAATAAAACATTTCTAAGTTCAACCAACAGCCAAGAAACAACAGAAAGAGCCAGCCAGCAGCAGGTCCAAGTTATCTGAGAATGAAGTAATAGTGGAGGGGTCTACTTTCCTGTTTGGATCTTGTCTTTTGTGTACACATGATAAGATATAGAGCTCAGAAAGTTACTTTTTAAAACCATATCTCCATGATTGAGGGGCAGTCTCAAAAGCAACTTTTATAAGTTGTAGGTGAATCCTATTATTAGTCCTAACAGGAATAGGGCTGCTGAATCAATAGAACCTACCTATGTGTTGATTCAGTGTTCAGCAATTGATTCAATAGCTCTTTTTCGGTTGAGATTGACCAATAGGGTTAAACCCAAAGTGTTAGTTTTCCCTATAACCTTAATTTCTTGATTCCGTAATCCTTTGCTTGTCTGTCTAAACTTGACTCCAGTCCAGTCAGCAAGAAAGTCCACGCTGACCCCAGTAGGGGCAGCCTTTGGTCCACGCCTCGCAAATTGTGCACTTTCCCCGGGGGGTGTCTAGACGCCCTCCCAGTACCTTCTGGGTGGGCACAAAGATACCCCCCCCCCAAAAGGCTTTAAAATACAAAAAAACTTACCCGGATGCCATTAACATCCTGCCGAGTCCTCCTAGTGCATAGAAATAACATGCTGGGGGGGGGGGGTGAGGAGGAAAATCGTTTCTCGTCCCCCTCCTGGCACATCGTTTCTATGTGCCAGGAGGACTCCACCAGGATGTTAATGGTGGCCGGATAAGTGGAGGGGTTGGGGGTTGGGGTGGTTTGGTGCCCTCTGGGTTTTCCAAGCTCATTCAGCCCTAAAAACTTGAGAGGACTGCGTGATACAGTCCCCAGGCCTAATCCACACAAGCCTCGTAGCCCATTAGACCTGTGCCTTTCACGAAGGTGCAGGTCTAATGGGCTATCAGTTTAATTTGGGATAAAGCAGGGTTTTCGTGCATTGTCCTAAATTAGTTTGGTTTTACCAGAGACGTCATTTGGATGTCTCCAGTAAAACCGCGGGAGCTCCTGTGTTATGGACCCTGTGTGCATGGACCCTCATGGTCTGTTCCCTTTCTCAAGTAATTTATTCTGCTTGTCACTTAAATTCTGGGCCAGTTTTCTGATTGGGTTTGGGAGAAGTTTGACCCTTAGGTTTTCCCATTAGAATGCTGAACAAATATGCCCTTTCTACTCAGTATTCCTTAGGAAATTTGCTTTCCTAACTGCTTCCAGAGAGTGTTCTCTTGGTAAAAAAAAAGAAAAAGAAGAAAAATGAAGAAGCTCATTAGTAACTGATAGCGCATCCTGTTGACTACATGTAGCAAGGCTTTTGCATTTTACAAAACTAAAGGAGTATTCATTTCCAAAGATAATGTCATATGCTAAAGCCAGCTATCATTGTCATTGGACACATTCCAACCACATTTTAGGAGACAGGAGGCCCTATGGTAAACACAATTTTGGAAAGCTATTAAGTCGCTGTTTAATTTCCCCATTCTTTTGTGTCTTTTGTGCAGACTTTCATTCTTTGTGTAGAACACAAGCATAAGGATTAGAATCCCAAATCATCATGTAAGTGTTAGCTCTTAATGAAATCATTAACAGAGTTGTAACAGGAAGCACGAATGAGTCGTTTAACTTTGTTGGAAACACACTCAAGTACTAAGTCCAGCTTTTAATAAGGTACTTAGAGTTATAGAGACAAATGCTAAGCTATTAAGAGAAATGAATGTGAATAAAATAGGAATAGGATCGGTTTGGATCTTGGATCTGAATACCAAATCTGTTGTCTCAAGACTGCTCCTCCTTGCCAATTCCGCCCCCATCCTTTCCCTAAACCACCTCCGGGTTCTTTATTTGTGCCATTTTCCCTGACGTGTCATCATTTCTACCCCCCACCCCAACCCCCGTGCTATGCTTCATGGGATTGCTATAAGTCGAAAGATTATTTGATGGCATACGAACACATTCTACTTCTGATGTTTTTGTGTAATCTAAAAAGCAATCCAGTTTTCTGAGAAATAGCATACAGCAGAGATGTCATCTCAGAGCCCAATCTTATGAGCATCTAGTCAGAAAAAGCACCATTGAATTAAATGACACTTATTCTCAGTTAAGCATATGTAGCAGGGATGAATATAATGGGATCCTTCAGATATTTTTGCAAATCTCATGTGTGCTACTCAAGTGTGAGGTAAGTGTGAGGATTGATGGAAATTGCTATTCAACTCACACTCCTGATTTATAGGATTGTGGCCATATAGTGTGGTTTTATGCATGTATACTCAGATCTAAAAGTATTTTGGCCACATCATGAGCAGACAGGAAAGCTTGGAAAAGATCATGATGCTGGGGAAAATGGAAGGAAAAAGGAAGAGGGCAAGATGGATGGACGATATCCTTGAAGTGACTGGCTTGACCTTGAAGGAACTGGGGGCGGTGACAGCCGACAGGAGCTCTGGCGTGGACTGGTCCATGAGGTCACGAAGAGTCGGAGATGACTAAACGACTGAGCAGCATACTCAGATCTAAAGTCTCCTGTTCAATGAGACGAAGAGTAGGGTATAAGCTTATAGTCTGGCAATTCAGTCTTAATTCAAAGACACATTCTCTTTGGAAGTTTTAGATAGAAGGATCTTGTGCGGGCTGAACTGACAAGTTGCTTCCTGCTCACCTAACTCTTTCTGCCAGGTGATTTCAGAGATCAACTGACAAAGGAATACATGGGGAGGAAAGTGGAGTTAGCAAAGTGACGTAGAGGAGTGATAGTGGGACTATGCTTTGCCAAAGCAGCACTGTACTGCAATTGCAGAGAAGTAATGCTAGTGATTGTTTCCATACGTATTCCATACGGATCTCCGTATTCTTCAGCAACATGAATGCTGCAAGACAACAGACTGATGATAAAGCCCATAATATAATAATGCTGGAAAAGAATGGTTTTTTTTGTACTGAATCCCTTGAAAACATTTCCCACATACTGACTTGCTTAGTTACCTAGAGATGGCCCTTCTTGATGTCACAGGAGCAGTCCCTAGTAGAGTTGCCAGAGCAAAAACTGGGGATTGCTGCTGTGTTATTAGTGACTGAGCAGAAGAGGGAATTTCAGCAGCTGTTGCTTGTTACCTGGTTGCATGACAAACAATACCTGTTGAGATTTTCTTTATTTGAGAAACAGGCACAATTTCCAATTTTTTGGTCTAGCAATCCTAGAGTGAATGAGGTGTAGTGGTTTGAGCGCTGGACTATGATTCTGGAGACTAAAGCTGAAATCTCTGCTCATCCATGGGAACCTATTGAGTGACCTTCAGGTAGTCACAATATCTCAGCTTCACAGAAAGGCAAGGATAAACCCCATCTGAACAAACTTTGGCACGAAAACCCTTTGACAGATTTGTCTTGGGGTTGCCATAATTCACAAATGACATAAAGCGCATAACAAGAAATGTTGCTGGTGATGTCATTTAGCATAATGCATTAAGCATCAATCTCAGATGCTGGAGTATATAATGGAAATAAAAATGTCAAATTTAAGAAACCAGGAATATATGTGCGCGCGCATACACACCATTTTCAGGACAGTGTTCTTGTCCTGAGATTTGTTTCCTTCTCTCAGATGGATAAAGAGGATTGAGAATCACAGCAACCTCTGAGATCTGGGACTACTCATCTTTCTGTGTATCATAGGATCAACGGTTGTGACCTGAATAATGAGGGAATTGGAAATATTCAAGTCTGAATCCCAGCTGTGCGGAAATGTAAAATGCCATTGTCTGGGACAGTATGAAAAACAGAATGACAGCATTCTGTGCACTGCAGATTACTAAACAACAGTTGGACACATTATCTTGTACACACGAGCTGTTGAAGATTAGATATCCCAAACACCATACTGTGGCATGAAAATCTGTGTCAGCTTTCCAGACCGTTGGGTCCCTAAGGTAAGCAAATAGGTTACAAAATGCAGGGAGGGAAAAAAGAGAACGATATCTTGGGTTTACAGTTGTATAGTATTGAGATGTTTTGGAAGGAAGAGTCTGCAGACTCTCAAATATGACCAATCATGTATGGTTGTTATAATAAATGTTATTTATGTCCCGCCACCATCTCGCCGAAGGGCGGCTTACAAAGGAACTCCAGGGTGCAGCATATACTTGCTAGGAACATGAAAAACAATAGAGGGCAATGGAATTCAATTGACTAAAAACTAAAATGTTTCTATTTATCCTTTGTTTAATAACATATATTTAGAAATAACCTTTATTTCTGTAGATAAGAAAATAGTTCTGAAATACTAAGATATGAGACCAACGAATAGGGTTGATTAAAGGATGGTCCTACTGTTAGGGAATGGCAGCAGATTTGGGATATTACTTAAGGGCATCGAATGCTTAGTATTGTGGATTGCTCTTCTGATTCTGAGAAGGATGACAGGTGGTTGAAGAGGCACAGCACTTGGGGATTTAGGGTTGACTTGTGAGGAAGAAGAAGAGGGAGGAGTGATAACAGATATGGTAGAGATTCTTACTTTTTTGGAATGAGGAAAGGAGAAAGAGGGCAGAAGAAGATCAGCTAGGCTAGCAGAGAAAACATTGAGCAATCAGACCTTGCCCTAGGACCCGCTGTGCTGGAAAGTTCAGGGCTATAAATTAGCAGCAAGGCTAGAGCCCAGTGCTGGCTGCAACCATCTTACTTTCGAGAAAGAGCCTGAACCTAGCATTGAAATCTCTGAAACCTCCTGTAGTTGGCAATTTGTAAGCCTGTTTATTTGATGTCATTATTTGATGTCTGCTGCAAAGACTTTTATTTTGAGTTTGCTTGAAGATTAACATCGAGATATTACTTTCTGTTTTCTAAATTGCAGTATCTTTATTTTGGCTGAAGTAAAGATCATTTTATTTGCTTTCACTTGTATCTAAGGCTGTTTCTGGCATAAAACTGGATACTTAGTTATTGAAAGTACTTTTACATTTTGATGTGAAGGAATAAGAAGGTATGAGAAAATATTCCTAGAGTTAGGCTAAGAAAAAGACTATAACTTGTTATTGAAAATCCTTTCAGGTCACGAAGATGCAATTGGATGCTATAAGGTTCTTAATAATTAAGGCTGAAGCTGAATTGGGGATCACCTTTAATTCCCCACTCCACCCTGCACAACTCACTGCCCCCATCCCAAATAATCCCTCCAAAAGTGGTGATATGAGTTGAAGAGGAAGGAGATTTATTTTCTTGCAGAGTCAGCTGATTAAAATCGAAATCATCATTTGCAACAGATGACTTGTGAAGGTGACAGGAGAGCCTAAATGAATTCAAAAGATAGTTCTTCTTGTTCTTGTAAAGATAAATGCACTGATGGGGAAAAGTGGGGGGATTTGATAACAATGAATTAAAGCAGGTCACGTTTCTCATGTCCCAAATATCTCTGCCAGCTAGAATGAATCATTCTGATTTCTTTCTAGGGATGCTTTCAAGAGACATGCTGAAATTGCCTTTTTAATTTCTCATGTCTCCAGAAATGACATCACACTGACCTATATTAGGCCTTATCAGATGTTGATATTTCAGTTGTTAATTATATTACTTTCCCTGGTTGCTAGTATAGGAGGGGCCATGTCTTTCAAGACCACTTGCAATGGTGTTGGGGAATAAAACTCTCATCATCCCCAGCAAGCATGACATGGGGCCACAGTCTCTGGGGATGATGGTGTTATAGTCCAACCCATCAGGAGAATGCAAAGTTAAGGAAGGGTGGCTCAGCGATATAGTCATCACTATTTGCAATTGTTTGCACTCACTGCTACATTGCCTCCATTACTAGCAAGCCCAGCTTTACTATTGCTTAACAGGGATGTGAAAGCTTTCTTATTTATATCTTGCCTGCAGAAGAAACTGGAAAAACATTTCAGGATGCTTAAAGGGTGGCTGTTTCTTTAGTTAAAAAAAGAGAACATGCCTGATTTGTTTTGAGCTATGTTTGCTTTTAAGGCCGTCTTCGAGGGCTGTATAAAACAATAAAAATACAACACATAAATTCAGATTTTATGCTTATCAGAGATTTAAAAAACTCTTAATTCTTTGTTCATATGTTTCCATCTATCCAGTGAATGAGAGTTTCTGGTCCAGATAAATTTTGAGCTTAGATTTTAAATAGGTATGTGCAGGCCACAGGCAATGTGTTGAAAGAAGAATGACTTCATGCAGTGTTATACTATGAGTTTTCATATTATGTATTTATGTGCTGTCATTTTTTAGTTTTATATAGCTCCTGAAGGAAGCCTTAAAAGTGCACCCATGCCAAAATACATTGCACTTTTTTATTAATAAAACCACCTCCCTTTGAACATTTTAATACAAGTTTTTTTCTGAGGATTCTATTGGAGACTCCCCATTTTCAGCTTCCTTATTTATGTGCTGCTCTGCAGTCTCCATGGCCGAATGAATGAACTGATGTGTAATTTTTCTTTTTTCTTTTTTACAGGCATTGTGTATCAAGGGAGGAGGTTGAGAGCCCAAATAATACCGCCCCTGGCCCCAACATTTCCCCTCAATTCTCAGTTTCTAACATAGCAGTTGGGCATTTAGCAATACAATTTTAGACATCCAAAGAAAAGGATATTGCGAGTCCCTGAAAAGCATACTGATTAAAATACTATAGTGTATATGCTTGTGGAATTCTTTCTAGGCACGTATACTTTGTACACAGCAGACCTCGCCTTTGGTACCTCTTCAGCTTGTATGGGAAGAGTCATTCTCAGCATTGACACCAGAAAGGCATTCAGCACTTCATCAAAAACATTTTGTAACCTTGGCTTTTCAAAGTAGTAAATCTGTAGGAATTTCAAGTAGACAGTTTCTCTGAAAGTGTGTGCCAAAATCACGGCACATAAAAATTTAGATCATTATACAGCAAAAATGTCCAAAATATGCATTTAATTCCTACTAATTTGATTTGTTTATACAACTATTTTGCAAATGGGTTTTCTTTTTTGGAAGCCTCATCTGCTTTCTAACTAAAATGCCTTAGTGGGGGGGCTACTTTTTGTTATTACCTATGAAAAAGTATTTTCACAGAAATCTCTTTTAGAATGACTAATGCTCACTCTGCCTCCGTCTTTGTCTCAATCTCAGCAGTGAATATTATCTTGCTGCTCCCCTTTTTACAACTCTTGACAATTTAGTAGTGATGACTCCATTTGGGGTTATTGTTGTTTTGCATTTTCCTTGTTTGTGTTTTAAATGTGTCATCTACATTCCTTTAAATGGATCTTTTGATTAAAGCATCCAATATGCTACACCTACTGTGCCTTACATGAACAGCCACCACAAATGCATACTCTCCAACGCTCCCAGTTTCACACAGGCAAACTTGATTAATCCTCTGTTCTCCCAGTTTTTCAGCTGCTTTTAAAATGTTCTAGTTTCTATCTTCTCCTTGTACTTTCTTCCTTTGTTTTCAGCTTATTTCAATTTGTGCCAACTGAGTTCAAAATGCAAAAGTTATTTGCACCCAGTTAACTCAGTGAAGGGTAAGGAGAGGAGGAGGGAAAATCTTCAATTCCCATTAGGCTTAGGCAAAAGCCAACTCTTGCAGCATTTCCTACTTTATGTATTTTCTCCTCATCTTGCCATCTTCACCACATTGTGATGTTGTTTGGCCACAAGTGTTTCAGTTTCCATTTATGAAAAGTTGGAGGATATGCAAATGAGGTTTTCTAGTTTATAAGCTTCCAACAACAGTTTCAACAATGTCTGAAGGATTGCAGAGTCCTCATCCCTACAGCATTGGTTTATCAGAATTCTCTGCAACTCATGATATCATGAATCCAGCTTATTCATAACCAGTTGGACAATGAGACTGTAAGATTGCAAAAAGGTTATGATTTATTTATTTCATTCAAAATATCACCTTCCAAGCCCACAGAGTCTCCTGAGGTGAGCCAGTGAATCCTTAATATCCACTGGGGTTTGCTTCCAGACTCCCCATGGATATCCACATCTGTGGATATTTAAGTCCCATTATATACAATGGAGAAATAAAATGGTGCCTCCATTCAAGTATGTTGGCCAGCAGACCTTGGAAAAATTAACCTTTTGTATACCATCTCCCAGACTCCCCTGGCCAGCATAGTAGGAGAGTTGGGAGCTGACATCTGAATTTTTAAAAATCCTAACTTTTCCAACCTCTACTAAGCCAGCTGAGTTTGAATTTTTTGCCTGTAGGCCTGTGCATTCAACAAACTCACATTAACGATTACCTTTAGTCAGGGAATAACAGGAAAGGCATAAAATGGGAAGAGTGCAATGATTTTTTTTCCAGCATAGAAGGCAAGTCTTCCATTTCGGAAATCACATGCCAGCTAATCAGATTTGTCACTGGAATATAAAGAGACCAGCAGGCAACTCTGGCTCCCAAATGTGTGCACTTGCTAGATGAATGCTATTTCATACATGTGGCTTGTCACATTCAAATTGCTCATTTTCAGATGTACATTTCAAACAATTTACAGGTGCCCCTGGAAAGAAATACAGTGCAGGGAGGCTATTGGGCAGCAGCAGAAGAACTGGGATGTATATGTAACAATATTAGATGATCTCTGAGAGACAATGGCAGTGGCACTTTAGTTAACTCTTTTTAGCACTGCACCAGAGGAGGCACTGATAAAGACTTGAATGTGAAAGTTCTGTGGTGAGTCTATTCAAACTAAGGCAAGAGTAATGCTGGAACATGCAACTCTGAAGGCATTCGACCAGCTACTTAGGAAGAGCAGTGGACGAGTGCAAATAGTGGTATATCTAATTATGCAAGTGGGCTCAAGGCAATAGAATATTCAGCAGCTGACACACTTTTGTCCTTGGTCCCCACACTTTCTGCATCCACAGATTCCACTATCAACAACTCCAAAATATTTCCCCCAAAAAGCAAATTTTGATTTTACCATTTTATTATGCCACTGTATATAATGGGACTTGAGCACCCACAGGTACTGGTATCCATGGGGGTTCCTAGAACCAAACCAAGGGCCCACTGTACTTTGACTATGACATGAGACAAAATGACTCATTGGAAAAGGCCATAATGCTAGGTGAGATTGAAAGCAATGGGGGTGCAGTGGGAAGGAAGACTACAAGGGTCAGTTGACTCAGCCACAGTCCTGAGTTTCCAAAAGTTAATATCAGGGTGTCTTGGATGTCAGTTTGATAGCAATAAACAACAATAGCAATAGGAAAGTATTATATGTGAAGATTTCCTTGGCATAAGGTGGATAGAAGTTTGATGGTTACAGCACAGCATTCTCAGGAAAAGATAATAGCAATTCTCTTCTGGATAAATCTTGCCAAACCCCATGACAGGTTCACCTTAGGATCACCATAAGTCAAAAATGACTTGAAGGTACACAATAACAATTTTCAGGGTGGTATTCATCATGAAGAACACACATGAGTCCCCTCAGGGAGATAGGGTGATATATAAATAATGATTTATTATTATTTCCAAACCATTTACCTAGCAAGATCCCAGTATAAATTGGATGCTTTAATTTTAAATGGAATATTTATCATTTTGGAGCTGTAAAGTTTCAAAATAAATTTCTGCCTAGCAAGACCATAAGACCATAAATAAAAATAATTCAAAGTGCAGTCCATGGGGAATATTTCTATGAACTGGTTAATTTTGCATTTTTCCAGTTCAATGAAGCTGACTCTGCTGAATGTTTTGGTAGATTGTTCCCTTCATAGATAGTCCTTGTTGATGGGACCTATAAGCCACCTTAAACACCTTCACAGTAGCATAAGAAAAGCTTGGCCTCTCATGGGACATTGAGAAAACACAGAATTCTGATTTCTTTATTTACTTATAACTCACTTCTTAGCCCAGTGAGGTTCTCAAAATAGAATTGCAGCCAGATGTAGAACAGGTTGTGCTCTTCAATCATTATTCACACAAAGAGGGAAAGTGAACACAAAAGGAGTGATGGACCCACTTGTCATACAAGGACTCCTCAGTTATTCAATTGATTTGTAGGTTAGATAGCATTTTTTCAATTTGTGCAATCAATTTCAAAAATAGATACCATTATAAAACAGCTGAACAATGCTTGATCGAGAAGTTCGAATCGACATCACATGATCTGATTAAAGTCAAAAGGGGGGTGGGGTGGGTTGGCCATGTTCAAGGCTGTGTGTATCAGCTGGTCTCTGTTAATGATCAAACTGAGGTGTTAGAATGTTTCTGTTCCCTCTCAACCTAGTGATTATACCTTTTTACTCTGTTCTCCTAGATGAGGCAACAAACGCTCCATTATAAATGATGACATGGGAGACAGGCCATGAAAGCTTATCCCCAATGAAACTGAATACTTTTTAAGATGCCATATCATATTTTGTTGTTTTTACTTGTGAAGGCTCCATGTAAGATGCAGACCCCTGATGAACAGTGATGGATTTCAATCTGAACTTTAAAGGAGCTGTCCAATATTCTGAAGTGACTATGTTGTCCTCAAGTCAACTTGGAAAGGTCCAAAATTCTGGTGCGGGGTTCTGAAGTGTACCTCTAAACTTCAAAAAGGTTAGCTGCAAACAGTTTCAGGACCTTGGACAGCTCCCCCAAAGTTGGAACTCAGTGCCAGAGGGGGTTCACCATCCCACTGAGAGGGAAATTCACCAGCTGTCAATAAAGCCATGGCTTTATTTAAGATCACTGTATGAAATGTAAGGTAGCTGTTGTAGCTCAGCAAGCACCTGAGGGTCTTTCTGATTTCTCTGACATGTCAGAGGACGAGATACTTGATGGGTTTCCAAGTGAAGAGTCTGCCAGTGTTAGGAGAGAATAGCAGCCAGATGAGGATGATGTTTTGGATTGCACAGGGGAAAGCTAAAGTTCCAGTTCCCTTGGGAAATGGCCATCAGAAGCTAGATTAGGTTTGAGAACAGAGGGAGCGAAAAATAGACTAATTAGACACTTTGAGAGACTCCGCGAGAAGACCTTCAAGCCCAGGTGCATTCAACATGATCTCATGGCTACTTGGTCAGGATTAAATTAAGGAGTGCTGGCTTCAGGCCTTTCAGAGGAAACAACGTTGCCATAGGAATGGATCTCCTGTGTCTGCTCTCAAATTCATGATTCAAGTTATCTGGTTAAAAGATTTACCTTGAAAAAGTCTTACTTTCTCGTTTATGGATTTCTGTTTGAAGTACTGCTGTGGATTTTGGTGCTCTTGATTTATGAATTTTTGAATTACTGTTATTTTGTACTTCCTATTCTGCTGACCCCTTTTTGAAATGCCCTTTCCCCCTTTTTATTTGCTTTTTTCAATAAATATTTTTAGTTAGAACTACACCCAGTGTGGTGCTGGGTGAAAAGGTGTTCTCTGTGCTAGAGTGCAACAGTAAAAATGTAACATTCAGTCAGTCAGTGGAGATTATTTTAATTTTTATTTGGATAATACATATAAATGTTTCACAACAATTTAGGGCAGTATCCCCAGACAATATATCTTCATGCAGGTGTGTGTGTGTGTGTGTGTGTGGGGGGGGTGATGACAGGAAATCACTGAATGAGGAATTTTAAAAAGATCATTACAGAACAAAAAGAAGAAAGGGTAGGGACTGGGAGAGAGAGAAAAGAAATGCAATAGCACCTTTAAAATTGATTTTTATTTTTGCACGGGCTTTTGTGGATATAAAGACACTTCTTTAAATTCAGTGCCAAGTGGTATTAAGGTCTTGAGAATAAAACCTATTTCTACAGTTGTGGGAGCAGGATAGAATATAATAGGATCCAGAAAGATGAAAATCATGTTTCTTGCTCTAAGTATTCTAAGGGCTCAGTGAAATGATACTGACATTTCAAATCTTCAAATTGGTCAGTAAGCATTCAGTGTAAAAGCAATCAATCTGCTGGCCAAAAGTGAATTTCCCAGGATTCAGTACTCTGCCTGAGAAGAATCCTTTGGTTATATGTGCAGTAACCAGGAATTTGCATTAGTATATGAAGTGCACCATGAAGCCTTTGGTTTTTGTTTATACCTCTTATAATGGGTTGGAATTTGCAAATATAATTCAGTTTAGCAGTTTCTCTTTTTATTCTTCCTGTGCAAGTTACTTACTGTGTGCCCAGGAAGGTTGAAATTTTTGCAACTGAATGCATTGCAATTTCTAATGTCCAATTTGTGTCCCTTAATCCTCTTGTATAGAGACTGTTCTGTTTGTCCAATGTTGAGTGTAGAGGGGCATTACTCGAATAGAACGGCATATATCACATTGGAGGAAAAGCAAGTAAATGTACCCCTTGGGTTATGAGTGATTTTATTGGTAGTTTATAGAATCATAGAATCGTAGAGTTGGAGAGACGTCCCGGGCCATCCAGTCCAACCCCCTGCAAGAAGCAGGAAAATCTCATTCAAAGCACCCCCGACAGATGGGTGCTTCAGTAATCTCAGCTGGGGACTCTAGAGGTTTTGTCATTTTGTATTTTTGGTCTTTCTTGTAGCAAATGGTTCCTGGGTATTGATCTTGCCTTGACAATTTGTTTCTTCACTTCCATAGGTGGGTATTATGTTTTGAGGAATGCCTAAAGCAAATTCAGAAATTTTGTTTCTCTGTTTTGTGGGTCTGAGCAGATGCAATTGGATCAGAGGGCTTGGCTGTAACCAATAGATATGGCAGTGTGTTCTAGGTGGAAATTTTAGGAGTGGTGCATGTAGAATGGGCTTCTAAGTGTAGTGCTAACAGATCCATTGTTCAGTTTCACAGTGGTGTCAAAACAGTGGATGTGTTGTGTGGGCTATTCTAGGCTCTGTTTGATGATAGGAAGGGAATTGTTGAAATCCTGCTGACACTCCTCAATCGATTACAAAGTTATCATCAATAAACTGGGGAGAGAGGGTGGGTACAAATAAGTTGTAGGTTGAGGAGAGGTTTTTGAATGCATGTGCTAAGAAAGTGTTGTTTCAAGCCAGCCATTAAGATGTTTGTATATTGTGATGCTATATTTGGAGGTACATATTATTCCCAGAAATGACGTAGTTATTAGTAGGTACAACGTGGCAAAATTGGATGGCTAAGTCTACTGTTCATTATGATACCCTTGATGGATCCAGAATAGATCTTCACGGTCATTTATGAATCCATTGCCAACCAGGACACTACTTCTGGAAGACAATCATACTTTATCACAGGTGATCACTTATGATGGTTTGAGTTTTTGGGGCATGCCCATTTGAATTTGCTTCTGTTCATTAGTGAAGAATTATCTGAGTAATTTGTGAGTAATCAGTGGGATCTTAGAGAGGATTCTGCAAAAGGTGGTATCAGGCAATTGTCTTTCAATCTCTTGTTATATATTCTCATTTGTTTCTAATGACTACAATTCCTGCTTTGTCGGTTTGTCATACACTGTAATAACGTTAACATTATTTCTGAGACAATAGATGACATTGCAGAAGTTTTTTAAGCAAGTTGTGTCTTCAGAGATTTCCTCTTCTACAAAACTATGAAAAGTGAAGGAGTCCTGTATTTTCCCCTAGAAGTTTCAGTCAGGATTTTTCCCCCACTCCCCTTCCTACCATCATGCTTACATCTAATACTATCCTGCCAAAGTGTTGGTTCACTTAATAGTCAGTTCTGGCTGAGCCGAAAGCCTGAATCATCTCTTCTGAATCATCAATACCACAATTGCTCACAAAAGTGAATCAGTGAGGTGGGTGGGAAGGCATTCTGTCTGCAACAGTCAGGTCTGCTTCCTTTCAGAAGTGCCTTTTGTACTTACCTGTCTCCTTTTTTCATTTTAGCACAATATACAATTATAGAATTTTGGTTTTACCTTAACAGCTTCCATACTATGGAATCCTGGGGTTTGTCATTGAGTCCTTTGTTATTCTATACCTATAGAAATCTGCTTGTAGGGTTTCCTTGGCAAGATCTTTCAGAGGAAGTGTGCTATTGTCTTTCTCTGAAACTGAAGCCCCTTCTACACTGCCACATAATCCAAATTATCAAATCAGATAATCCACATTATCTGTTTGGAACTGGATTATCTGAGTCTACACTGCCATATAACCCAGTTCAAATAAGATAATCTGGATTTTATATGGCAGTGTAGAAGGGGCCTGAGAGAATGTGATTCGCCCATAATCGGCCAGTTGGCTGAGTGGGGATTTAAACTCTGGTATCCTAGAAGCCTAGTCTAACACACACTATGTCATGCATACTCATAATTTTATAAGGTCAGAGAACTCTATTGCTGCTCTAAACCACAAATACCAGGATTCCACTGCTATGATTGTTTAATGCTATGATTGTTTAGTATAAAAGAGCCACTGGACTGTGCTTTTTGCAGGCACCATTTCAAGGGACATTATCATTTCAACAGAAAAAAACTTCAGCATGATTGCAAGGGTCAGGAGTGAAATTCAGAGCTGAAGTGCTAAATCTATCTTCATTGGAGAACTATTCATTAATTCAAATTTTGCTGCAAAGTGACACCTCCTAGACCGCCCATGATATTATTTGATTCTGCAGGCTTTTGTTACCTGTGTGAGAATAGCAGCTCTGATATTTAACAGAACAAACCAAAATAAGCCCTCATCCCAATAAAAATGGAATTAGAAAGCCACATCACATATATAATGCTAAGATTTGCTGCATGATTCATAATATGGAACAAAGCAGACCACATCCCCTTCACACAATCATTTGCATTTTCAGTTCATTTCTTTTGAACCTGAACACTTTGGACTAGCAATAAATATGATTCTGCTAATCTGAAGACTCAGTAGCCTTGGCTCATGGTTTTTCCCAGTGTGCCAAGAATGGCAACATCCTGCCAGCAGTAGCAACACCCTGGCAAGCAGGCAACGAATTTGAAATCAACATTACACAAAATCATCCCAGTGTTGTGTTTACGAAGGAGCAATCTTACAGCAGCACTCAGGCTCATAGGATGCTTTTCCATGCCTGCCTTGGGCGACAAATAAATGGCTTTCTGCTGCTTTAGAAAAATCTTGTGCCAAATATATTGCACTATTTATTGTTGTTGTAGCTGTTGTTAACTGCTGCGAAGTCCACTTTGACTTATAGTAGCCCCATGAATGAAAGACCTCCAGGCCTCCCTGTCCTCAACTGGCCTTGCGTACGCCTTGCAGGCTCATAGACATGGCTTCCTTGATTAAGTTCATCCATCTGGAATTTGATTTTCCTCTTTTCCTACTGCTCACTGCCTTACCAAGCATTATTCTCATTCCTTGTGAGTCATGCCTTCTCACGATATGGCCAAAGTGTGACAATATCATTTTAGTCATCTTGGCTTCCAGGGAAGGTTCAGGCTTGATTTGCTCTAGGACACATTTATTTATCTTCTTAGCAGTCCACAGTATCTATAGACTCTGTTCCAGCATCCCATTTCAGATGAGTTGATTTTCTTCCTATCAGCTTTCTTCACTGTCCAGCTTTCACAAGCATACACAGAAATGGAAAATGCAATGGCATGCACCAGCCTAATATTTCTATTGAATGATATGACTTGACATTTCAGGATCTTGTCTAGTTCCTTCATAGCTGCTCTTTTAAGTCCCAGCCTTCTGATTTCTTGACTGATTAATGACTGAACCAAGGAACAAAAAATCTATTTCAATGACTCCACTGTCTACTTCAAAGTTATGTAACTAATCTGTACTCATTATTTAAGTTTTCTTAGTATTTATATGTAAACCAGCCTTGCACTTTCTTCCTTGACGTTCTTCAGTAATCATTCAAACTCTTTGCTATTTTCCAATAGCACTGTAGTCTCAGATGCATACAGTGGGTCCTTGGTATCTGCTGGGATTTGGTTACATGTCCCCTGTAGACACCAAAATATATGCATGCTGAGTCCCATTGTATACAATGACAGAGTAAAATGGTGTTTCTTATCTAAAATGGACAAATCTGATTTTGTAAAAATTATTTTCAAGCCTCAGATGGTGGAATTCATGGATGCAGAATCTGTGGATAAGGAGGGCTGACTGTATCTAACATTATCTCCCTATAGCAGTGGTTCCCAAACTTGGGTCTTCCAGGTGCTTTGTACTTCAGCTTCCAGCAAACCCGGACCAGACTGGCAAATGGTCAGGTATTATGAGAACTGGAATCCAAAACGTTTGGAGCAACAAAGTTGGGGAATGACTGTGCTATAACATTCTCCTTTCCTCTTAGTTCTTAGGATCCCTGTAACTACTACAAGGCTGGTGCCTCCTCCTACAACTCCCCCCCCCCCCCAAAAGCAGGCGTGTCTATGTGTGTGTTTGGCTGGCTTTTAAAGGAGAAAGTTTGAAATAATGAGCCAGAGAAGGGGACTTTTAATTATTTGAACAGTTTAAAGGTGTCTTAAGGGATTTTAAGTGACTGGTGGACTTAATTCTATTCTACTTTTATATGTTGCAGATTTTAAATGACATTTCTTTCTTTTGTTGTCAAAGGCTTTCATAACAGGAATCACTGGGTTGCTGTGAATTTTCCAGGCTGTATGGCCATGTTCCAGAAGCAACCTTTCTTGATGTTTCACTTGCATCTATGACAGGCATCCTCAGAGGTTGTGAGGTCTGTTGGAAACTAGGCAAGTGGGATTTATAGATCTGTGGAATGTTCAGGGTGGAAGAAAGAACTCTTGTCTGTTGGAAGCAAGCGTGAATGTTGCAACTCTAATAACCACCATGTCAGACTACACAGAGAAGCCATTGAAATCCACAAGCATGTGAACAAATTCAACACTTCAACCCAAATACAAGAGCAGCAGTTTTTCAAATGATTGAGAAGTCACTCCTGGGCACAGGAACAAAGAATGCAGCTGAGCAAAAAGTTGCTCTGCGTGGACAAGACTATCAACCTGGCCACAAGATGATTCCAGTCTCTCGTTGCATCTACACTGTAGAATTCATGCAGTTTGACACTGTGTTGACTGTCATGCCTCAATGCTATGGAAACATGGGAGTTGTATGCGTTCTCAAAGGTTTCATCGCCAAAATCACTGGGTTGCTGTGAGTTTTCTGGGCTGTATGGCCATGTTCCAGAAGCATTCTCTCCTGATATTTTGCTTGCATCTATGGCAGGCATACTCAGAGGTTGTGAGGTATATTGGAAACTAGACAAGTGAGGTTTATATATCTGTGGAAGGTCCAGGGTGGGAGAAAGAACACTTGTCTGTTGGAAGCAGGTATGAATGTTTCATTTATTCACCTGGATTAACAGTGAAAAGCCTTGCAGCTTCAAAGGTTAGCTGGTAATAACCATTATGTTAGGCTACACAGAGAAGCCATTGAAGACCACAAACATGTGGACAATTTCAACAGAAAGGAGGAAACCATGAAAATGAACACAATCTGGCTACAGTACCAGTATTAAAAAAAACCCTCTAAAATCAGGACAAATTATTTATTTATTTATTTATTATTCAAACTTATATGCCACCACTCCCCTAGGGCTTGGGGCGGCTTACAAGAACAGGCTAAAATCTAACAATTTAAAAACATCTTTAAAACATCTTTTAAAAACATCAATAACAGAAATCAAAAGCCTGCCGAAACAGGTGTGTCTTACATGCCCTGCGGAAGGCTGATAAGTTCCGCAAGGCACAAACTTCAGGTGGCAGAGTGTTCCGGAGAGATGGCGCCACTGCTGAAAAAGGTCTGTGTCTAGTTGTTGTTAGACACAAGGTCTTAAAACTGGGGACTTCCAATAGGTCTTGGTCCTCAGAACGGAGGGACCTCTGGGGTTTGTAGGGGGTGAGGCGGTCCTTCAGGTACATCGGCCCTAGACCGTGTAAGGCCTTAAAGGTAAGGACCATCAATAAAGAACAACACTCAGAAAACAGAGGAATTCCAGACATGAATCAATCAAGGTCAGCTAACACATTCCAACAAAGGATTCCCCAGGCAGTAAGCAGCCAGACCTTGAAGCTGAAAGGCTATTCAATGCTAATCAAGATGGCCAATTGCAACATTCACGTCAAACAGACAAGAATTTTTTTCCCCCACCCTGAACATTCAATAGATATATAAACCCTAATTGCCTGGTTCCCAACAGATCTCACAACCTCTGAGGATGCCTGCCATAGATGCAGGCGAAACGTTAGGAAAGAATGCATCTGGAACATGGCCAGACCGCCCGGAAAACTCATAGCAACACACCCTAAAATCCTGTCCCCAAAGCTTGAGCTGTTCCAAGGAGGGTCACATCTGTGTGCTGCTTGTGAAGAGGGGCACTAGGACCCAGAAGAGCCCTCCCGCCGGCTCCTCCGTTCGCCTCTCTTCGCTCTGCAGGACTGAGCAGTGAGACAAGAGCTAAAACAAACAGCTGTGACTGTAGGAGCCAGCCCAGGGGGGGAGGAGAGAGAGAGGGGGGGGGGATCCTACCACGGCTCCCCATCCCTGCGTCCTCTCGCTGTCTTCCTGCCCCATCCGTCCATCCGCTCGCCCCTCCATCTCCTCCTCGGGCGCCACTCGGGGCCGCTCAGGATGAGGAGGATCCGGGCCAATGCCATCGCCATCCTGACCGTCGCCTGGATTCTGGGCACTTTCTATTACTTGTGGCAGGACAACAAGCCCCACGCCGCCGCATCCAGCCGCTCCCCCGGCAGCAGCGGGAGCAGCAGCAGCAGCGGCGGCGGCGGCGGCCACCAGAGATCAAGCGGCAAAGTCGAGCTCCACAAAGAGGAGAGGACCATCCCCCTCATTGTAAGTCCAGATTCAAAAAGTGTGCATCTATGGGTGACCTTTGGGTGCTTCTCGCTGGTCGCCATGGCAGCCTTTGCAAGCCACGAAAAGGGGTGGCAGCTGAGGAGGAGGAGAGGGAAGAGAGTGTTTTGCCCATGGAGTTGTTGAGGAGAGGGTCCCTGTGGTGGTTTGGCCGGGAAATGAGGAATGCCAAGCAAACCATGGACCGGATCTGGGTTTGCCTCCAAGATGCGTGTCGCTCCCAAGTTGGAGGTGGAGATCAGATCAGATGAGGATCTGATCTCTGTAGGGTGCATCCACACGGTAGAATTAGTGCAGTTTGACACCTCTTTAGCTGCCCTCCTGCACAATACTATAAAATCCTGGGAGTTGTAGTTTGGCAAGGTCTTCCTCCTCCTCTGAGAAGGCACAAGGCTCCCAAGTTGGAAGTGGAGATCCGATCTGATCAGGATCAGAGCCCTGTAGGGTGCATCTACACTGTAGCATTGATGCAGTTTGATACCACTTTACTTGCCTCCTGCACAATGCTATAGGATCCTGGGAGTTGTAGTTTGGCAAGGTCTTCCTCCTTCTCTGGGAAGGCTCCAGGGTTTTGTTCCTTGAAGAGACACCATCATTCTTGGGTGGAGAAGGCTGATGACCTTGCAAAACTATAACTCTCAGGATTCTATAGCATTGAGCAAAGGAAGTTAAAGGAGTGCCAAACTCTGTAGATGAGGCATGGGAAAACTTGGTCCTCCAGGTGTTTTGGATTTCAGCTCCAACAATTCCTAACAGGGGCAGGCCCCTTCCTTCCCCCCCCTCAGCTGCTTAAGGAAGGGGCCTGAGGCTGTTATGAATTGTGGGAGTTGGAGTCCAAAACACCTGGAGGGCCAAAGTTTGCCCATGCCTGATGTGGATGCACCCAAAGAGCGTGGCTTGCCCATGGTCACTTAATACGTCTTCTTGGACAAATATGTATTCAAACCATTGTGAGATTATAACAACTTGATGCCACTTTTAACTGCCATGGCTCAAAGCTCATCCTGAGAGTTGTTGTTTAGTGAGGCACCAAGCACTCTTTGGCCATGAAGGCTAAAGATCATGTCAAAATACAGCTCCCATGGGTTGCTGTGAGTTTTCTGGGATGAATAGCCATGTTCCAGAAGCATCCTTTCTTGACGTTTAACCCACATCTATGGCAGGCCTCCTCAGAGGTTGTGAGGTTTGTTGGAAACTAGGCAAGTGGGGTTTATATATCTGTGGAAGGTCCAGGGTGGGAGAAAGAACTTGTTGGAGGCAAGTGTGAATGTTGCAATGAATTATCTTGATTAGCATTGAAAAGCCTTACAATTTCAAAGACTGACTGATCACAACCACTATGTTAGACTACACAGAGAAGTCATTGAAATCCACAAGCAAGTTTCAAGGTTTGGCTGCTTCCTGCCTGGGAGAATGCTTTGTTGGGAGGTGTTAGTTTATCCTGATTGTTTCATATCTGGAATTCCTCTGTCTTCTGAGTGTTGTTCATTATTTACTGTCCTGATTTTAGAGTTTTTTTAAATACTGGTAGCCAGATTTTGTTCATTTTCATGGTTTCCTCCTTTCTGTTGAAATTGTCCACATGCTTGTGGATTTCAGTGAATTCTCTGTATAGTCTGACATAGTGGTTGTTATCAGCCAGGCTTTGAAGCTGCAAGGTTTTTCAATGCCAATCAAGGTGATTAATTGCAACATTCACACTTGCCTCCAGCAGACAAGAGTTCTTTCTCCCACCCTGGACCTTCCACAGATATATAAACTTCACTTGCCTATGTGTTGTCTAAGGCTTTCTTATCTGTGTGTTTTCCAGACAGTATGGCCATGTTCCAGAAGTATTCTCTCCTGATGTTTCAGCCACATCTATGGCATGCCTCCTCAGAGGTTGTGAGGTATATGCCTAGTTTCCAACAGACCACTTGCCTAGTTTCCAACAGACCTCACAACCTTCACTTCACTTCACTTTATTTCTTAATTAGTCGCTCTCCACCAGAGTGCTCCGAGCGACTTACAATTTAAAATATCATTCCACAATATAAAAAACATTCATCATAAAAACATTCAACCTAAAAACATTCAACAGTGACTATTTGGCAAATTAGATCTGATTTACTTAAATGCACAACCAAACCTCTGAGTATGCCTGCCATAGATGTGAGCAAAACATCAGGAGAGAATGCTTCTGGAACATGGCTATACAGCCTGGAAAGCTCACAGCAACCCAGTGATTCCGACCATGAAAACCTCTGACAACACATACAACTCCCATGTTTCCATAGCATTGATGCATGGCAGTCAACGTGGTGTCAAACTACATTAATTCTACAACGTAGATGCAACCGGAGACTGGAATCCTCTTGTGGCAAGGTTGATAGTCTTGTCCACACTGGGCAACTTCTTGCTCAGCTGCATTCTTTGTGCCTGTGCCCAGGAGTGACTTCTCAATCATGTGAAAATCTGCTGCTCTTGTATTTGGCTTGGACTGGTTGCTAAAGCAGGGAAATGGAGGTCAAGCTGGGAAGAGGGTTTTGTGCAGCCAATGTGCACATCTGGATGCAGATATGCTCCACTCACTTATCCCCCCCCCCCCGCCCTGTTAATCTGCTCCAGTAAGACAAGAAAACAACCTTTGTGGCACCAAGAAAGGCAAACAAATTTATTCCAACAGGAGCATCTGTGCATTGACAGTTTGCTTCCTCAGACGCCTGGAGTGAAATCAGCGAGGTTCAGCCGTTCATACGGGATCTCCGTTGGAGAAGTGTATAGTGTTAAAGTGCATGCTGTTTGTTGCATTTCCAGTATATATAAGAAAGGCTCTCTCTTAATGTGACAGCCATAATACAGACTTGTGTGTATGTGAGTAGGTCTCTTCAGATTGGCATGTGACAGAATTCATCTGACTGTATATGAGATTCCTGTGCTAGTGTTCTTAAAGGAGCAATAGGGCACAGAGGGATACATGACTTCTATCTGATACATCCACACATTATGTCAATGTTCCCCCTGAAATGGGATCAGGAATGGCCCATACTTTATCAAAAAATCCAGAAGCGTTGGTGGAAGAGATGGTCATGCAAACAGCTTGCATTGGCTCTTCCCCAGCTTCGAGGGAAATGTGCGAAAGGGGATGCATACAACTTTGCCAACAGCGCAAGTCTCCCAGGGTTTCCAGATCTCACTGTGTGTGAGATGAATGAATCACAGCTGCTGTTTCCACCACTCCTTCCTCCGTAGCAGAGACAAGGCCTTGTAGCTCAGCCCTAGAAGAACACATGCTCTGCATGCAGAAGGTCCTGGGATCATGTCTAGGCATTGCTGGCATTAATAGTTTCCTTTTTTGAAAAAATAAGTGGCAGAGTGGGGAAAAATATTGCCTGGAACCCTGGAAAGAGGCTATCTGTCAAGAGATGAATCGACTGGCCAATAAGCTGATTGAATAGAAAAAATGCTTCATATATAATGTATGACGAGGCCTTTGGAATGATTCAAAATGTGCTAACGGTTCAGACACACTTGGCCAAGTACCACAAACCGGGGGGGGGGGGGGGGTTAAATAGTTGGGTAGACCAGCGGTCAGCTTCCCTCACATTCAGAGCACCAAACCTCTGCTTGTTTGGGAGTTTAATTTTTAACTAAAGGCTAAAGGAGGATGGGGCTTTCTTGGTTACCACTGTAGAAGGCACAAGAACCAGCAGAACCTTCTGCATATTCAGTAAAAGTCTGTCTGTGCATTCAAAGCAGCTGGCAGCCTTCCACCGCCTGATTCTCCCTGCTGTACCGGGTACTGTATCAACAATATCCTTGATAAAGAGCTGTGCTTTGCTCTTTGTGACCCATCCACGAGGCCCGTTGCAATGAGCGAGGGCCCTTCTCTCTTATGTGAGGGGAAAATCATAGAAGTCTTTCATCTCTGCTAGATGAAGGCTTCCTTCTGCCAGGGAAAGCCGCATCTCATTCAGGCAGCAAGATAGTCTAAGATAAAAGTAATACATTTTAATAAAACTAACAGAAAGTCATTTGGAATGACCTGGCCAAAAGCGCTTTTGAAATTACAGCATGTATCATTTTATCTGTGTCCCAATTTATTATCTGGATGAAGAGATTGAACCGAAATAGAAATAAAATAGATGAGGCGTCTTCAACGCAAGAGGTTGGCCCATAGTCCTCTTGGAGATAGATGTACTGAGGCTAGTGCCTGCCACAGTTTTTCTCATCTGTAAAATTACTCTGATAAGTTATATCAGATGTGTTCTCTTTTTACATGTTCCAAGCAAATGGGTTCTAAGTATTCTAGAGTGATGTACCACTAAGTGTTGAAATGCATGACTGAGGACATGCAAACTGAGTTGATTTCTCATGCATATTTTTATGGGACGAAGAAGTGGCAGATGATATTATCTCTCATCTGATTTTGAGTGATATTCTTGTGAGAAAATGCCTCTTAACTCTTTGCATCTCCTATTTTTTAGCATTCAAAATAAAAGTGGTAAAGTATTTCTTGCTGCATAGCAATGGTTATATTTTATTCTGATGACTGCAATGTTGCTTGGAAATTTTTGGATGAAAAGCGGCGCCACTTATTATGCTGTTGTTATTATTGTACAGAGTGCAGAGAAGCATGCAAAACGTTCATTTCCAAGCTGACGTTATTTCAACTCATTTATACAAAATTGAATAGCACTGGGAAGAATGATATTGCAGAGGTAGCAAACTTTTGTTGTTATTATGATTTCAACAGAGAAAGCAACATCTTTACTGGCTTTGTTCTCCAGACCCACCAAAACAGAATAGTTGCCTTCTTCTGTTGCCTCTGTTTTTTTTTCAGTTATCTAGATTGATAATATTTGCTGTATCAGAGCCACCAGGTCTGAGGGCGAATTGCTCCACATTCCTGCCTGATGCAGGGAAAATATAATAATAAGAGGAATGAATGGGAAGAATGCAGAGACATACCGTCTCCACCACAATCTTGGTGAGATGTTCTCTCTGAACTTGAACAGTGTTCACTTTCTTTAATAAAGGCAAGTGGAGATATGGAATCTTTCTTGGCTGTCTGTCTGTCTTTTTCTTCTCTCTTTCTCTCTCTCCAGTACATACATGGCATAGTTTCTGCAATGTTGTCTACAGCCGAAAGCAATAAGCCAGTAAAGAGTCATGTTCTTGTTGCTGTGACCTCAAGCGGTTGTATTTCTATTGATCTGGAAATGTAGTGAATGGGTAATGGCACTGTACTGGGATGTAATGTGAATAACAAGCAGTTCTAATGGTAAGAGTGTCACCAGAAATATGTGATGTGCGGAGAAATTGATCAGCTGAAGAGTAAACCTCAAAGAGATGAGGAAGAAGAAACTGGAAATAACAAGCTGAAATAGCAAAAGAAGGAAGAATGCCTTTACTTTCTGCCTTGCTGGGGTGGGCGGGCAAATAAGTTTCCTTCATAGTTAAAAGTGTGTTCGATAGCTGAGACTCATAGATTTCTGTTCTGCTTTACAAAGCCTTTCAGCTGAGTCACAACTCCTCCTTAGCACCAAAGAGTTTCTCAATGGCTCTGCTGGCTGTAGTCGATGGGAGCTGTAGTTAGACACAACTGGGACGATTCCAAGCTGGACTAGAGATTTGGCTTTCTTTGTTCACACTTGCAGATCCCAGTCTTACGGAGGACCTACATTGGCTTCCCTGCCCCCAAAGAGATTTTTTTATTTTATTTATTTATTACAGCATTTGTATCCCAACCTTCTCACCCAAGAGGGGGCTCAGGGAAGTTTACAATAAAAGCACACACATAAAAATACAATACATTGCAATTCAATTAAATTTAATTACATTAGACATTCATAAAAATACACTTATAAATATGCAGATTGGCATGTTCAGAGTCTAACAACTGGGTCTGTCATTGAGTTCCAACACACTTAGTAATAATTAATGCTGCTGTTATTGTTCGAAGGCCTGGTCCCACAACCAGGTCTTAACTTTTCTATGGAAAGGAGGGAGGGAGCCTGCCTGACTTCACTTGGCAGGGCGTTCCATAGGCGGGGAGCCACTGCTGAAAAGACCCTGTCTCTCGCCCCCGCCAGCCGCACCTCACTTGAGTATCTTAAACTTCGGGGTGGGTTGTAGCGGGAGACACGTTTGGACAAGTAAGCTGGGCCGGAATCGTTTAGAGCTTTATAGGCTAAAGCCAGCACTTTGAATAGTGATCTGACAGAGATGGTGATCTGACAGACTACAATGTTCATTCAGTCAAACAGTGAAAAACTGGCTGGCTGGCTATCTCCATGTTATGTTGAAAATGGTCCTAAGAAAGAAGAGAGCTTAATCATAGGCCTTCTCTTCCCTGTGTACCTTGTGGCTGCTTTAACTCAGTGGTTCCCAACCTTTGGGCCTCCAGGTGTTTTGGACTTCAACTCCCAGAAATCCCAGCCAGCTGACCAGCTGCTAGGAACTGTGAAAGCTGAAGTCCAAAACACCTGGAGGCCGAAAGGTTGGGAACCACTGTTTTAACTGGTCTCCCCCACCCAATTTGCACTGAACACACTAATATCTAAGGACCAGCATAAATGCACAAGATTTCTGTCATATGCTAAGGACTTTGACGCATGGAAAACAATTCAGCACCACCAAACCTAAGAGTAACAGTGCAATGGATACTCTCAGTGTTTTCAGTAACTTCTACCTCTCCACTTGAATGTTTATCCTGCAGTAGATTAGGCTTATAAAGAACTCTTTACTGAGCTATCCAATGGTGGGGAGTGCTGGGAGTTTCAGTTCAGCAACTTCTAGAAATCTGCACAATTTCCATCCTGAGAAGAACATCAAGCTGCCATGAATTACAAACAGAGGAAACTTTGTTATATCAAGTCAATATTAGTCCACCTAACTTGATTGTCCATTCATCCAGCATTGGATCTCTGGCATTTTAGGGGAAAAAAACTTTTACTACCTTTCTTTGATATACCAGAGGCTGGATCTGGAACATTCTCCAAGAGCTTGGAAAATTGCATTATGGACTACGGCTCCCAGAATTCGTCAGCCAAAATGGCCATTGCAGTTCATGCTAGATGAGGTATACTGTAAATTGTAGTTCAAAAAGTAACTTTTCAAAATGGCCCGTGCTCCATGTTAAAACATGGGCTCTATAAGTGAAGTAAGCCAACCTGTGGAAGAGGAAAGGGGAACTGAATAATGTTTTTGGGAGGAACATAATTTGCAAAACAGTGTTACCAATCAAATGGATGTTTCCATTATGAAGATCCACAAGAGACACATTCCAAGCTAAGTTGTGAAAATATATTTCACAGTGAGAGGGAACATGTGGCTAGATAAGAAATTTCAGCAAAAAGCTAGGGGGTAGCCAGGCATGAACTCATCCACTTTTGAAAATAAATACTCCATTGAGACTCTTCCAAAGTTAGGGTAAATCTGCCAGGCTCCCAAAGTGCTAGTCTTCTATGGCTGTGTGCTCACATTTGTGTAAAAGAGCAGGTGCATCTACCAAGGAGATGTATCAAGTGCATGCTTTGCATAGGGATGGTTCCAGCTTCAGTTTTCTGGAATCTCTAGTAAAAAAAGGGATTAGCCAGTAGCCAGTAGGAAGAAATTCAATGTGAGACTTAGAAAGGTATTGTTAGGAAGATTACACACAGTTGGGCCAAACTGACACATCTCAGAGCCAACATTGTCAGGACCCAGGCTGCAGAGCACCAATAACCATGCGCAGAGACCAGATTCTATCTAATATCTTTATTAAAGAATTATATAAAGTCAATAAAAACAAGTGAAGAATATAGTTCAGAAGCAGACCTTTCAGGAAAGGCCAAATATAGTCCAGTAGAATATTGTCCAATATAAGATATTAGAGTTCAAAGTTATAATCCATTAACCGAAACACACACTTTGCCAAGCAATAGTGTGGGGAGATGACAAGGTCTTTTAGTCCATTGAAGCTTGACAACAAGGCTGGATCATGAGCTTGATTCTTGGCTGGATCAAAGACTTGAAACGAGGCAACTTGAAGCATGGAACAAGGTCCGTGGCAAAACGTGAGACAAGGCAAGACTTGAAACTAGATCCGGGAAGCAGGGAACAAGGAGTACGAAGTCCACACACGATCTCTCTCTCAAGTTGATCAATTGACTCCGCAAGGTTCCCCTTGCGGCAAAACCCCTATATAGGGTCTTGTTTTCCCGCCAACAGAACACTTTCCCTGGAGAACAAGAAGCGAAACCCAACTCTGTCCAGATGCATGACTCCTTAGAATTTCCCAAGGGAAGCAGACTTAATCAGCTAGTTGTTTGGCAGCGATTCTGAGACTCCGGCGATTAGCCTCCCTGACTCCTCTATCTCTATTATAATTGTCCTTTCGGGAAAACGGGGGAGAATTCTGCCCCAAGCTTGTTTGGGTAACTTCCTGAGGACAAACATCCTCCAGGTGGAGAGGCTCCGTTTCAAACTGAACCGGTGGAAATCCCATGTTTTCCTCCTCGTCTGCCACAATAGCACTAGGAACGGAACTACAAGGCCCATGAGACATCACAAACATGGTGGTTTGAGTGTTGGCTTAACACTGGGAGACAAGGATTCAAATGCCTTCTTGACCATGGAATCCATTGTGTACCCTTGGGCAGTTCATACTCTCTCAGCCTTAGATAAAGTCAGTAACAAATCTCCTCTGACTATCAAAGAACTGATATACACCAACAAATACAAGAAGGAAGGATGTTAGACACAAGAACTCACACCAATTAAGACTATAATAAATAAGTAAACAACCTCAAACAAATGACATAAATAGTATATAGCATGGTTGGTGAGGATGTGAGAGTGGGCCTTTTTGGTGGCTGCCCCTAGACTCGGGAACTCTTTGCCCAGGGAAGCCAGAACAGCCTCCTCCCTGCTGTCTTTCCAGCAGCGGCAGACTAAAACCTTTCTGTTTAGGCAGGCCTTTTAAGAGAAAAGCTTTTAAGATTGAGCCAGGGGTGTTGTGTTTTTTGTAGTTTAACCAGTTTTAAATTATTTTATTGGTTTTACTATGTACAGTAGAGTCTCACTTATCCAACATAAACGGGCCGGCAGAATGTTGGATAAGTGAATATGTTGGATAATAAGGAGAGATTAAGGATAAGCCTATTAAACATCAAATTAGGTTATGATTTTACAAACTAAGCACCAAAACGTCATGTTATACAACAAATCTGGCAGAAAATGTAGTTCAATACGCAGTAATGCTATGTAGTAATTACTGTATTTACGAATTTCGCACCAAAATATCATGATATATTGAAAACATTGACTATAAAAATGCGTTGGATAATCCAGAACGTTGGATAAGCGAGTGTTGGATAAGTGAGACTCTACTGTATTTTAAAAAGGTCCTGGGTTTAATTCTGTTTTAATGTTTGTATGCTCTGGGCTTTAATTTACATATTGTATGGTTTTTAGTGTTAGCTGCTTTGAGGCTCCTTTGGAAGAGAGGAAGCAGGATATAAAAACATATAATGATGATGATGTAAACACCAAAACAGAGAACAAGTGAACAAAGGTAAATAACTCCAGAAATGCAGGCTTGAACAAAATTCCAACAGTTCCCACAATGTACATTCATGGAAAACAACTAAATCTAATAATAATAGGATGAAAAAATACAAAGAAGGAAATTTACTCTGTATGTGAATGATGACAGATGGCAAACTACTATTCACAAGATCTTTGGCAATCTAGGATTTTTTTTTGATTTTATCATTTATCTACAAGTGTAGCTGGAGTTTGATTTGGTGAACCTCAAATGAATGGATATTTTAATTACTTACCATTAGTTTTAAGCTTTAAAGAAATTATTCACTTTTCTGGTTGTTGTGTAGGTTAGAATTGTATCATGCAGTGATCCAAATCCTCCCCCTCTTCAAGTTCATTTTGTAAGTCTTTTATTGAGCCATGGTAACCACCCCCCCCCCCCCGAAAGATTTATAGTTCACCAAGGGCTCAGAAATATATGATTTTAAAAAAAGATCCTTTCAAGATTCGTTGAGTTCAAAGCATCAGAAGATTGAGACCAAACCAGAAACAGTTGCAAACCCCTAAACTCCATCGTACTTAACCCTATTTTATGATTTTGTGTAACTTGTATCTTTCAACTGTGTACTGTATCTATTTCATATATATGAAATGTATATAAACTTCTTAGAAAAATATCGGAATGTTACTTAGAAACAGCAATCCCTCTGTGACCCTGTTCAGATAATCTCCTGGGAACGGAAAAGGCTGGACAAATCCCTCTGGCTATTCCCCAAGCCAGATAATTATCAGATTCATCGTGTATATGCAAAGATAGGTGACTTCCTTTGTCAGTCAGATAAGCCTAAAATGTTGATACTAGTCACATGAAGCTAGGAGCCTGCAGCTCCTTCATGGAAATAGAAGCTTAGAGAATGGGTATTCGTTAACTCTTTTATTGCGCCCTTGATTACCCAAGATCAGTACCTTTTGTCCCTTGAGTCTTGAAACTTTGTTTTCTAAGATCCATATCTTTGTTTGGCATGGAACTGGATATTTGAGCTAATCAAAAGCTCATTAATATATCTTTATCATTTGTTTTTTCTGGACTGTGCCCTTCCAGGGGGTGTCTCTGCAGCTGACTGGTTCTTAACTCTGACCAATCCCCAGCTGCCATTCTCCCTCCCAATCAATCCCAGCATGGATCCTAGCCTTGCCCTTTTTTCAGCCAATCAGGGGAGGAAGTGGGAAGTCTGAATAGGTGTCAGAACTGTATGTCTTGTATTTCTCTATGTATATGTTTATGCTTGTATATTTTGAAGCAATTTGCATTCTTTTTGGCCAAATCGCTAAACCTCTGTGGCTTGTCTTCAATTTGGTGAGTTGGTTTCTCTGTCCTGGCCTATCTGGTTTAGCATGCACTCACCAGGCACAGACTCTCTGATTGCAGTCCTAGCTAAATCACTACAAGTCAAGCAGCCCACCCAGCATGCTCATGCTGTGTATTGTGTGTGTGTGTGTGTGTGTGTGTGTGTGTATGGTGGGGGACATGAGAGTGATAAGGAAGGACATATGTAGGCTGGACTTGATGCAAGGACTTCCTGAGGACTGAAGGCTTTGGTAGATGCCTTTGGCAATGCATCCACTTACAGCAAATTCATTTTCCTTGCTTATCCCTGTGTTATCTAACAACATGGAAATGAGTGTGCTGAGGAGAAGCTTTAATATTTATCAGGCATGTTTTTTGAGAGAAAATGTTGGGAGACATAACTCTGAATCTGTAGCTATATGATACACCTATATCTCCTAGTGCAGGATCTTGGCCAATGTTTTAAAATAAATTTTAATTTATGACAAGAAGAAAGCATTGTGGGATATAGCTATGAATTGTGTAGCTATATGATACACTTATATCTCCTAACACAAGATTTTGGTCATTTTTTAAAAATCTATTTTCACTCATATGATACTTTATAAGGAAATAATAATGTAGTTCAAGATTTTCCAGACTATGGCACAGTCATTAATCAGAATGAAGACTGCAGTAAAGAAATCAGAAGAAGGCTAGGGGTCTGAAGGGCAGTTATGAAGGAACTACACTAGATTTTGATGTGTCAAGATATATTATTGAATAATAAAGCTAGGCACATTGATGCCATTGCGTTTACTTTATCTATATATGGTTGTGAGAGCTGGAGACTGAAGGAAGCTAACAGGAAGAAAATCAATTCAGCTTAAATATGATGCTGGAGAAATATTCTGTGGATACCATGGACTGCTAAAAAGACAAACAATGGACCCCAGAGCAAATCAAGCCTGAACTCTTTAGAAGCCAAGATGATTAAATGACATTATTCAACTTTTGATACATTATGAAAGGACAGGGCTCACTAGAAAAGAGAAAAATGCCGGATAAGATAAAGGTCAGTAGGAGAAAGAGGGAAGACTGCATCCAGATGGATGGAGTCATCCAAGGAAGCCATGGCTCTGAATTGGCAAGATCTAAGCTGGGTTGTTGAGGACAGGTGGACCTGGAGGTCCCTCATTCATAGTGTTGCCATGTACCTTCTTGGTGGCTGCTATTTAAATGCTGTTAATGTTTAATTCCATTTTAATGTTTGCATATTTTTAGGTTTTAATTGTGTTTGTTTTACTATATGCCACTTTGAGTCTCCTTTTAGAGAGAAAAAGCAGGGCATTAATAATAATAACAACAACAACAACACAAAGCCAACTTAATAGTGATGAACAACAAGGGAAATATTCCCCGCTTTAAAATGTCTATATCCCCTTAATTTTGCCATAGCTAAAACTGGATTTATCTTTTGTTGCAAAAATCATGCTAGTTTGGTGCAGGCCTACACATGAACATATCTGTACATGCTAAAAAGCAAAGAGCTCCTGGCCCACATTCTTGCAGATCCTTTTGGATTGTGGTTTCCAAATTTTTAAATTTACAATTTGTCTTTCTGTGGTTGAAAAGAGTCGTATTTCTGTTGCACCATCGGTTTCAGACTATAGCTTTATAGAAACTCAGAAACACTTTCTTGCTAGAGCTCATAACTGGCTGATATGAATGAATAAGTATACTTAAAATGGTTGGGTTAGCTCCTCCACCATGTTTCCCTCATACATAGTCTGCTTTTTGCTTTCTTCCTATTATATACTGCTACTTTTTTCACTGGAGATGCTGGAAAGCTTCTGTTTTTTCTCTCTCAGAGATAGTTAATATGTAACATTTTCCTCCTCAATGCTCCTGCAAAAAGAAAAATGGAATTAAAAACTATATGCGGTAATGGGCCAACTGTGGATTCATATGAGGAGGAGGAGGTAGGGAAGCAAAATGCAAGACCTATGGAAAAATGCACAAAGTATTTGCCTAAAAAACGAGCAGCAAAAGTGGTAAACACATATCAAATTGCTCAGGTTCCAGTCTTTCTTTCTGAAGAAAACAAAGAAGAAAGTCTCATAGACAACATTAAGACATCTGAAACAAAGCTGTCTGTTCTAATAAGCATACTTTTTATGTGGCATTGAGAAATAGGTGCCACATCAACGGAGGGCAGGATGCCAGTGGGTAATAGACAAATATATGGTGTGATTTGGTTCAGTGGCTTTGTTGTTTATTCCAAAATAAAATGAACATAACATATATATATATATATATATATATATATATATATATATATATATATATATGTTATGTTCGTTTTATTTTGGAATAAACAACAAAGCCACTGAACCAAATCACACCAAATTTGGCCACAAAAGACATAGTCATCCAAAATATGTCTTTAAATAAAAAAACAAGAGAAAGTCCTAATTAGAGGAAGAGGAAGAACTGTTTTTTCCCATTGCTGCTAGTTAGAAGGCTAAGCTCCGCCCACTTTGTCTCCTAGCAACCCATTCAGCCATTTAATGGCGCCCAGGGTCTCTTCAATTAGGCCTCTTCCACGCTGCCTATAAAATACAGATTATCTGATTTGAATTGGATTATATGGCAATGTAGACTCAAGGCCCTACCACACCTATATAACCCTGAATGCCAAGGCAGGATAATCTGCTTTGAACTGGATTATCTTGAGTCCACACTGCCATATAATCAAGTTCAGTGTGGATTTTATATAGTTGTGTAGAAGGGGCCTCATATAATCCTGTTCTAAGCAGATAATATAAGATTATAAATATAGCATGTAATAATTACTGTGGTATAATAATACAGAACAATATAATCTCTAAAATTAGGACAGTAAATAAAGAGCAACACTCAGGAGATGGGAATTCCAGACAGGAAACAATCAGGGCCGGCTAACACCTCCCAACAGGCAGGAAGCAGCCAGGCTTTGAAGCTGCAAGGCCATTAAATGCTAATCAAGGTAACTAATTGCAGCATTCATACTTGCTGCACTGAGACTATTCATTGCTATTTGACCTGGCCAAACAAGAATTCCACAAGGTAGAAAGTGGTCAGGCTTGCAAGCAGCAAGGCTATTCAGTGCTGTTCAACCTGGCCAACCAAGGTTTCCCCTAGATAGAAAACCCTCAGGTTTTGAATCCACGAGGCTACTCCATCCCATTCAACCTGCCCAAGGAAGGATGCCCCTATATAGAAAGTGGCCAGGCTTTGAAGCAGCGAGGCTGTTCAGTGCAATTCCAATTGGCCACAGCAATGCATGGCAGGGCACAGCTAGTAATAAATAAAAGTGGATTTAGAAGCTATCTATGTTAAGAACAAATAGAACAGATAAAGCTATCTGCTTTAACCCCCCTTTCAAAGCTATTGTGGCTTTGGTCATTATTTCCTCCTCCCTCTTAAACTGTAGGATAAAATCAAATCAGCTTGTAGATTTTAACGATGGGGAACCAAGGCAACCAATATGTTCTCTCTTCTCTTTCCAGGAAAGCAATACTACATGAGCTGACCTAAGCATGAAGGGCATCAGTTTCATTTAGAAAAGTGAGCTAGATCTGTGTATTTATCATCTTGCTTGACAAAAACGTGAACTCATATCTGCTACAATTGTCAGACATTGGTGAGCATATGTGTTCAAAGGTTTGGAGCTGTGAGATAACAAAAATGGTGTGCTTAAAAAGTCTTGAGATAAGAGGATGTTAAGCATCAGTATGCCTGAGGCTACCCTTATTGATTTAAGGCCTTTTAACACTAGATGGTTATAACACTATGATTCCACTTTAACTGTCATGGCTACAAACTATATAATCTTGGGTTTGTAATTCAAGTTCTATAGCTGAGAATTGCAAATATCCCCCACTGATTGCAAATCATAGAACTCCATTAGATGTTTACATGCCAGTTGAAGTGGAATCAGAGTGCTATAATTGTTTGGTGTGAATAGGCACTATATAAACCCTCTTTTTTGAATCCAGATGAGTATACACTTGCTGTGCTCTTGCAATGATTAGGGCAAGGTGAGCTACACATGCTTAATTGTCATTCATTTATTCACTCAAAAGTTCCAGGGTTGTGTCATTCTAACCCTGGATCAGAGCCTGGACAAATTACTTTTCTGGATCAGAATAGCTAAAATCCTCCAGCCAGCATGGCCACTGCACATGTTTTTATGCATTACTTTTGATAATATGTGTCTTGGTTGAGAGTCTTGCCATAAAAGGAGAACTTGCACAGCATTTTCTAATATTTCTAATGACTGTTTGAAGGCGCATCCAGACAGGCCTTTAACTGGTGCATAGCAATGAAGTGCCAGGAGTGGGGGGGGGGGGGGGGGGGGGCTCTCCTGGTGCATCATTTTTACATGCCAGGAGGATTCCAGCAGCACCTTAATGGTGGCTGGGTAAGTTGTCTTAATTTTTAGGGCTTTTTTTTGGGGGGGGGGGGGTTCTGAGAGTCTGGGTACTCTCCAGGAAGTTACCAGGAAGGCATCTAGACACCCCCCAGGAAAGTGCAAGTTTTGAGGGGAGATGTGGAGACTTAAACTTGCATCTAAGTGGGTTTCTTAAACCCATTTCATTGCATTTAAATGAAGCCTGGAAGTGCCCTCAGTTGAACCCTATTATGTTTTATTATCTCCTGACTTTATGAAGAAGGCGTGATAAAAAATACAAATAAGTATGGTGATGGCGCAAGATCCCACACCCTCCAATGTTCCTCTGATGAAAATGTGGCACATGTGGCTGAGCACATCAGAGTGTGGTCAAAAAGCTGTGGCCAGGCAATAAGAATGCAAAAGGTATTAATGAAGAAGAACACAGAAAACTACTATTTAAGTAAAGAAACCCAGAAATGTATGTACTGATTTTAGAAAAAAAATGGGAAAAAGATAAAACAAAAAACCCCAACCAAATCCTTGCTTCTCCTTTCTGCTGAGTTAGCTGAGTGCAAACTGAATTTCGGTCTGAACAGACATTTGCAGCAATTTAAGCAAGCTAAGGATGATGAAGCTGTGTGGGAAGAAGTGATACCAGGACATTTTAAAAGCAGTTGAGAAAGTGGGATTGCAGAATGTTAATTGACCCTGCCTCTACTAAGGCAGGATGTGACAGGGAAAGTTTGTTTTACAAAGCCTTCTATTTGAATTGAAGCTGGTAAAATTAGTTCTTTGGACTACAAACCCCAGTGGCCATGCTAGAAGGTAGGTTGCTCTTACTGTCCTTTGAAATGCACAAGACCTTGCAAGTAGATGTTGTGATCATGGTGACTTCCTTAGGGTCTTTGGTCATAGAAAGCCTTCATCTTGTCCTAATTTCTCTCTTTCTCCCATATATTTGGCCTTTCACTGAAAGAATGAAGGCTTTATCTAATCTTTTCAATATTTAGTTAGAATGTAAGTTCTCCATGCATATGTGAAGGCAAAGCCATTAGTAAACTTTTACATTTGTAAGCTACAACAGCCTACCTTGTTTGTTTTTAGATTCAGCAAGGGAACTCAGGAAAATAACCCAGAGAAATTGAGGCACACTTTGTCACTTTGCTAAATGAAGGCTAATTCAGAACTACCTAATTTTATGTTCATCATATCTCTCCCTAAATGAAGGCTAATTACCTGCAGTGGATGCCAACATGGTGCTGCAAGAGGTTTGGCCAGATGCATCTCCAGGGCCAGTTTGGAGTATTTAGACAGTGTAGACTTGCCCTTTTGTGTACTGCCCTTTGTGGATAATATCTCCTTTACTTACTAAGTGGCCAAGAAGAAACTTAAAATGGTACCTTAGTTACCTACTGTGTGACATTGACAGAAGGTTGACAGAGAAGATGGCTAAATTCTTTTTTGCAACAGCCGAAAGCCACAAGTGCTTCATGAACAACTTGTAACGGTGGGAGAGTAATAACAAGCACTCAGGGGACTTAATCTAGAACTTTAACTAGTCCTATGATACAAAGACAGTTACTAAACTTGTAGGAATTGGAAATATCTATTATCGCCAAACCTTAACTTGATGTTATTTAGAATTCAAATTTTGTAATGCTGTATTTTGTAATTACATGTTGTAATGTTGTAATTTATTCCCACTTGTCTTCAAATGTTTTAATTTATTCCCACTTGACTTCAGCCAAAGGTTTATTGACCGTAATAAAGGCTACTGACTGACTGGCTGGCCCTTTGTGTACTGAACGTTACTCAGGTCCCCTCTACTCTGCCATATAATCCAATTCAAAGTAAATAATCTGGATTTTATATGGCAGTGTAGAAGGAGCCTAAGAGATGTGTGACAGATATATTTTCTCCAGCTGCATTTATGGGTCCTCTTCTTATCAGACCTCTTACAAACACTACAATACAGGATCTGGCACCTGTATATGTGGAAATCTTGTTGCAGTTGGTCAGCTGAGGTTTTTCACACATTTGTGCCACGGATCCACTATCCTTTCTGTAGGGGCCTACTAGAGAGGCATAATTTAGGTGAGCTTGCTAGGTGTGCTGAATAGCCAATGACTTGCTCCACTTGTCTGCTTTAGCTAGTTCATTGCTCTTTGGTGTACAAGAAAGCTGAATCTCATAACATTGTAAGGTTCTATGGAGACTGGATATTTTAAAGCATTTTAATATTAGAGGATGTGGAATGGTATATTAATATAACCAACATTTATTTCTCTGAATAACAAAATATGTCATTTTCTAAGTTGCAGAAGAATATATATTTGAACGATGTTCTGAAACTTTGGCTGTGCTCATTATCAGATTCCAGGAAATGTTTCATTGACCACGCCATAATCCAGTTATTTATTCTGTAAAAAAAAGGTATCCTTAGTTTATTCTGGCAAATGTTTGTTTGTATGCAATGCTATAGTCTGCTTAAACATCTGTTCGCATTCATCATCTTTGGTTCTTGAGGACAACCCTTCTTTCCCAATTTATGTTAGCTCTATTACAGGATTCTGCAGATGTCCTCTAAAATGTATTTCAGGCATTTGAACTGAAAAAGGGAGGAAGAGGGAGGAGGAAAAGAAATGAATCTAGCACCAGTGCTTCCATTTACAGAATTCTTATGGTTAATAGCGGAGATAAACTCAGTTCTGGGAAAACTAAAAAGAACTCATTTCTCAGCAGATCTGATTGAGCGGACCTGTGTGTGTATGTGCTTTTAAGTCACCTGTCAACTTATAGTAACCTCATGAATGTCACAGTGTTTTTAGTGCAAGAAAGGAATAGTTTTGTCAGTTCCTTACTCTGAAGTATAGCCTACAATATGTGTTATGAGAAGGGTGACATTAAGATTTTTGAAGGTTCTAGACACTCTTGTTTTCAACTCTCCACTGTACATTGCCCCAATGTAGCACTAGGAACAGACAGATATAATTCCAAAAGGTATATTATCAACCTCTATGGACCTCAAAACATGCATATCCATTAAAAGGCCAGAAGTTAAAATACTTTAATTTTTAATGTTTATCCCCCCTTATTCCTGTAATTTTTGGGGGGTGTTAATATTTTTTCATAGGCCCTTGCTCCCCTCGATGGATTGTCACCTTGACGTGGTGAGGGGGCTTGCGTGTTCCAGTGAACCTGTGGGCACAACCACCGGAGTCACGCACTCCCAGGAGTGGCCACAGGGGAGGATCCAGACCAAGAACAATCCGAAGACCCAAAGACCTCAACGGCGGAGCAGGCGGAGGATAGCATGGTACATGTTACAATGGCTGTGAAGGCGGAAGAAGGCTGCAACAGACTGAGAAGCCACTCTCGTTGTGTTAATCACACCACTGCTGGGACCTCAATCTGTGAAGACTGTGTGTTGACCGGCCGTGCACCGACCTCCACACATTTAAAAAAAAATCACGCACAGGCGTCTTCCAAGGAATGGAGGACCATCATCCTCGAACTACGAGGGATCGCCTAAGTAAGATGAACTTGTGACCCTCCAGAAGTGATTAGAATTTGGACTTATTGTTGGCAATGTTGACTAGGTACTATTGGGAACTGCAGTGCGATATCATTCAGAGTTCCACATATTTTCCCCCATCCAAACATGTTTCACAGTTTTCTGTAACAATGTTTAGATCTCAACTTTTATCACTTGCTGAATGTGTAGAGACGACCCTTAATATCAACAGATTCTGCACCCATAGATTCAATCGTCTTGGAAGTATTTTTCAAAAAAAAAAAAACTGAGACGCAAACTTTGACTTTGCAATTTTATATAAAGGGTACTATTTTACTGTGCCATTGTATATAATGGGACTTAATCATTCATAGATTTTGGTATTGATGGGGGTGGGGGGTGGGGGGTAGGGTCCTGGAGCCAAATCTCAATTCCTTTTTTCATTCTTCCTTTTTAGGCATTACTTCCTGGGCTCTCAAAAATATCAGCTCAAAGATGTCCATGGTTTATATGAAACGTAGTTCATATTTGATATCTTTTCCCCAGCTTGCTATTATGCAAAAGTGTCAGTTGTTCCCCTCTGCATCATGCCTCCTTTTTGCTGAATAGTTAAATCAGAGAAGTATGTAAACTCTCTAAATAGGAGCCTACATGCCTGCTTGTTTCATAACGTCTTTCTTTTTTCCTCTTCAGGATAGCTAAGGACCAATTCTAACAAGGGTTCATTTGTTATAACATAACACACTACATGTTAGAGACGCTACTTCTGAGAAAATAACACATTACTTAATCTTAATATGTTGCTCGCCTATATACTTGTTATTATTTACATAAGTATGTATCAAAGTAGAAAAATTAATAAAAACAGTCACCCAAGATTCTAGAACTAATATGTAAACAATTATCTGTCAGACTAAAAAGTCACAGTGCTTCTGGTTGTCACATTGGATTGAAAAAGTAAGAACTGACATGCACTTGTTACCCTCAACAGTAAAGCATTACAGGCACAGTTGTTGTTTCTAACACATTACTTCTCAGCTTTGGGCCCACTGTTTAAACTTATGATTAATTATGATTCATGAGCTGTTTAAATTTATGATTAATTGATATTAAACGATCCCGAGTCTCAATTCTTGCCTCAAAAAACCAACCAACCAAACAAGCAAACAAACAAAAATATGGCTGTATCAGATTAAGATTTACTTAGTCAAGAAATTGTTGCAATAACTTTAATCATCAACAGGCTTAACCAAAGGTGTTCCAATTTTTAATCTGTGAAATTTTGGAGGGCATGCGGTGTAAGAATGTGTGTGTGTGTGTGTGTGTGTTTTGGATCACCTTTGTCTGAATCTGTGATGCCTCATGGGCCTTGTAGTCCTGTTCCTAGTACTATCGTGGCAGATGAAGATGAAAACATGGGGTTTTCGCCAGTTCAACAAGAGCCGGAGTCCCTTCACCTGCCAGATGTTGATGTTTGCCCTCAAGAATTCAGTAAAACAGGCCTTGGGCATTACTCCCCTCCGTTTCCCAGGAAGGAATCTTACTCTAGAGACAGAGGAGTCAGAGAAGCAAATCGGAGGAGTTTACGGATCGCTGCCAAACAACAGGCTGATTAGGCCTGCTTCCCTTGGGAAATTCTAAGGAGTCATGCATCTGGACAGAGTTGGGTTTCGCTTCTCGTTCTCTAGGGAAAGAGATTGTTGGCGGGAAAACGAGACCCAATATAGGCGTTTGGCGCGAGAGATTCTTTGCGGAGTCAACAGATCGGCTTCAGGAGTAAGATCGTGTGTGGACTTCGTAACCCCAGTTCCTTGCCTCCCGGATCAAGAATCCAAGCGCTGCCTTGCCTTGCTGTTTAACCACAGACCCTGTTCCACGCTTCACGTTTTGCCTTGTTTCTAGTCACGGACCTAGTCAAGAACCAAGTTTATTTCCAGCCTTGTTGTCAAGCTTCATTGGACTTCTAAGACTCTGACATTTCCCCACACTATTGCTTGGCAAAAGTGTGTGTTTCGGTCAAGTGGATTAAAACTTTGAACTCTATTATCATTTATTGGACATTACATTTTTGGACTATATTTGACCTCATTTGAAAGGTCTGCTTCTGAACTATATTCTTCGCTTGTTTTTATTGCTTTTCTATATTTCCTTAATAAAGATATTAGATAGAGACTGGCCTCCATGTATGGTTCTTGGTGCCCAGCTGACAGAGGTCTGACAGAATCATGCACTATAGAAGGGCTTTGGGTCTGTTTCTTCCTTAGGGCTCTTCTAGGCATGGCAGAAACCTAGCAAGAAGCGGTTTAGAATAACACACTTCCTCCCGGGTTTCTGTCCCCACTTCTAATCCAAATCTCCCTCAACTCCTAACCCAAACCCTCACCTCTTTATGCACCATTTTCACGCATCAGGAGTACTCTGCAGAGGGGTCTCCATTGCCAGCAGTCCCTTCCAGTAAGTTTTTTTGGGGGGAAATGGGGAGCTGGATGGGAAAGAGGTTGACGTCTTCCTGTTCCTGTCAATCTCCACAGGCCCAGCACCTGGAAAGATCTGGACCTTAGCTTAAGGTCTGGATCTTTCCAGGTGTTTCATTAATCTGGAGCAAACTGGGAAAGCTAAGTCTGGATTACAGTAAATCACTTTTAGCTGAGCTATCATTTGAATGCCTCAGGTAAAAGCGAAACAGGTCTCGCATTTTGGTCCTGTCTGGAAGGGCCCTTAGATGGCTGTTATTGGTCAGACCTTGCTGGCTTTGATATGACCCAGGAATTAGCCTAGTCTTGAACAGTACCTGTCCTGGGCAGCTGTCACACTTCATGCTCATCACATTGTGGGTTTCCATGTCTAAAAGTGGCAGCTTTTCCTAAGGCTTGTGTTATTAGCAGCCACACATGTGTGTGTGCCTTCAAATTCAGTTGACTTCAAGTTACCTGTTGACTCATAGTGACCCCATGGATCCCATAGGGTGTTCTTAGGCAAGGAATATTCAGAGGTGTTTTTGTCAATTCCTTCCTCTGGAATAAAGCCTATGCCACTTGGTATTTATTGCTCATTTCCTAATCAAGTACTAACCAGATCTGACTCTGCTTAGCTTATAAAATCATAAGAGATCTTATATGTCTTTAGGGTAATGAGGCCCCTATCAGGCACATTTATAAGCCAGGATACAAAAGTTATTGTTTTCAGAAAGATACACCATGATATATTACATTTTCATAAAGAAGCCCTGTCCTGTCTTTTTGTAGCCGTAGTATCTCTGCATATAATATTAGAAATAACTTCTATAACTGGCATGGTATGCACAGCAGGAGACAAAATGGCTCAAATGTAGTGCAGACTTTGGTATGCTACAAGGAAATTTAATTGACTCTGGAGAGTTGTGTAGAGGAGGACATTTGTGGTCTTAATATCCTGTGATGATGTTTATCAAAAGTTAATATTGTCATAATGGTTACTTAAGGTTTTTTATTATTATTATTCACTGCTTACATGAGGGATGTAACAGCAAGCCTTGTCTCCCATGACAGCTTTTGGAGCAATGGCAAGAGTGGTTTAGCCATGGCAGTGATTAAAGAAGCAGAAAGTCAACAAAATTCAGTGAATAAATCTTTCCTGCCCTCTAGGAACAGGGCATGATTGCTCTGAACTGTATTCTTAGCTGTTCTGTCTTGTTCAATTTCAAGCGTGCCAAGGCGTGTGGTGGCCTTCCTTTCCCCTGCCAGATAATTCAAGAGCTGATACATCTCCCTTCCTAATAACCGCCATTATGACTCCTTTTCCCAAATCCCATCACTACTTACACACATCTATTTAAATCACTTGCACTATTTTTTCTTCTACTGCTTTTCCCTTTCTGTTTCATGACAATGGCTCTTCCTTATATCTAGGAAATTAAAAATGCTGTATAAACATTTAAGCTCCATGTCTTTGCTTAAATGGAAGATCTCCTGAAATGTTACCAGAGTGCCAGAGGATGTACTTTCCCTTGAATTACATCACATGGTGGTGCTACAGCGAGGCTTATGAATTGTAGCTAAGAAGACTAATGGGCTGGAGCAATTCGACTAGAATCATAGAATCATAGAATAGTAGAGTTGGAAGAGACCACATGGGCCATCCAGTCCAACCCCCTGCTAAGAAGCAGGAAATCGCATTCAAAGCACCCCCGACAGATGGCCATCCAGCCTCTGCTTAAAAGCCTCCAAAGAAGGAGCCTCCACCACAGCCCCGGGGAGAGAGTTCCACTGTTGAACAGCCCTCACAGTGAGGAAGTTTTCCTGATGTTCAGGTGGAATCTCCTTTCCTGTAGTTTGAAGCCATTGTTCCGTGTCCTGGTCTGCAGGGCAGCAGAAAACAAGCTTGCTCCCTCTTCCCTATGACTTCCCTTCACGTATTTGTACATGGCTATCATGTCTCCTCTCAGCCTTCTCTTCTGCAGGCTAAACATGCCCAGCTCTTTAAGCCGCTCCTCATAGGGCTTGTTCTCCAGACCCTTAATCATTTTAGTCGCCCTCCTCTGGACGTTTTCCAGCTTGTCAACATCTCCCTTCAACTGTGGTGCCCAAAATTGGACACAGTATTCCAGGTGTGGTCTGACCAAGGCAGAATAGAGGGGGAGCATAACTTCCCTGGATCTAGACGCTATTCCCCTATTGATGCAGGCCAGAATCCCATTGGCTTTTTTAGCTGCCGCATCACATTGTTGGCTCATGTTTAACTTGTTGTCCACAAGGACTCCAAGGTCTTTTTCGCACACATTGCTGTCAAGCCAGGCGTCCCCCATTCTGTATCTTTGATTTCCATTTTTTCTGCCGAAGTGAAGTATCTTGCATTTGTCCCTGTTGAACTTCATTTTGTTAGTTTCGGCCCATCTCTCTAGTCTGTCAAGATCGTTTTGAATTCTGCTCCTGTCTTCTGGAGTGTTAGCTATCCCTCCCAGTTTTGTGTCGTCTGCAAACTTGATGATCGTGCCTTCTAACCCTTCGTCTAAGTCGTTAATAAAGATGTTGAACAGAACCGGGCCCAGGACGGAGCCCTGCGGCACTCCACTTGTCACTTCTTTCCATGATGAAGACGACGCATTGGTGAGCACCCTTTGGGTTCGTTCGCTTAGCCAATTACAGATCCACCTAACCGTAGTTTTGTCTAGCCCACATTTTACTAGTTTATTTGCCAGAAGGTTGTGAGGGACTTTGTCGAAGGCCTTACTGAAATCCAGGTACGCTACATCCACAGCATTCCCTGTATCGACCCAACTCGTAACTCTATCGAAAAAAGAGATCAGATTAGTCTGGCATGACTTGTTTTTGGTAAATCCGTGTTGACTATTAGCAATGACCGCATTTGTTTCTAAGTGTTCGCAGACCACTTCCTTAACGATCTTTTCCAGAATTTTGCCTGGTATTGATGTGAGGCTGACCGGACGGTAATTGTTTGGGTCGTTCTTTTTTCCCTTCTTGAAGATAGGGACCACATTCACCCTCCTCCAATCTGCTGGGACTTCTCCCGTTCTCCAAGAACTCTCGAAGATAATTGCCAGTGGTTCTGAAATAACTTCCGCTAGTTCCTTCAGTACTCTTGGATGTAGCTGATCTGGCCCTGGGGACTTGAATTCGTTTAGAGTGGCCAGGTGTTCCTGGACAACTTGTTTCCCTATTTGGGGTTGGATTTCCCCCAATCCTTCGTCCATTCCATGTTGCTGAGGTTGAAGATGGCTTTCTTTTTGTGAGAAGACCGAGGCAAAGAAGGCATTAAGTAGTTCTGCCTTTTCCCTGTCCCCTGTCGCCATCACCCCATCTTCTCCTTGCAATGGCCCTATCGCCTCCTTTTTCTTCCTTTTTCTACCAACGTAAGCAAAAAAGCCTTTTTTGTTGTTTTTTATGTCCCTGGCAAGCCTGAGCTCATTTTGCGCTTTAGCCTTGCGAGCCTTTTCCCTACAGGTGTTGGCTATACGTTTGAATTCTTCTTTGGTGATTTCTCCCCTTTTCCACTTCTTGTGCATGTCACTTTTGAGCTTTAGCTCAGTTAGAAGTTCTTTGGACATCCATTCTGGCTTCTTTGCACTTGTCTTATTTTTCTTCTTTGTTGGCACTGTTTGCATTTGCGCCTTGAGTATTTCACTTTTGAAAAACTCCCATCCATCCTTAACTCCCTTGTTTTTTAATATCGGCGTCCATGGAATGCCACTCAGTAATTCCTTCATTTTTTGGAAGTCAGCTCTCTTAAAGTCCAGAATGCGTGTTTGACTTGTCTTAGTTTCAGCATTCCTTTGTATTGCAAACTGCAGGAGCACATGGTCACTTGCCCCTAAGGATCCAACCACTTCAACTGTATTGATCAGGTCTTCCACATTTGTTAAGATTAGATCAAGAGTTGCTGATCCCCTTGTTGCCTCTTCTACCTTCTGGACCATAAAATTATCTGCAAGGCAAGTGAGGAATTTGTTGGACTTTGTACTCTTGGCTGAGTTTGTTTTCCAGCAGATATCGGGATAATTGAAATCGCCCATGACTACTATATCTCTTCTTTGTGCCTGTTTGGTCAGCTGTTGACAGAAGGCTTCATCAAGCCCTTCATCCTGACTCGGAGGTCTGTAGTAGACACCCACGACAAGATCTTTTTGAGTCCCGGTTCCCTTGATTCTTATCCAGATGCTTTCAAGCTGGTTTCCCGGATTACAGTCTTGCATTTCTTCTGCAACGTAACTGTTTTTGACATATAAAGCTACTCCCCCTCCTCTCCCCTTTGTTCTATTTCTGTGAAAGAGGTTATAGCCCTCAATGGTTAAATTCCAGTGATGGGAGTCATCCCACCAGGTTTCAGTGATGCCTATGACATCGTATGTGTGGTGCTGTGCTAGGAGTTGGAGTTCGTCTTGCTTATTTCCCATGCTCTGAGCATTAGTGTAAAGACATGTAAGCCCCTGTGACCTCCCCTTGAGCTGTTTATTTGGGATTATTGTGCTCTCTGTACTTGGTCCTTGCTGTGTTTGTGCAGCCCTCCGTTTAGCCTTTTGGCGGTTCCCTGTGGTCGTGGGTAATATAGTGTTCGCCAGGCTGTTGTTCCCTTCCCCCAGTGGATCTAGTTTAAAGTGCGCCTGATGAGGTTTGTGAGTCTGTGTGCAAAAAGATGTTTTCCTACTTGTGTGAGATGCACCCCATCGCTTGCCAGTAGTCCATCCTCTTGGAAGAGTAGACCATGGTCAAGGAAGCCAAAATGCTCCTCTTGACACCATTTTCTGAGCCAGTTATTGACCTGTACTATTTTTCCGGCCCTTGTAGAGCCGTGTCCTACAACGGGGAGGAGGGATGAAAAGATCACATGTACATTATACAGTTTTAGCTTTGTTCCCAGAGCTTGAAAATCATTTGTGATCTTTTGAAAAGTATGCCTAGCGGTGTCATTGGTACCTACATGAATCAACATAAGGTGGGGAGGGTGATGGGGCTTTAGGAGCCTGCTGAGCCTCTGAGTGATATGGTGTATTTTTGCCCCCGGGAGGCAGCATGTTTCTCGAGCCATCCCATCCGGTCTGGAAATGATGGCTTCCGTTCCTCTAAGGAGGGAGTCACCTACTACCAAGACCTGTTTCCTTTGAGGATTGACAGGGTCCCTTTTGTGCAAGACAGTGTGTATGTCCCCTGAAGAGTGTTCCTGTTGAAGTGAATCATGTAGGTGTAAAGTGTTGTCCTCCTCCTCAACATCCCCAGTGCATTCATCAATGACAATCCATTGAGATACATCCGAGAGCCCATTACTCTCCCAAGGATGTTCCTGTTGCTCCTGGTCTATGATTGGGGATGGAGCATTTGCATGATTACATAAGTGTGACTGTGGTGATGCACTGTCCCCGTCAGGGCTATCCCCTGCGCATTGATCCAGGGTGGTCCACTGAGTGGTATCTAAGAAACTGTGGTCCTCCACAAGATGTGTTTCCTGATTGTATGTTAATGATGTAAGAATTTCAAATCTGTTGTGTAAATGCAGCTGAGCAGAGGAGTTCTGCGGAGGCTGCCTGGTCCTGCATCTCCTTCTATGGGTGACCTCCTTCCAAGCCTGAGGGTTGTCTACCTTTGAGTTGATCTCCCCATAAGGTTCCTGATCATGGAGGAAAGGGTATGCTGTTGAATAGGGGAAGATAAGATTGGGTACAGTTTCATAGTCTTGGCTATGGAACTTTTTACTGTGAGATGTAGTGATGATGGAAACCACTTAAGTTGGATTTAAAAGAGTATTACACAAAATAACTTAGAATGAGGCTATCAATGGCTGTTTGATAAAATAATTAAAGATAAGGCTGTCTGGCTGCAAGGCATCCTGGATGTATATTTGATCCAGTACCAGAGATACTATTCCTCTGTTCATCAAGGAATATGTTCTAAAGGATCCTATGTATGAGCTTGCAATGGCTAACTTGCCTGCAGTAGGAATAAAATGCTATACTAGAGAGGCCTTGGGTACCATCTAGCATGGCAGGTCCTTCACTCAAAATCGTTCTTCTCATTTCAAGTGAGGTAATGATCTTGTGTTAAGCAAATAGTTGAAACTGCTCTTGTGTCCAGAGATTGAAAGCATCAGAAGGAGATAGTCTTGTTTATGAGTAAATCATAACAAAGCACTCAGATTTGTTGTTTTATTAATGGTATGCATTAAGGACCTACGCAACTGGTCTTGCTCACTTAAATTATCAACTTTTTCTTATGTCCTTAACTGGCTGTAGCTTACATGACAGCTCTGCTCCAAGTTTTATTCCAGATTACAAATATTCTGTCCATGATGTGGAATTCTACCTACAAACAAATATTATTTATAATGACTATACAGTAGAGTCTCACTTATCCAAGCCTCGCTTATCCAAGCCTCTGGATAATCCAAGCCATTTTTGTAGTCAGTGTTTTCAATATATCATGATATTTTGGTGCTAAATTCGTTAAATACAGTAATTACAACATAACATTACTGCGTATTGAACTACTTTTTCTGTCAAATTTGTTGTATAGCATGAAGTTTTGGTGCTTAACTTGTAAAATCATAACCTAATTTGATGTTTTATAGGCTTTTCCTTAATCCCTCCTTATTATCCAAGATATTCGCTTATCCAAGCTTCTGCCGGCCCGTTTAGCTTGGATAAGTGAGACTCTACTGTAGTTGGTCCTCTACTTTTGTGGATTTAATTTATATGCTACAGTAGAGTCTCGCTTATCCAACCTTTGCTTATCCAATGTTCTGTATTATCCAACACAGTCTGCCTTTTAGTAGTCAATGTTTTTGTAGTCAATGTTCTCAATACATTGCGATGTTTTAGTGCTAAATTCGCAAATACAGTAATTACTACATAACGTTACCGTATATTGAATGGCTTTTTCTGTCAATTTATTGTAAAGCATGATGTTTTGGTGCTTAATTTGTAAAAACATAATGTAATTTGACGTTTAATAGGCTTTTCCTTAATCCCTCATTATCCAACATTTTCGCTTATCCAATATTCTGCTGGCCTGTTTATGTTGGATAAGTGAAACTCTACTGTATATCTATATCCCATGGGCTAATTGCTGCCCTCCAAGGTCATTTACCCGGCCCCTACCCTAAACTTTAGACTTTGGGTCACCCTATGGCTGAAACTACTTGAAGGCACACAACAGCAACAATCCTAATTAACTTGACTATCTCATCAGCCAAAAGCAGGCCCACACTTCTCATTGAAGTACTGTAAGTTTGTGTTAGTTACATTTGTTCTTAATTTTAAATATTGTATTGTTCTTCCATGATTTTTTGCACTACAAATAAGGTATGTGCAGGACGCATAGGATTTTTTTCCAAACTATAGTTTTTAAATCAATATTTTTCCACTTTCACAGAGGTTTGGTGCCCCTAACCCCAGTGGAGGGTCTACTTTAGTATTCATTAGGACTTCAGACAAGCAGGAGGGAAGCAAGTGAGAATGGGGGGAAGAGTGGGGAAAACATATTATCCCGTACTCTACTGGCAGGATCCATCTTCAGGAATGGCCAGCCATCCCACGGCCTTTCCCTGTCTTCTTTTCGCTTTTTCTTGGCTCCTCCTCCCGCTTTCTGAGAAGGGAGTCTTCCCTCCCTTGTAGCATGCTGGCAAGATGGAATGCCATGGGCTGCCACCGGGTGGCCAGCTGAAGTGGCCATGCATCATGGGTTGGCCTCCGTGAGGCTCTATTTTGCCAGTTTGTGAAAACAGAAAACATGGGGCAAACATACATGTGATGAGGTCCTAACAGAATTAGTTCAGCTCACATGATTACCAACCAGTCTTCAACTTTTACTGCAATCTGGCTCTTCTTATGTCCTTAACTACTTACTTACTTAGGTGATCCCTTGTTGTCCAAGTATGATGACCTTCCAAGTGTAGTGTCTTGGCGGTGGATATGTAGGTGACTGTGGAGCCCTATTGTTGACCTGCATGTTCTTCCACAGTGAGGGCATTGGCTTCGAGGTGAAAGGCGGTCTTGGTCAGGGTTGGCTTGATGTGCTTTCCTCTTGGCACATTTCTCCCTTTCATCTTCCCTTCGAGCCTCTTTGAATTCCACAGCACTGTTGATAACAGCTGACCTTCAGTTAGAGCTCTCAAGGGCCAGGGCTTCCCAGTTCTCAGTGTCTATGCCACAGTTTTTAAAGTTAGCTTTATGCCCATTTTTAAATCTCTTTTCTTGTCCACTAACATTCCATTTTCCATTATTGAGTTGGAAGTATAGTAACTGCTTTGGGGACGGTGGTCGGTCATTGGGACAACACGGCCAGTCCAGTGAAGCTGATGGCATTGGAGCATCGCTTCAGTGCTGGTGGTCTTTGCTCCTTTTTGCACACTGACATTTGTCTGCCTGTCTTCCCAAGAGATTGACAGGATTTTTCAGAGGCAACACTGGTGGAATTGTTCTAGGAGTTGAGTGTGACATCTGTAGACTGTCCACATTTCGCAGGGTTGGGAGGACAATAGTTTTATAAACAGGCACCTTGGTGTCCCTATGGATGTTCTGATCCTCAAACACTCTCTGCTTCATTCAGAATAATACTACACTTTCAGAGCTCAGGTGGTGCTGTATTTCAGTGTCAATGTTGACCTTTGTGGAGAGGTGGCTGCCAAGATAGTGGAAATGGTCAACATTTTTTAATGTTACACCATTAAGCTGTATTTCTGGCATTGCATAGGGATTGGCTGGTGACTGCTGGAAGAGCACTTTGGTTTTCTCGATGTTCAATGAGCGCCCAAGCTTCTCGTATGCTTCTGCAAAGGTGTTTGGAATGGCTTGTAGGTTTTCTTCTGAATGCCCAGTCCTTAACCACATCTAGCTAAGCATTGGTTAGATGATGATTACATGCTTGTGGGCATGTAATCTTCAGGCAACAAGGGTCTCCTTTACAACTCTAATATGCAGACTAGTGGCTGTCCTGGAGGTATCTCTATAAAGGTTCCTTGGTGGTATTTATCTGTGCTCAGTTACATTCCAAATTTTCCAATATGCGTTCCCAGAGAGAAATGCAGTAATTAGTATTTCAGTCTTCTACTCAGGATATCCTATGCCTCATTGGTTGCCAAAGTTATGAGGTTGTTTGCCTTAAAAACCCATGTAGCTGGTCCTGTTCACTTATCACAGTGATTCCCAAACTCTAGTCCTTCAGGTGTTTTGGTTTTCAATTTCCAGATGCCTCAATTGCTCTGGTCAGTGATCAGGGATTATAAGAACTGAAGTCCAAAACACTAGAAGACCAGAGTTTGCAAAACACTGACTTATTCACAAATACCAAACATTACTGCACTACTATAGCATGCAAATAAGATTACAGAAACTTCTAGACTGCAATTAATAGAATTAGTTTGCTAAGAAATCAATAGCCTGAATAGAGGAAGCACTGTGGTTCAGCAGCATAGACTTGTGGGTGGGTGGGTGGGTGGGTGGGTGGTGGGTGGGGTTGTACGTCCCCTCTGTCAGGTGTATACTTTCTCTGCTAGTCTACTGCCTTCCCTTACTAGCAACAGAACAAAAAGTGATCAGTTTCATCTCTGCAGATCTACTCACTTGCCTGCATTCATCCTGATCATCTATGTTAGTGAGATGTTAAATATATGCCTCAGTGATTATAAAGAAAATAACTTCTATTACAGCTTCCCTTGTGAAATCTGAGGAATCTAAACTCTGAGCCTGAGTCATATTTGTCAAACTCAAGGCCTGTAGGCCGAATCTAGCCTGCCATGTGATTTTTACATGGCCCTCTAGATGCTGGACTACAACTCCTGTATTCCCATCATTAGACATCACAATTAGAGCTGATCGGAGTTGTGATACAATTACATCTGGAATTACATTTTGTTTTGTTTAGTCAGGATAGTGGCTATGATGTCTGACTTTAAAATGTCCTTTAAACAGAATCTCATAGCCACAAGTTCTGTTGAATTGCAATTCCCATTATCCCAGTTCTAATGGCAGATAACAAAAAGTGATGGGAATTGTTGTTTAATAACATTTGGGGCCTCAAATTGGGTAAAAACTAAAGAGCACCAACCACTAATTATAGTTTGTCCATGGATCCTTCATCCATTAATTCAATAACCCTTTTAAGGCAATGATAAAGCTGATTTGGCCTTTGATGAAAATGAGTGTGACATCCATGAGTGATCAAGATTAGATGTTGAGCCTTTGCTTTAGCCAAAGTCAGTGTATGGTTTGAAAAGACCTCTTTCCTTCCTACAATAATGGCAAGCCAAACAGAAATAGAGGCAGAGCCAATGCCTCACGTAGGCACCAAGCAATTAGCCACCTGGCCGTCAAGGTCAGGCAGCTATAAATCTATCTCCCAGCAGCAGAGTCTTCATTGCAGACAACTGATGAGCAACTCTGTGTGCGTTTGACTTTCTTGAATTCCTGACCCCCTTGGAATTGTTATACAAGATATACAGCTTGTCTATTTGCTCAGCTTGTGTTCTTCCTGACTTCTTGTTCTTGGTGAATGACTTTGGGACATTTGAGACCTCATTACTACACCTCTCCTCATTTAGATTATACCATGACTGCTCCATCTTACCCCTTTCTTGTCACTTATGACTTCAAAACATAGAACAGTGCCAAAATTGATGCAATTATGTTCTGTGAGATAGTATTTGAGGTTGTATGCATGGCAGTCAGAGTTTACAATCACAAAATGCAGTACTGGGTAGAGGTCTTGGTGTCTTTGAACACAACAGTGCTATAAAGAAAAGAAATGTGAACTACTGTTGCAAAAATAGCACAGTGGTATGGTTCAGTCACTCATATTTCATCCTAATAAGGCAAGATAAAAACAAATCTTTTGACCATGCAGCCCTTTCTCTCTTCCCTCTGACTTGTGCTTAAATGCAATGCCGAAACCTCCCTGTGGGTAAACCCCTTAAATGTTTCATTTTTACTCTGGCAAATTTTGGTGGATCCAGGTGTACTAGAGTTCCTATGTAGCAGCCCACTGCTAAATACAATCTGCAGGGAAAATAGCAAATCAGCCCCTATTTCAATTTCCTGTGTGCTGCTGTCTCCTTATGTCACCAAGGCTAGGCTTAGTTAAGGAGGCAGAATTACACTTTTTAAGCCAGTAGTTCCCAACCTTTTTTTGACCGGGGACCACTTTGACCAGTGGCCACTCTCCAATGTTAGTACCAAAAGGGTTAATTATGAATTAATTTTTGGTCAACTTTAGATTCGGTTTGGTTATTTGTGGTGCTGATTCAGAAAATTGCATTGGCTAGACCACATCAGTTCTAGTTTCTGATACAGAACATATGCCATCCAGTAACTGCCATCTGTTCGCCCACATAAAACCATATTTAATAATCTAAGCTGATTTTCCCACATGTCTTGTGGACCTTATTTTAGATCTCGCGGCCCACCAGTGGGCCACAACCCACAGGTTGGGAGCCACTGTTTTAAGCAAAGATTTCTCTTGCTTTCTACTTTCTCAACTGAAACCAGTATGAGAAAAATTAAAGCAGCCTGAAACTGGTGTAGAATGGGTCCCAATCCTGGGGCCTCCCATCATAGCTTCCTGAAATTGGTGCTTAGTCCTGAGCACTTGAACCTGGCTGAAGACTTTTTCTTTGTTGGTAACTTAGAATAGCTAGCTATCAGTGTTGGAAAACATGCTGGTGTTAGAAATATAGCCCCAGTATGCATGAATATCCCGGGGACTCAATAATGGATATGCCCACCCTCTGCCAGTGGAGAGGTAACTCTGTGCCAGTTTCACCTCCTACATCCAGAAAATCTAGGCGATGTGGTTGCTTTGTAAATCATAAAACTTTGCCCTTTGAAGAGGAACTTTTCTCTTGGTATAGAACACTATGTAACAAATGCAGTCCTTTTCAAGCTCCTGTTTTATGAAACTCTACTCGGGTGGTAGATGGGCTCTTTTGATTGCCTCTTCATGTCCCACCTGATATGGCACAAGCCATCTCCTTTATTTTGTGTTCTCAGCCTGCACAGGGCTTGAAAGGGCAGTGCTCACTGTTGGAAGATTGCACAATGTAATACAATAGCTAGTCAAACAGCACTGCAACAATGTAGTGATTTGTGGTTCTTGACCCATAGGCAAATGTGACATTTATCTTAGGCCACACTGACACCCTCGTGGCACAATTATCTGCAGCCCCCTTTAAATTATTTATCTCCCACTTTGCCAGGCCTGTCTATAAATTTTGTTTAGTACTTTCTGATGAGCATTCGAAGTACCTGTCTTTCTGGGGGAATTCATGCACATCTGACAAGATGCAAAATTGCCCTCGGTGTCAACAACACCTTTGTATGGTGGTGAGTTTTTTCCTTCTGGTTTGCTACGGTAAACTTGAGGTGGTGTTTTACTCACAACTGGGATAAACTATATCATTCATGGATCAATGCGGCCTCTTTTATTTAGTGCTGACTTGTGTTCCTTCAGGCTTCCTGGGCTCCTGTGCCCACCTTGAGGCATTTCTTGTCTGTTCCAATGCTGAAAGAACAAGGATTGGGTTTTTTTTAAAAGGAGAAGGAGTAGGGAGAGCAAGAATACACTTTCTTCTCTGGCACTATGCCATCTCATGAAATATAGTTTTTCATTCATGCCTTATGTGCTTGCCAGGGAGAGAGATTCCAGTAATTAAAATGGTTTCATGTCTCAGATTAGCAGCCTGGTGGGTGCAGAAGTCTTTGATGCCATTAGAGCTTGCCTCTTCCCAGCTAATTTGTTTCTGACCCTTACATAGTAGATACAATTTTCTCCGTCATTTTGGTTTTATGTATAAATTTATAGCCAACATTTCTTCTGGCCTTTTCAAATGGATACAGTTTAATTAAATCCATTTGCAGATCTAACTTAATCACTGTCTCCTTCACACAATCCAATTTGTTTTGATTCTTTGTAGAAAACAAAATCCTATTATGTGAATCTGATTTTAGGAGCCAGACGTATTTGTCTCGCCTAACAGTGTGATTGCCAGATCAGGAGTGTCCTAGACTGTGTGGTTTCTGGGACAAAACTTAAGCAAGAAGGACAATTTCTTGTGATTTGACAGTGGGCTGACACTGTGTTGTAGCAAGGGTGATGAAATCTCCAGGGGATGCCCTTGTATTATTAAGCACAAGGCATTATACACCAACCACATCTGCTCAGAGTATACCATTTGAACAAAAACTCCTAGTCTAACCAATCTGGTAAACACACACACAGACACACATTTTAAAGTCAGTGTTTTTCCCCTGAAAATTCTCCCTCTCACCTTTTGGAGAAGAATTTCTGGACCTGAGTCCCAGAGCCTTTGATGTGGAAGCTTTTCCTTCCACTGGCCTTGATAAAATAACTGCAAAAAAAGATGAGAACTGTGTAGAGAGCTTTAGACATTTTCACAATGATAATTTATTTAAAGTCCTGGTCTCCTCAGTGCTAAAGGCTCAGAATGAGTGGCAGTATGATAAAAATAGTGGCTTGGATCCAGATATGTGTTGTATGAGCAAAAAGCCAGTTCCATTTGCAGTTGGCAGTTCTTCCAAATCTGCCTCATTTCTTTATCCCAGCATTTTGCAACCTGGGGGTCGGGACCCCCAAGGGGGTTGCAAGGGGGTTCAGAGGGGTTGCCAAAGACATGCGAGAGGAGTTCAGAGGGGTTACCAATTTTCTGTTGGCCATGGGGGTTCTGTGTGGGAAGTTCGGCCCAATTCTATTGTTGGTGGGGTTCAAGGAGCGCTTTGATTGTAGGTGAACTATAAATCCCAGCAACTTCAATTCCCAAATGACAAAATCATTCCCCCCCCCAACCCCACTAGTACTCAAATTTAGGCGTATTAGGTATTTGTGCCAAATTTTGTCCAGTGAATGAAAATACATCGTGTATATCAGATATTTACATTACAATTCAGAACAGTAGTAAAATGACAGTTATGAAATAGCAACGAAAATAATTTTATGGTTGGGGTCACCACCACATGAGGAACTGTATTAAGGGGTCATGGCATTAGGAAGGTTGAGAACCACTGCTCTATCCTGCTGCAGCACCCCCTCATGCCAAACCACAAGTCATTTGAAAGCGTCCTCTGTGTGTGAGAGAGTGAGAGTAAATAGCCAGGGAGCCACCAAAACATGAGCTGAATTCAAATCAAGTACCCTTAAGGCACTAGATCCCATCTGATCTTGGAAGCTAAGCAGGGTTAATGCTGTTTAGTACTGTACAGACATCCTTCCACATTTGGAATTTTGGCTTTTACAGGCTTGATTATTCATTGATTTTATTGAAAATGTTTTATGTTCTCCAGTGTGTGACTCTATGGTCAACTTTCTCCTGTCATGTTAGAGGATCTAAAGATCTCTAGACAAAACATCTCTCTAGGAATCTCTGGTCCTCCAATGTAATTCTGTGGTTAGCTTCCCTGCTACTTTGTATCCCTCCTTTCCTCACTACTTTGTATCTCTTCCTATTTCTCTGCTTTTATTGCTTTTATTATCTTTCTCTCTTCTGCAAACGTTCGCATGAACGAATGAGCAAAATATAAAAAAATACCACCAATGACCCCCTCGGTGGCGAGAACCTCATTCTTCACCGCTTTCCCTCTTCTTCATACATGGTTCCCACCAAGCACCACACAAAGTCTATTCTTTAGTTTTCATCTATTTCTTTATATTATTATTATTATTATTATTATTATTATTATTATTATTATTATTATTATTACTCTATAAAATGAAGGCAAATGTACATGAACCTGGAAACTATGAACTTCAGTAACCTCTCACTTGAGCAAGTTCCAGACATCATATCTACACTCCAGATAACAGCCAGAGATAGGCCATAATCCTTGGACAAAGGACCCTCCTGGATCCCAGCAGGAGGCCATCCATTCATGGCCCTGGGACTTCCTTTTGAAGATCTTGGACAGTCACGGGACAAAGGCCCAGACCAAAATTGTGATTGCAATCCCATCTGCAAATCTACATTTTCAGACTCTCCTTTTGTCTTTGGACCCTTCTGTGACAACTATCCTCATTGTGCCATCTGGTAGGATCAAGTATTCACATAATCCTGTCAGATCAGCTTTGGACGTTTCCTTTGTTCATCGCATTCCTGGACTGGCATGACCCTCAGAGCTTCCTCCCTCCCTCGGACTGCTTCTGTTGGCATCTGGGCTTTGCTGCCCAGCGTGGAGGAGATCCCCAGCTGCATCACCAGTGCCTCCGCCATTCAGGGCAAGCTCTAGACCCGCCTCCTGACCAATCAGAGGCCAATCAGGGAGGAGGGAGTGAGATTTCGAAAAGGGACAATATCAGTGAATGGAATCTTCTGTGTATAAAGATGTCTGCTTGTGAATACATTTTTACACTTGTATCCTTCAAGTACCTGTGCTGTGCAAGTGTCCCTTTTGTGCAAATTGAATAAATTCACTGTCATTTGCCTTCATCCTGGTGAAGTTTTCTTTTCCTGATTCCTGATTCGTTATCCAAGTTAGCTCACTTGCCAGGCGTCCCTTGGGATTTAGGAGAACTGCAAATTCTGGCATCACCTACTCTGGGAGAAAGGTGACATAAACATGCAATCAATCAGTCAATCAATAGGCAAAACCACTTCTGAGTACACCTGTATTATTCATGGGGTCACCATAAGTCAATAGGCAATTTAAGGCATGCACACACCCCTGTATCTGTGTGTCATGTCATGATGTCTGCTAGGAAAGGTGCTTGCACTGTAGCAGATTCCACAGGTTGTATCTTCCCAGTAATGCTTTCTGTGCTCCTCAGAATCTACTGAAACAATTCTCTCTGACTTTCTGCCATCCCTTTAAATTCAAGCAGAGCTTTTCTGTTGGAAACCTCTGAGTCAATAACCATGGTGACACTGTCTAATTATGTTAACGTGTTTGAAATGTAATTTTCGATTTCCTGGGACAACATCATTAGAGCAGATTCTAAAGGGATCTGGATTGAAAGAAATTTCTCTTCACAATAGAGTGTGACATCAATCTGCATTCAGCAGGATGTCTTTCATTGCTGAAAGTTAAGCCCTTTCGACTGGCGTGGAGAGCAGTTTGACATTGACTTACCAGTTGCATTGGATGGGTTTGTGTCTGACATTCAGGAGAGATTTTTGTCCTCTTTAGTGATCTAAATAATTATGATTTTGCAATCTTTTGGAGCCGATGTCTACATTTCTTTTTAGCATTGGGGAATTAAAGGATAATTAAAATTCTATTTCAAGTTTCTCTTGGTGTTCAAGGTTTTCCTGAACAAATAATTCATTTGTTTAATTAATCTGTTTTTATTATGGAGTGGCTTAAAGCTCTTGTCAGTTAGACAGAATTGTTGCAATTTTAACAATACAGTTCTGCTATTTAAATATTTTAAACCAACACAAGTGTTCAGTTTCACATAGGATAAAAACCACTTACACAAAAAATTATCTCCCTGCACAAGCCAGGTGGACTTCCCAATTGTTCATCCGTCTACCTAATACACACAGTGCACTTTCTCTTCCATTAAATACAGAAATGCCTTTTCTTTTCCCAGGGTCCATTTACACTAGGCATGGGCAAACTTCAGGCCTCCAGGTGTTTTGGACTTCAACATCCATAATTCATAACAGCTGGTAAACTGGCTGGGATTTATGGGAGTTGAAGTCAAAAACACCTGGAAGGCTAAGGTTTGCCTATGCCTGAATTCTACATTGTAGAATTAATTCAGTTTGACACTATTTTAACTGCCATGGGTCAATGTTATGGAATCATGGCAGTTGTAGTTTCATGAGGAACCAATGCTCTTTAGCAGCGAAGGCTAAAGACCTTATAAAAGTACCAGGTAATAAGACCTACACTCTCCCCCTCTTTCTTGAGTTCCAGTTAGGAAGGTCTGCCACCTAGTAACTGAAGATGGTAATGCAGCTAAAGGCCGATTTTAATTGATATGTGAAAAAATATCTAAGGGGCACAGCCTCAGGCACTTTTCATTATTATTATAGAAGATGCTGAGCTGACTGAGTGGTGTTTAGTTGGCTGTCAAATATTGACAACCGAACTGACTGTTATTTGGCTGAAATTCAAAGTGTCTCAAAGCCAAATGTTCCTTCATGACATTGAAAGCTTAGTGATATCAAAGGAGGAATGACGGATTCTCAACTCTAAAGAAGAAAGGATTCAGGCACATACCACTGAGGAGCAGCCCCAAGCTTTAAACTGAAACATCATTCCAAAGTTGGTTTCTTTTTGTGTAGTTGCCAAGGATATTTCTATTTGTAAAATAGTTTAAAATGATTTGGTCTGTCCTTTGAGTTAGGGAATAAAAGCTAAGTATTGTTGAATGTTTTGCAAATGATTGACATACATTTATATTTCCCTAGCTTTGTTAGTTGTGAACTGAACAATTCTTTTTACATAATCCCACTCTTTCCTAACAACAATTCTATTGCTGGCACAAGTGCCATATCCTATATCTGCACAGCCTAGAGAGATAGGAAGGGGGGAATCAACTTTTGTGTAATGTTCTAGACCAGTGGTTCTCAATCTGTGGGTCCCCAGATGTTTTGGCCTTCAGTTCCCAGAAATCCTAACAGCTGGTAAACTGGCTGGGATTTCTGGGAGTTGTAGGCCAAAACACCTGGGAACCCACAGGTTGAGAACCACTGTTTTGGACTGAGTGGAATAATTGCAGACACTGCCTTAGAATTTCAAGTTTTCCTGAATTGGAGAAACGGACAACTATTTCACTAAGTATTACATTTTAGAGCAGGGACTTGCAATTCAACCTTCAGGAACCAAGAAAACCAGGATCTGTCAACCATAGCTTAGAATCAAGGAATTTTGAGTCAGAAGGTGGAGGACCAAATGCTTCAGCAACAGATGGAAAAATTTGGAGAGATGTCCTTTTGGTATGCATGCTTCCAAAAGTTCAAGTTCAAGGCTTTATGACCTGTAAATGATATTTGTAGATGCAACATGAACTAGGCTCATGGACTTTTCAGCAATGTCTTGTGTTTTGCAGTTTTATATTACCCTATATACTCATGTATAAGTTTAGAAACTTTAGACAAAATTCAAAAAATCTGGGTCAACTTATTCATAGGTCAATATGAATACTGTACTCTAACTATTAACAAAAGAGTAGTGAAAGATGAGCTTTTCTGTCCCTAGAAGAAACACTCTCTCTGCCAGGGTGTCAATTCTGGCCTTTTTGAATGCTTAGTTGGGGAAATGTTGGTGACCAGGGGTACTGGCCTCCCCAAGAAGGCATTGGTCCTTTCCCCTGTCTGTGGAATGACCTTTGACTTATATACCAATCATATCAAAATCCATAATTTTGGCCCTAAAACCTGCCCTTGATTTATGCAAGAAGTTGATGTATGCATTAATATATACAATATATCAGCTTCTACATTTTACTACATGAAATGTTTTGCTCGATAGAAAAAATGTATGTATGTATAAAAATAGGTATATATGTGCATGTATATATACACTCATATATATGTGACTTTTTGGGTCTAGGAATGTGTTCTGAATAGCATGGCTGAAGAGTGTTTTGGATTTTAGATTTTTGTGGAATTTTCAAATATTTGTATATACACTTACACACATAATGAAAAAATATTGGAGACGGGACCCAAGTCCAACCACAGTTTTCAATAATTTTATGCATGAGACAAAAGTTTTGTACAATGAATCATCAGAAAGCAAAGGTATCACTATTTTGGCTACCCATGAGGACAAATTAGGATTCTGGTGTATTTCTGAAGTCTGGATAAGGAATGCTCAACCTGTAGTAACAATGCAATCATCTGTGGATATGTGTATTAACAATCCTAGTAGGATTATTTACTTAGATCGTATTGTTAGAATTATGTTTGTCCTTTTGTTTTGTAGGATTTTTTTGGTTTGATTGTAGTGTGGGTGTGAAATGCTTTTGCATTTTTCTTTCTCTTTTATTCTTACTTTTTCTATTCCTTTCCTTTCTTTCTTGAATATTTAATATGTTTAATATTCCTGTGTTGTTTAAATAAAAAAAAACTAGTCAAGGGTATAGTAATGTAATATTACACAATTTAGACACTAGGTAGCATTGGGTTTATTAGTATTTGGATGTGGTTGGGTGGTGTTCTGGTTCTAGTCTTCCCTGTGAATGAGAAATAGTATCCTATTATCTACTAGCATTGCTGAATGATGTTTCTGTAAAGGATTCTTTTACAGAAATAATTCCAAGTCAAAGCCTTTGACAGCCCTAGCCATTAAAAATTACAATTACAATGCTCTCTGCCACCCTCTGGCAATATCAAAGGTGGTAGGAATTTATCAAGAACATTAAATCTGTCTCCATAATTAAATTTAGCCTCCTTACATTCTTCTAGCTATTTGAGCTAGAATATATTATACTCATGCTTTCCCATCTGGAGCTAGTTCCTTAAACTGTAGCCTCGCTTAGTTGTTTTGGCCATCTTCTATGACAGTTTTCTTTTCAGATGTATGCTGAGAGAGCAGGAAAGCCCCTGTGACTGTTTGTGGTCTCTTTCAGACAATCTAGGGAAGCCAAGCCTTTAGCCCTTTTGGCTAGTTCTCAAAGGCATTTCTGATAGAGCTGGAGAGGTTTTGGTTTTTGGCTGTTTCATGCAACCCAACGGTGAGATGACTGTTGCCAGCTCCACAGTGCAGAGGCGGTATGTCATTTGGTGCCTCTCTGGGAGAGCTACCACAAGGCAGAGCTTCCAGTAACATTTCAACAGCTTTATTTATTTATTGTGTTTACACCCTGCAACTGAGGTAACCGCTATTTGCCTAAATGGCAGAAAATATTTTAAAATTCAATTTGTCCCTGCACTGCTCGTGGTATTTTAAAAATGTAAAATAAACAAGAGCAAAACAATCCATCATGCTGGAGTTTTAAAGCAATCCTTATCTAGTCCTCTGGGTCTTAGTAGATCTCATGCCGTCCCTATTCTGCTGAATGAATGATTGTGAGCATGCAATGTGTGCAAATATCTGGAAGATGCAGTGTTGTGTTAACTCTTCAACTTAAAATATAATTGATGCTGAGGTATTCTGCAAATTATAGGACTACGTTTCAGGGCCCTTACTCCTTCCAGGCATCAGTTCTGAAACTCGTCTTACATAATTACATAATTGGTTTTTAGTATCCATACAAATGCTTCTATGTGGGCACTTACCATGCAGAATAAAATATTTTTCAAGGTGATTTCCACAGAATACTGATAATACTTGAAGGTTTGTCAGTGATTTTTAAATCCAAAGAGTTTAGTGAAAGAGATGCTTAACAAAAAACAGCAATAATTACTAGCAATTTCATTTTAGCTCATTCTAAAGTCTGTAGGAAAACCTATGAGAGTGAATATAATATTAGACTTCAATTCCAATCAGGCTTAGTCAGAATGACCAAATGACAGCAATGTTAGGAGTTGTTGTTGTTATTATTATTATTAGTTGTTGTAGTATATTTATTTATATACTGCTTTTTTCTCTTTAAGCAGTGGTTTCCAACTAGTGGGTCATAGCCCACTGGTGAGCTGTGAGACTTAAACAAGGTCTGTGAGACATGTGGGGAAAATCAGCTCTAGATTATTAAATATGGTTTTCTGTGGGTGAGCAGATGGAAACTATTGGATGGAACATGCTCTATATCAGAAACTAGAGCTGATGTGGTCTATCCAATGCAAGTTTCTGAATCAGCACCCCAAATAACCAAACCATGATTGGGACCCATTCTACACCAGTTTGGGGCTGCTTTAATTTTTCTCATACTGGTTTCAGTTGAGAAAGTAGAAAGTAAGAGAAATCATTTTTTAAAAAACAGTGGTTCCCAACCTATGGGCTGTGGCCCACTGGTGGGCCGCGAGATCTAAAATAAGGTCCACAAGACATGTGGGAAAATCAGTTTAGATTATTAAATATGGTTTTATGTGGGCAAACAGAGGACAGTTACTGGATGGCATATGTTCTATATCAGAAACTAGAGCTGATGTGGTCTATCCAATGCAATTTTCTGAATCAGCACCCCAAATAACCAAACTGAATCTAAAGTTGACCAAAAACTGATTTGTAACCCTTTTGGTACTAATGTTGGAGAGTGGTCCCCGGTCAAAATGGTCCCCATTCAAAGTGGTCCTGGTCAAGTGGTCAATCGTAAAAAAAAGATTGGGAACCAGTGTAAGAGACTCAAAGCCACACACAGTGGTAAAAATGGTACAATATAAAATGTAAAACCTAAAGACTATAAACATTAAAACAGAATTAAATCGAGAACTATTTAAAAACAAATCATTAAAAGCGTTAAACCAATTCAAAATTCAAAATTATCACACAACACCCTTGACTCAGTCCTAAAAACATTATTCTTTAAAAGCCTGCCTGAAAAAAAAGTTTTAGCTTACTGCTGAAAGGACAGCCGGGGGGGGGGGGGGCTTCTGACTTCCCTGGGCAGGAAGTTCCAGAGATGAGGGGCAGCCACCAAGAAGGCCCCCCCCCCCCCTCTTGTTCCCACCTACTGAGCTTGTGAGTTGTTTGGAGTTGTCGTCCAAAAATGTTTGGGAGCAGGAACAGGACTGTTTCAAGTCATTTTGCACCCTACCATGACCATTCAAAAATTAATCATTGCGTATTCCCAGAGAAGTCATTACAGTTTGAGCATCCCTTATCCAGAATTTTCGTGGTGACTGAAATAGTGGCACCTTTGCCCACTTTTGTATAAAAGTGAGCAAATAATATTGTATAAAATTACTTCCTTGCTATGCATATGAGGGGCATATGAAGCATAAATAAATTTTATGTTTAGATTTGACTCCCATCTCTAAACAAATACAGGTGCAGGCAGTCCCTGAGTTACAAACATCTGACTTACAAACAACTCACAGTTAAGAACAGGAGTGAGACAACAGAGTGAGAGAATTCTACTTCTAAGAAGGGAAATTTACTCCTGAAAGAGTTATCATGGGGAAAAGGTGTTTCAACTGAAGTATATGATGATAAAGGAGCAAAATAGGGGACCTTCATGTATGCGGACTTATGTTCTTTGCAAGAACATACATATGTTCTTTGTACACAAGGAATAACACAAGGAAGCACAGAAAGAGATTGAATATGGATTCTCACCCAAAAAGTTTACAATTAGGGCTGTGAAAAAGGTGGCTTGACACACATTCCTTTTAACTAACTTCCAGTTGGACCCAGAAAATGTTTGCTTATAAATAGGTCTCTCTTCAGAATATTTTTTCTTAAGATGTAGGCTTATGAAAGTTAGCACGGTTATGTATCAGTCAGATGAAAGATGCTCCTAAATTATAACCTTAGCTGGAGTCTGCAGAGCAATGTACACCCAAATAAGAAAGATTAGGATAATGACTAGATTATTTACCACTCTCATGTACCGTAGTTGCTTTCGCTTAGTCTGCCCCTCCTTTGAATAGTGGCATGTTTCTCTAGAATAATTACATTGTGTGTCAAAAGTAGGAGATTTCCTAGTCACTGATAGATGCTACTGCTTGGCAAAAGTAGAATTAGTGTTCTTCCTCTCTTCCTTCCTTCGTCTTTACTTTCTCGAAGTGACAGAAAAGAAAAACCACAGCAAACTGCTATGAAGCACCCATGAATGTTTCCTTTCATGTTTTTGAGTTATACTTAATACATACATTGTGATTTACTTTTCTTTATGCATCATGATTTGTTCCTTTGATTTGCTGGACTGATTTGTGGATTTGTTGTACTATTACTATTATTTTATTGTTCTTCCTTGTTGTAAGCCACCCCAAGTCCCCTTGGGGAGAGATAGTGGGATATAAATAAAGCTTTATTATTATTATTATTATTATTATTATTATTATTATTATTATTATTATTATTATTATTTATGCTAAGTGTTATTAATGATGTATAATCATGCCATTAAACCCTTGTGCTGGTAGGACTGCTGACTGAAAGGTCAGCAGCTCAAATCCGGGGAACGGAGTGAGCTCCGTCTGTCAGCTTCATCTTCCCATTCAGGGATATGAGAGAAGCCTCACACAAGATGGTAAAGCATCCAGACATCCCCTGGGCAATATCCTTGTAGATAGCCAATTCTCTCATACCAGAGGCGACTTGCAGTTTCTCAAGTCGCTCCTGAGACACACACACACACACACATACACACACACACACACACACACACACAAATCATGCCATTGAACAAAGTATTCCGTTTGAAAGCTGTGCTCTATTCTCTTGGCATGGAATCTTCTCACAGTACTTTTGGGTTTCATGAACACTAAAGTATGAACATTTACTATCATAGAATTTCTTTTCTTGCAGGATTTTTCCTGCTGTCTTTGTTAGAACAAACTTGTATTGGGAAGCGGACTTCCCCTTCCAGCTGTGCTCTCATTTGGGAATGATAGGTATCACAGTCCAATACATCTAGTGGGTGCCAGGTTGGAAAGGCGGATATAAGACCGATTGTCAAAGTTGGACATTTTCCATGCTGAGAGAATGATCCCTGCTGTGGTAGTATTGCATAGATAACTTTCAAAATGCAGTAAACCCAGTGTGCAACATTTCTTAGATACTTACATAATTTAGAGGCCGTTATTAGAAGAAAATAAAAATAGTGTGGCTGAGAAGCCAATGTTAGGGTGAGATAGCAATACAGAATGACTCCCCTAGCCATTCTACATTCTCGGAAACCCTGGATTAGCAAACCCTGTTGAAAAGAAGGCTTTCAGACCCAAGAATACCATAGTGTTGCGTTACGATGGAGGCCCTCGGAAATGTCTAGAGAGGACATACATTGTTAAACATGGATAAATGAAAGGGGGCCACTGTACATTTCAACACAGGCTTCTTAAAGTGATAATGTCCCGAGACACAATGTTTTCAAAGTTTCCTTCAGATGTCACTCAGTGCCTAACTATTTTAACTGTATTTCTCATCCTTTAATATCAATTGCAATTGAAGAGTGCCAACAGGACTGTGGCCATAAAAAGGGATACTGAGAATCAAGTGAGAATTTTTAGCTCTGAGGTATGGAGAAGTACAAGAATATTTAGACCACTGGTTCTCAACCTGTGGATCCCCAGATGTTTTTGGCCTACAACTCCCAGAAATCCTAGCCAGTTTACTAGCTGTTAGGATTTCTGGGAGTTGAAGGCCAAAAACATCTGGAGACCCTAGGTTGAGAACCACTGATTTAGAAAAAAGTTTAAGGGGGCAAATCTCCTGCACCCATTTTATCCTAGCTTTACAATGTTAACTCTCTATTGGCAAAATGAATGGAAATAGATGGGGAGAATGGAGTGTCCTACTTGAGATGCTCACCCTGAGTGAGAACATGACATGCAAGCAGCCTGATTGTGTGGCTGGAAAGAAAGCGAGACAGAAGCAGGCGTGCAAAAAAAGTGAGGAGACAATTGCAACATTTTACTGCAAGGTCCCCTTTATAAAGCTAATGCAGCTTAGTAAGATTTGCTTTTGGTGCAGATGTTAATGCTGCATTATTAGCTCACACTCTGCAAGCAGTGGAAGGAGACAAAATGTGATGCCCTACTGAGATACACTTAAAACGTGCCATTAGATCCAACAGAGGATCGAAGAGAACAGACCTGTCTTGTCTTTCTGAATGTTCATTGACATTTTACTGTCTGGTTTCTATTTGGGGGAAGTTTGAGGATGATGTTACAAGGTCAGGATGCTACATTTGGAATGGAGAGATCAGCAAAAGCAGAGCTCAGCAAATGATAGAGAATTAGAGAAAAGTTTGTTAATATGCAGACATGGCTTTTTTGGGCATGTGTTGTATGCAAGAGAGAGTGAATGACACTTATTTAGGGATATATGATGGAGAATTTTGATGACAGTCTAATGTACCTGATATCCCACTAATAAGGTACAATATTCAAGATCATATATAGAGGTCCAAACTATCAGATATTTAGAAGAATAGATGCTTGCTAATGGATTGAAAAAAGGGCCTTGCACCTCAACTCATGTGCACATGTCATGTTGGACGTATGGTCACAATGATAATGCAATCCTTACTTATTTGGCATCCCAGTATTCCCTTATATATGTTGGAAAGCTGTCTTGACTTTTTTGTTTGCTTTGTGATGAAGGTAGAGTCCATTTCCTAGCTTCCTTTTCTCAAGTATTATTTGGAGCAATAGTGTTATATGAAGTGTGGTGTTGCTTTAAGCTTAGATATTGTCTATTCATCTTGTGATATGGGATTTCAGAAGAAGGCTAACCAACTCACTGTGATCAAATCCAGCTGTTGAACAGGCAGCAGTTTGTCGTCTGGGAACAATCTTTTCTCTGTTGCTTATAGACTCTTCTGCACTGGCCTCAGTGTTTTGTACTATGCCATTGGGTAGTGCAGAACAGCAGAATTGTCTATCGGCTAACTGCCTTGTAACTTGGAGAAGAAATGAAATGGGCTGTGTCAGTGTGCTGCGGAACTATGATGTTTGTTTGGTGAACAGTGAAGAGTAATGTAATTGTGACATTCAGTACAATATACCTGTTTCCAGAAGGTTATCCCTGTTAATCTGTTGCAGCAAAAACAGCAGAGATCCCTATGACATCTCAAAAGACTTTTCTAAAATGACGTAGGACTTAATTGACTGCCACGTACTTCATGAAATAAATGAAGAATCCTCGTGGATTCTATTTTTAGTCTAATTGTATGAAGAAATAAAAGCTAAGAAAATGTTTCCATGCAAACTATTGTGCTGTTGATGAAAAGAAGCATGTATGTGAGTTTGCCCAGATTGCTTTGGGTTGTACAACTGCTTAAAAAAGATACCGTATATACTTGAGTATAAGCCGACCCAAATATAAGCTGAGGCACCTAATTTTACCACAAAAACTGGGAAAACTACTGACTTGAGTATAAGACGAGGGTGTGAAATGCAGCAGCTACAGGTCAAATTCAAAAATAAAAATAGATATTAATAAAATTGCATTATTTGAGGCATCAGTAGGTTAAATGTTTTTGAATATTTATATAAACCTAATTTAAGATAATAATAAGACTTTAATAAGATAAGACTGTCCAACTCTAAATACCTATATACTCAAGTATAAGCAGACCTGAATAGAAGCTGGCCAGGACCCTCACTCGAGTATAAGCCGAGGGGAGCTTTTTCAGCCCTAAAAAAAGGGCTGAAAAACTAGGCTTATACTTGAGTATATACAGTAATTCTGAGCTGCTTTCCTAAGCATGCTTTCAGGAGGGAGCATCTTGTTGAACTCTGCTGAAATGACTAAAAACATTTTTTTTAAAAAAAGATCTAGTCTTTATTCAGGATGGGGAAAATAGGAGAGAAGAGAAGCTAAAGGCCTTCAGACTGAAGGCCTACAAAGCCCAGCATTCACTCCACACAGTGGTCAGTCAGGACCCTTCCACATAGCTCTATATCCCAGAATATCAAGGCAAAAAATACCACAATATCTGCTTTGAACTGGGTTATCTGAGTCCATACTCAGATAATGTGGGATTTTCTGCCTTGATATTTTGGGATCTAGGGCTGTGCGGAAGGTCCCTTGGATAGCTCCTTTAGATTCTGGAGTAAAACCAAGAACAGATTTGCTATAGCACTTATATCGAAGTCTATGGCTTCTCACATTCCCCAGGATTTATAATAGATGTCAAAGGTGCTTCAATGAAACAATGCTTTTACACTACAACTCTATAATTTTTTTAAAAAAATCTTTCATAACATAAGGGCCACCTTAGCAAACCATGCCCCAATGTAAAAACTCTAGTGCAGATCCAAGAAATCATTACAAAGAGCTCCTCAAAAGAATGGAATGTGTACAGAGGTGACAATAACAGGCAATTGTGTGAACTGATGTTTCTTTAAGCTAGCCTGGACGAGCCCACAGAGACACACATAAATTCTAATATTGGAGGGAATATATGAGGGAATATATGCTTAATAAGAGTAGCCACCGACACCTACAGAAATCTCTCCAATCTCTTTTTAAAGTTGTCCAAGCTTGCAGACATAACTACTTTTTATGGTATCAAATTCCATAGGCTAACTATATGTGGTGTGAAAAGTACATCAATGGCTCTATCTTAAAACTCTCACCATTTGGCTTAGGCTCTCCTGTCAAGGTCAGACGCCAGCCAATGGATGAAAATACAGTTTATTGTATAAACAACTCAAAAAAGCTCTTAAAACAAACATAGGAGCTTGCGACACTTAAACTTCAGTGTGAAAAAGACATTTAAACTGAAAAAACTCCAAAAAACCAAACTGGAAAATAATCCAGATTATCCAGAGATATAATCCGGATTAAAACAAAACTGCTTAGACTCAGCTCAAAATTGCAGGACAAAATGGAGAAGGCAAAACAAACTACGGGCTGAATTCCCAAGGAACCAAAATAAACAGAATCCCAACTGGGTTACAAAACAGAGTTTAAAGATTCAAAACAAACAGCGTCCCAAACCGGGCCTAATTTTGCCACCGGAAGCAGCACAAACAACCCGGTGCCAAAAAACAAGCAACGAAGAGCAAAGAGTTACTGCAGGGTCAGAAGCCAAGCCAATGACCCGTGACAGAGCGTAACTGCAGAACCAGGAGTCAAGCCAGAATTGGGAGCGGACTTCAGGGTCAGGAACGAAGCCAGCGGTCGGTAACGGAAAGTAACTGCAGAACCAGGAGTCAAGCCGGAATTGGGAGCGGACTTCAGGGTCAGGAACGAAGCCAGCGGTCGGTAACGGAAAGTAACTGCAGAACCAGGAGTCAAGCCGGAATTGGGAGCGGAGCGTTACTTCAGGGTCAGGAACGAAGCCAGCGGTCGGTAACGGAGAGTAGTTACAGGATTGAGAACGAAGCCAAGCCAGAATAGGGAGCGAAGAATAATGCCAAAACGATGTCCAGTCCAAGGTCCAAGATGAGAAGTCGTCACAGCAAAGTCCTCGTCAATGGGTTGACACAAGTAACCAAAATGACGGAGGTGAAGTCGGTTGCACAGTCTCAAACCAGTCTTCAGGAACATGAACACGAAACCCACTCCTCCAGTTAGACCACCTTGGGTCCGATCCTGAAGGACCCCACGTTTCCTCAGCGTCCCCATTACCAGTGAGCCCAGTCTCCGCATCACAATCCTCTGGAGTGCGTGTCCACTTCATGCCATCCTCTTCAGCCCGTGCCACATCCCCAACATCCATTTCAAGCCCCTCATCCCCTTCAAAATCCTCAAATGAATCCTCATCTGTTGATTCCTCAAATATCTCTTTAAGCCTCTTTCTCTGTAACTCCTCAAATGAGTCTTGCTCCCAAGGAGCCTTCCCTCTCTTCCTGCTACTATCAATAGTATCATTGACCCCAGAAGGCTCATTCACAACATCTCCTATTGTGAAAGTGGGAGAAAAACTTTTCTTCATCTATAATTTTTATAAATCTATGTGATATGTCCCATCCTTTAAAATAAAAGGCCGAAAATCCTTGGAAGGTGTAACCTTTCTTCACAGAGGATGTGCTCTATACCCATTATTGTTTTGACTGCTTTTTATGCATCTTTTTCAGCTCTACAAAATTCTGTTTAAGAAACACAGACCAGAATTGTATAGTTTTCCAAGTTTGGCCACACCATACATTTGTGTAAAGGCAATATAAGATTGCCAGTTTCATTGCATAGGACCATGGAGAGGGGTAGAGACTGTAAGGGCGATCTGTATTTAGTTCAGCCTCCAGCCATTCAGGAGTATGCAACTGAAGCAATTCTGAAAGATAGCCATCTAGTCTTTGTCTAGGTCAATTCAAAGGAAAAGAGCTCATAAACTTCCAAATCTATTCTCTCAAACAGGTCTTACTGTCAGTAATTTGTTTCTAAAAGTTAGTTAGAATATCTTTTCCTGTAATCTTAATTCTCTGGCATAAGTTCTAGTTTGTGGCACCTGAGAAAAAAAGTTTGTTACATTTTCTACATGGCTTTCCTTCAGATATTTAAAGTTAATTTTCCTGTCACTTCTCAGTCTTATTCTGTACAAGCTAAACATAGCTTTACAATTCTATTCCTCATAAGCCATGGTTTCTAGACCTTTTGCAGTATTGATTGTCCTCCTTTGGACGTATCAATATCTTCAGAGGAGGGTCAATATCCTTCTAGAGCTTTGGAGCCCAGACACAGTAATTTATTTTGAATGAAACCTTTGATTTCTAGTGAGGCAAGATGTATGTTAGGAGAACCTACTATGAATGAAAAACACAAATGGAGTTGTAATTGTTCTTAAACAAGGTTGGGAAGGTGTCTTTTGTGATGTCGCAGGTGCTAGCCAGGCCGTATGGGCTGCAGCTGGCTTTTGCTACAGGCTGACAGAGCTGGCTCTGTTCAAAGTTTAGCTAAAGAGAGGAAAGGTATATGTGGATGTAATTCACTAATGATATTTCTATTAAAGTCCTAGTGCTTTAAAATCATTAAGCCTGCCTTTACCCTATTATCACTTTTAAAGATACTGAGAGCACTTTTTGGTCTGAGAGTCATTTGCTGGTGTATTATTGAGTACTTCTTTGCTAATTTCCTTCAGCTGCGTTGGGGTTATGGTGTCCTAGTTAACAGGGATTTAATTCTCACTATTCATCTCAGAGTGCCTCTCTTTTCTATCCCCCCTCCACTTTTTGAGAACGGATTATAGTTGTTGCATTGAGCTTAAAGGAGATTGAATTGTTATATATGCTTTTCTTCTTTTCTGAATGAGTTCTAAGAGACTCTGTGAAGTAGGGATGGGAATAGATGATTTAAGCATTACCACTTCCTACAAGTGCAGAGGAAGATACAAGAGATTTCATAAGGCTTTTTTTAAAGTGCATTTTCTAGTCTCTTTGTAACAGTTGCACTGGTTGCCCTTCCAAGTTGTTAACCTGTGACAGCACCATATGAAATTCTTTTTCTAGTCATAAGAGTCCAACATTGCTTTGGACAATGTGAGAAGATACTTTTCTCCCACAGGCCAAGCCAGGCCAGTCTAGGTCCAGGTTTTAAGGGGCTTGGGGGCAAGATACTCTGAAGCAATCCTCCTCCTTAGATAGCCCCACTTCTTACTTATCACTCTCACTACTGCCCATTTGTTTACCCCATCTGTCCCTCACTACACTGCTATCCCAAAGTAGAAGCCAAAATTGGAAATCGTTTCTTTCTGGATTAGTCATGATCCACAGGTTGAGAATCACTGCTGTAGAAGCTAAGAAAGTAAGCGCTGGTTAGTAGTTGGATGGGTGACTCCCAATAAATGCCAGATTTCAGAAGAATAGACTGGAAAAACTACCTCTGAATATTACTTGCCTTAAAAATCACTGAAATTAATGGGGTTGCTCTAGGTCAGTGTTTCTCAAACTCTGCCCCTCTAGGTGTTTTGGACTTCAGCTCCCAGAAATCCCAGCCAGTTTACCAGCTGTTAGGAATTGTGGGAACTGAAGTCCTAAACATCTGTAGAAACAGAGTTTGAGAATCACTGCTCTAGGTTGATAGGCAACTTCAACACACACACACTTTGAACAAGGGGTTTGATGTGTGTGTGTGTGTGTGTCCAAGCAGTGCTTTAACATAGTCATGTATCTTGAAGTGAGGATGACTCAAGAGAGTACCATGATTCCCACTAAAGTTAAAGATGGATCAATTTTTAAAAATCCCCTTCTGGGTTTCTTGATTGGGGTGATGACTTGGTGTTCAGTAAGATATTGACAGTGTGGATCAATGAACTTTAATTATAACAAAGGCATCTAGCCTAAGTTACCAAACCCAGGATCCTTTTGCTTCTATCTTCTTTGCACCTCCTGCCTTTTCTAATACAAAAGAAATGTTGTACAAAATGTCAGACCCTGGGATGTTGCCAGAACAGTGCCAAAATATGGACTGGAGATGTACAATGCCTGGGCTTCTCAGTAAGACTGTATTTATTTATTGAAACTAATTACATACTACTTTTCAACTAAAAACCTCCTCTCAAAGTGATTTACATAATGTGATTGAAGACCTCTTCAAGGAGAACAAATTTACTATTAACAACATGTTATTTGTAAGCCTTTAAAGTGCCACAAGAGTTCTTGCTGCAACAAGCTAACATGGTTAACCATCTGGAAATAGTAAAAGGAGCTACACTACGGTTTGTGAATACAGTTATTTACAACAGACCTTCTTCCCTAAGTAAAAGAATAGGTTCCCTTATCTCTTCCTATTAGTTTCACAGATTCTGGTTGGCCTAGAGAACAGCCCCTCCCTAGGAGCATCCATTTCAATGATTTTTAAATTAAATTTCTGCAGGAACATTACTGTTTGAGGAAATCTAATTGGAAACTATTTCTTGAAGCTCTTCAATTGCTTATAGTCTTAAGTTTCAGATTCATTACCTTCTCTCCAAATAGACACGGTGTGATTTTAAATGTATACATCTAGTTTATGAAATTTCAAAGAAATTAGCAGAATCACAACATAATAGCTTTTAAAGCAAAGTGAGTCTTGCTCTCTTATAGCCGCCACTTGTTTAACAGCATGTTGAGCAATGAGAAAATGATAGAGATTCATTTATTAGGTGGAGCTCAAGATCTTGCAATTGATTCTTGTGACAAATTAATTAAGTTTAATTAAGTTTTTGGAGCCCACATTACAGCATCAATTTTCTCCTTATCTTCTATTGCCTACTGGTATGGCTGGTGTGCTAGAGACAGGGTGTTTTGCTGCTCACTTTAATGGTCCATCTTCAGCTTTGTGCCATGATTTAACTGTGCTTGATGCTATTCCGTATGGTAAGCAAAGAGCCACAAATCATAGAAGAGGAATGCTTTTTGCAATTTGAGGAGTAAAATATCCACATTGGGGACAGTTAAATCCCACTGGAGGAGAAAACAAAATCAGATGTGATATTTTTCACTGTTTACTTTTCCAGTCTGGAGTCTGAAAAGTGTTGAAAACTGATTTTACACATCTATCTGAAAAAGACATAAACTAAAAATATCTCCCTGATAATGCAAGGGTAAGATCAAATGTCATCTTGAAAAAGGAATCACAACAGTTGGTCTGGGTTCTTCATAATTTACATGCAGATGGACAATTTACCAAGTCCAGGGCTTGGTCTCCTTTGCCCCTGATGCACCAACCCATTCTTCTAGAAGGCTGCTTGATATACATTTATGTGTGTATAGGGAACATTTAAAAATTAATCTATTATATTATAGATTGTTAATATAAGCTACATATTTTAAAGCAGTTGCAAAGCTGCCCTAAGGACGTGAGGTATACTGGGGACATGGGAGGCTCATCTACACAAGTATTGAGGCAGTGTGAACAGCAGGTCCAATTTGGACTGGTCTGATGTCCACACAGGATGCCATCATTATCCTCTTTTTTCTGACTCATCTGCTGCAGAACATTGTCTGAACTCCTGGCTTTTGCTGACGCTCTGTGTTGACATTAGCAGAGGCCCATGTGTGACAAGAAAAAGGTGGAGAGATTGGCTCCCTTCTTCTTCCCGATCGTGTGGGTGCCTCTGCTGGTTTTAGCGTGGAGGGCTGTGATGGCCAGGAGCTCTGCAGCCAGCTGGTATCTGCAACAGCAACATGGATGATGAGCCAATGGTCATAGTCTTGAGCAGCTGGACTGTGTATATTTCGGCCGGCAGCCACAGTGGGTTCAGGAGGATGTGTGTGGCCATCTCTGGGGCTAGTCCAGGTCATTTCTGCTCCAGATTTTCTTGTCATGATTTCTATCTGTCTCCTGCTTTCTGTAGCCAATAGCATGACCAAACTAGTCGGCACTGTATTATATGTATAAACTTATCTCTCTCTTCTTAATGTTATGGCTATCTTCATTCTAAGACCCCTTCTACACTGCCAGATAAAATCCAGATTATCTACTTTGAAGTGGATTATATGGTATTGTAGACTCATATAATCCAAAACAAATAATGTGGGTCACCTGCTTTGATAATCCAGATTATATGGCAGTTTAGAATGGATGTAAGAAGAAAAACCCAAGGAAGACAAGTATATATGAATTGGTTTGAATCTGTTAATCTGAAATTCATATTTCTTGTATACACTTTACTGTTTTACATCTTCTGTTACTTTCTTCATGCTTTTAAACATAGCAGAACAGAAATTAAATGACACAATGCTAATAATGCTAGTCATATAGGATTATCTGGAAGATGGCAATATCATGGCAGACTCACTATGAAATCATTAGCATGATTAGCAGGATGACACAAGGTGAACTATAGCTCATGGTAGGAGTTGTTCATGTTGTCTTTTATTCATTCATTCACTTGTAACTCTTTGTGACCTCATGGACCAGCCCATGCCAGAGCTCCCTGTTGGCTGTTGCCATGCTCAGATCCTTTAAGGACAAGCCAGTCACTTCAAGGATAACATCCATCTATCTTGCCCTTGGTTGGACCCTCTTCCTTTTTCCTTCCATTTTCCCCAGCATCATTATCTTCTCCAAGCTTTCCTGTCTTCTCACTATGTGACCAAAGTACTTCATCTTTGCCTCTAATATCCTTCCCTCCTGTGAGCAGATGGGCTTTGTTTCCTGGCGTATGGACTGCTTTGATCTTCTTGTGGTTCAAGGCACTCTCAGAATTTTCCTCCAACACCACAGTGGTCATGATGCTATGACCATGGAATCACTATGGCTAGTTCAGGCAGTCCCTGAAAAACTGAGGACATACTATATATCTGTATAATTTTCACATTCTCTTTTGGGGATAGCAAAATGGTAATGAAGAGGCTTGCCTGGTACTTTGCGAAGATAACCATGGGAGCCAAGGATAGAACACTCTGCACACAAATAACCCGTTTTCCTCTCAAGATTAAGCTCTGTGAGCCAGCTACCCCACATCTTATTCCCAAGGGCCAGACCTTTGGAACATTTTTTGGTTTTTGGATCATAGCTCATGGAGAAAGTTGGGAGAGTTGTGGCATAACAATGACAAAACCTTTCCATTTTGAGTAGGACTTATTCAACCAAATGGATTGGGAATGTCCAGGATGTTCCAATAAAAGTTTCTGGGCAATGCATGCCCACTTAATCAATTATCAAATAGTAACACAACACACAGATAAATCCCTCTGTTTCAATGGTTCTACTGTGGTTTAAATTAATAATAGCATTCAGGCCAGAATGTGTATATTGTTGGTTTGAGACAAATAGGGTAAGCATTTTCTAATTATGTAGGATTCGATTGACAAGGACTTATGAGAGGAACACATGGCAAATCTGGATGAAAAAGGAAGAAGACTGAATAACTGATGCTCAGATAGTGTCAGCTGATCTGCAAAGCTTTGCCCCAACAGCCAAAATCAATAGGGCTTGCAAGGCTTCGCTACACAGTCTGGCACTTAGTTTCACGTGTTGCAGCAGGATATCTCACATAATCGAATCATGTAGCACAGCCATGCCACTTTGAAAGATGACCTTGGAAAATCAAGGAGAGCCAGATTTCTCAGCTTTTCAGAATTCAAAGGCTTTGGATTTCAACCTCTCCTCTTCTCTGAGTAGAGCTGTCACAGTATGAATGCTGCAGGGAAAAAAGATGGGGGAGATGGCTTATTTTTCACCGTGTCCCATGTATCATACCTTCTTCATCATCCAGATGTCATTGGCAGCTTGTGGCTAATATTTCATTGGGGTGGTAAATCTGCTGTTAAATTTAGTCTACATTTTAAGTACCTATCCTTGGGTCTTGTTTTCGTTTGAGTAGTCTTTTAAAAAAATGTTCAGACTGACATCTAGGCTGGGTTTATTGCTGCATTGATATGGAAGCCACTAGCCAACATTCCAGATGTGTTAAACTACAACTTCCAGCATACCCATTCAACATGGCTATTGAATAAGGAGGATGTGGATTGCAATCCACCACATCTAGAGGCCACCAGCATTCGGAAGACTTCCATATGATAGTGGCGCAAAGACTGTTTCCACAGCATTCCTGTCATTTTGAGAGCGAAACAGCAGATGGAAGGGTGCATCTACATTGCAGAATTGATGCAGCTGAGCACCACTTTAACTGCCATGGCTCAGTACTATGGAATCATGACAGTTGTAGTTTTACAAGGTTTGAGCTTTCTCTGTCAAAGCGTGCTGCTGCCTCACTAAACTACAAATCCCAGAATTCCATAGCATTGAGCAATAACAGTCAAAATAGTGGAGCCCCCGATGGCGTAGTGGATTAAAGCCTTGTGATTTAAAGGTTGGGTTGCTGATCTGAAAGTTGCCGGGTTCGAATCCCACCCCGGGAGAGCATAGATGAGCTCCCTCTATCAGCTCTAGCTCTATGTGGGGACATGAAAGAAGCCTCCTACACGGATGATAAAAACATCAAAAACATCTGGGCGTCCCCTGGGCAAAGTCCTTGCAGATGGCCAATTCTCTCACACCAGAAGCGACTGGCAGTTTCTCAAGTCGCTCCTGACATGAAAAAAAAGTCAAAATAGTGTCAAACAGAATTCATTCTATTGTGTAGATGAACTCAGAGTCATGTTTGAGTGGTTATGTGTCATGAACATCACTCTTTTAAAAAGGCTTTTTTTTTACAGGGATGGGAAACAGTTTTAGAAAGATTAACTTCCTGAAATAAGTTTTTCCCAGCTTTGCAACAGAATTGAGGTGCAGGTGCATAAAGAAGATTTTTCCCTTTCTTCTGAAGTATTTCTGGTTCCTTGGCTCAGTAGTTTAAAGCACATAAAATAACTTTGTCCCTTTTAGATTTATCCCAGAATTATGTGGCTTAAAATTATATGGGCAGCTCATGAGTTGCCTTTAAGTCTTTCTTCTGTGCGACACCAGAATCTTAGTCACTGCAGAAACCTTGCTGTCAAGTTTTCTTTTTTTCCTTCTTCCTGCTGCTGTGAACATTATTGCTTAGGAAAGCAGAACATTATGAAAGTATGGATTGGGATAGAAGGAAGCAGAACACTTTGAAAGTATTAACAGTGGGGTTTACAGGAGACCCACTGCAGCATTTTTTTTTAAAAAAAATCCTAGCATTGAAATAAGATATTATAGGGAATAATGAAGTCAGGTGGGTTAATAGCAACAAATAAGAAAAGAGGTGCACATAGATGCATCGATAGTGGGAATCAGTGGGTGAGTCCAACCTTGTATCTAGACTGGAATTATAGCAGTGTGATTCCATTTTAAATGTCATAGTTTCATTCTATAGAATCATGGGGTTTATAGTTCCAATGTCTTGAATAACAGGTATCTTTCAGAAAATTCTCAGTATCTCACCAGGATTCGATAGAGTAATGCCAATTGAACTGAGATTGAATTGGGTTGCTGTGAGTTTTCCAGGCTGTATGGCCATGTTCCAGAAGCATTCTCAGGCTCGGGCTGTGGCGCAGGCTGGAGAGCAGCTGCAATGAATCACTGCAATGAATCACTCTGACCGGGAGGTCATGAGTTCGAGGCCCGCTCGGAGCCTATGTTTGTCTTGTCTTTGTTCTATGTTAAAAGGTATTGAATGTTTGCCTATATGTGTAATGTGATCCGCCCTGAATCCCCTTCGGGGTGAGAAGGGCGGAAAATTAATGCTGTAAATAAATAAATAAATTCTCTCCTGACATTTTGCCCATATCTATGGCAGGCATCCTCAGACGTTGTGAAGTCTGTTGGAAAATAAGCAAGAGAGATTTATATATCTGTGGAAGGTCCAGGGTGGGAGAAAGAACTCTTGTCTGTTGGAAGTAAGTGTGAATGTTGCAATTAATCACCTTGATTAGCATTTAATAGCCTTGCAGCTCAAGGCCTGGCTGATTCCTGCCTGGGGGAATCTTTTGTTGGGAGGTGTTAGCTGGCCCTGATTGTTTCATGTCTGGAATTCCCCTGTTTTCAGAGTGTTGTTCTTTATTTATTGTTCTGATTTCAGAGGGTTTTTTTAATACTGGTAGCCAGATTTTATTCATTTTCATGGTTTTCTCCTTTCTGTTGAAATTGTCCACATGCTTGAGAATTTCAATGGCTTCTCTGTGTAGTCTGACATGATAGTTGTTAGAGTGGTCCAGCATTTCTGTATTCTCAAATAATATACTTTGTCCAGGTTGGTCAAGCAGAGCAGGTCAAGTGCTCTGCTATGGCTGACTTCTCTGGTTGAGTTGGTCTGCGGTGCCTTTCGTGTTCTTGATTCGTTTTTGGGCAATGCTGCGTTTGGTGGGCCCTATGTAGACTTGTCCACAGCTGCATGGTATATGGTAGACTCCTGCAAAGGTGAGAGGATCCCTCTTGTCCTTTGCTGAACGTAGCATTTGTTGGATTTTCTTAGTGGGTCTGTAGATAGTTTGTATGTTATATTTCTTCATCAGTTTTATAACTGATGAAGAAACACAAAGATATATAAACCACATTTCCCTAGACTTCAACAGACCTCACAACCTTTGAGGATGCCTGCCATAGATGTGGGCGAAACATCAGGAGAGAATGCTTCTGGAACATGGCCATACAGCACAGAAAACTCACAGCAACCCAGCAATTCTGGCCACGAAAGCCTTCAACAACACATTGAGGTTTAATTGTTGTAATGGTGTAGAACAGATCCTTGATAAGTGTCGTAAATTTTCCATATCCAGATTCTGCTTCCCTGTATTCAATATTCATGGGTTGATTTTTTAAAAGAAAAATATCCAAACGCAAGCCTTTATTTTTTCCATTTTATATAAGGGACACTAATATATGTATATAATGTGACTTGAGCATCCACAAATTTTGGTATTCACGGGCATTCTGGAGCCAAAACCTGGCAGATACCATGGGCCCAGTGTCATGGGATCCTGCTGCATTGTGAAAGACCCCAGAGCTCTCTTTCCAGTGGGGTAGGGGTTCCCCTTAAATCTTCTGATAAAACCACTTTCTAAGGCTCCTTCTGTTCCCTCTTTTTCTGAATGTCTGGAGAGTAAATAAGCCTGATTGTGTGCCTGACAGCTGGGGAAGAGAAGTGAGATTCAGAGGGTGGAAAAAAACCCTTTGCAATCAATAATTTTGCCCATAAAGCCAATCAGATTTAAACCCAAGAGTACAGACTCCCAGTCAATTTCTTTCCTCAGCAATACGTTAGGAGTAACAGTCATAAAAAAAGTCAAGCGCAGAGACCACGTGAGCCGATGTGTTCATCTGAAGTGAAATGATAAAGGGCAATGTACTGGACTTTGGGGGACTGCCATAGATAAAAGGCAGAGTCTCTGCCAAATGTATACTTTAAAAAAATGATAAAAAATGGGACCATCGGGAAATATTATTGAAAAGACACTGTTGCAAAAGTTCAATAAAGGTATAATGGAGGTACGACCAACAGCTACAAAAGCATGAGAAACATCAAGGATTAAAATAGGATGGAGGTTTGGTCAGACAGAGATCATAAGGGACACCCACACGGGCTGTTTCAATCAACTCAAAATGTCAGGGCTCATTCTGCAAGGGAAACCAGGAAAAATGAAGCTGTAGAAATCAGTGTATTTATTGTAGATCATGTCAAGCGATTTTATAAAAAGAAAGGCAATAGACTATAGTGAAACAAGGAAGCCAACATCTTTGTGTGTGCAGAAAGTGTTCTCTCTGTTGTTTCTTTAAACAGACAGATCCACTGAGCGCCCTTCAGTTCCTTTGGGTAATAATTTCACAGTTGACGCTACAAAAAATATGCAGCTGCACCAGAGAAATGCATCTGATTTTATTCAGTTTGGCCATATTTTTGCAAACATGAGGATTTAGACAAAATCAATGACACCAGTATTTCACAGTGGGAAAAGGTAAGTTTCAGTGGGAAATTTTTAATTTGGAAAAAGTAGAGGTAATCAATTTAAGGCCCTTGGGCTATATTTAATCTGCCCAAGCTTTTCCCCACGACTAAGCTAAATAGTCTAAAGGTTTTTTAGCCTATAGGATTCTTGTGTTTGCTTTAGAGGCCAGTCTTTGCATGTGTTGCGGCTTGAATGCATCTTCTTGAAAATTGTTGGCCCAGACTCAATGGTATATTGCAGATGTTGTCTCATGAGGGCCTTGTATGATGCTGCCAATGATTCTTTATTCGCAATAGAAAGGCCTCGCCTAATGCGTCCAAGAATTAATCTTGCCATCTGTGTAACTGCATCATTTCCACAGCCTGTAGTGATTAACCCTGCCTCTCCCCAAACTTTGATAGCTGAGACACTCATTCCCCTTAAATTAGGAAAGGAGGCAAATGTTATGCTTTTAGAGCTGCAGAGCTTTTATTTTAGACGGAAAATTATTAAGCCTCTGGAGGCTTTGTGTTTCCATATGGGAGTCCTTGCTTTTAGTCTGCCTCTTGTTTGGAAGGAGGCAATACCAGAGAGGTAGCACATGCAAAGAGGCAGAGCTTGAAAAGTTACTTTAAGAAGAACGAATATGAAGATATGCTGGAGCTATTCATATCTGAGCAGTGGTAGGAGGATGCTTTGGGCAGGAATAGCGTTTTCTGTGGGTATACACTACATCTGTTAGGTTTGAATGACTGTCACAGATGCACTAGAATTATCTATCCCAGGAAGTTGATGACTGGAAAGTATCAATGCCAGGGATTGAATTGCCTGGAGACACAAAGCCTATTCAGTTATCATAAAAGCATGTTACCAAAGACAGAGAGAAGGGTGCTACTCACACTCCAACTGCAGTTCCGTTGGTCTCTTATGGAAAGAATGACAAGTCTGAACAGGAGGACCTTCATGTATTATATAAACTGTCCAGATCTCCCTTCCAACTATTTTAGCCAAATTTTAGAGATTTTTTGATGGAATTTTAAGGATTTAATATGTTTATAATTATGTCGCTTGTGCTATGTATTGTCTTGCTTATTCATGTAGTTTTTATAATTTATTGATTTTTTTGACCTGTTTTATGTACTGCTGTTGGCACTGAATATTTGACATTGTTTATTTTGTTGTGAGCCACCCTGAGTCCCTTTGGGGAGATAAGATGGACTATAAATAAAGTTTTCATTCATTCATTCATTCATTCATTCATTTCAGATCAGTCTCACCAACCTGCATATGATGAGAGTGATGAAATGCTGATGGAGAGGCTAGCACTCTCCATTTCTTGTGTGGATGCAGCATGATTTCATCATGACCATATTCGACTACAGTTCTCAGCTTCTGTAACTGGATACTAGGGACTGCAAGGGGTCCTTAAGTACTTCATTGGTTTATTTCTTTGGCACAAAAGTAGCACTATCCCAACACACTAGAGTTGAAAATTTCTAGTTTGAGTCCTGGCCTTTATCTTCTATTGTTTCAAGTCGTGATAGCTCCAGCCAATAACAAATATGCATGTTTATTGTTGTTCTCAAAGAAAGTGTGGGGTGATGACCTGGATTAGGAACATTTGTTCAGACATAATAAAGGAAAGATTAATTCCACTTTTACTGAGACATTAGCTGTCCCATGACAAGGTCCGAATAGCAATGCCAGATGATGAAGTGAATTTGATATCAGCTTTTCATGCTCTTAAAAGAGACAGCTGGTGTGCAAGTGAGTTAGAATTCCTAGAAATGTCTGGGAGGATTAGAACTGGAGAGAGGGACAGATGTGAATTCCTCCAGTTCAGAACTACTGGGTCTATTCTGAACTGAGTTCCAACTCCCCCCAGAATTGGCTCTGATGTTATCAGGTATAGACGTAGAACACATGACTGAATTAAAACATTCCTGAGAACATACACATAAGAGGGATGTTGTGTCTGGCTAAAAGCTTATCTTAGACAAATTGGACTCAATAAGCCTTATTCACACAGAGCTCTTGGAACTGTACTGAACACACAGAAATCTAGATATGCATAATAGTTGCATTGTGGAATAGAAAATATTATGCCAGAGCTTCATGCAAAAAACAAACAAATACCTAATAGAACACAGCTGGTTTTAGAATGGGGAGATACTAGCTCAATGTAAGCAAACATGCAAGGCTTTTGAATTAAGCAGTTAAATCTGGAGGGAATGCTAAGGGAGAAGGGATAGATGAAATACTTCACCAATCCACAAAGATATACAAGCACACAGAGAACCAACACAGAATCTAGGGAGTACACCTGGCTGGAACTGTGCAAAGACAAGGAGAATAAACTAACCAAGGTCCCCTGTCAGACCAGGGCCTGTCAGAAAGAGAATGAGCTAAATTGATTCTCTGCACAAAATTCCAGATTCTGGGGATATGCGAGAGTGATTTCAACCAAAAGGAGCAAAGTTTCACTTTGGCAGTGATTTCACCACTAAGCCAATGACTGCAACCAAAGACATCCAGAAACTGTGTTTTGAACCTCTGGGCTGAATTACACTCATCCCAAACATCTATCTTTGAATTTGGATTCCTTTTTAAAGTATTGCAGGTGGAAAAGAATCATAACATCAAGAGGTTCTCTAAAGCAAACTTACTTTTAGAGTGTCCCTCAGGACCTCCAGAGAAAGGTCACCCAATATTGGATTTAACAAAAGATAGTAATATCTCAAGGTATACATTCCCTAAAAGCGGCAAATCTCATAAGATTTTGAAAGGCAAGCAATGCCAGCCCTTTTAAGTACTTGGACATAAGATATGAGGTGCTGGAAGCTGTATTTCAGAGGAAGGAACTGGCAAAACCAACCCTGAGCCTTTCTCACCTAAGAAAATCCTTTGAAATTCATAGGATCATCATAAATCAACAAGTGACTTGAAGACACATATACACATTACACACATATATTTCAGACAAGCACCCACATAAGAAAGACATCACAGAAAACTTAAGGTGATCACACTTGTCCAAAGGTGACATCCCTATTAGACTTGTGCACGGATTCGTTTTGGCTGTTTATCTTCAGTTTCTTCCGCTTGTTTGGCCTGGACGGACGGACGGCTGTAATGGCAAAGGCACAGCCGCCATATTTTTTTCACCCAAAATGGCCCACGTGGATGCTGAATAGAAAGGACTACAGTAGAGTCTCACTAATCCAAGCCTCACTTATCCAAGCCTCTGGATAATCCAAGCCATTTTTGTAGTCAATGTTTTCAATATATCGTGATATTTTGGTGCTAAATTCGTAAATACAGTAATTGCAACACAACATTACTGCGCATTGAACTACTTTTTCTGTCAAATTTGTTGTATAACATGAAGGTTTGGTGCTTAATTTGTAAAATCATAATGTAATTTGATGTTCAATAGGCTTTTCCTTAATCCCTCCTTATTATCCAAGATATTCGCTTATCCAAGCTTCTGCCGGCCCGTTTAGCTTGGATAAGTGAGACTCTACTGTACTTCCTTTCTATTCAGAAGCACACAGCATGCAGAGAGGCTGCCCCTTGCTTGCATGGGGTTTCCCTGTGAGCATTGCCTGCTGGATCAATTGAAGCAGAAGAAAGCCATGATGTGTCTTACACAAGCTGTATCTATTTCATGGGGCAACCGCCTCCATTGCTCTGAGAGGTGCTGCTTCAGTCCGATTGCCTATTTTGCCTTGCCGCTCACTCGCAACTCTGCTTTAGATTTTTGCTTGGCTTGGCTTCTATCATCTAATCTTTTTTATTTTTCTTTATTTTCTTGATTCTTTTATTTAGTGGGATTGGGAATTGGGAAGTGCATTTGGGGGTGTGTGTATTTGGGGATTTGGGAGAAAAGAAAGAGCATCTCTTGGGTGGGTGGGTGTTCTTTTCTGTAAAAGCCTTGAGTCACCCTTTAACATCTTCTCTCCTCTTATACTTTTTCTCCTCCCTCCCCTCCTTCAGAAAAAAAACTTTTAAAAGGCTATTATTAATAATTCCAGTAAACAGCACTTATTTTCAGAAAATGACTACCTACCTTCCTAAACTTACCACCAATACCTATATTTTCCTTCCTTTTAAACAAGTTCTCTCTGTTGTTTATATGTGCTCTCTGCCTTCTTAATTTCATTTAATAATAATAGTAATTTGGCTGTTGCCGCCTAGTAGTAGTAGTAATAATAATAATAATAATAATAATAATAATAATAATAATAATAATAATCTATTGGGCTTTTGGGGAAGCTTTCCCAAGCCAACAGAACCCATTGTCTCTCTCTAACTTCAACCTCCATGAGGACATAAAATATTATTTTTGTTAATACTATTCAAAAGAATTGTACCAGCAAAAAACACCACCAACCCAAGTTCAACCAGCCTTCCTCTACCAATCCTATCTTTTGCAATCCCTCTGCCTTCTTAATTTCAGGTAGCAATAATCATCATCATTTGGCTGTTGTGGAAGTGCATCTTTGACATTGGCAGGAAGGAATGGTGCCCTGCTGCTGGTCCTAGAGAAGTTACAGTGTGGGGCCAATGGGGGATATCTTTTTGGGATTTTTTTAGAGGAGATATTATTTCTAGAAAGAAAAAAATCATAAAAATCAGGGAATAACCCAAATGTTATGAAACTTGGTGGGCAAGCAGTGGTAGATGTGTCCTCCAAGTATGGCAATTTTCATCTAGATAGTCATGAAAATGATGTGAAGGGGAGCCCATGAAGCTCCCCCCACTGCTGCCAATGGGCTGGATCTAGCCACATTTTTTGACAGTAGACTGAAAACAGCTATATGGCTGCCCACCCATTTTCAGGAGAGGTGTGGAAACAGACCCCCCTGCCCCCCAAATTCGGGTAGCAGAAACAGATCAAGGTTCAGCCAAAATACACCAGCCTAATCCCTATCTATGGCATTTCTTTTCTATAATGAATTGTTTACCAATGGCAGGGCATAAGTATGGAAATATAAAACTTTGTCTGGGAAGTATTCAGTTGTATCCTAACAGTTCAATCAGTAGATTTGACACACTTATTGCTGGCATTAATTGAATCACATTATTTCAGAAATTGGTGCTGACTGCAAGGCTTTCCAGCTAACCCTTCTGTATCCTTGGCCAGATAATCAAAAGTAGTTCCACTTTAGAGCATAAACATGGCAAGGGAGTTGTGCAGACATGGCCATTTTGAGCAACTCTGGTTTGGGATAGGGTTGCCCTGTTAAGTGATCTCTATTACTGCCATTGTCATTATTTTCCTTTCCTGTGCCTTAGGTATGCAAATCATGCAACTCTGTAAGTGTTCTTCAGTTGCAACTCACACCATCCTTTAATCTTGGCTATGCTGGCTGTGGTTGCTGAGAGATATGGGAAAGAATGGGGGACCAGAGAAGTGGGGGGGGGGTATGCTTTTGTTGATATACTTCGGATAATGGACACTGCAGGTTATAGAACATAGAAAGAAAAAACGCTCAGAATGGGCTCTCTTGCTTGGTGAAGTTATTATGCTTCTTGCCGTCACCCAATATGATGGGCATTTATTTGTCATTTACTTCTTGGCTCAGTTCTTATTTCCATTTATGTAGAGACCCAAGCTGCAAGTTTACTATACCTCTATTACCATAATAATAAACATTAATATAGATGGGAAGGAGGAAGATCTGGAGACATTGCTTTCCGATTCTTCAGCTCTTGTTCTGCTGCTGTTCCTTGTCATTCCCATTGATGCATTCCCTCCAGTGTTTCACTCATGACATATGTGGCCAAGCAACATTGAAGTGTCTCAAAGACGGCAACAGTTATTAATGAGGAAGAACACACAAACTAGGACAGACTACAGTAGTTTGCTTTCCCGAGTCTACTGGGAAGGGGCCTCTCATCTGCCCTTCTCTCCTCCCTGCTCAGTTAATTGAATGCAAACTCCTTTTGCATTTTGAACTCACTGAAGTAGGTTGCGTAAGAAAGAGGAAAGTACAGTAGAGTCTCACTTATCCAACACTCGCTTATCCAACGTTCTGGATTATCCAACGCATTTTTGTAGTCAATGTTTTCAAAACATCATGATATTTTGGTGCTAAATTCGTAAATACAGTAATTACTACATAGCATTACTGCATATTGAACTACTTTTTCTGTCAAATTTGGTGTATAACATGATGTTTTGGTGCTTAATTTGTAAAATCATAACCTAATTTGATGTTTAATAGGCTTTTCCTCAATCTCTCCTTATTATCCAACATATTCGCTTATCCAACATTCTGCTAGCCCGTTTATGTTGGATAAGTGAGACTCTACTGTAGTAGTAGGAGAAAGGTGTTGGTATATTTTAAAATCTGGTCTAAGGTGGAAGATTAGTTGGGGCTGTCCCTGCTAGTTGATAGGGTTGGAAGACATGTTGTTGGTTGCTCAGAGAGGGCACCTGAATGGGTGAAGTCTGACTGTGAGATGTAGTGGGGAATGGGACTCTGGAGGTCAGCAGGTCCCCTTGAGAAGTCCTGGGCGATTCCTGATACTGTTAACCTCTGATTAAACTCACATTGCTCTGAGAGTGTGACCATGATCAAGCTTTGCATTGGGCTTGATGTCTTGTGTTGGTGTATTTCCATTTAATTCCAAGTCGCTTTCTTTCCCCAAGCCCATTCTGACTCAATCTGAATGATTTCACTCAGTACTAAACTACTCTATTTTCTAATGTATAATTTCTATCTTATTTGATTTTTTTGATGCTTATTACCACTGCACATTAATATCAGTAAAAAGGCTAATGGTCAAGAAGCTTAATAAGGGAACACATTAATTATATATGAGTCTCTTGACTTGCAAATATCAGGTTTGCTGTAATTGCCTTCTGAGAACTGATGGCACCAGTAATTTTGCCTCCTATCACATGTGCAGTGAAAGACTGAATACATTTATCATAGGCAGAAATAAGCTTTAAATTTTTTAGTTCAATTTCTAAGATTAAAGTGTTTTGGACAAAATTGGATATTCACCCATAATATTGTGTAGTGATCCACATAAAATAAATGAAAGGCAGTTTGACCTGTGATGAATTTTTATAATCAGTAGGTCAATGGGATGCTTCCTTTCTAAAAGAACAATTGCAACTGACATATCTAATAAGTGGTGAAACAGGATCTGAAGTGGTATATTTAGTAAAGGGCACCCTGTAGTTCTCTACAAGCTACCGTTGTTCTTTTTGCATTGCCTGTATGAAACAGGCATTTGGCTTTAATGCCTCTGTGGGGATTCGGGTCTATGGCTTGACTTTAATAAGACCAATGCAAAAAGTGGTTGTGACTTCAACCAATATGGCTCATTTGAGGACAACACACCTAAAACATGACCACAGATTACATAGTAGAACATGTCTCATAAAGTCATATAAAACAGCTTTTCCTCTATGATTGGCTCTATCTTGGCTGCAGCTGAATAGTCCTTCAAATGGAAATCTATCTCCTGGCACCATTTCAAAAGAATATTGTTAGACATCTCCCCCCCCCCCCCCATACACATATATAAGATACTAGCTGTGCCCGGCCACGCGTTGCTGTGGCAAAGTGGTGGTGGTATTGGTTAAAAATTGTTGTGTAATTTTTATTTGACTTTATTTGCATTTTTTTATTAATTTTATTGTAAGTTATATTTTTATTTATTATATTTTATTATTTTCTTGTGTTATTTTTAGTTATTTTCTGTTATTATAGTATTGTATTGTATTAATTTTTTAGTGTTTTTTATTATTTTTTATTGGGTTGCTAGGAGACCAAGTTGGAGGATCTTAGCCCTCTAACTGGCAGCAATTGGATAAAAGCAATTATTCCTCTCTCTCTAATTAGGACTTTATTTTTCTTTTCTTTTTGTTGTATCAACCTAGAGGCGCGGATGATGGGTTGTGTTGTCAAATTTTGAGGTTGGAGGGCCTGTAGTTTTGTTGTTTTGTGGGTTGCCGTGATGCCATCACTCTTTTATATATATAGATACCATAGGACCGCCAAATAATTTGAACATTTTTTTTTATCTGTAGCACCTTTTGGAATTGATTTGTTGTTTGTTGGATGTCTTTGTTTCTGACTTAATGGTGACCCTTTACTTCATCTGAGGCTGAGGGAATGTGACTTGCCCAAGATCTAACAGTGGGTTTCCTTGGCTAAGTAAGGATTCAAACCCTGATTTCCAAAATCCTAGGTCTAACATCCAAACCACTACACCACGCTGGCTCATCAGAACTAGTAGTTGTAGTGAAATAATTTGCCATAAGCTCTGCGGGGATATATAGCAAATAGTAGGCTCACCCAACATGAGTGTCAGTAACAGCAAACTAGGGTCATACGGGCTGCTGTGACAGGGCAGTGCCTGAGAAGATGAGGTTGCCAAGTTGTTTCAGTAGCATTCTGACATATAGCTTTGTCATAATGCTGTCAGTTGCCAGAGTTGACACTGCCGGTTATATGATTTCAGTTTACAGAAATGGAACTCCTTAGGTAGCTTGTGACCTTAACCTTATATTTCCACGTATGTCTTGCTATGTACTTTTACTCTGACTTAGAGTAAACTTCTTTGATCATTCCCTCTTTTTAGGTGACTATGGATTTATTTATTTACTGCCTGCCTAGTGCCTAGCTCTATTCACACTACTTCAGGTAGTTTAAAAATAAAACAAAATATTGATTTATCTAATGTTTTGTAGCTGTGTTATAGTTGTCTTATTTTTTTTTTTAAAAAAATCTTATTTTCTCATAATCTAGCCTGTTGTGTGTTTGTTTTGAGTGTACACTCTCATATATTTGAATGCACAGATACATACATGACAGGATAGGTTATGTATAATCTTGCACTTTTCAAAAAATTGATGTGCGTGATTATTTTGATTGCTTTGAACTCTGGAGAAATGTTTACTATAGGCTTCTATTTTGCTTTTCGGCATCTGTGTTCTCCTATTTTTAGAGCACATGGTATCTTACCTGTGGAAGTGGACACAGGAATAGAAGCTAAATCTGTCACTATCATGTCATCAGCACAGAATTCCATGTTTTGGCCTGGTTTTAGATCCTTAACAATTTATTGCGCAGCAAACAGATTCAGATCTGGATCTTACCACACTATCACCACATCTCCATGCCCCAGATGATCACTTCTCCATATTGGAAACTACCTGTTACATTTCTATATGTCTTGCAGCTGTTAAAGACAGTGTATCTCTACCAAACGAAATACATGGCAGTCTGAAATAAACTAGTGTCCTTGGCTTGAGTTTTGCATTGAGGCAAAAGAGGTTTAATGTATTATTTTGTTATTGTAATGGGTTAGATTTGATTTGTACATCTGAAAATGCTTCATTGTTCCAGCTGTATTAGAGTGGAACAATTTTGGCATACCCTTCAACATCTGTCGGAGAAAAATAGGTACACTTGTTTTACATTAAGTGAACCAACGGTAGTGAGCAAGCCAAGTCGGATAACTTCTTCCATGGGGCTTGGCAGTAAGCCCCATTAAATCATTTTTGGCATATTAACTTCAAAATGCACACTTCCCTTCAAACTATGAGTTACAAACCATAAATATTTTTTCACACATAAATGTACATTTATGGACTTTTCCTGCCATATATCTCACTTCCAAAATACTGATTTTAAATACACAGTCTGGCCTAGCATACTAGGACTGTTGTATATTCGCTGGAGTTGGATCATATAGGCAGCTTCATTCAAATACAGATACACTTAGTACTTAAGTTCCAATATTTGGTTCCAAGGAAGACAGTGAGGTGTAATGGTTCGAGCTATGACTCTGAAGGCAAGGTTTCAAATGCATGCTCAGCCATGTAATCCCACTGGGTGACTTGAACAAGTCACATTCTCAGCATCATAGGACAGCAACAGAACCTACATCTGGACAAATCTTGCCAACCCCCCCCCCCCCCCCCCTTATCTTAGAGTTGCCATTAGTTAGAAATGACTTGAGGCTACGCAATAACAATTTGGTACTAAAGGTGGTTCTTAAAACATTTACAGTTGTTTGATGCAGATGTAATACTATTCCTCTTCAGGTGATCAAGAGTCCTGCCCACAGAAGGTGGACAGGGATGTATGCTCTGGCTTCAGTCCTGTTATCTGGCCTCTCCGTGTTGGCAAAGGAAGGGGACTTCTAAAAGGCTTTACTGAATGCAATTGAAAGCACTGGGAACTTTGGCTGTGGAGGGTCCTGATCCCATGGAGGACTGTTACCATTTCCATCCTAATGTAGTTATATATATATTTCAAATAATTCCTGTTAACACAGGATGGTGGGCAATAGGGTTGGAGCTCACATCTCTATTTGGTCTCCATAGGTTGAGATTCTGAATACCTTAAAAGGGCCACTGTTGATCTTGTAAAGATGATAATAAGAGCATGATTATAGACTCATTCCTCCGATTGTTTTTCTGGCTATCCTGGTTGAGGGTTTCTGTAAATTTTTGTCCAAAACAGTAAACTTTCCAAGCTCAAATTCCAGAGTATTTAACTTTGATTATTATACATCACTCTATGACCATGTGTACACTTACTTGGTTTATCTACTTCAATTAATGTAATGATTTAATTAACCAGTAAACTTCTCCAGAACTGCCTCAGTACAGCCTGGGAGTATCTCCAGAGCCCTTTGGCCATCCCCACAGCCAGCCAGGCCTAGAGTGCATTGGGACGACTGCATCGCTGACCACAAGAAGCTTCCTTCTAGAGGCTCACTGGCAACATCACATTTCTGGTCACGTGGCTGGGTGCTCTGGTGTGACATCGCCAGAAGCGACATTTCCAGCAAGCTTCTGGAAGGGAGCTGCTTGGTGGTGGTGATGATGTAGCCATGGTTCCATTGGAGATGTGGAAAGTGAATTGGGCTAGATCTAGTTGTCCACAACTCAAAAACTCCAGATTACTCTCTAAATTATGCGCTAAAGTGGAACTACTTTTGATTATCTTCCTGGATGCAGACTGAGCATGTCATCCTACAATTGTCCTCTTATTAACCTCTGGTGGTCTGAATGACTGGCCTTTAAGAGAGTTTTAGGGATTGGGTGAGGAGTTAAAGTGTAACTATGGCATTATGGCTAAGCTTCACAATAAATCTAATTTCCTCTTGAGTTGCATTAAGGGCTGGAGGCAGTGCTTCTGCTGTGAATCCCCGCAGCAGCTAAGCAGTGAGTTCATTTTATTTTGGCTATGTGGACATGGCTTGTGAGGCTGCCCATTGTATGCTGCCTTCTGCCTGCTAGAGTTGCACGGCTCTGGTGAATGCTTTGCTGATATTAGCACCTATGTGTAAGGGATTTTAAAATTTAAAAAACTCTTATTTTAAAACTTTATCTTTTTTAGAGTTAAAACTTAGTTTAATGATGAGTTTTTAAAAAGTTGTCTAGATTTTCCCCTTGGGAAATGTGTCATCTCCTTTCCTCATTTCATTTCTCTGATAAATGTCCTTAACATGCTAATGATTCATAGTTAATTATTATTTAATATGAATTACACCAAGTCAGGCATTTAGATCTGAGAGTAGGCCATAATGGATATAGTTCTTTTAATTTCAGCATTCTTGACAGTCAATTCACATGCGCAGCTTTGGCACAATTCCTTTCGCCATCTTTCACCACTATTCCCTGTAGCTGTTTTCAGTCTGAGAATGTTAATGGAAAATAGTTAGTGTTTGGCAGTAAATGTTGATAAGGTCCTGTTACAAGCTCCCTATTTTAATAGTGCTGGCCCTACCAGATCTCGGGGCTTTCATAGGGTTTCCAAATCTTTATGTATATACACACACCTGGCCTTAGGTATCAGGATCTGGACCTTTCCCATCATCCTCCTGGTGAAGGGGAGGAATCTTGTCATTAAAGTACTACTTGGAAAGTGTGTGTATGCTCCTCATTTTTAGATTTGGGCTGAACCTTCTGTTGTTAGTCTTGATTATAATAGATTGACTGGATCTGTGGGCCCTTCCAGACAGGCCCAAAACATGGGACCTAGTTTAGACCCAAACCCGACCTGCTACAAAGCATGTTGAATTCTGAACTGTTTTGCTAAGAGACTGAATATATTGTATTTCATTGTATAATAGTTGCCACTACATAATGGTCACACCTCCATTTTTGGGTGCCAAAAATTGTACTTTTGTTTTCCTCAAATAATAATTGCATTCCAATTTGAGTCTGATTCTCCCTTCCTTCCTTCTTTCTCCAAAGGCAAGATAATTTAAAATGACAAAATGGAGATTTCTGAAGCTCCAGTCTTCTCTCCTTTCTCCTTCTTCGAAGGCAAGGCAGTTTTAAAAACCTGAAATGGAGGTCAAGGAGCTAAGATCTACCCTTCCTCTTTTCTCCAAAGAACTCCATTCGAGTTTTTGTAAACCGCCTTGCTTCAGAAGAAGGAAGGAAGGAAGGAAGGAAGGAAGGAAGGAAGGAAGGAAGGAAGGAAGGAAAGAAGGAAGGAAGGAAGGAAGGAAGGAAGGAAGGAAGGAAGGAAGGAGGAGTGCAGCTCCAGAGACCTCCATTTTATAGTGTTTAAACCGCCTTGCCTTCAGAGGAAGAAGGGAAAATCAGCCTCAAATGGCTCTATAGTTTAAAAACAAACAAACAAACAAACAGAAATGGGGCTGTTTGACTGAGGCTTGACCATCCCCCCTCCTCCCCTTTTAAAAGTAAGGTATTTTATTTAAAACAAAATCAACAACATTTTTTCCTCGTGTAATAGTCACACCCGCTTTTTGATGAAGAAAAAGGGATAATGTGTGTGACTATTATGGTATTTGTGAGGAGAACAAGTTGTTGTTGTCATCTATATGCCCATGCCTGCTGCTATTATCACTGCTACATTTTTGAAACCTAATGTCATATATTCTGAGTTGAATGCTATGCTGCAATTATCATTTTTGATTCGAGGTTCTTTTTCTGTATGTTGCTACTATTAGTTACTGGGAAAAACCATAGATAGAAGTTCCCAAAATTTTATAATGGGTTCTGGTGGAGGGAAAAAGATTTTTGTTGGGGGAAGCCTGCTAACAAAGCCACCTGTAGTTTTTCTACTAAGACTTTCCGCCAAGCTGGTTATAGTGAGGTCAGTCCTAGTCTGGTGGGGTGGTAAATCAGGTTTACACAGAAAAACACTAGCTGCCTTTTATTGAGTCACATCTGTAATCCAACTAAATCAATACTGCCTATGAATGGCAGTAATTTTCCAGGGATTCAGGTGGAGGATTGGTCAGACTGGTGACTACAGTTTGGATCCTCTGCGTGAAAAACACATCTTTTAATACTGAACAATGGCTTTCCCCTGTTTTTAATATTAGGGGCACAGAACAGAATGTTCAAATCTTTCCAAAGCCTATTTGTTCTCCATTCCGTGATGTCTGAACATTAAAGGATTATTTCATGTTTGTTTATAAGGTACCACAGATTTAGGATTACAGATAGAGTCCTTGTATGATCCAGCAAAATATTAAACTCAGAGGTGTCAGTTTCCAAGTAAAGTGACTATGTCGTGATAAAATAATGAAAAACCAATGGTTGCGTATCTGTCTGGATCAATCTACTGTTATAGGAAATCAACATTTGTGACACTCAGTAGAGCAACTGTAGGCCACTGATGATCTTCCAGATGATGTTTGATTGTAGCATCCATAAGCTCTTGTTGTTGTTTTTGCTGGCTAGGGCTAATGGAGACTTCAATCAGAAGGCCCTGTAAGTTCCTGATCTAACGTACAAGAAAACACAGTGAACATAGTTGAATCAATGATCATTTCCCACAGTACCCCTGCTGTAGCATCGCTTTAACTAGGTCAGAAGTATAATGAGAAGTTACAGGGTTTTTGGGTTGATGTGTTTTTGCTCCTGCATCAACCAGTGACACTGAAATCGATATCAGGTAAGCCTGCTTCTGAGTCCTACTGATGGAGGCTTGGCAGTTGACACTTTCCCAAGCTTTCCCTTAAACTTGAAGCCCTGGTTTTCAGATCTCCGTTCAATGTTGGTGTTTGAAAAGATGATTATAGATCTGTTTTTTTTGTTAAAAGTCCAACTAATAGCTTTAATATTTTCAATTTTCTTACAAAAGTTTAGATAACGTAAAGGTTAGAAGAAAACTCAGAGCTGGGTCAAGTCATGTTGATACCAGAGGGCTATTTGCTTCAGTCCACACAGAAAATAAGCAATTGGCCAGGCAACCAAAGTGGAAAAAATTGTGAAATGAATCAATAATTGTGAGATGCTACATTAACTTCCTCGACTAATATATGTTGGCCAACAGGAGTGATTTTGTTTTCTGCACAGCATCTTTCCAGATACTGAGTTCCCAAAGGATATCAGAATGATTTCTCCTACATCTATAATGAAATCACCTCAGAGATGGTATGTGGCAGTACTTTAATATTGCAAAGGAATTTCTCATCCATCTCTGCACTCTGCATCATTCCCTGGGGCCTGAAAGATGCTGTTAACAGCATGCTCTGTTGTCAGGGCCCACAATTCTTGAAAAAGGTGGTTCTTTAAACATCATGGCCTATGTAATGGCCACTATGGATGACGGGGCCAGTTCGTTCTATATCACTGCTAATATTGGTATTATATTTAAGGGAATCTGATTGCTTACTTGTTATTCACCTGCTCATTAGCTGTTCATCAGCACTTGGAAAATTATCATTAAACAGTAATTAATTACATTTATCTGTCAAAGGTTGTTAGGTTTCAGCTTCATTTCCTGTATTTCTTCTTTTCCCTGTTCTGTTTCTTTTCATTGTAGTTGTATTTTTCAAATCTAGTATTCTGTATAGTTATAGTTGAACCTTTGAAAAACTAATTATTTCCTCTTCCATTTTTCAAGGATAACCAGAACAGGTATTTTTAATTTTGAAGCAGTAGGCATCTGCCATTGGTCTTTGATATACAAAACACATTCTCCACCTATTCACCTTGACATTCATAATGGAGTGAGAGGCAGATCCTCTTAATTATGCAAGCAGTGTTTAGAAAAGTTGCTGTTTGCATTACAACTTCCAAAAAGCATTGTTACTGGCCGAGCTGAATCAAAAAAGACGCTTGCTTTTTTTTGCTTGAAGAAAACTAGGAACATCTTGGGTAGGCCAAAATAAATGAAGTGGGTTAAATGTAAACCAGTAATAATAAAAGCTGTGACATGAGACTTCTGGGTGATATCGAAGCCACAGATTATGAAATATATAAACATATATGAAATAGAAACTGAGGTTCCGCAAAACCTAGTGAGCCGTGTCTTTGTCTTACAATCATCTTTTTGTGTAAATCATTTCTGGAATGTTGTCTGGTTGCACCCAGGACATCAGTCTTAATTTCCATAAACCCCTCACAATGGACTGGGAGATAGGGGGAAATTATTCAATGGATGGATGTCAGAGCTCCCTTGGTTCATTTCCTGCTCTCTTTGAAAAAATTGGGGCTATCTATGGTAAAGATCCAGCAGCCATGCCTCATGCCAAGTTCACCTATTGGGGTGGGTATCATCCCCAAGTATTCATTGTGTACACTGGACTAACCCCACTGTATTATCCAGAGCTAAGCCATTAAACTAATCAAGGACTCACTACATATTCTTACACCACTTTCCTTTTGGATTGCATCCCTTTCAAAGGCAAACCATTAAACTGACTGACACTTCAAATGATCCAATGACATATCATTGAATTTCCCACAATTCGAAGAACCAACCAGTATGGACATATGACCAAGTCCTGAGCCACTCAGGGAGTAGATCCCAGCCAGACTGTTTTTCAACCAATCAGGAGCTGGCACAAGTTTATTGAATAGCTGTCAAATGAAATAAAAATCCTCTGTATTCTCATTTGCATTATGTCAGTACTTTGGAATGCTTGCTCCACTGACATTCTCTTTTTCCACAGCTTTTGCCTTCTACCCCATCTGTGTCTGGTGTATCCTTCTGGATTAGCCCAGCATGCCTGGCTTCTGAACCCACAGTTCTCCCAGTAGCCAAATCAATATGGGAATGGGACCTATTGTATAGGTTTTTGTGAAAGAGAAAGCAACAGCAATGTGGTCACTGGTTTGGCGGCAAAATGATGTATCTTGCCAGATGAGAGGATATCAAGGAAACGGCCCATAATGATTTGAGAATCCCACCAAGCTTAGGTGGACTGTGATAGATTACTTTCACCAAAGTGTGGGGGAGGAATCATGGGACAAACTACATCATGTTGCACACAAGCTTTTAATTGACACCAGGCCAGGAAATCTTACTCTCTTTTCTCAACAATCTTTGTAAATAACAATTGGATTGATGGTATTGGATGAAAAGAAATCTTCAAATTAGGGGTTCCACTAATGCCTGACATGTTTCCTGTCTTCCATATTAATGTTGAAATATCATGAAGACCATCTTTAGAAAGTTCTAGAACTGTAATTTGAAATGGGAAGTCTAATATACTATATGAAGAAAGAACAAAATTAAACTTTTTAAGCAGATAAAGGAAATCATAATGTAAAATGATTGAAGTAACTTACAAGATCAGGTATTTGTGTAGCACCTCACAAGTGAAAATGAGGTTTTAAAGAAAGAGGATGGCTTGTTTTGAAGACTTGGGTTTGTTTTGGCTGGCAGAGATAACACATTGAAACCAGTTGGGATACCAACAGAGAATTACATGGAGACACTGAAGAGACATATGTCTTAACTCTGCTTGCCAAGAACTTGATTAATAGAAGAATATTAAATATACAACCTCTGCAAGATGAAATTGGAGGGTTATGGCAACACGTCTTGGAAGAATATAAATGGATGATTTTTTAAACAACTTGAGAGTGATGTCAGATTGAAATTTGGACAAGCCATAAAAGAAGGAAGAAGAAGTTGATATGAGGCAGCTGGAGGAAGCTATGGAGCCTGGTATGGAAGAGCAAGACACAGGAGTAAGTTAGAAGTTGGAAGAGTATGGAGATTATTCCTGAACTGGGAAGATTTTTGAGTCCTGAAGGTGATTTTGGAAGAGCTTGGTGGGCATTGGAAACAACCAAGACTGGAAGAGGCATAGAATGTGGAAAGGGTACTTGATGGGTTGGGGCCAACAGGAATGTCTTCTATGGAAGATTGTAATTTGAAGAGGAATGCTCAAGTATGAGTATTCACAAAGATTTGGGAAGAAACCCAAGATGCAATTTAAATATAAAGAGCAAGAGAATGTGTATTTGTATTTCTGAATTCAATATATTGATATTTGTGTTCATGGTTTGCTGTTGGTTTATTGTCAAGATCTAAGATTTAAGGGGAAAGAATACCTACAAAAGTTTATTTATGTAGGGTTTCGTAAATTTGACACATACAAAAAATAATTTAAAATAGGTTAGGTTTGTGGTAAACTGATAAGTGTTGAATGGATACCTGTTTTCAATAATAAAGAGAAAAATGTAACTTTTTTGTGTGCATGATTGGGAGATATCACTTATGTTATAACAGGTTGACTTTGAGAGGGAAAGGGAGAGGGGTTAAACTGATTATTTTAATAGAAATTGTTATACTTAAGAGGTAAGGTATTATAGCTTTGTTTAAACCTAAGTTAGGATTACTAGAATAGAATTCGAAATATAGTTGGCCCTCCGAATTCACAGATTCCAAATCCATAAATTGAACCACCCATGGCTTGAAAATATATATTTTAAAAACCTCAATTTTGCCATTTTACATTAGGGAAACCATTTACTATGGCATTGAGCATTTTTTTTGCTATCCATGGGCGGTCCTGGAACCCCTAGCAGATACTAAGGGCCTATAGTAAGTAATTATTATTGTTTAATTTTGTGTATATGGAATATAATCGATGGACTTTCTGTGAAGATATACTGATAATGGCATAAGATTTTATTTGGATTACCAGCAATTGTATTTTCAAGAAAAGAGCTGAGGAATCATTGTATAAGAGATATGAGAGGTATGGATGGATTTTATAGTTTGCTTTGGTTTAAACCAGTGAAGAGAAAATTGGAAGACTCTTTTATCTTTTTCTTTTTGTTCCCCTGTCCTCCTTTGTATCTATTTCTCTTCTGTTCTTTTCTCTGTTCTTTTTTGCATTATTTATTGTTATTGTTCTATTTTATATTTCTGAATTTTTGAATTAAAAATTAGTTTTTTAAAAAGTTGTAAACTGGTTCAGTTACTTCAAAAATAGTTGATTCCTGTTGCTTGCTAAAATGTTTTAAACTATCTTATTACAATATTTGAAAATAACTCACTGCATTGCTCATTACTTTCTGTCACTTTTCATTGCTTTCATAAAAAGAAAAACAAGATTGATAGGAGAATGACATACACCATGAAAAACTCCTGTCAAAATATTTCTAGAATGTCTTAAAATATCTTTGAAAAGAAACTTTTAAAACATTGTTACACAAAGTTTATCCTCACAGCTTCATTCTGTTACATTCGAAATTAATTTGGCATGCCATTATTTCAAAAGCAGTAACTTGTTATAGTAACAACATTAGCTACATTACTTATAATGTGCTACTTATAAATATTACCAAGTTACGTGTAAACTGTTAATGCAAACACTTCGTACTACAGTAAGTTTACAAGATAATTTCTAAGGGAAATAAATAGGCAGTTTTTGTAGTGTCAGGTTTAATGTGTGCAATGACTGCAAGTACGATGGAAGCTATTCAATTTCTGTGTTGGTTATAATAAAAGTAAAATTTAAACAAGAGTTGAGGGTGAGTGTGACAGGGTTAGTGAAAGTGACCATGATGCCAAACCAACATTTCAGTGCCAAATCTGGCACTATGAAAGCTGCTTTCTTTGAGATAAGGGTTGAGCATCCCTTATCCTGATTTCCAAAATCTAAAATATTCTGAATTCCAAAATGGTCCATGTGATTGGCTGAAACTGTGACATCTTTGCTTTGCTCATGGTTCAATGTACATAAACTTGGTTTCATACACATGTGTACAAGATATCTCATTTTGTACATATATGCAAATACAGGTATTCCAAAACCAAAAAAATTCAAAACATGGTCCCAAGCATCTCAGGTAAGGGATATCCAACCTGTAGTCCATATTTGTCAGCTATTTAGCAACCTTTATTGATCATCACAAAAATTGCTATCTGAAAGTACCTTTGAAGAATGCTCAACCAGAAGGCAAATGGCTTATTGTTGTCAATGTAAGTTCTTCTGCTTAGGTTGTAGGAAGCTGCCTTACACTAGATCAGCCTCTCTGGCCCCATCTACACTGCCATGATAATGCAGGTTGAACAACATTATATGGTCAGTGGAGACCCATATAACCCAGTTCAATGCAGTTAAAATGGATTATATGAGTCACTCTACAGCGACAATATAATATAGTTCAATCTGCATTGTAATGGTAATGTAGATGGGGTTTATGCCTTTGAGAAGTGCTTGAAAACTTCAGTTGGTCTAAAGAGCAGCATCCAGTCTGCTAAATGGGGCTGGCTACAGGGAGTATACAACTCCTTTGTTGCGACAGCTCCACTGGCTGCCAACACGTTTCTGAGCACAATTTAAAGTGCTGGTTTTGACCTACAAAGCCGTATATGGCTCCAATCCAGGTTATCTGAAGAATCACATCTCTTTCTATGAACTCAGGAGACATCTATGATCTACTGGGGAGGGCTTTCTCTTGTTCCTAGCACTCATTCAAGCACTCTTGGTGGGAACTCGGGAGAGGGCCTTTTTGATGTCTGCTCCTAGGCTGTGGAACTCCCAAGAGAAATCAGAATGGCCCCATCCCTGCTAGCCTTATGCAAGTAGGTCAAGATCTTCTTCTGCCAACAGGCTTTTGGGGAAGGATAAGGTCTGGGGAGGCTCTGGGGAAAGTGGGTGGGATTGGGGGGGGGGGGTATGAGTTTTAAAGGCCATTTTAATATATTTGCTATATTTTAATTCTGTTTTTACCACAGTTATTATTTGGTTTTTTATCTTTTGTATTGTTTTTTTTTAACTGTTTAGTGTGGATAGATGTTAGCCCTCTTGAGTCCCCATGGGGAGAAAGGTGGGATATAAATAAAGATGATGATGATGATGATGATGATGATGATGATGATAAGCCCCCCCTAACCCCAAATTGTCTACACTGTGGCGAGGGACTGAGACCATTGACCTCTGTCCCTTCTAGCTAGAGATATCAGGTACTGAACCTGAGGCCTTCTGCCTACAAACATACTTTCCAACTCTCCAAGTTTGGTGGGTACAGTCCCAATTAATCCTATCATTCCACTTTCTCAGATGCTTTTAAAATGTCCCAGTGCCTCTTTTTCCCTCTCATTTCTCCCCTTTGCCCTCATCTTATTATTAGCAATCCATTAATTCAGCAGAAATGAGACAAGGGAGGTTAGCAAATCTTGCCATTTCAGGTAAAAGGAAACTGCTCAGTCTCTCTTACCTGTATGTGCTTCTTCTTGCAAAACTTTTGCCATCTTGAACATGCCCTGATGTTCCTTGGCCACACACATCCCTGTTTTCGTCTCTGAAATGTTGGAGGATCTAAAGCTTTGTAGCTGTACACAATCCATTCCCAAAGTGAGTCCGTTTTGTCTGAGAAGCTCATGTTTGGTGCTCCCTCACACTGTGAAGTATTGACACAAATTATACCCTACTAGGTAGAAATAGTTATACTATATTTTAATTCCCCCCATCACCACCATTTGTGATTGACTAGTATGAGGCGCACTCTTTTGCAGAACATTGTTAGGGAAAAAAGGGGGGAGGAATAATAGATTTTCACCTGGTGTTATTAAAAACTGCCTGGCTGCTTGCTTGTCAATTATTTTCTACACGTTGGTTTTCAATGTGCCTATTCACTTACATTTAGTGTGCTTCCTGCTGAGTGAAAACAATTTTACATGTTCTGTTCGGCAGTTCAGCTAGAAATGAAATACTTCTTTGGTTAATAAATTTTCAGCTTGTTTACTCAAGAGGTAACACCCCCTAAGTCCAATGGGACTTATTGTGAAGAAGGTGTGCATAGGATAGGATAATGGTGATGTAATTTTTAGCCACAGGATTTCAACTGGAATGCAATGAAGGTGGAAAATGCAATTTGTGAATGTGGTAGATTGTAACTAGAGCTAACTCTGTGATACATTTTATGGCATTTTTATAGTGAAGAGCCAGATACATATCTTGTGAATCATGCCATGTATTCAGAATTGTCTTAAAAACCAAAAACCTGCAGTGTTTAAAGGAGATGTTATTTAAGTTTTCAAAGAATAACAGGCAAATCTGTGACATTATGATACATATTTTAATTGTTTGATTGACTTACTGTAAATTGCTGCCAAATGTCTTGCAGAATTTCCATTAAACCAAGGAGTAGCCTCCAAACTCAGTTCAACCAGTGGGCAGTCTCCAGATTTCAGCACTGTTCAATTTCATTACAATCAAGACTCTAGCCTTCTCTCCCCGATGGATCTGGTCCTTGTTTAGGAGAGTAATGAGGCTTCCCAAAGGCATCACTACATCTATGGCATAAAAAGCAAACTATATTTTTCTGGTAGAAGACATTTGTATAACTGGAAGGAGATCTAAAAAGATTTTGATTTGTCTTTTGAAGGCAGGTTTGGGGATTTGGTACCCTGGACAAGTAGGTAAATCATGTATCCTGAAATAGGCAATCTTGTTTGCTTCAAATGTTTGGTTATTTATTTGCTTTTTAAAAACTCGCCATCACCAAGTTTGATGTGAGGACTACAGTATTTCTAGGAAAATTGCAAGAAATATATACTGCACAGTATTGCTATAATAGGTTTGCCTTAAGTTTGGAAATAATGTGATGGCACACAATTGCTTGTATATTTCTTTCTTCTGATAAGGTAAGAAAGCACTGTAACAGGTGCTGAGAACACCCCCCCCCCCAATATAACTCCAAGACTCCTCTCTATCCATTATCGCCAGTAGCTAAGTTGGCAAGATGATTTGAAAAGCTGTTATCCAAAAGAGTAACATTTTCAAGCTCTGGCTTTTGCTCCCTCAAATCACAGGTAACAAGCACTGGCAAATTGTGGTCTAAACAGAGGTAGGATGTTATATGAGGCAGCATTGCATAGTGGTTTGAGCACTGAACTATAACACTGGAGATTAGGGTTCAATTCCCCCACTTGACCATGGAAACCCACTGGGTGACACACACTCAGCCCCAGAAACCCTCATGATGGGCTCACTTTGAGGTCACCATAAGTCAGAAATAACTTGTAGATACACATGCCTTTGGAATAGGTTGACTCATGTGCTGCCCAGATATTATATAAAACCTCCGAGTCAGACTTATTGTTGACTGTGTTAAATCAACTGCCTTTGCCAACCTGGTGATGGTAGGAGCTCAATTCCTATAATTAAACACACTGTTTTTGTATGTGACATGGGAAGTAGGGGAGAAATATATTTCTGTCACCGAAAGCTCAGTTAGAAAGGCTGACCCTTTTTGCATCTTTCCTGCAGGTACATGTAAAACAGTATCTAATAGAGAGGTGGTTGTTTCTCATCAAAAGGAGGCACATCCATAAATGGGCTACACAGGAGGTACCTGGCCAGTCCACAAATACATATCTTCATAGTGCTGACTGGTATGAAATCTGGAACAGGAAGGCATTCTTGGAGTTATATATCAAGGCCCCTCAAGATTAGGCTAGGAAACTGACCTCCCCTGAAAGATCAAGAAAAAAATCAACAAGATTGTTGGGTAGTTGAGCTTCCTCAGGAATGAGCATTCAGAAGTATTCTAAATGAGCATTGATTTGTTACTGCTTTCATGGTACTCAGATTGTTGTCAGTTTTAGCTGCGGATTCATGGTGATCTCTTGTTTACAATGTTTTGTAAAATCATACCTGGGAATATTCAAATTTAATAATAACCTGCCTGTCAGTGTTGAGTCCCTGTGGTGGGGAATCTGAGCTGTTAGGCTCAAAAATAACCCGCAGTCAGGGCAATTCCATAAAAATATAGCAAAATACCAGGAGTAAACTCCATAACCAGCATAAACTTACATGTGGTGAGCAGGAAAATTCTTTTATTCTTTAGGATGGCTCAGGATTGCAAAGTCAGAACATTGGGTTCTAAAACATGTATCAAATTAAAAAGAAATAAATAATAATAATAATAATAATAATAATAATATATTTCTTATAACCTGCCTCCATCTCCCCGAAGGGACTCGGGGCAGCTTTACATGGGAACAAGCCCTAAAAACATCAGTTTGATGTACAATTAAAACACAATACAAATTACAAGATTAAAACATAGCAAAACAATTATTTAAATATCTTAAAATGAACACACAACCATATCAACTACAGAGCAAAAGTGGAACTATTCATGTTACATGGAAGGGGCAGGCTGTGCAACTAATAGAACCAGAGTAGAATAAAGTGCTAAGAACCGGGCAGGAACGATTGGGACTGTTCAGTAAAGTGCAAGCTGATTTATTCAAAAGCGCATTAAAACAACCATGTTTTCAAGTAGTTTTGGAATATGGCCAGGGTGGGCGCTAATCTGATCTCCCTGGGAGAAAGTTCCAGAGCCGGGGGGGGGGGGGACACCACCGAGAAGGCCCTCTTCCTTGTCCCCACCAGCCGTGCAGATCTTAGAGCCCACGCCGGTTCATAGAGAGAGATGCAATCTTTTTTTTTTTTTAAAGAATATTATTAAATTTTTTATACTACATCGAAAGAGTGAGAACAACCAAGGTATAGAAAAATAGGAAAAAGAGAGAAAGATAAAAGTCTACAATCTACAAAAATATACCCACACACAAAAAAGCAAAAAGCAAAAAATAAAAAATAAAAAAATGACTTCCATTCCATCTTCTTGGATAATATTTTCTTATTATTCAATAATATTTTTTCTTGCTAAGGAGAAAAAAAATAGCAAAATTGTCTCTCGTAATCTTCATTTTCTCAAATAATCCAGATAGTCCTGAAGATCGCCCCAATTCGTTCTTTTCATTATCTTGCCTGTATTTTTCTTCAACAAAAAAGTCAATTCATCCATATCCTTTATTTCTCTTATCTTCTCCACCAACTCCTCAATTGGTGGGACAGATTCCTGTTTCCATTCTCTAGCGAAAACAATTCTAGCGGAAGTTGTAATATAGGTAAAAAGTTTATCTTCTTGTTCCGTCAATTGTAAGTCTAAGTCTGTAAATCCTAACAGATAATACTCTGGTTTTCTTATAAATGTTCTTTTAAAAATCTTTTGTGATTCTTCATGAATCTTCATCCAAAACTTTGTTGCTTCTTTACAAGTCCACCACATGTGATAGAAGGAGCCAACTTGTTCTTTACATTTCCAGCACTTACCAGAAACTGTTTTATACATTTTGGCTAATTGAGAGAGATACATTCTTGATATAAAAGTCTTGGAGCTAACTATCTCACTAAATCTCATTGTCTAAAGAAGGTAAAAGGTAAAAAGTCTATGCAGCTTAATTTTTCCTAGAGAGAAGCAAAATGCATCCTCACTGGGAGAAAGAAAAGCAGAGGACCTAAAACATGGTGGAGACCGCATGGCCTTCCCAGGGCAGTTAAAACTTAAGAGGAAGTTCCCTCAAAGAATTCCATTACTATGTCATCGAAGGGGGAGGAGACAGAGGCTAGCAGGAAAGACAAAAACAAAGCCCTTTGGGAAACATGCATAGGAATGTGGGGAAAGGAATCCCTTAGCTTAGCCCAGTCTCTAGCTGCTCACTGAGGACTAGAAATTTGATGACACAAAGAACTTGTGTAGTCCAGAGATGAAACCCAACATCCTGCCTTCGAAAAGCTCATTTCCGAATCAATGCAGTTTGACATGATTTTATTGCCATGGCTCAATGTTATGGAATCATGGGAGATGTAGTTTTATAAGGTCTTTAACCTTCTCTGCCAAATAGTTTTGAGGCCTATCAAAATTACAACTCCCTTGATTCTATTGTATTAAGACAGGGCAGTTAAAGGCATGTCAGACTACATTACGTAATTCTATTATGTAGGCTCCTTCAACACTGCCATATAATCCAGATTATTAAAGCTGATGAACCACATTATCTGCTTTGAACTGGATTATATGAGTTTACACTGCCTTATAATCCAGTTCAAATCAAATAATCTGAATTTTATATGGCAGTGTAGATGCACCCTAAGAACGTTTTTTTAGGTTCCTTCAGGTAGAGTTGTCCCCTAGCTAAGCTTCCACTGCATGGCCAGAATTTGGAAAAGTTACTCTTTTTGGACAACAGCTCCAGAACTCACCAGAACAGTGTTTGGAGCATTCTGATATAGTCCAGGAAAAAAGCTCCACCTTTCCAAAGTTCTCCTCGTGTCTCTCCTTAGGATATTTCCCCTTTCAAAGGATCTCCTCCTCGTCCTCCTCCTTGCCCACCCTGCTGCACTTTCTTGGCACATACCATTCTTCATTTCATTCTTGTGAGAGGAGGGGCTGAATTGGATGCCATGCATGAGGCAATGTTTGAGCAAGCAGCAAGCAGGGAACCCAGTGCTGAAGATCTTGTCAGTTCAAATTGATGTCAGAGTTTTGGAATTGAAGCAATGCAGTTAGCGCAAAAATTCAATCAGTTCAACCAAATTCTATTTGGCTCCTAAACAAAATGCCCGCAGTCCCTTTTGTCTGAAATCTTCACTGGCAAATGGAGCATGAGGTAGTTTCAGCGCTGGTCAAGCAAGCTGCATATGACATTCCGAAATGTTTGGGAAGCAGTAAAAATATAGGGACGGTAGGGAGAAAATGCCTTATTTCCCAAGTGTTAATACCATGTCAGTGAAGTCAGGTGTGATCATTCATCCATTTAAATTTTTGACATTCTTGATCCTGAAACTTCAAGTACCGTAACATTGGATTTTAAAAAAAGTATTATCTTGCATTGAAAAAAATTAAAACAAAAGGGATATGTAAACCCTGATCAAAGCTTGGAAATAAAAACAAAAATAGTTTTCTGTAATGAATCCCTTTCTCCAATAATAATGGTTTAACTATGTTACATTTTAATTTCTAACATAGCAAGGAATGACTTAACTTCTTTTATGATTTAACTATACATTTTAGCTCTATATTTGTTGTAGAATGGCTTCACTAAATACAGACAAGTAATAATATCTTGCCAATGGCTAGACTTTCCCCAAAAGATTCTGAAACTATTGGGAGACATTGAACTGTTAGAGTAATAGACCCTCAGTTTGCTCAACATCTATTAATTTCAAATAAAATTGGAAAGAAACATGTAAAAAAAACCCTACGGGCAAACAAGCTCACAAGTAGATGAGTACATTTCCCTTCTCTCAATTAGTAATTACAGAAAATACAGTCTGTAAGGTAAAGGTAAAGGTTTTCCCCTGACATTAAGTCTAGTCATGTCGAACTCTGGGGGTTGGTGCTCATCTCCATTTTTAAGCCAAAGAGCTGGCGTTGTCCGTAGACACCTCCAAGGTCATGTGACCGCCATGACTGCATGGAGCATCGTTGCCTTCCCACCAGAGCGGTACCTACTGATCTACTCATGTTTGCATGTTTTCGAACTGCTAGTCTGTACATACCATAAAAAACAAATCTATCTTTGAACATCACAGGTAAAAAGGATAGACTTCCTGGCCAGAGTTAAGGAAAGTACCATTTTACATGGCAACTATATATTCCAAATTCTTCAAGGCAGCATGGACTATCTATTCCAGACAGACTTAAATCCCAATTTTTTTTTCTAAAACTTGCCTTCAGTTAAACACAATTTGCTATTCACTATTGCTATGTAATCCATCCAATTAAAACAGCAGGAACAAATAATGGACACTTTCTATTTGGACCCACATTCAGTTCCTTCCACAGTTCCCTGTTACAAATGATCAGTATCAGTTCCAACACTCACTAGATTAATTCTCTTTTCCCTCTCCCTACCCATCTGCAACTTCTGGCTAAATGTCTTCTCTTCCCCTTCTCTTTTTTTCTTCTTCTTCTCTCCCTCTTTACATCTTCTAGATCAGACATGGGCAAACTTTGGCCCTCCAAGTGTTTTGGACTTCAACTCCCACAATTCCTAACAGCCTCAGGCCCCTTCCTTTCCCCTCTCAGCCACTTAAGCGCTTAAGCGGCTGAGGGGGAAAAGGAAGAGGCCTGAGGCTGTTAGGAATTGTGGGAGTTGAAGTCCAAAACACTTGGAGGGCCGAAGTTTGCCCATGCCTATTCTAGATGCACCCACTATCTCACTCCCTCTCTAGTATCTCTTTTTCTGCTCCATGTTTTCCATTTATTTTTTATTCTACCCGCCACAAAAGAAAATTTGAAACCATGACTGGATTATTTTAGATGCTCATTATTTAAAAGTGGTGCATCCTATTCAATCCAATAGGGCTTGATTCCAAATAGACATAGGATTGCCCAGTTGCGTTTTATTGCTGTTATTATGTAGCAACCCCCCTTCCCTCTGCTCCTCTTCCTCTCCAAAATATTAGTAGTAGTCCGGGGATGCTGCGCATGCGTCAGATAAGATAGACGTGCCTAAGAGAGCTCCCTAACTGCAAAAGAAATAAAGCTTATTTTTAAAGCCCAGGAAGATCATAAATCTCTCTCTCCAACCTGGACCCGGTCATGAAAAAAGAGGAAGCAAAGCAGATCGCAGTTTGAGCGTCTGAAACTTGAAACCTCAGAAAATAAATCAGAAGACCGGGTGAAGGAAAGAACTGAACGTGAGTGCCATAATGGCGGAGGGAGTGGAATGGGGGCGGAAGCTGGACCAAATATTACAAACATTGAATGAACTAAAGATAAGCTCTGATAGCTTAAAGAAGGGGAATGATGAATTAAAAGAACAAGTTGAAATGATTAACACCCGGCTGGGATCAATGGAGTCAAAGGTGCAACAGTATGAAGGTAAATTTATGGAGGTGCAAGAGGAGACTAGAAAACAGAAAGAGGAAATAGCCAACTTAAAAAAACATTTAGAAAGTGCAAACCAAAAACTCCTAAACAAGATTGCTGACCAGGAAGATCGGTCACGAAGAGCAAATATACGCCTGAGAACAGCAGGGCAGGATTTTCAGATGAGTGACAATTTAAAACAAAATATTGTCAGTTGGCTACAGACTTTGATGGAAATCTCACCGGACGATATAGAACGATCGCATTGGGCTTATAGAGGTAGAAAAAAACCCAGAGACATTTTGATCCGTTTTTCAAGGGAGGCAACGAAGGAAAAGGTGTATAATCAGCTTCGGAAAATAAAAGACCTTACCTTGGCAGGTAAAAAGGTCTGGCCTCTCCTGGATCTTTCATCAGAGACACTGGATAAAAGAGCACAGATGAAAGAAATTACAAAAGTCCTGGAGGGGAAGAACCAGCGATATACTTGGGATTTTCCTGCCACCCTGATCGTCTATAGAGATGGTAAATTATATAAAGCTACTGATTTGGCTAGTGGAAAGACCATGCTTAGACTTCTGAGATTTTGTACAGAAGGGGGAGTATCGGATGAGACGGAGGAGTCAGATAACGAAGAGGTCCATAGAAGCTTCAAAAGAAAGAAGGGGAGTAAGAAGGCCAAGGACACTCTTCAGGCAGCTGGACAGATAAGATCAACAGAGCTGGAAGCTGCAGACAGAGGCGGGCAAATAGAATCATGCTCGACTCAGAGTATATCTGTTATTGGAGACTTGATGAATAGGGAAGGAGAGCATGGTCAAGATTTACAAGAGACTATAGACTTAAGAAATTTGAAGCAAATGGACTTAGACCAAATACGAACTTTGGAAAAACAATTGAGAGAACTAAAAAAGCAAAAGCTGAAAGAGGAAACAAGGAGAATGGAAACAAGATCCAAGATGTAAAAAACCACTTTGATAAACTGGGTTAAAATAATTTGCAGGTGTGGGAACTGGCGAAGGGCAACGCAGCCGCCAAGTGGAGTCTGGGAAGGGAAGAGAATAGAACTCTTTCGAGTCCTTCTCTGATGGGAGAAGGGAAAGGACTGGACTCTGAGGGGAAAGGGGCACAATGGGGATCCAGGGTGGGGGGCAAAAAGGGGGAGAGGAGAAGAAAAGAAACTGAAGAGACAAGGGGGAGAGATAAAAATGGAATTATACAAAACAAATGGGTGATTTAACTATATTGGCACTGAATATAAATGGAATGGCAGATCTTAAGATTTATAGGATGTTGAAAATGGCAAAGGAATGTAGGATAAATGTGATAATGTTATCGGAAACTCATAAAAAGAGGGGGAGGGATAAATTGATTAAAGATAAAACATGGAATAGAATTTATGAATCTCGAGGGACAGGGAACTCACGAGGGGTAGCAATTCTAATCAATGAAAATGTTCCATTTCAGGAGCTTGATGTTCAAAGAGATAGGGAAGGAAGAACAGTTTTTGTGAAAGGCAAGATAAATCAGGTTAAAATAACATTAGCTGTGATATATGCACCGAACAGAAACACAAAACAGTATATATTGAATACTAAAAAGAAGCTGGATAATTATGCGGAAGGGACATTGATTTGGGCAGGCGATTTCAATTTGGACTTAACTAAAAAAAATAAAAAAGCAATAAATGTAAATAAGCTTAATATGGTGGATGCACACGCAAATCAAAGTATTAGGGATACTTTTTATTCAGCAAGACACAATAAATTTAGCTGTATAGATTATATCTTACTAAATAAAGCAAGCAAAGCCCAAATAAAGAAGGTAGAAAGGAAACCAATATTTTTGTCAGACCACAGTCCTCTGATTGCAACCTTGGGATTGAGTAATGAGATTAGTCAAAGAATTTGGAGATATAATTCGGTGGTAACAGAAAAAGATGAATATAAATTGAAGCTTCAGGAGGAGATAAAAGAATATTATAGAATAAATGATAATGGAGAGTTATCTAAAACTGTGGTGTGGGACTCATTTAAAAGTGTATTAAGAGGTCAATGTTTTAGTATTGAGTCCTACATAAGGAAAAGTTGGAGAGAGAAAAGAGAAAAATGTATAAAAGAAATTGAATCAATACAAGAACAATTGAGAATAACGAGGAGAAGAAATATAAATAGTATATTAAGGCAGAAAAAGAAAGAATTGGAATTAATGGATGAGGTGCAATGGAACAAAATGAGACAGAGTGTGAGGCAACGAATTAATGGATGGGGTACAAAATCAATGAAACAAATGGTGAGATATTTAAAGAGGAGAAAGGAAAAGTCATGTATAACAAAACTTAAAGATAAAAATGGATTGGTGAAAGATGGAAGAAAGGAACTCGAAGAAATAATGAGAGATTTTTACAGGGAGTTGTACCAAAAAGAACAGGTGAATAATGAAGAAATAAAAATTGGGAATAAAGTAAATGAGGAGGATAAAATTATGCTAAATGATGAAATAACACAGGAAGAAGTAATTCAGGTAATTGAAGGACTGAAACAATATAAGGCACCTGGTATAGATGGATATACAGCAGAATTTTATAAGACCTTTATGCATGAGTTGGTACCATATATGGCTGAAATGTTTAATGAGGTATATATGAGAGGTATTGTCCCGGAAACATGGAAACTTTCTGAAATTATTCCAGTTCTGAAGCCAGATAGACAACCGGAGCTCCCAGAATCATATCGTCCGATCAGTTTAGTAAACCAAGATTATAAGATATTCATGAAAATCATAGCAAATAGATTGGAAATTATTCTACCAAAGATTATAGGAGAAGACCAATATGGATTTGTTAAAGGGCGGAGTATCAGTGAACCAATAAGAAATGTTGTTAATGTGATTTGTCATGCGACAAAAACAAAAAGAAAATTGTCAATTCTAAAGTTAGATGTGTATAAAGCTTTCGACAAAGTAAACCATGAATATCTGTATAGATTATGTAAAGAACTAAATTTGGGGAATAATTTCTGTGAAATGATAAAAAATGTATATAGGGAGAATACGGCTTGTATTAGAGTGAATGGACAAAGAACGGAAAACATTCAAATTGAGAACGGGACCAAACAAGGTTGTCCATTATCCCCAATGTTATTTGCTCTGGTAATAGAACCCCTAGCATATAAAATAAGGATGGATGAAACATGGGAAGGGTATAAGATTGGGAGGAAGGAGGAGTTGAGATTGAACCTGTATGCGGACGATGCAATAATTTTAATACAGAGACCAAGGGAAATGATTAAATCAATGAAAATAATATTGAGGGAGTTTAAAAAAGTATCAGGGCTATCAGTAAATATGGAGAAATCAGAGATATTATTTATTAATACGCCACCGAAGGAACAATTAGAGATAAGGAAGGAATCAGGTTTAAAATTGGGTATTAAAAAGATGAAGTATTTGGGAATTTGGATATTTAAGACACTTGATAAAATAATAGATGGAAATTATAGAATGGCATGGAAGAGAATGTTAAAACAAATGAGTAGGTGGAAGAATAAAAATTTGAGACAGATGTCTAGGATAAGGGCATTGAAAATATTGATAATTCCAAAAATGATGTATTTATTTCAGGCTCTCCCAGGAATTCCTCCCATGGCAAAATTAAAGGAATGGGATAGGAAACTAAATTATTGGGTTGAAGGAGGGAAAAGACCAAGAGTAAGGAAAAAATTGATAATTGCAAAAGAAATGAAAGGGGGATGGGGCTGTCCATGCCTAGAGCTATATAGTGATGCCTTCCAAATTGAAAGAGCAATAGAATTACAAGTGACAAATAAAAAATGGGTGAGATTTGAAAAGGAAATGAATGGAGTTAATTGTGAAGAAATAATCTTTAGAAAATGGGATAAGAGAAATATAGATAAATTAATAGGACCAATGAAAGGAACAATGCAAGTGTGGAAGAAATGGCAAGGGAGAATAAGTAGCTTAAAATCTAAAATGTCAACAGTATGGATAATCAATAAGGATAAGGAATCAAATATGAATAGAAATATTCAAACATTGAAGGAAAAAGGAATAGAGAGACTAGAACAACTATATGACAGAGAGGGAACGGTAAGAGAAAATAAAATTAAACAATGGCTTGGAGAAGAAAATTGGTTACAGATAAGAGCAATCTGTGCATATTGCAAAATAAAAGAAAATATTAATATGGTTAAGAGAGAAGATAACGCCTTTGAAAAGATAATAAGAGAAAAGGGGGAAGGAAAGAAGGCACAGGCCAGCAAAATATATACAATGCTCATAGAGGCTGATGGATGTATAATACGGGATCTGAAAAGTATGTGGGAAACGGAGCTGCAAATCACAGAACAAGAGATGAGAAATGTGGTAGAGACAATAGGGATGAAAAGGAATACCAGAGTACGAGAAATGAGGAGGAAAATATTGCACAAATGGTTTCGTACACCCTGCCAATTAGCATACTACTATAAAAAGGGGAGTAGTCACTGCTGGCATGGATGTCATCAGAAAGAGGGGTTTATGCACATGATGTGGGAATGTGAACATGTACAATATTTTTGGCAGTCTATACAAAATGAGTCAAATCAAATACTAGGAAATGAGTGGGTCATAACAAAGGAAATAGCGGTATTAGGGAAAAGAGAGGAAATGGGAAATAAAAGGGAAATAAAAGAAGTAATAATTGAATGTGCACAAGCAGTAATAGTATTAGGGTGGAAAGATAAATCAAAATGGACAGTAAATAAATGGTACCAATATATGGTGGAGCAAATGGAATTTGAAATTACGAATGTGAAACTAAATGTTGTAAAAACTAATGAAAATAGAACAAGAGAAATGGAAGAAAGATGGACAATGGTAAAGAACTATATCATGAATCAATCTGGAGATCAAGCCATAAGAAATAAGATACAAATGTTATATAGTATATAGGTTGGAAATGGATTAAGATAAAGATATAAAAATTGTCTCATAAAGAAATGAATATGTAAAAAGAAAACAATCCTCGTGTTGGTGGTGGGAATTGTAAATGTTTTGTATGTCTACGGTATGTATTTTTTGTGTTTTAAAAAATAAAAATTTATTTAAAAAAAAAAGTAGTAGTCCATCCTTTGTGACACTTTTAGAGGTCATCCCCAGGTATCAAACTTGGACATGATATTTTGGAATCTGGGATCCTCCAGAACAGCGTTTCTCAACCTGGGGGTCATGAGGGGGGTGTCAGAGGGGTCGCCAAAGACCATCAGAAAACACATATTTCTGATGGTCTTAGGAACCCCTTTGGCACAGAACGCTAGATGTAGGTGAACTACAACACCAAAATGCAAGGTCAGTGCCTACCAAACAATTCCAGTATTTTCTGTTGGTCATGGGAGTTTTGTGTGGGAAGTTTGGCCCAATTCTATCGTTGGTGGGGGTTCAAGGGGCTTTTGATTGTAGGTGAACTATAAATCCTAGCAACTACAACTCCCAAATGTCAAGGTCTATTTTCCACAAACTTCACAAGTGTTCACATTTGGGCATATTGAGTATTTATGCCAAGTTTGGTCCACATTCATCATTGTTTGAGTTACCGGTGCTCTCTGTATGTAGGTGAACTACAACTCCAAAACTCAAGGTCATGCCCACCAAACTCTTCCAGTATTTTCTGTTGGTCATGGGAGTTCTGTGTGCCAAGTTTGGTTCAAATACATTGTTGGTGGAGTTCAGAGTGCTCTTTGATTGTAGGTGAACTATAAATCCCAGCAACTACAACTCCCAAATGACCAAATCAATCCCCTCTCCCAAACCCACCTGTATTCAAATTGGGGCGTATCGGGTATTTGTGCCAAATTTGGTCCAGTGAATGAAAATAGATCCTGCATATCAGATATTTACATTACGATTCATAACAGTAGCAAAATGACAGTTATGAAATAGCTGGTTGGGGGTTACCACAACATGAGGAACTGTATTAAAGGGGTCACGACATTTTGAAGGTTGAGAACCACTGCTCCAGAGCCATAGTATAGATTTCCAAAATTCAGATTGAAGAATCATACAAGCAAGGAATTTTTACTATTGTAGACATTGAGACCTCCAAGTCTAGTAACAGCTTCATCCCCGTCTTTCTCCTCTGCTTGGGACTTTAACATGCAACTCACATTTGTCCTTCTGTTTATGAATTCCACTGTGTTCATTTCCTGCTGGGCTACTTATTTTTCTGTTTTCTCCTCTGGCTGGTCAGTCATTCACACAGCCCTTCCCTCCTCCCTCTGCCCATTTTGGCCCATCATCACTCTGAGCTCATTGGTGAATCGGGGTCCTTGTTCCACCCCCTGCCAAATCTGAAATGCTTTCTGCCTTTCTGGGGGACTAATCAGTCCCGTACCCAGCTGTCGCTCTGTACAGACAAGGATCACTGGGAGAAAGAGAGCCTTGAATGTAGGTCATTTGAGTTCAAATGGAATAAATGAACTAACTTCATGTGGTGGGTAGGAGGCTATACATCTGTAGGATAATAGCTTGGGTATGTGGGTGTTATTAAAACATCCACACATATTTAATAAAGTCCCAGCCCTTACACAATTGTTGCTTTTGGGGGGTCTTCAGGCATGGCACCCATATAGGCAAAAAGGTATGGGATTTCTTGTGTTAGGATCTGATATGCAGATGCTCCTTAGTAACCACATAAGTTCCCAAATATTTATTTGAAATAATTCAAAGACCAGGAGGGGGGATGGGTGGGCTCATTCTCTCTGATTTTCATAGTTACAGATGAAGCCTTTTTTTTTTTTACTTAGAGAAACATAATTTGTGTGTTTCAAAGCTTTAATCAAATCCACACTCTGCATTGTTAAACGAGACTTCAAAAGCCACCAATTCCTTGCTTTGCGAGGTCACTGTGGTTTGTATACCTCCTTTTGCTGTATTCTAATTGCCTTCTACCAGGGCCCTGTCACACTAACGGTTATACCACTATGATTCCACTCCAGCTACCATGGCAACATCGAATGGAAAATTAAGGTTTCTTAATTTATTATGTTTTTAGTAATCCCATTGACACCCCAGTTTTCCTCCAATGAGCTCAAGGGGACATAAATGCAAGAGGGATGGGCAGTGTGTTTGTGCTTGAGTCATCTGGAAAGTGTAGCATTCCTCCCTACTGAGCGAGTTGAATGAAAGCTACTTTTGTACTTTGAACCCAGTTTGCAGCAATGGAAGTAAGCAGAGTTCGTAGGGGGAAACTGGGTCATTTTAAAAACAGTGCATAGTGTACAAGTGAATAGTATACATACCTGCTGAAGATGCCAGAGAGCCTCAAAAGCTTATAGGATCTATTATGTGCCTTTTGGTTGGGCTAATAAAGATACCATTGTGATGTACGTTTGTAATTTTATTGTATTTTTCTGCATGAGCAGCACCAGCTACCACTAAATATATTTTAAAATATGTTTAATGTATAATTCCCCCACCCCCACCTTTTTTTTTTTTTTTTTTGAATTCAGCTGTTCTGGACAGAATGCAGAAGCGCTGAATGCAATCTTCTTAGATGACAAGCTTTACTGCAATAAATGTCCAGCTGTTACATATTTGTCGCACATTGTCCTTGGAGGCCATAGCTATTATAAAGACTATTGTTTGGGTCCATTTATGATATCACTGCAGTTATACTGAAACTGTTGCTGTGTCTTCTTTTGTGACTGTGCTCTTCTTTCTAGATTAATAATTAAAAGGGGAATTAACCTCAAATTCATAGATAGTGGATATAATCACTGTATACAGGCAGGGAACTGCCACATTCTGTCTGGAGCAGTACAGGTGGAGGAACATCCAAATATGATTCTGAGCACATGTTTTCAGTTCAAACAGTTTGCTGCCCGAAATGTTACTTTTGGCTCTTTGGCTAAAATTTTTATATCCTGCCGCAGTCTTCTCGGCTGCTTCCTGCTAGGATTTCATTTTGATGATGCTGTAATGCTGGCAGGGGTCTCCTGCAGTTTTGTTCTGCATCCAGTATGCCCAGCCTTAGCCTCACATCTTAGTGATTCCATGTGTGTTCTTCTGCTCCGGTCTTATTTCTTTGTGGCCAGATGTGATCGAGGAAAAGCATAAACTGTTAATGTTATCAAGAAGGAAAATCTGTCGGGGTGCTTTGAATGCAATTTTCCTGCTTCTTGGCAGGGGGTTGGACTGGATGGCCCACGAGGTCTCTTCCAACTCTAGGAGTCTATGATTCAAAAGCAGGGCCCCCCAAACTGAGGCCCGTGGGCCGGATACAGCCCTCCAAGGTCATTTACCTGGCCCCTGTCTTAAACATTAGACTTAGGGTTGACCTAAGTCTGAAACGACTTGAAGCACACAACAACAATCCTAATTTTGGACTGTTTCATCATAGTCTGGCCTGAGGGACCCTGAACCGGCCCTCCACTTAAAAAGTTTGAGGACCCCTGTTCTAAAGCATGCCTTCTTTGCTTCTGCCCCCAATTAGATGCTGCACTTGCCTTTGTTTGTTGTTTTTGTACAGTTGTATGGGATCTTACATATGTACCTAGCTCCGTAGATGTAGTTCCATACCTTCTCACTACCCTGGAGTATTCAAGCCCCAGGAAAGTCCTTTGTTGTTTTTCCTTGCTTGTAGGAAAGGAAGGGGCATGTGCTTCAGACCATGGAGAAGCTGCTAGTCTCAGCTCAGAGAGGGAAAGAAATGAGGATGCCTTCTCAAATGGAGTGTATGTACCTTTTTCTTCCTCCAGAAACTCAAAGCAGCAATATATAGGATGAATACTTTTCATCTTCTCCTCTTCACACTAGATTGAAGGAGTATCCAAAGGCTAGAAATTGCTGGCCCCTGGAGTTTTGAATGGTGCACAGTGACAATAGAGTGGCCCTCTGAATTCTGTCCAAAAAGGGATTTGCGTGTACATAACCCGCATTTACATAGCTCTAATTCAATAATGGAATGTCACGGTAATTGTCAAGTATTTTAAAACACACACACAGAGTAACTATATTGTTTTGTGCACATATTTGTCAGAATAAATTCCCTGAATTTAGTGAGACTTATTTCTTAGTAGACATGCATAAAATCAAGGTTGTATACCTTATTTTATCTATAAATATTAACAGGAAAGGTGTGTGTGTGTGCTTGAAAGGATTAACAACACGGGAAAGCTTCAGCAGGATCAGCATCATAAAAATGCATACATACCAAATTTGAGAGAGAGGCAAAGATGATAGTTGAAAGCATTTCATGCTGTTAGGATGACTGATCTTGTCATAATCCTTCATAGATGTGAAGGTCCTGAGTTACTTCAGATTACCTCCAGTTTGGGAACAAATTTCCCCTCTCCTGCATAATTTGCCATCTTAAAGACAAATGGATGCCTCCTATCTTTTAAGATATATTATTACTATGCAGCATAATGTGTTTTTATATACAATGCAATATACATCAATCTTCCCGCAGCTATATAATGCATAGATTACATTCAAAGAAAGTGCGTATTATGTTCAATTTATATATATAAAAATAGGAAATATATTATACTCTGTGACAAGCATAGTAAATCACACTTGATTTGAATGTGGACTATTCAAATATGGTCTTATTAGGTTTCCTGATATACCTATGTGTAAATTATGTTTATAGCACTACCCTGCAAATATTCCTCAACAGTAAATCCTGTTGAATTTGAGAAAGTTTATTATACCAGAAATATAGATAAGACTGTAGCCAGAGGATATAGTCTTGCTGACACTTATCTAGGTGCACTTCCCATTAACTTCAGTGGGATGTACACCTGAATAAACATTGGTGGAGATGCAGTATTTCATGCATTTGCTGCATGAAGATATAAATTGTATACATTTTAATTCCATGGAAATTTATGGTGTAGAAGCAACTGGGAATTAAGAGTATTTGTTCATTCTGATATTATGATAAATCTAATCTGATTTTATGGTAAATCTGTCGAATGAGTTGCAGTCCTATAGTTTCTTCTGGTTTGTTGTTGTGTGTCTTCAAGTCATTTCCCTACCCTTGGCAATTCTAAATTATGTCAATCACGGGCTTTTCTTGGCAGCATTTGTTAGAAGAGTTTACCATTACCGTCCTGAGAAAGTGTGACTTGCCCAAGATCATCCAGTGGATTTCATGGCCAAGTGGGGGTTTGAACCCTAGTATCGTGAGTTGTAGTCCAATGCTCAAACCACCACACTACACTGGTTTCCTGCAGGTCCATCTTTTAAAATGCCTAGTTTGTATTCATCAGCATACAGCCATTTACATGCAGTTGCAATACTTCCTTATGCAAAGCGGAGTGGCAAATGTGGAGCCTTTCTCTTTCTAGCTGCTAGCTGTTTAATTAATAATTTGCTCATATCTTCCAGCCACAATACCTCATTGAATTTGTTATTTCCTCTTTGCATCCAAACCACACTCAATATTTGTTTGTTAACTGACGTAACTTTGGTACACAGTGAAACCCCAGTGTCCATGGGGGTTGCATTCCTGGACTTTGTTAGGAGATGCAAAACTGTGGATAATACTGAACCCTATTGAAATGAAGGATTTCCGGCTCAATAGGTCATTGAGTCATGCTGAAGGGTTTGCAAATTGCCCAGAGAGGCCATATTTTGTCAGAGATGGATTAATGGAACTGTAGATTTCAGTCCTGCTGATATGGAATTTGTATTGTAATGGTACAAATTTAACAAGTAAATAAACACATTGATTTAAAAATCACAGTGAAAGGACTTGCTTCACCTGAAAACAGAAGATCAGGGTTCACATCCCCAATCAGCATGGAAAGCTATGGGGTGGCCTTGGGCAAGTTGCACTTTCTCAGCCTTAGAGGAAGCAATGGCAAACGTCCCCTGAACAAATCTTGCCAAGAAGTAGGAGCTGACTCGAAGACATAAAAACAACACAACAACATTTTCATCCCTACAATTATGTTTGAAATGGCATGAATTGATCTCAGGGTGAAAATCAATGACATGTTGGAATTCATACTACTGAATTTCACTTCTTCTTTCTCCCTGCCCCAGAGGCTCTTCCAACTCTCTAGAATGTATTTTAGGGATACACAGGAGTTGTCACAGGAGATCATTCCCCTGCCCTCATATTTCATGGCTGGGAACCTTCCCATTGGTGGGATGGATCAATTGGGTATTTCCCTCTGTTTTCAATGTCTTCAAAATTCCTTTCCTCTTTCCTACTGACTCATATCCATGTCTAATCCTCTACACACTGTTTGGCCAATTAAACACATTTCATCCATCTCTTGTCTCCATTTATAACATGTTAAGTTGCCAGGTAGTGTTTAAAAACACAAGAACGCTTAACCACTGAAGCTTTAGGATCTGCATTGCAAATCTGTACAGTTGTACCCTAGGGGATCTTAGCCTACATTATTGTTCCAGAGCTTCCCATAATATTAATTTGTCCCTGGCAATTCATCCTTCATTGGCACCCCATTTGACTCCTAAAGAATTGTTGCTGGAAAAAGAGAGACGCGGGAGAGGATGCCCCTGCTTCCAGCATTGATTTTGCCTGCCTCAGATAAGAGAAGACATTGTTTCTTCTGTGCTCCTTGCTCTATTGCTGCTTATTTCCTGGGAGAGATTCAGCAATGCTTGTACTAAAACTGTGCTTCCCACACACAGGATCCCCAGCTATGAATGCATTAGCAACCTAGGTTATTAAAAAGAATTCATAAGATTAATTTCCCAAAGAAAGAAAGCTTGTGAGGTATTCGTTGAACAGAGTGCTGAAGCTATATGGGAGGAGACACGTGTTCAAATCCTTGTACATCACTGACATCACAGCACAATTCTATTATGAGTCTACACTGAATCCTACCTAAGATATCAGTTAGCTTCAAGTGTGGTGAAAACAGCTTGCATACGTTTCGCAGATGCATTTTCAAGGTAGCAAATGTGTGCTCCAAGTTCATCTTTCTGAAACATTGAAAATGCTTAATTGGCCTGCATTCCCAGAACCCTAGGCCATCTCTCACAGCTGTGGTTGGTTTTCAAATTGAAATAGTTTTTTTCCCCCAATAAGTAATGTTGTCTCATGATATGTCCATTATATAATTGCCTCAGTTTAGTGATCTTCAAGTTTATTGACTTCCCTGGGAAATTGCAAATCTTGGGAAGATTCTTATAAGTGAATACATTTCTTCAGATACCATATTTCCCCAAAAATAGGACAGTGCCTTATATTAATTTTGGCTCCTGAAGATGTACTAGGTCTTCTTTTCAGGGGATGTCTTATTTTTCCATGAAGAAGAATTCACATTTATTGTTGAACAAAAAAAAAGAACATTTATTATATACTGTACAGTAGTTGTCATCACAAACCAACATAACCAGACAAACTGTGAATCCTATCAAGAATATCTTGTTACTACCATTATTTCCATGTACAATCTATGGTACGTACATTTACCAATCCTGCATGCTCTGGTTTTCTGTTTGGTGGGCATCCAAACAAAAACTTTGCTAGATCTTACTTTCAGGGGAGGCCTTACATTTATCAATTCAGCAAAATCTCTACTAGGTCTTATTTTCAGAGGGTGTCTTATTTTCGGGGAAATGGTAGCACAGACCTATGCCATATAGGTCATAACCAGCACTTTGAGTTGTGCCTTGAAATAAACCAGTGGAGCTGTTGGAACAAGGGAGTTGTGTGCCTTCTTAATGGCTGCTTCCAGGCTCTGCATAGTTGGTGGGTTCTAAAAACTGCTGTCCAAGATTGAATGAAAAGTAATGCCTTCACCTTCATTACTTGGGTTTGAATAGGAATATTTTAACAAATCAAATGCAGAAATAATCCTTAGAATGTGCTCTTTAACTACCACTATTCACTTTTCCACATAATCACCAGACAATTGGATACATTTCTGCCAACAATGAACAAGTTTTCTGAATCTGTCATGGAAGAAGTCGACACTCTGTTTCTGCAACCAGCGTCTCACAGTACCCATCATTCACAGATCATCCGATAGCCAAGCAAAGCAATAATGTGACCCACACATTCTTGCGAAATGCTGATTATGCTTGAAATTTCTCTCTGAGTGATACGACATCCTGAATCAATCTGTCAACCTTTTGCTTGTGAAACTCGGTAGTTGCTGTCACAGGACGTCCAACTCTTTGTTTGTCACTCAAGTCAGATGTTCCCACCTCAACATCTTTAAACTTACTCTCCCAACAATGCACAGTACTCACATCAACACAATCACCATAAACAGCTTGCATTCTCTGATGAATCTCCTTCGGGGTGACACCTTCTGCTGTCAAGAATTCAATGACTGCACATTGCTTTAGTCGCATTGACTGACTGCACAGGGTTCTATACTTCGCACTTTAACTACACAACCATTCAGTGCTAACGCTTCCCACCAAATGGAACTGTAGAGGATAGTCTACTGAACACGTCAGTACCTGCCCCATACTGGTATTGCCATCTGTTGAGGAGTTACGAAGGTGGAGGCATTACTTTTCATTCAACCCTCGTAACTTTTTCACATTTTCTTCATAAATTGTGACTTTTTTGTCTCATTGCAGAGATGAGGTTGTGGCTTTAGATATATAAAAGTACGTTGTACGCTAGAAATACTACTGGAAGTCACTGAATAAAATTTTCTTTTAAAGTCAAAAGTGAAGAAGATAGTAGAAATACATGCTCCAACCTTGAGCCTCCAAAGGTTATTCCTTTGTCCGAAAGGTTTTACTGGTTATGTTGGTTAGGAGCTTTTGGAAATTAAAGTCCAAAAAATATACTTACCAACACTGTCCCTTCTGTGTGCAAACTCTCAGGATTAGATAAGGAGGTCTGTAAATGAAATGTAACTCTGTTTTAGTACAGTATGATCCCTGTATCCATGGGACCAGTATCTATGATTTCATGTATTCACATCCAACAAATATGTTACCTCTTAAGAATTTTCTAGGTCTTCCAGTGCAACTCATATGATATTCTTTGGTCAGAAGTCCATCATTTCAATTGGGTTCACTATTATCTGCAGTTTTGCATATTCATGTGCAGAAATGTCATTAAAAGGCTTAGAACACTTTTAGAGGAGTGAGTAAATATGTATCAGCTTGCATTATTATAGCAGTGCATCAATACAGCTGCTGAAAAATATTGGGGGGGGGGATTTTTAAATTTAACTTTTCAGATTACAAATTAGAAAATCAAGATATACACCACTTCGAAACAATATAGTTAATTCCATATTTCTTATGGAAAAATATATTTATTTCAATAACTGTAATTACGTTTTAACTTTGACTTAAAACTTTAGTTAAATTTTTTATACTTAGGTTTAAAACTTTGTTTTAAACTTTTGATAAAATGTCTTCTTCCTACATAACTCCATTTTGTTCCTTTAATGATTACTATTTATAAATGTTACAATCAAAAATGTTAAAACCCAGCAACTAAGCTGTCTGCTCCATGTATGTGTTTCTTCAAGCGTAACTATGGAAAAAGAGGAAGAGGAGGGGAGAAGAGAAGGTGATCAGACGCTCCTTGCAGAGATTGAGTTTTATCTAGATGTTCCATGCCATTCATGCATTAAATTCTTCACCCTTCTTTGACAGTCCATGTTTCAATTATACTTAATTTATCGTTTAGGAATGTGTAAATATAATCTTTTTTTTACACAATCAGCCATCTTGACTTTCAATTTTGGGGGGAAAGGCAGAATATTAAAAAAATCAGGTTGAAAATAGAGCCAATGTAGCATAGTGGTTTACATTTTTAAACCCAGGAGACCAGGATTCAAATCCCCGGTCAGTTATGGAAATTTATTCAATGATCTTGAGGAGGCCACAATCTCTCTCAGTGGTAAACGTCTGCTGAAAAATCTTCATAAGAAAACTCATGGCTTGAGGGTCACTGTAAGTTGAAAGGGACTTGAAAATGTATAAAAACAACAAGGGTAGAAAGCCTCACGGCCAATAAATCTCTCAAGTAGTAAGATCACAGCACTGATGATGCTAACATTAAAGACTTAATGAATAAGAGAAATAACATGGATGGTAAAATCAGTAAGTATACAGTATGACCCCAGATCCACAGGAACAGTATACACATCTGAAAAAGCTTCTCCTCTAGGCATTTTCAAAGTCCTCCAGGCAATTAAAGTCATGCTAAAAGACCTAAGAAATTCACAGAGAGAACAACTTTCTACACTTCACTAGTTCCTCTAGCACAATGGTTCTCAACCTGTGGTTATCCAGATGTTTTGGCCTAGTAAACTGGCTGGGATTTCTAGGAGTTGTAGGACAAAACACCTGGGGCCCCACCGGTTGAGAACCTCTACCCCAGCATGATTTTAATTGCCTGGACGACTTAGAAAATGCTTACAGAGGACATGTTTGTTAGATGTGGGTACTGGTCCTGTGGATATGGGTGTTATATTGTGCCTATGTAAAATGAAGCTGAATGAGATGTTACTGTATAGCAGTGGTTCTCAGCCTGGGGTCCCCAGATGCCTACAACTCCCAGAAATCTCAGCGAGATTACCAGCTGTTAGGATTTCTGGGAGTTGAAGGGCAAAAATGTCTGGGGACCGCAGGTTGAGAACCACTGCTGTATAGTGACTAAAATATGAGCAAATGCTCTCTGAGTAGAAGATGCTAGTTCAGCATTTCAGAATAAGTGGTCTTGTTTGTTGCTAGGTAGGTAAAGGTTTTCCTCTGACATGAAATCTAGTTGTGTCTGACTCTGGGGGTCGGTGCTCATTTCCATTTCTAAGCTGAGGAGCCAGCATTGTCCTTAGACATCTCCAAGGTCATGTGGCTGGCATGACTGCATGGAGTGCCGTTACCTTCCTGCTGGAGCGGTACCTATTGATGGACTCACATTTGCATGTTTTCGAACTGCTAGGTTGGCAGAAGCTGGGGTTAACAGCAGGAGCTCATGCTGCTCCCCGGATTCTAACTGCTGACTTGCAGTCTGCAAGTTCAGCATCTCAGCGGTTTAACCCATAGTGCCACCAGGACTCTGGTTTGTTGCTAGGTTTGTTGCTAGGGCATAGCTATGTAGCTAACTGGCCCTGAGGTTTCTGGGCAAATCCAGAGCAGGACCTAGGGCAGCCCCAAGGATGTTGTTAACAAGTTTATCACACGAGACAAGCAAATCACAATTACAGCAGGACAATAATGTCACATGTTCAAGGCTCTAAAATGCTATACTTGTTCTTTCCCTGCCTTGTGTGATACACTTTGTAATGTATGATGCAGTAAGTGCCAACCTCACAACTTGTCATGCACAAACTTGTCATGCTCAAGCAGCTGAGGAGGGAAAGGAAGGGCCTGAGGCTGTTTAGGAATGGTGGCAGTTGAAGTCCAAAACACCTGGAAGGCCAAAGTTTGCCCATGCCTGCTCAAGCATGATCGTAGCCAGAAGGTGGCCATAGAGCAGAGTGGAAGGTGAGCCCGGCTGTCACCTCAATAGGGCTTGACAGAAGAAACTGGGCTAGTAAATCTGGTGAGTCATTGCAAGTTGTACTATCAAATTACTAAAACTATACAAATTGCAGCCAGCTCAGATTCTATTAATTGAGCTGGAGATTTTCACACAGCCCTTTCCTCTTTCTTGGGCTTGAGCCACAAAAGCTGGAGATGCAGAGCCAGGGCCTGAGACTTGCCAGCCCTTGGGGATATATGTTTTGTCCAGTGATGATGTGATGTTTAGGAAAAAGGAACAAACCCGTGCATTATGAGTTGGCTGCGTGAGAGTTTGTGTTTTTGTGTGTGCGTAGGTTCATTTGGACTGCGGGAGAAAATGTGAACATTTCCCTGATGCAGAATGCAAGTAATTTGGGAAATTTGAACTAAGACATATTTTGTTCAAGTCCCCTGCTAGTCTTACTCTGACCTTTTTTATTATTTTTGTGTGTGGTGCCACTTAAATGGTCACTCAAGAAGCAGGCAGTGGTCATGGTTGTGTTGATGGGAAAGCAACATTATTTGAAACAGCTGGCTGATCTTTCAGTCTCCATGGCAACACCTTTCTTTTCTTTTCCTTACTTTTCTTTGGCAGGGCTCATCGTCTGAGGTAATTGAATAAACGAACTGCTATTCTCTGAGAGCAAAGAAAACGTTTGGCAAAGTTAGGATCTTTGTGCATGTACTCACACATCTGTTCCTCAGAGGAGACATGGGGAGATGGTGATTCTTTTGTTTCAAGAAAGACATATATACTAAAGTGGGGCATACTGAGTATGTTTCCTGCTTACAGTCAGAACATCTTCAGATAGGAAAGCCATGACCATCAGTCAGCCTGACCTACCTTGCAAGGCTGTTGTGAGGAGAAGAATGAGGATAGAGGAACTTCAATCTGTGTTGAAGAAAAGCTGGAGATCCAGTCAATGAATGGACGAATGAATGAGCGGCTATTGCTTTTGAAAAGCCTTTGTTAATACTTAAGAAAAAGCTTATGTAAAGGCCGATCTTGGAGCATGTCTCAGGAGCACTGAAAACGCCTTGCATTTGAAATAATTGGCAAACAGACTTGCTGGTAACTTCCTTTAAAGGATTTTTGCAGAGCTTACATTTTTTTTAAAAAAAATCACTGTAATTGGGCACGACAAACCCGCCAAAGAAGCAGGTAACACTTTCTGTTATTTTTAGAATAGCAGGGTTTTAAAAATTAATTATTTAAGGGTTTTTTTCCCAGCCATTTCTTATGGCCATGTATTCCTAATGCAAAATACATCACAAGAATAACAGTGTGTAAGTAAGCAACATTAGAGGAATGAAGCTAATACAGGCAGTTTGTAAGCCTATGTGACTTTTGGAGGTTAGTTTGTTTAAAAAGAAAAATAAGTAAAATAAATCATTTGTAGAGTAATAAAAATGGCATAGGACTAACTTCATTGAGCAGATAGTCCATAAATGAAAAAACAAAACAAAACAAAACAAAACAAAACAAAACAAAACCCAGGTCCAGCCCAACTGTTTAGCCGGATGAGGCATGTACCTCAGGCAGCAAATGTTGGAAGATATAAAAAGGCAGCAAAGAGTTCCTCACTTTATTATTATTGATTTTTCTTTTACTACCAGAGAGGGGGACTTATTGGATTTGCTGCTTCAAATTTCAAAATAACTTGGCTAATTTTTGATACTGTGCACCATGATTTGAGTGAATGAGGGGTTCTTGCCTCATCTGTTTCAGGGGCTAAATGAGTACATGGGGTCCTGAAACCATCACAAAATGGCCTTCTCCTGTTTGCTAAACAATTTTTAGGTGATGAGAACCAAAGGAAGGCCTCCAAAATAGAACGAAACATAGAAGTGGGTCATCCTTCATATAACCCAGCTCCAAAATATATAGGATTTTGGATGTTAATAGCATCACTTTGAATTAGGATTGAAAGTTATGGGAAGTTGGTGTAAACCTGTGATAATATTCAGATTTTCTGAGCTCTGCCTGCAACTGTATTTTGCACTAATTGAGGCTTCTATACAATTTTCAGGGTCAGAGGCACAATGCATTAGTATCATCTTCTTTGGAGATGTCTGGTAGAAAGAGATAATAGAAGCAAATACTGGCTGCTCCAGATAAAGTTCCAATTGGTGAACCAGATCAAGTAGAAAAAGAGCAGTCCTTGGTTCTGCCACCTACTCCAGCTAGGAACAAATCTAGAAGCCTTCCTAAGTTGCACAATTGATTGCATTATTACATTATTACAACAAGGATATGTTTTAACTGCACAACTACCCATATTAGTTGACTGTCTAGTCCAAAGAACTCCCATCTTGTTTGGGTTAGGTTTGAGCTCATTTTCCTTCATCTATTCCAGTGGTTCTGAACTGTGGGTCCCCAGTTGTTTTGGCCTTCAAATCCCAGAAATCCTATCAACTGGTAAACTGGCAGGGATTTCGGGGGGGGGGGGTTGTAGGTCAAAACACCTGGGGACCCACATGTTGAGAACCACTGGTCTATTCTATGCACTTTTTCAGGAAGTCCACCACTTTCCTTGTACTTTTAGGTTGAAAGAAAGGTAACATGCATGGCAGTTGCCTGTTTACAGGTGAATAGACTAAATCAAGGAGGTCAGACCTGGGCATGGTATTGATAACAGGGTGACTTAGAGGGCTCTCATTGACAGAGGACATGACCACACAGTTGCTGCTATCCTGCAGTGTCCATGTGATGCTGAATAGTGGCCACCTAAAATCATGATGATGGATAGCATTTCGCAGCTGCTAGCATCACACAATTGCAATGCCTCACCAATGTAAAGCCATGCCTCTGCATAGATGACATGACTATCTTCTCACAAAGTTCATCAATAGTCCCTGACAGCATCATCACAGGGAGTTGGTGGGCTAGCAAAAGTATAAGACAACATTGTGTAATAGGGACTAAAATGATGGTCCTGCTACTGTGCCAATTAGCCACTTCTGTGCAATAATGTCCAGAGTCATTGTAAGTTGAAGCTGACCTGATGATAATTAGCAGCAACCAGTCTGTATACTGATGTCTTTGCACCCGAAACCTTGTATGACTTCCACAAGATCTTTATTAACGACTTAGACGAAGGGTTAGAAGGCACGATCATCAAGTTTGCAGACGACACCAAACTGGGAGGGATAGCCAACACTCCAGAAGACAGGAGCAGAATTCAAAACGATCTTGACAGACTAGAGAGATGGGCCGAAACTAACAAAATGAAGTTCAACAGGGACAAATGCAAGATACTTCACTTTGGCAGAAAAAAATGGAAATCAAAGATACAGAATGGGGGACGCCTGGCTTGACAGCAGTGTGTGCGAAAAAGACCTTGGAGTCCTCGTGGACAACAAGTTAAACATGAGCCTACAATGTGATGCGGCAGCTAAAAAAGCCAATGGGATTTTGGCCTGCATCAATAGGGGAATAGCGTCTAGATCCAGGGAAGTCATGCTCCCCCCTCTATTCTGCCTTGGTCAGACCACACCTGGAATACTGTGTCCAATTTTGGGCACCGCAGATGAAGGGAGATGTTGACAAGCTGGAAAGCGTCCAGAGGAGGGCGACTAAAATGATTAAGGGTCTGGAGAACAAGCCCTATGAAGAGAGGCTTAAAGAGCTGGGCATGTTTAGCCTGCAGAAGAGAAGGCTGAGAGGAGACATGATAGCCATGTACAAAAACGTGAGGGAAAGTCATAGGGAGGAGGGAGCAAGCTTATTTTCTGCTGCCCTGCAGACTAGGACACGGAACAATGGCTTCAAACTACAGGAAAGGAGATTCCACCTGAACATTAGGAAGAACTTCCTCACTGTGAGGGCTGTTCGGCAGTGGAACTCTCTCCCCCAGACTGTGGTGGAGGCTCCTTCTTTGGAAGCTTTTAAGCAGAGGCTGGATGGCCATCTGTCGGGGGTGCTTTGAAAGCGATTTCCTGCTCCTTAGCGGGGGTTTGGACTAGATGGCCCATGAGGTCTCTTCCAACTCTACTATTCTATGATTCTATAGGAAATTCCATACAGATGTTGAGAAGCATGGGTGATAGAGGCCATAGGACAGAACAGGGGTAATCCAGCACTGCTGGCAAATACTTCAGTCAACAAAACTTCTGTCAGGAAAGCTTGAGCTGAGAAAGAACAGGATTTGACTCTGATTGTTTTTACTGTAGCTAGGTATGTCTGTCTACAACTGGCAAGGTAACAGTACCTCCAAGTTCTCTTATTGAGCATACACAACAGAGAGAAAAGGAAGCAGCATATAGTCAGACTCACTAGCTATCCCTAACACCAAATTAGAGGCTGATGAGTTAAAAAGTAATCTTTAGATGTATTCTGAAAGAAGACTTTAAATGGTCTCTAGGCGTTTCAAAATGTTTTGGTTCATTTGTCGTAGGCTTACCTGGTCTTGTTTACTTGTTGAAGGCTTCCCCATCTTCAGAACAGGATACGGAGTTGAGACTGCTATGGTTGCCTTAGTGAATGATCTCCATCTCAACACTGACAAGGGATGTGTGTCCCTGTTGGTGCTTCTAGACCTCTCAGCAACTTTCAAAACCATCAACCACGGTGCCCTTCTGAAATGCCTGGAGGGTTTGAGAATTGGAGGCACTGCCGCAGTGGTTCCAGTCATATCTCTCATGCAGGTTCCAGATGGTGGTGTTTGGGGAACACTTTTCCTTAAAAAAAGGAGCTGTTATGTGGCATCCTACAAGGTGCCATTCTATCTCCAATGTTTTAAAAATTTTTCATGAAACCGCTGGGCAGCTAGATTGTTACAGGAAAATCCAGGAGTGAGCATATTACACCTATCCTAAAGTCATTCAATTGGCTGCCAATTACTTTCCGGGTAAAGTACAAGTTGTTGGTTTAGACTTTTAAAGCCCTACATGGTTTGGGCCCAGATTACCTATAGGTCTGCCTTCTCCTGTACAATCTGTCCCACACACTTAGGTCCTCTGGGCGGCGGCTACTCCAGCCAATCAGAATCTGACTGGTGACTGTGTCAAGACCCAGGCTACAGAACACCAATAACCATGCGCAGAGGCCGGATTCTATCTAATATCTTTATTAAAGGAATATATAAAGTCAATAAAAACAAGTGAAGAATATAGTTCAGAAGTAGACCTTTCAGGAAAGGTCAAATATAGTCCAGGAAAATAATGTCCAATATGTGATATTAGAGTCCAAAGTTATAATCCATTAACCGAAACACACACTTTGCCAAGCAATAGTGTGGGGAGATGACAAGGTCTTTTAGTCCATTGAAGCTTGACAACAAGGTTGGAAAACAAACTAGATTCTTGGCTAAACAAGACTTGATACGAGGCAACAAGAAGCAAGAACAAGGTCCGTGGCGAGGTCCGTGGTCAAACGTGAAACAAGGCAGGCTTGGAACTTGATCCGGGAAACAAGGAACTGGGGATTACGAAGTCCACACACGATCTCACTCCTCAAGCTGACGAGTTGACTCCGCAAGGTTTCCTTTGCAGCAAAACACCTAAATAGGGTCTCGTTTCCCGCCAGAAGAACACTTTCCCTGGAGAACGAGAAGTGAAACCCAACTCTGTCCAGATGCATGACTCCTTAGAATTTCCCAAGGGAAGCAGACCTAATCAGCTAATTGTTTGGCTGCGATTCTGAGGCTCCAGCGATTAGCCTCCCTAGCTCCTCTATCTCTATTATAATTGTCCTTTTGGGAAAACGGGGGAGAATTCTGCCCAAGGCTTGTTTGGCTGACTTCTTGAGGGCAAACATCCTCCAGGTGCAGGGGCTCCGATTCTGGCTGAACCGGTGGAAATCCCATGTTTTCCTCTTCGTCTGCCACAATAGTACTAGGAACGGGACTACAAGGCCCATGAGACATCACAGACTGTCACCCAGAGGACCTTTTCATCCGCCGTCCCAAGACTGTGGAACAACCTGCAGGAAAAGCTCTGACAGCTAGATCTTATCAAAATACATGTAATATGTGTATTTATAGAATCTTTACAATGTTTATATGTTTAACTATGCTGTAACCCACCTCGAGCCACAAGGAGAGGCAGGTAAGAAATTTTTGTTGTTGTTGTTGTTGTTGTTGTTGCTGTTGTTGTTGTATTTTATGTCTGCATATTGTTATAGTGAATAAAAAGTTTGCTGAAACATTGCTGAAACGTGTTTCCTTTTTCTGCTATGTGAACGGACCCCCAGTCATTCCATGCTGTTCCTGATTTTACATGAACTTTCTTAAATGAGAATGTCTACTTTGTTTTTTGAGGAGTTATGTATATTGGCCATGCAGGAAGGACTGGAGTGGTGGAATACTATACCTCTGAAACTTATAGAAGTGGGGTAGAAGAATACCATGGCCAGTTGTATCAAATTCCCATCATCTTCTGCTGCAAATGACCTACCAGGGAAACAAAGGCTGTTTCAGTTTTAAAGCTGCATTTCAAATGGATGTAAACAAGAAATGTTTCCAAAACCATTTGGAGTTAAGAAACCAGACCCATTTAGCTGTTCTTAAGGGCCAGTATGGTGTAATGGTTTGAGGAGACAATGGTTTGAATCCTTGCTCAGCCATGGAAATGCACGGGGCAAGTCATAGTCTCTCACCCTGAAAGGAAGGCCATGACAAACCTCTTTCGAACAAATCTTGCCCAGAAAATCCTGTGACAGCTTCATCTTAGAGTTGCCATTGGTCAGAACTGACACGAAGGCACACAATAAGTTTTTAGAAATAATATTTTTAAAGGAGAAATCTCAATATTATTTCACTACTTAGCTATTATATTTATATCTTATCCTTGCACACAAAAGAGCTATTTGAGGTAGCTGAGATTGAGAAATAGTGGGTTAAACCCTTGTGCCTACAGGACTGCTGACCGACAGTCAGAAGTTCAGATATAGAGAGAGCAGGTGAGCTTCCTCTGTCAGCTCCAGCTCCCCACACAGGGTCATGAGAGAAGCCTCCCAAAGGATGGTAAAACATCAAACATTTGGGCACCCCCTGGGTAACGTCCTTGCAGACAGCCAATTTTCTCACACCAGAAGCAACTTAAAGTTTCTCAAGTCACTCCTGACACACACAAAAATCCACTAAGCTTTATGACTGAGATTTGATCCAGGGTCTCCCAAGCCCTGGTTCAGCATCTTGACTCCTGTATCATTCTGGCTGTTTGGGATGATGTTCTCATAGTAAGCTAAATCAAAACCTTCATAATGACAAAAATGCAGATAGTGTTTTTCTCTTAAGACTCTTGATCAATAAACACTTGAAGTAGACCAGCCACTTCATAATAACATTGTCTTGGATCAATAACAACAGATACTTTTTTGTGTAGATGATCAAATTTTCTGCATTCCCAACAGTGTTCGCTCTTTTTTTCCTTCTCTGTCTCTCAATATCTGTTTCTTCCTGTATCTTTACAGAGGGCAAAGATCGTGTGGAATGCAAAGCAATAAGGCCTATGGGGAAAGTAAGGCTGTACAAAATGGGGTTTCATGCCTGCCTTAATTGTCTTACAGCCATAAACATTGCAGTGTGCTAGGTCTAACAGAGAATGCTATGAAATGTTTATAATCTTGGAAGCACCATCATTTTTCTTAAGTGGAATAGTCATGCTCACCAGCTGGAATAAAAGAGGAAGCCAGTCATAGCATTATTATGCTATTGTTCTAGGTTTCAATTTGGATTCTGTTGAAGTTCTGGTTTGCAGAGGACATTCTTTATAAAAAGCCCAAGGATGTTTTAGTCACTGTTTCTGTCACAGAGACAAAGCTGCTATAGAAAGACAAAATGGTGGCATCCTCCAGCACTTGTAGTGCAATTTGAGGAAGCTTTCTCATTCTTTTAGGTCAATTGATGGCTGTGATCCCCAAGTGACAGGTTACAAGTGCTTGCACAATCATTACGGTGATTAGAGTTGCCACTAAGTGCTTTCAGCAATTTTGGAAGGCAGAAAATAGTCTCTATTCTTGAGAAGTGGAGTCCTGGAGAAGGGCTCAGATTCAATGCAGGTACAATTGGAACAGCCACATAGTGCCTTTACATAAGGGGTCCCTCAGTGGTCAGAAGACCATTCTCACTTTAAAGAGCATGCTATTTCAAAGGTTGCATCTACCCTTGACAGGGCCTTCTCCAGTCCTTAAAACCAGGGGAGGAACCCTGCTTTAGAAACTGTGTGTATTTTCCTATGGGTTAGATTTCATGTTTTTTTTACTGGAATACTATAGGATGGAGCCCATGTGTTTATATGTGGCTTTTTCTGTTTAAAGACCAAGAACTGAATATAGAAGCAGCAGGGGTATGCAAAGAAATGAGTTGATATCCACAAAAGTGCATGGTAAAAGAAATCAGCTTCAGAGATGCTGTTAGATTCCTCCTTATCCACAGGAACATGTTTTTCCCTTCCACATTTTTTGGGATCCTTCAAGTTGCCCATCAATAGTTAGCACCTGGACAGCAGGCTGAACAGCAGGTATATATATAACCTGTGGTCCGCTTCCACTACACAATTATAGTGCATTACTGTATTCCATTTTAAATGCCACCAGTGCATAGTGCGAAGTTCCCTTAAGATGGAAAGAAGTGACAAGTGGAGTGCCGCAGGGCTCCATCCTGGGCCTGGTTCTGTTCAACATCTTTATTAACGACTTAGACGAAGGGTTAGAATGCACAATCATCAAGTTTGCAGATGACACCATACTGGGACGGATAGCTAACACTCCAGAAGACAGGGGCAGAATTCAAAACGATCTTGACAGACTAGAGAGATGGGCCGAAACTAACAAAATGAATTCTATGATTCGTAGTACACATTTGCCTTAGATCTCTCTGGCAGAGAATTGTACTTGTCCTTCCCAAAACTGCGAGTCCCGGGATTCCATAAGATGCAACCATTGCAGTTAAGATATAACAATTGTGCTATAATTCTGTAGTGTGGTTGGTACTCTGGGTGCAATCTTAAGCAAATGGTATCCTCATTTCAGGACGATGCAGCAGTGGCTGCTCCCATTGATTAGATGTCACTTGCATGAGCTGAAATTGCTTCAGGCTTGGGAAATTACTTTTCAGACATCTATATAATCAGCTTTCTAAACCACCTCTCCTAGTCTTTGGAAGAGCACCATGTGGGAATAAGTAAGAGTGGGTGAGAGGACAAATCATCTTGGCTCATTCTTAAAAAAAAACCCAGAGTATTTCTGAAATTGGCAAATACCCTATCATGCTTAATCTAGAAATTGTTATCAAAAAATCACTCCCCCATAACAGGGTGTATGTGTGATTTTTTGGGTAAGAGTTAAGGTACTATAAGGTAAAGTTGTGAATTCGTGTGGAATTGCTGTTCGTTTTGTGTAGTTTCATTCATATGGTCTCATTTTCGTATTTGTGTCCCGTTAATGAAAATGGGCTGCCTATATGACATAAATTTTCATCTGGCTAACGAAAAACATGAACATTTTCGTGCCATTGAAGGTTCATTCCCCCCCCCCCCCTTCGGTTTTTGGACTAGAGGGGTGAAAATTGCCACACACAGAGGGCATTTTGATCCCTTTTAGCCCACCAGCTTTTAAAACGTTTGGATCTTCCCCAGAGTACTATTGTTATTAATAATAATATTTCATTAACCCCCCTTTCCACAGATCAGATCTAACGTGGAGGCATTTTTCCTCTCCCAAGTTCAAGTTAGATTCCAGAGATCCTTCTCTCTCTCTCCCCCTCCCCCTCCCCCTCCCTCTCTCTCTCTCTCTCTCTCTCTCTCTCTGGATTAACACCCATTGGTACAAATCAGCTGTAAGCCCTCTGTCAGTACCTGCTTATTGTTACGCAACAGAAAGGAAAATGAAAGCAAGCGCGATGACTGTGTGGCTTTCAATTTCGTGTTGCCTCTCGTTTCATACAAAAATGTTATCATTCATTTTGTGTAGATGAATGGTTGAAATGAAACGATAGCATGAAGGAAACGAAGGAAAATTTTTCGTGCACATCTCTACTATAAGGTGCTTCTCCGATGCCTGTTCTACAGGGACATTTGATCCAGACTCATCCTGCCTTTGCCAGGACAATTTCACACCAACCTACTGCTCTCAGATACCAACCCAGTTATAACCTACAATGCTGCGAAGTTTTGTGTAGCAGCACTTGAAATCCCCCAATTGATGACTGGATCCAATAGCTAACAATCCAACTACCAGCTAACTGAAATCAGTTCTTCCCACCCTAGTCCTTCAGACTTGTGCCCTGAATACTCCTACCCCTCCATCAATCTCCCTCCTCTCCATCCCTTTTTGGTCCAATCTCTTCTCTAAAGAGTTTTGTGTTTAGCCTTCAACATGCCTTTGTTTTTTAGCCTTTTAGATTTTATGTACATGCTTTTATGAGACTATACCCCACTTATGCTGGCCTATGCCATAATAAAGATTTTGAATTGATATATGCCTTAAGATACTATACCTTAACTGTTACAAAAAATAATCCTCCTCGTCTCTTAAAAATGGAAAAAGGTGAGAGCTTCGTCCACCCTGGGAAACCTAAAAGAAGCACTGAGTCCCTCTATTCTCTTCATGTCTCACCTTTTTGAATGCCTGGGTGGGGAAATAGCTGAGGTCCTGAGGTGGCATTTGTGTCTTTCCCTTCTCTACAGATTGATCCTTGATGTCCCCACAGATTCTGGTCTCCAAATCTGCCCTCAATTTGTAGCAGGTTAAACCGCTAAGCTGCAGAACTTGCTGACTGGATGGTCGGCGGTTCAAATCCACAGGACGGGGAGAGCTCCCATTTTTAACCCTAGCTTCTGCCAACCTAGCAGTTCGAAAATATGCAAATGTGAATAGATCAATAGGTACCGCTTCGGTGGGAAGGTAATGGTGCTCCGTGCAGTCATGGCGGCCACATGACCTAGGAGGCATCTCCGAACAACGCCGGCTCTTAGGCTTAGAAATGGAGATGAGCACCACCACATAGAGTTGGATTCAACTAGACTTAATGTCAAAGGGAAACCTTTACCTTTTTATAGATCCAGAAAGAAAAAAAAACACAACTGTCCTGTTTCCACTAGTAGCCCTCTTCCCTCAGCAGGGATATATTTACAGGGATTGGAAAAGTGAGGACCTCTCCTGACCCCTTCCATCACCACTTTTCTAGCATCACAGTAACTTAAAACTTCAGTTGACTATTTAAAAATACAGTTTGGGCACCCAAAGAAAAGAGTTCCTGAATTACATTAAAATAAATTATTATTTTAATTGTTAGAAGCTTCTTGCATTACTTCAGATGTAAACCAGTTGTAAGCATTTTGGCTCTTTTGTTCCTATCTGAAATCTGTTTTAAAGAGTAACTTCTCGTTTCCAGATATTTCCCCCTCCAATCTGTTTTTCACCAAAGTCCAATAAAGTTAAGTGTCATTATTTGTTCATGTTTGCTCTTTCCCTCTGAAAATGCTGTTGATTGTTTGAGTTAACATCAATGGCAAAGCTGAATGAAGGTTTTCAGAAAACAATTTCAGAGTGTTATACTTGTCAAGAATATGGGCGCTAGAGACAATCTTTGATCCATTAAGATGGAGTCCCAAATTGTAAGGGTGGGTTGTTGTATTTGTAATCTTTGGCAGACTTTATCTTCTGCAACTTGGTGAAGTACACTGAGAGGCTATTTGTTACGTATGCATTTGTGGATATGACTGAATTACTACTCTGCTAATTCCCAATCAGTAATGTCCATATTTTGAAACATAAACTCTCTCGTCTTCAATTCTCTTGATAACTTATATCTTATGCACCTGCAAGCTCATCATTTGTACATTTATTGAATGCTCAGTTGTGAACTTGGTGAAAAGTAGCTGATTTCACTAACTCAACAGGGCAGCAGCCTGGGAAGGCAACATGATAAATATTGAGTTTTTTAGTTATAGCAGTGCTGTCAGGAGCTACATTTTAGATCATTCTTTATTCCCTTTGCTGCATCTTTTGTTATGAAGATACTGCTGTCTTAGAGCATCTCATCAATCACAGAATAACCCACTGTCCTGCATTTATATTGATAGGATTTGTTGGGAAGTAGACACACAATACATGCTGACATCTCATCGGATTTTATTTAGCGAGCGCTTTCATTTTAAAGACTGCACTACAGGGAAAGTGATCTAGTAAAATACAGAACAACAGTAACTACATGGACTTTCATCAAGTGGACCAAATGCAAAAGGAAAGAGGATTTTCATAGGGCTGAATCCTTAACAGCTGTTTGGAATTAAACCAGCCTAGTTGTTCCAGAATAAACACCTGGAGAACTGAATTGCTGTACGAGAGAGTTAGTTGAACATTTTATATTTTTGATAGCCGCTCAGCAGAATAAATGTTTGGCAGACAATTTGTTACACTGGGATAAATAAAGCTGCACGTGTTAAATACTATTTTCTGTTACAATCTCTTGTCAAGTCAACTTTGACTTATGGTGACCCTATAACTGAGATACTTCCATGAGCCTCTCTTACTAAGCCCTGCTCAGGTCTTACAGACTCTGGGTCATGGCTTCCTTGATTGAATCTGTAATGTGATCTTTCTCTTTTCCTTCACCCTTCTACTTTACTGAGTATTATCATTTCTTTCAGTGAGTTATATCCTTTCATGATATATGTCTGAAGTGCAAAAATCTCTGGATTTTTGGCTTCTAGTGAGGAATTTGGTTTGATTTGTTCTAGGAACCATAACACTACAACAATTCTATCAATCTCTATGTCTGCAGCACACCACATGGGAAAATTGGTTAACATGACAAATATACCACAAATTAAACGTGCAGCCCTTTTTTTACTCAAGGACACATGATGATGTGATGTGTATTTATACCTCACTTTTCTGTCCTCAGGAGACTCAATCTAATGTGAATTTGGAACAAAAATAATTACAGACTCAGTAAATTAGGTCCACTTCAGTACTACAGTATATAAGCTTTGAATGAGCCATTAGAAAGCCCTTCATAGGTTATATAAACATTGGTTCTCCACCTTTGGGTTATTTAGATGTTCTGGATCTTGTCTCCCAAATCGGCAATCATTGTTCATCCTGGGTGGAGCTTTTAGCAATTGAAATCCAAAACACTGGATAACTGAAAGTTGAGCACCACTATGCTAGAGAGGACTACTGATCATTCCGTGTATGGAATCTTATACACAAGTATCTGACTTTGAAGGAGTAGAATATTGCAGATGTGTGAGGAAAAACAGGAACATGGCTTTTGGATCTTCATGAGGCTGTTGGCTGTGACACAAAGCCAAGAGATGCCTTTAGAAGTTGGAGCATTGCTCTCCAGCATCTAGCCTGGCCCTTGTACTACTCAAAAAGCCTGAAGCAGACCTTTCACTAGAGACTAATCAACAAACCTCATCCAGGGTGATATTGCATTTTAGATCATTGCTTCTCAGGCTATTGACACAAAGGGAGCACCGTACCCCAGTGTGCCAAGAACCAGTACCAGCCTCAGGAGCAAATACAGTCTAAGGCACTGCTTTAGCCTATATTTGGACTGGTTTCAGCCTTTGTACCACTTGCTTTTCTGGACCACAACTCCTGGAATTCCCCAACTGGCATGCGATGAAATAATTATATTGTGACATCTGACAATGCATCTAAACAGCCTGAAAAGGTGACTTTATAGGAGGTGTTAGTCCTCAAATCTGCCAATGGCTATGTTGGCTGGAGGATTCTGGTAGACAATGAACTGTGTGGTTCTTACCTGTTTCGGTTCCTTCTGCATATAATAAAAATAACCCCCAGATATGTATCTTTTGAATCCCAGATCAGTTGTGTTTCTAAACCAGTTTTTTTTATTAGTGAGGTAAAGATTTTTCTTCTTTTAAGTTCAGACATTTTCTGGTGGTGTGCAGAATAATAGAAATTGCTACAATATTTATGTATTTGTAGCTATTTATTGAATGCCTCCTTTATAAACAACAACAACCAGTCTCTGAATGGTGAGGCTGTATATAATAAAGAACCTTCTACTCATCTGCCTTTTAAAGGGAATTCTGCCCAAACAGCCCTGCCTCCTTTTCGCTGTCCTGCTTGTTGGGTGATACATGGATTGTGCAGCCATAAACAACGCCACCACATCTGGTTTCCTTGATTCAGAATTGTGAATGCAATGGCATGATTATTATAGATCTCTTGGCTGTATGTTCCGATTTGAAAATCTTTCCTCTGCTTCTCTTTTAAAAATCAGCCTGCATTCCACGTCCTGTCCTCAATAGCCACAGGGAACACCGGCTCTTATCATGCTGGAAAATAGCAGCTTTTTGCATATATGAAAGCTTTTATTATGTAGCTCTTGTATTTTTTCCTTTCACATAACTAGTAAGATTGAGTACTGCATTTGAGAAAGTGGCAAGTTCATTCAAACACCATAAAAATTATACATTTACAGCTCCAGACTTTTCACATCACACTATCCTTTGGATGTTGGTAATTGAAAATAATCTCTGTTCTGTATAACAGTGAGGAGATAATGGCCACCGATGCTATCAGCCCAAGCAGGAATAAGGCAGCACAAGTATATAGGATGAGCAGATAATGGGATTGCTGTGCTGAATCCAAATACATTGAATAACCTGTAGCAATTGAGGCAGATGAAAGCCTTTTCAGGGAAGAAAGATTTCCCTCTTTTTAAACTGAATTTGGAGCAGCAAATATAGACAAATCTCACAGCCGTATTCAAATTGTAGGATAATGCTAATGTAATATGTGGAAAGGCTTGAACCTTGCACATTGCTCACTCTGCTGGCATTAACTTTGAAGTAATTACCATTGATTCGATTCTGGTGGTAATTTTTATTTTGTTTCTCTGGGCCTTCTGATTGCTAATGCAGGGGAAGCCGTGTTCTCCATGCAGTAAAATACAACAACAACAATAACAACAACAACAACAACAACAACAACAAAAATCTACAAAAGACAGATTGCTTTATTGGTCAACTGGAATGCACAAAATACACCAAAGCTCCACTGGTTACTTCAGGCAAATGATGTTTCATTCAAATCAGCCCTACATTGTGTATCTTGTTGAGTTGTCTTGAAAGGATCTCAATGTAGACAAAGGGCAATAAAAACATTTAATAAAATTCTACTCCTTTAGTAAATTCCCATGAAATTCAGGCTATTCCTGCCCTGTGCAAACCTACCTGCTCCTTCCTTTCTTAATGAAGGCACTTCTTATGTACATTAGCACTTGTTGTCCCCAATACAAGATTGCTACTTCCTTCATATTTCAGATAGACTAAAAAACTCAATGTGTGGGCTATTGAGAATTCTGCTGCTGCTCACTATGGCCTTTATCACAACAGAGTGTTGTAGTGCAGTAATTATGTTGTTTAAATAAACAGAAACATATAGGTATGGAAACAATATCTTTCACTTTTTCTCTCCGATAGTGCTTTGGTGCCACTTCAGTGATGCACAATCTGTCTTTCACTCTGCCTTACTTGGTCTTGCCTTCCTACCTGGGTCTGCCCTACATAGAGCATGCACACTGTTTCATTTTCTCTTCTTTTTTATGCTGTGATTGTTCAGTTTTGACACGTCTCACAAAAGAGGAGTCCTGCAGTCACTGCATAATTTCAGGCATTCTGGCAACGCCCCAGTCACAGCATAACTGTGCAATTTTGGCAAAACAAAAATTTTAAAGTAAAATAAAACCCGGGGAATGGAGTAAAGCAACATGACTTTACTCTGCTTGGGCGTAGTTGGAGAGGAAAGAGGAGAACCGTGCCCATTCATGCCACATGACTGCTGAAATATATTTACTGCAGCAGAATTAAACAATTCCACCTGAAATAATAGTTGAATGGTAGTGATACTGGACCAATGATGGGTTTTTCATGTCAGTTAAAGGATGCAATCCCAATGGAATGGAAATGCAATGTTACAACAAGACGGCCATAATGCTGTGTGACAAGGAAAGGTCAAATACAGAACTAATCCTGAGTAATGTGCAGCAAACCTATTGTGTGATGAAGTCCTACATGTATGGTGTCCAACAGAAATCCAAGGCCAGCCCAAGGTACTGCTGGCTCTGGTGAAAGGAGGAGTGACATTTCATCTATGCTAGCTGACTGGACAGGCCTGGTAGTTGAATCTCCACCATCCCTGGAAGCAATCGGCTAATTAACTGGGTGAGGTGTATATTTAGTTTTGGTCTTTACTGGACCTTTTTAACATTCTCAAGTGGGCACTTATAGTGTAGCAGATAGTTCTGCAGAGGGATTCATTTGTGCCAGCAAACTGTCCCATAGTAAGAGTACGATCGCAACTCCTTCAACCTTGGTGAGTAGCATTTAGGGTTCCTCCAGGCAGGACAAATATGTCAGGAGGTTGAAATATTTCTTGCTGTAGTTCTCAGCATTTTAAAAATATATCCAAATTATGTTTCAGTTATTCCATTTCCAAACCATTTCCAGAGCCATCCTCAATATTTTATTCTTACCCTTAAGCACGTTTTTAAATTCCAAAATATATTGGAACAACGTGTTCCCATATGTTTTCTTTCGTTCATCCAAATTTTTTTAGTTCAATATTTTGTGTTATAACATTGTTACTTTCTGTTAAAAAAATTAATCAGAAAGGTGATCTCTCTGACAGAGTTCTTAGTGGTCATCTCTCTCTCTCTCTCTTTCTCTCTCTCTCTCTCTCTCTCTCTCCCCGCCCCCCCCCCCCCCCCAGTCACCAGACAGGTGTTTCAAAATTAATTCACTCTGACTCCAACTAAAATTCTGGAAAAAGGTCCTTTTCATGTTGGCCCTGAAGGCCATGCAAGGTCCAGCGGCCAACACAACTGTGCTCTATTTTGACTCCATTGTTATAATTACTGATGGCAGAGTCTATCCCACTGAAATGAGAATTTATTACTAGTGCAACTTTTTTCTAGCTTGGTCATAATTATGTTCTTCTTTGGCTTTTGGCATACAGTGTGGCCATCTCAGTATCACTTGGGATATACAGTTGAACTATATATGATCACCAACAGAAATATGCTTTATTCAAAATATTCCAGCAAGAGAGTGTGTACCATAAATATGGATAAAGAACAAATTGCATAATTGTTTTTTTCCCCCTTGTATGACTCGTTTCGATCCAACCTGTTCCTTTTTGCTGTTCCAAAGTACTGACATTCCCAGTGGTTTCATTAGAAATTTTAAGTTTATAAATAAAGTTTATAAATGAAATTACAGAAGGACCTACATGCTTCCTGGAATACGTGAAGTGAAATTATTATTGGGCACAAAATGTCAGAAAACAGTTTTGGCTGAAAGTCACTCCAAATGTTATCTTATGTAAATGTCAGTAATAATGTAAGAACTTCCATTTCATACTATGTTAGATACAGCTATTTATCCCTAAGTTAAATGGCTCCAAGAGACTTGTTACCAGTGCAACAGAAAATGTTTGTGAGTCTCTGTTCTTAGAAGATGAAAGATGCCATTTCTCTTCTATGCTTACAGCAGAGAAATCTATATGTGGGTGGGAGGCAGAAATGCTTTGCTAAACATTTTGAAAACATGTGACTGGAGGATGCCCATGTGTTTTCTTCTATTGTTTTAGAATCCCTAAACTTAATATGAATAAACATTTCAAAGCTTTTACAGATGTGATTACTTTGAGTTTAGATTGCAAAAGTAAACATTTGTTGATTCATTGTGGTAGAAACCTATCCATCTTTTCCCAGAGATAAATCACAGGGAATTCAATAGGATTTACTCTCAGATAAATCTGTATAGAATTTCATTCTTATAATGATCAAAATTTAAGGTCATCTGTTTGTTATTTGAAGGATGACACAGGACATCCATGATAGGATCTCCGGATATATAGCTGCTGTGCCCCGGTGGCACAGCAGATTAAACCGCTGAACTAATTACCAGTAACTTGCTGACTTGTTTTAATTGATATATTGCATTACTGTTTTGTCTGTTTTATATTGTGATTGTATTATGTATATTTTGTCCTTATGTTGTTTGGGCCTCTGCCTCATGTAAGCCGCCCCAAGTCCCCACGGGGAGATGGTGGCGGGGTATAAATAAAGTTTATTATTATTATTATTATTATTATTATTATTATTATTATTATTATTATTATTATTATAAAAGGTTGGCAGTTTGAATCTAGGGAGTGGGGTGAGCTCCCGCTGTTAGCCCCAGCTTCTGCCAATCTAGAAGTTCAAAAACATGGAAATGTGAGTAGACCAATAGGTACTGCTCCAGTGAGAAAGTAACGGCACTCCATGCAGTCATGCTGGCCACATGGCCTTGGAGGTGTCTACCGACAACTCCTTCTCTTCGGCTTAGAAATTGAGATGAGCACCAACCCCCAGAGTCAATCACGACTGGACTTAATGCTGTGGGAAAATCTTTACCTTTACTAATGTTTCAGTATAATGTTATGGGGAAAGTATCTGCGTTAGTTAAAAATCATGCACCCTGTTCTATTTCCCTGTCTGAGGAGGGGGAAATTTGCACATAAGTTTTGCTTTAATAGCTCTGGGGATTAAGTATTTTAATTTGAAAAGAGTGTGAAATGTTAGATGCCCCGTTTCCTAGGATTTCTTACCCATTGGTCCTTTTCCCACCCTATTACTTTATTTTTTTTAAATAAACTAATATCTTGTAACAAACATGTAATTATGATGCTATATACCTATGCTTTGAGTTCTCATACAACTCCTGAAAAGCCAGTCAGCTTTTAAGGTGAGTGATGGAGATCTATCGTGCGACTGAGGGGGCTGCTGCAGGATGACTTGAGTAGCCTTCTTCCTCCAGTGAGAAATGCTATGATGGAAAGTTGTGATGAGACCTCTCAGAAATATCTGCTTTTGCTCCCTGTAGTGTTGCTTGCTAGTGGGAAGAGGCTGGCATTTTGTTCTGCAGCACAGACCTTGATTGCACCAGATGACTTATGTGGCTTTTTAGGTGGATTTCAGGGCTATTTGTAGTCATGAAGATGGTGCCGTGATCAGAAATGAGAATACGATGCAGTAAGTCTAACTCTGAAGTCATCTACATTGATTGCAGGGTCATTCCAGAGCAGAAATGGTCCAGACTGGACCCAGAGGTGTTGCAGGCAGCTCTACACTCCGTCCCCAACCTGCAGTGGGATTACCTGCATGGTCCAGTGAGGCTGAGACCTCAACTGGGCCTTCTCTATAGCTATCATTGGAAGAAGGAGAGGGTGAAATGGACACCTCTGCTGATGTCGGCACCTCTGCTGATGTTTGCTGGAGCTCTGCAGCTGTCTGGCAGCAGAAACAGTGACATGGACCTGATCCATCCTCTTTTCCCCATGTTGAGACATCAGATCAATCCATATTGGATCCAGTTGTGCTGTCCACATTATGCCCAAACTGCAGAGTTGCTCCAGAGTTTCAGGAAAAATCTGATTTTCTTTTGACTTTCCTTAGCACAGGACTAAACCAAATTAATGGGATTTACCTTGCAATAAGAACAGGCCTCCGGTGGCTCAGTGTGTTAAAGCGCTGAGCTGCTGAACTTGCAGACCGAACGGTCCCAGGTTCAAATTCGAGGAGCGGAGTGAGCGCCCGTTGTTAGCTCCAGCTCCTGCCAACCTAGCAGTTCGAAGGCATGCAAATGTGAGTAGATCAATAGGTACCGCTCTGGCGGAAAGGTAACAGCGTTCCATGCAGTCATGCCGGGCACATGACCTTGGAGGTGTTTATGGACAACACCGGCTCTTCAGCTTAGAAATGGAGATGAGCACTAACCCCCAGAGTCGGACACGACTGGACTTAACGTCAGGGGAAACCTTTACCTTTACTAAGAATAGGAAGTCCCTGGACGTCATAAAGACAGCCAATAGCAACTTCACATTCAGCACAAGCTAATCAGCCAATGTTAACAAGCCTTTTGATCGTTGTAACTAACAAGATGCCAGTTGTGTTTTGAGACCTTTTAATTTTAGTAAGCCACTAGCTAGCTTGAAGTGGCTTACAAAAATTAAAATAAACACATGCAAATGCCAAAGTAAAAAATGAAAAATGTTATTGTTAAAATATGATTAAATCATTTATAGAAAGTAACACCACTTGAAAAACAGAAAAATCAATAGGATGGCACACCATTAAAAGAGTGTGCAATCAATCCCCGGAAGCCTGTTGGAGTTGAAAGGTTTTCATTTTCTGACAGGAGAATAACAGGGAAGAAGCCATCCTCACTTCTCTAAAGCAGAAGTTCCTGGGAGCAACCACAAATAAAGGTCTCTTGTCTTTCAAATAAATGTCACTGTGAAGTTGGTGGGATTGAGATAAAGGACGTCTTCCAAAGTTTTCAAAGCTGAAGCAACTTTATGGAAGAAAATACAACCCTTGCTAATTGAAGGCTGATCAGTAGCCAAATTTGATACCATCTTATATTGCATGCTTCTAGATTAGTTGGCCCTATGTGATGACTCATGGGCCATGTAGTCCCGTTCCTAGTACTGTTGTGACAGATGAAGAGGAAAACTTGGGTTTCCCACCGTTTCTGCCAGATTTGGAGCCCTTGCAGCTGCAGGATGTTTGCCCACAAGAAGTCAGCCAAACAAGCCTTGAGGAGAAATCTCCCCCATTTTCTCGCCGCCTTTATTATAATCAAGATAGACGCGCTCGGGAGGCGACTCGCCGAAGCGCCCGGATAGCTGCCAGACAATTAGATGATTAAGTCTGTTTCCCTTGGGAAAGTTTAAGGAGTCCTGCATCTGGACAGTATAGGTTTCGGTTCTTGTTCCCCAGAGAAAGTGTGCTTTGGCGGGAAAACAAGATCCTATATAGATGTTTGGCCACAAAGGATTCCTTGCGGAGTCAATTCGTCAGCTCGTGGAGTGAGATCGTGTGTAGACTTCGTACCCCAGTTCCCAGCTCCTGAACCAAGTTTCCAGCCCAGCCTTGTTCCACGGATTTCTATGGACTCAGTTCTTGTTCCACGATTGTCTTGTTTCAAGTTGGACCTTGCCAAGTCTCAAGTCTTGCCTTGCCTTGCGTTTTAAACCACGGACCCTGCTTCTCGGATTCCAGCCTTGTTTTCCCCTCCTTCGGATTTACCTTGAGCCTCAAAGACTATGGACAGTTCCCCACACTATTGCTTGCTAAATAGTGTGTGTTTCGGTGAAGTGGATTATAACTTTAGATTTTAATATCATATATTGGACATTGCTTTCCTGGACTATATTTGACCTTTCCTGAAGGGTCTACTTCTGGACTATATTCTACACTTGTTTTTATTGACTTTATATAATTCTTTAATAAAGATATTAGATAGATTCTGGCCTCTGCGTATGGTTATTGGTGCTCTGCAGCCTGGGTCCTGACACCCTAACATTCCCAACCAGTGATCAGATTCTATGATTTTTATTTACGGTACTCCCAAAGTGCTAAACTGGGGAAGACAATGTAAATCTTTCCACATAGCACTTTCTAAAGATCCAGTGCCATTTATCGGCAGCAAACCAAGTATTGTATCCCATTTCCCCTGCTAACCATATTATTTCTCAAAATCAGCATAGGAACATTTTTTTTAAAAAAAAATTCCTCCATCCATAAACATTAACATAATTAGATTAGATATGATTGTTGAGTTTTCCTAATGCTTAACAAAATGTGTTAAAGCTTTTCACCTAACATTCCAATTTCACCACTCCAAATGCATAAAAAAAGAAGTTGGCATAAAAGAATTCAGCAATATTGGTTTATTTTAGGATATACTTTTGTGGACTTTGATATGATGAAGTGGACATAAAGCCACAAAAGCTTATGCTAGAATAAACCAGTTAGTCTCAACTAACTGGATTCCTTTATAGCTCTATTTTAGACCTCAGCAGTCCTCAAACTTTTTAAGCTGAAGGTTCATGGTCCCTCAGACTAATGGGGGCTCAGACTATAGTTAGAAAAAAATGAACACACACTGCACAAATGTTATTTGTAATGCAAAGAAATACAATAATTAAAATAAAGAATAATTTTAACCAATATAAACTTACTGGTATTTCAATTAGAAGTGTGGGCCTCCTTTTGACTGATGAGTCAGGTTAATTAAGATTGTTGTTGTTGTTGTTGTTGTTGTTGTTGTTGTTGTTGTGTGACTTCAAGTTGTTTCAGATGTAGGGTGACCTTAAGTCTAAAGTTTAGGGTGGTTAAATGACCTTGGAGGGCTGTAACCTGCCTGCGGACCTTAGTTTGGGGACTCCTGTTCTTTTTTTTAAAAAAAATATTTGGATTATACAAGCATAGTATCACATAACCACATAACCTGTCAAAGACAGAACGCCACAAGATCAAAGATAACAGAGTTTATTGGATAACAGAACTCAAAATGCCCGTAAAATACAAGGGCCAGGCAGTATTAGCCTTTAAAAGCAAAAAGGGGCAAGGAAAAACGTTCAAAAGATAAACCGGATTAAACCGGAGTTTAATCCGGGTAAAAACAAAACAGCTTGCTTCAGCCTGGGGATAAACAAAACAGAAGCCGGGGAACAAAGTGTTCAAAAGAATGCAATTAATTGGCAGCAGATTCCTCTCTGCTGCCAGCACTGTGCTTTGAGTAACTTGAGTCACTCCTCCACACAGCAGACAAGATTTCCAATACACACAGATCAGCCGAGGATTGAAGCAGTAGAGTAGACCCAGTTCCTTTCCGTAGTTCAAGCCAGAAGCAGACGTTTGTAGATTCACCAAGTCCGAGTAGGGGGAAGTCAAGCCGTGGTCAGTTCAGTCCGAAATCCAAAGCAGGAGATGGCGTCCGTCAAGAAGACGACGGAAGGTCAAAGCTAATGAGATTAAGCACAAGTTTGCACAAACAAAAGCCCACACAATTCCTCCCGCCGTCTGACCCCAAATTCCAAAACAACTTACGTATCAGCACACGAAAACACACCAGTCTTCAGGAAAGCGTCCCACACAGATCCCAAGCGTTCGTCCAGATTACCTTGCCCAACGCAATTTGCAATTGCTCCCAAGCCTCATTTTATGCCAGTTACAAATCCTCATCACTATCAGCTGCCCTCCTTAACCCGGGCGTTTCCTCATCACTTTCCTCATCAGAGCTGGAACACCTCTGACTACGCCCCACAGCATCCCCAGCTGTGGATCCCGTCCCATCCCTCCAGCTTGTCCATGGATCTAATCCTGAAGGTCCCCATTCATCTTCCATCCCATCATTGCCAGTGGCACCCAATTCCTCCCTCACCCGAGTCCAATCCATCTCATCCTCCTCCGAGCTAACCAGCCCCTCCTCCATTCTCTCCGTAAACCCCTCAAAAGACTCTTCGTCAGATGGTGCTGCAAAGATATCTCGCAGTCTCTTTCTTTCTCGCTCCTCGAGAGTATCTGACTCTCGAGGAGTCTTACGCCCACGTCTGCCAGTAACAGAGCCATGAGGCTCAATCATAACACTACCACATTTCCTCATGAAAAAAAGTTTAGAAGATAACATAGTAGAAAGTAACGCAGTAGAGAAAGAGAAAAAAAAATCTCCATATACAATGTTCTCTCACTACTTTGCGGTTCACTTTTAGCGGATTCACTGTTTTGCAGTTTTTCAAATTGCATATTTTTTATAAATCATAAAAAATACAATTTACAGCCTAAGGAAGGGAGGAAGGAGAAGCAGAAGGGAGAGAAAAGGAGCCCAAGCAGCAATGGGAGGAGAAGGAGGCGATTTATCAACACACGATTGGTTGATAAAGGCTTAAAATAGTATATAACTACTAAAATAATGTATAAATATTAAAATAAATATAGTGTCCCTATTTTGCGGATTTTCACTTATTCTGGAACGTAACCCCCGTGATAAGTGAGGAACACTGTATATTTGCACGCTTCTGGTGTCACCTATTGTTTACATCTTATTCATGCCTCCACTCCTTCTCCTCACGTGCCATTTTAGAATGCCAGAAGAACTTTACAAGCAGGCTTAGTTTTCCATTGTAATATTTGATCTATATCTGTATCACTCTGTAATCTTTTGCTACAAATGTGGATTTATTGTTTATAACTGTTGTTGTTTTATTCTGTTTTATGGTACGGTGTATGTATTTTGATGTGATTATGTTCTATGATATTGACTGGGCTCGTCCCCATGTAAGCCACTCCAACTCCCCTTGGGGAGATGGAGGCGGGATACAAAATTATTATTATTATTATTATTATTATTATTATTATTATTATTATTATTAGTATTATTATTAATATTAAACAATTGGCTGATATGGCATGGTATGTCATAAAAGGGAGTCCTGTTCTAGTATATTGTCTAGAGTAGTGTTAAACTGGTAATCAACTTTTCAAGGGTGTACTATTTTTAGTTTTTACTTTATTTCCTTTTTAATTGAGATGTTATTTCTATGATTTCTTGTAAAGCACTCTGGAGTTGTCACACTAAATGGCAGAAGTGAGAAATGAGTGATAATTCTAATAACAAGTGATTCCTTCCTTGTACAAAACAGAACAACAATTGCTTTGATGGTCTACTTTACTCAAACTATGGGCAAAGTGGTTTCCCTCCAAATATTGTTGGACTGTCATATTCAGTATTCAACATCTTTACCAATGCAGGCTGATGGGAGCTGCAGTCCAGAAACATCAGGATTTTTTATTTGCCCACTTTGTTTAACACATTGCATTTCAGTTTCATTTAGGGCAGAAAGGATGAAATTCACTAAGGGAGCTTCCAGACAGCACCAAAATCTGCACCAAAGCAGGTTTAAGAGACCTGTTTTGGCATGGATTCCCATTCCCACTTCCCCCAAAAACTCAGACTTCCCCAAAAAGGATGGTACATGCCCTTTTGGTAACTACCAGGACAGCATGCAGCCACCCTGAAGCCCCACAAAACAACCCTTAAAACCTTAAAAAAAACCCATACCTGGCTGTCATTAAGGTGCTCTTTGCATCCTTCTGGCACAAAGAAATAGCACACCAGGAGACGGAGGGGTGGGGATGAGGAGTGATATTCCTCTTTGTCCTCTCCCCATCTCTTGGTGAGTCATTTTTTCACACCAGGAGGATGCAGGGAGCACTTTAATGGTGACCGGGTAAGTTTTTTTTTAAGTTTTAAGGGTTGTTCTGAGAGCTGGGGGGAGAAGTTGGGTGCCATCCTGGACCTTTGGCTCCAAGAGCCCAAAAGTTTCCACATGGCAAATGAGGATTTGCCCCTGGGTAGTTCCTGGTAGTACTGGAATTACCTGGCCATGAGTCCCCACAGGCCCAATACCCCATTAAACCCAGACCTTTCAGGAAGGCCCAGATCTAATGGGGTATTTAATTATTTGGAATAACCAAGGTTATTCCGAATTAATTCATTCTTACCAGGAGCATCATTTGGATGCCCCCGGTAAAAACCCAGACAGGTCTCCTTTTTAAGGCCTGTCTGGATGGCCCTAAGACATTGTTGCTGTTCATCAGGTCAGCCTTTGTTATGGAGGTTTCAATTAATCTCTCCCTCCCTTCCCACAAACACACAATGCAAAGAAACACCACATCAAACCCACCCATATGAACCTCATTAGCCCACTCTGAGTAGTTTTCTTCTTCTAACAGTATGGAGGAATGAATTAGAGCAATCCAAGGAAATGGAAGACACATGTAAAAACCTAATTTTATTTTCTGAGAGCATAACTGCTTTCAAGTAAATTGCTTTCTTGTTGGCCTGGAATATAGTAAAAAAAAAAAAAGAATAACAAGGATGCCCTATGAAAAGAATAGGCAATAAAAGGAGCGGCAAATCCCAACTAAATACCCACTCGCATCAATTGGCTTTTGTAGTTCCCATTATTGCATATGGGCTCTCACAGTGCTCCCATTATTTTCCAGTCATTTTTAATCACTCCTTTTTCATACACCCTTTGGTTATCTTTCTTCCTCATTACTGTGGATGTCCTAGGTTATGGAGGAACAACAGGAGACTGTTAGAAAGAAACTCTTGGTTAAATTAAGTCTCTCTGTCTGATGTCCTCTATCCCTCTGAGTATGTTTTGCTTTCTTCCTTGTTTGGTGTTTGCTTTGCTTTGCTTTCTTGTTTGTTTGTGAGAATGTCTTCCCTCCCAATGGTACAGAAATCAATTCCAAATAATATATGGTCAACCCTCCACATTTGCTGGGGTTGGGGGCTCACAGGACCCTTGTGAAAGTAAAAAATGCCAAATATAGAAATTCGTCATAAAGAATACCTTTTTAGGAATTTCTAGGTTTTCTAGCATGACTCTCTGGTCATTTTCTTCTGAAAGCTGAAGATATGGCAATCCTGTGGAAACTCGTAGAATCACATTGGAGGATTTTAAGATTCCTAGACAAATGTTTTCTCTAGAAAAATCTAGGTCCTCCCGCATTACTGGAGGAAATTGATCACAGAGGCTGGATCTACACTGCCATATAATCTAGTTTCAAAATGCAGATTAACTGCATTGAACTGGATTATATGGCAGTGTAGACTCATATATAATCCAGTTCAATGCAGATAATCTGCATTACGAAACTGCCTTATATGGCAGTGTAGGTTAAGCCAGAGTCACACGGGAGGGCCTAGACATCCCTAGTGAGAACACTTTTGAATCAAATCAACAAAAGTCAAACCCACAAATGTAGAGGAATGGCAGTATTTCAAGCAACTTCTTCAGTATCATCTACTTTTCCTTTAGGGTTATATCTCATTAGATATTTACCCTTCTCCCACAGACTTATTTTGGGTTGCATTAGATGAGGGAGATGAAAGTCTACAAAATCATATGCCAAAAACATTTTTGTCTCAGTCAAAAAGGTGTTACAATATCCCTTCGCATATTGTTGGGTGAGTTGAAAGAAGATGCTATTCTAATTATTTTATATTGTTGTTTCTTTGAAGTGGAATGATTAAGCTCTTACAAAATGAATAAAGGGGTTGGAAGTGATGCTGAGTTTGAAAAAGTTACTTTTTGGACAACAGCTCCCAGTCTGGTAGCTATGTTGACTGGAGGATTTTGAAAGTTGTGTTTCTTGAAAGATAGCATTCCTAAGCTGTAGAGGCCTTTTGTACTATACAATTACAGTGCTCCCTCACTTATCGCTGGGGTTAGGTTCCAGGATCACCCGCAATAAATGAAAATCCGTGAAGTGGGGACGCTATTTTTATTTATTTAAATATTTATATATTATTTTAGTAATTATACACTAACTTAAGTCTTTATCAACCAATTGTGTGTTGATAAATCACCTCCTTCTCCTCCCATTGCCACTTGGGCTCCTTTTCTCTCCCTTTGGCTTCTCCTTCCTCCCTTCCTTAGGCTGTAAATTGTATTTTTAATGATTTATAATAGTCTTTTAAAGTTTGTTGAAAAACCGCAAAACAGTGAATCCGTGAAAAGTGAACCATGAAGTTGTGAGGGAACACTGTACAGCATTATGATTCCACTTTAAGAGCCATGATGACACCATGTGGAATCTTGGGATTTGTAGTTGAAGGGAGGTATTTAGAATTCTCTGCCAGAAAGGTAGCCACCAGGATTCTCAGGATTCCACACAATGCCATTAAGACAGTTAAAATGGAATTGGGGTGCTACAGTCGGTGTAAAAGGTCATCTGATCTTGTCATACAGGAGAAGGACATTTTATATGGATGGAAGAAGACAGTTTCATTAATGAGATCTCTAAGGAGAATGTGATGGGTTATAGGAGCTGAAAAGATCATGCAACTGCCCAGCAACACCTTTGGGTTTTCAAGAAAAGGTCAGCAGATAATTTCCACACATAAAAAGCTGCCTTATATGGACTGGCAGTGGCTCCCAGAGATTTCAGAGAGGGAATATTTTCTGCCTGGCCAGAAGATTCCGAGGACAGAATTTGGATCCTTATGCATGCAGAACATGAGCTTTACAACTGGCGGTGGGCCATGAATACTTTCCAATAATCAGTGCAATGACTGTTCAGTAACAAGAATACACCATGCTATGTGTACATATCAGAGAAAGATGTGATTATTCAGAAAAATATTGTTGCCTAGCATTGAGAAATTATTATCATGATGCCCTTTGTCTTTTTGTGCAAGGAAAAGAAGACACATGTAAATAACAAAACTCAAATGATTAGGTTGTTAAACCCCATGGTTTAAGACAGCCTTTCCCTGGTCCTGTCCAGACAGTACCTTTATCTCAGGAGCTCCTACTTCAAAATATAACCCAGAAACGATGTCCCCTGAAAATGCAGGAGCAATCACTGCAAAGGCCAAAACCACGAGATTTTCAGGTGTGGCTGGAAAATGCGGATATTCGAGTCTGTATGTCCATACACTCAGAAAATACAGGATTTTTTGTTGGTTTGTTCCTGGATTAAACATGTTGGTTCCTGATTGGTTGTATCCTAAAAACATGACAACAGTTGACTAGAAGGTGAAAACTTTATCCTGGCAAGAGGAACTTTGTTCTCCATATGTTTAATGAAGTTTGTGGAACACAAACAAAGGTTTTGCCATGTAATCAACTTTCCCCATGTTTTTATGATAAAAGCAATGAGGAACAGACATGTATAACCCAGGAACATCACCCCATTGTTCCCAGGCACAAGTACATGACCAAACTTGTCTTCACAGATGGCCATGCAGCCTCTATAACCCAGGAACAGAACTTATACAACGATTTGTATATTTGCATTTTGTTCTTTTAAAAATCACTGAAATTTCCAATGAACGTCTCATGGTGGCCACCTTGGGGGTTGCAAAATCCCAGGACAAAGCAGCAAGTGTGGACGACAGGCAGAAATCCCAGGACCAACAGGTGTGTATGTGGACCTGTTTTCAGGTCCCGTTTTTTTTGGGTTTTTTGCCCCTGACTAGAACCTGTGATTTGGTGCTGTCTGGAATACACTCAATTCAACAGTTCCCATATGTTCTGCTTCACAAACATCACATCATCCCCAGCCATCAACCAGATCATGAGATTTGTAGTTGCACATCTGGGTATTGACTGCAGAAATGCAACAAACAGCACTACAAAAGAAATCCAAAGGAGACAGTAATCATTCTTCAATGAAGGGGCAACAGTGCTAGCCAATTGAATGGGGACAACAACTCTTCCTCCTCCACATGTACTGTCTTGAAGGGCAGGATGAAGAGGTGATATGTTGAGATATGAAAGAGTTAAGATTCCATGAAAGATAAGTATTTTTTTCATGGATGTGAATATATGGGTGGTACACTCCATGGCAATAAGACAAATAGAGCTCTATTTAACTCCCAAGCATCTGGCTGCATGCCCAACAAGACCTCACACATAAAGCACTAGCTCCTATTGTCTGAGAAAATGTGTTAGCTTATACTAACTTATCCCACAATTTTTTTTATTCCTTTTGTATAGTAAAGAGGAAGCTATGGTTTTTAAATGTTAACATTATCTTTTGCTGAACAGTCTATTGTAAAAGAGCTTTTTGCAAGTAGGTTCTTTTAAACATTGTAAAACTGAAAAAAGAAAAGGAAGAAAATGTGTTCTGTATTGCTCTGCAGTTCAAAATACAATGTATTCACCATGGTTGTTTACTAAGGAGCATTCTTACCTTAACTTTCTCCCTCTTTCTTCTCTGGAGGTGTAAACGGTTAATGACAACAGTCTCAAAATGATTTTCTTCATCCGTTTCCACAAATATTTTTCTTCATTTGTGCCCTTTGCTTTCTGTCAGTGAAGCTATGCTTCCTGGAAAAGCTTTCAAGACTATGGAATCAATCACGCTTTCTATACAGCGCCTAACAGTTTTAGCTTTGTCGTTTATCCTAGCAACCAGACTCATTTCAGCCTGGGGTGAGGAGGAAATGATTATTGTACCAAAAGAAGGGAGAATTGTTCAGGGAAGGCCGCATTGGGGTACTTAGTGCATTACATTTTTACGTGACTATAAAGACGGTGGAAGAGCCTTCTTTCCCTGGATTCTTTGACCAGTTTAGCAGATTCTTGAGAATGACCCAAACAGGTCAACACTCTTGAGACAATTTAGGGCACTGACCCTGTGGTTTAGTCCAGCATTATCCAATCAACTGGGTTTTTGTTAATGAAAATCCAATTGGAAGAAGGCAATGCTGCTGATTGCTGCGAGATGGAGGGGGCCATTAATTGCTTCCCAACCTGGGAAGGCATTGAGGTAATAGAAAATCCTGTAGTGGCCAATTTTGATTGCAAAAACCATATCCCTCTTTCCAGTACAGCTGCTTTAATGAGCTTTGTATCTCTACCCTAGTTTCTGCTGTTACTTCTGAGTGACTTTAAGTCATTTCCAATTTGGAGACCTAAGGCAAACCTATAATGGGATTTTCTTGGCAAGATTTGTTCTAAGCAGATGAGCCATTACCTTCCTCTGAAGCCTCAGATGCATTTACACTGTAGAATTAATGCAGTTTGACAACACCTTAACTGCCAGGGCTCAATGCTATAGAATCCTGGGTTTATTAGTTTGGTGAGATACCAGTACTCTTTGGCAGAAAAGGCTAGAGACTTTGTAAAACTGCAGCTCTCATAATTCCACAGCATTAAGACATGGCTATTAAAGTGGTGACAAACTGCAATAATTCTAGAGTGTAGATCAGTGGTTCTCAACCTTCCTAATGAGGCAACCCATTAAAACAGTTCCTCGTGTTGTGGTGACCCCCAACAATAAAATTATTTTTGTTGCTACTTCATAACTTTAATTTTGCTACTGTTATGAATCATAATTTATTTATTTATTTATTTCGTGTCAAAAGCATTGGTACAGCAAATACATTTCAAATAATGGAAATAAAATAAAAAAGAAAAGAAATCACAAGCAACTAAATAGTTTTGGACCAAAAGCGGGCAACAGCAACCGCATTGTCTGTAGCTTTAAACAACTCCTCCTCCGTACATGAGGCAGGGCATTGTGGGCAAGCATACATATGCTAAGTTGTTTGTTCAGCTCCACAGTCACACAAGGTGGAGGATTCCTCCAGGTAGTGCCACCTTGCCAAGTTGTCTTTAGATCTGCCCACTCCGCTTCTGAGTCTGTTCAGGGACTTCCAAGTTGCCCATTCCTGGTTTGCCCCTGGAGGAAGACCCTCTTGGGGGGCCATCCAGTTAGAATTGCCAGGTTTAACTGCCCAGAGGGACACCCTTGCTGTTGCTGGAGGAACATCAAGAGGAGTGGTGGTTCTCATGAAGCCCTTCCTTGATTTGAGTCTGGTGGGAGGAGGGTGATAGCCATGCAGTGGGTGGCTTTCACAATGTTCAACCTTTTCTCTCTCACTGTTAGCAGCAACTTCCCGTCGCACGTCAGGAGGGGCAATGCCAGCTAACTTGTAGAGTTTATCAACAGGTGTAGGTTTAAGGCATCCCGTGATGATTCTGCATGTTTCATTCAGTGCTATGTCCACCTGCTTTGCATGGGCAGACTTGTGCCAAACAGGACAGGCATACTCTGTAGTTGAGAAAGAAAAGGCCAGGGCTGATGTTTTTATTACTTGTGGGTCTGCACCCCATGCGCTGGCAGTCAGTTTCCGCAGGATGTTGTTGCGTGCAGCTACTTTGTGCTTGGTGTTCATGCAGTGTTTCCTATATGTTAGTGTTCAATCTAAGGTGACACCAAGGTATTTAGGATGGAAACAGTGTTCAAGCTCTTGGCCTTCCCAAGTAACTTTCAGTTTCCTGTTGGCTTCGCGGTTACGTAGGTGGAAAGCACACACTTGTGTCTTGGCAGGGTTAGGCTTCAGGTGGTTCTCTTTGTAGTAGCTGGAGAGGTCTTTCAAGGCATTGGTGAGTTGGTTTTCAACTGTTTCAAAATCTTTCGCTTGTGTTGTAAGGCCAAGGTCATCAGCATATATAAAGCTCTTTGTGGTGGTTGTGGCTGATCATTTGTGAAGATGTTAAATAAGGTCGGTGCAAGAACGCTGCCTTGGGGTAAACCATTCTTTTGCCTCCTCCATCTGCTTTTCTGGCCCTGAAACTCCACATAGAAGCTGCGGTTTTCTAAGAGGGTCTGGACAGTTTTTGTAAAGTCAAAGTCCCGGGTGATATGGTAGACTTTATGCAGCATTTTTCTATGTTGCACCGTGTCATAGGCTGCCGTAAGGTCCACAAAAACTGTTCCCGTGATGCAGCCTTTCTCGTAGCCTTCCTCGATATGTTCAGTCAGATGAAGAATTTGACCTGTACAGTTTTTCCCTGGTCTGAAACCTGCTTGTTGTGCAATAAGCTTGGGTTCGATAACAGGTCCTAGTCGATTTAATAGCATCCTCTCATAGACTTTATATAGATGACATAAGAGGGAGATTGGTCGATAGTTCCTGGCATTGGAGGCATCTTTACCAGGTTTTAAAATGGCAATGATCTTAGTTTTCCTCCATGCTCTGGGAATCTGTTTGTGTGCCAGGCATTGATTGTAGAATTTCAAAAGCCAGTTTTCAGCTTTGGGGCCCAAGTGTTTGATTTGCTCCATCATCTAGGCCAGGTGCTTTACCAGTCTTACATCGCTTGATGGCTTCTCTGAGTTCTTTCAGGTTTAGAGGAGAAGACAACTGGTGGGTTTCAAGTTCTGGCACCCTGTTGATTTTCATCTTTATTCTGCTGCAGTTGGTTTTCCCATTCTGAATTAGCTGGTGAGCTATCTGGTCTGGTGTCACGTTCGCGTGTCCAGGGTTGACCAGAGGGTCACTGTCCAGGCGTCTCAGCAATTGCCAGGCTTTTCGGCTACTCTTGGACATGTCCAGGTTCTCAAGCAGCTCTATCCAACGGTCTTTCTTAGCATTAGCTAAGGATGTAGATAGTTTTTGGCCTGCTGCTATAGTCCCATCACTGTATGGGTTCTCTTGAAATAATCTGAGATATTCTTGTAGCTGATTTAGTGATTCTTCGTTTAGGCCTGGTAGGTAGCTTGTGCGACAGCCTCTAGGGATTGAGAGCCTTGAGGATCTTTTCACAGCTTCTGTGAACAAGTCATAATTTTCTATAGAAGGTTCTATATCAGAAATAGCAGCTTCCAAGGTCTCTGTAAACTTTGTCCAGTTAGCTTTATTGAAGTTATATCTTCTGCGGAATGGGACACTTTTGGATGAATCATAATGTAAATATCTGATATGCAGGATGTATTTTCATTCACTGGACCAAATTTGGTACAAATACCTGATATGTCCAAATTTGAATACTAGTGGGGTTGGGGAGGGGGATTGATTTTGTCATTTGGGAGTTGTAATTGCTGGGATTTATAGTTAACCTACAACCAAAGAGCATTATGAACTCAACCAACAATGGAATTGAACCAAATTTGGCACAAAGAACTCCCATGACCAACAGAAAATACTGTTCACCTACATCCAGAGAGCACTCTGGAGTCAAACAATTATGGATCTGGACCAAACTTGGCATGAATACTCAATATGTGCAAATTTGAACACTGATGGAGTTTGGGAAAAATAGACCTTGACATTTGGGAGTTGTAGATGCTGGGATTTATAGTTCACCTACAATCAAAGAGCATTCTGACCCCCCCCCCCCCCCAAGTGATGGAATTGCACCAATCTTGGCACACAGAACTCCTATTACCAACAAAAATACTGGAAGGTTTTGGTGTGCATTGTCCTTGAGTTTTGGAGTTGTAGTTCACCTACTTCTAGAGAGCACTGTGGACTCAAACAATGAAGCATCTGGACCAACCTTGGCATAAATATTCAATATCCTTAAACTTGAACACTGGTGGAGTTTGGAGAAAATAGACCTTGAAGAGGACAGGTAGAGAGATCTTCAGCCTTCTTTGCCAAAGGGGTTCCTAAGACCATCAGCAATATGTGTTTGAGTAAAACAGAATACTGGGTTAGTGATTACTTTGGATGTTTAGCCAAAACCCCCTCCGCTCAGTGAACATATTATTTGTTTGCCTCTTTAGATACTTTCCAAAGCTAAATCCAGCACTCAATGGCGTGTAGAAGTCTTATGCAGGACTTAATTGTGTGTTATATTTTTTAATTTATTAAGCATCTAAAAATACATTTTCTCCACCCAAAAGGACAGTAGTTATCAAAATTCATATTAGACTTCAACATTTGCAAATTATATTGCCTAGATTTGGAGAACTGGAATGTGTCAATCATTATGCTAATTGGTTTACAGCTAGTTATTTCACTTGCTTATCTATATTTCAAAATATTTATTAATCTCCTCTCCATAATAAATGCAACATTCTAAATATTGCTGCATATCCTCAACTGAGACCTCAATATTTGATGCACACATACAGAAATCGTTGTATATACTGTAAATATGGATATTGCTATGGCATAGCATTAATATTGGACTCAAGATCCTAGGAAACAATTAGAATCAGACTCCTAATTTCATATTTGGAGAAGAAATTAGATAACCATGGAGTTACATAATAATTATGGTATGTATTACCATCTTCTGTGAGTAGGTCAATGAGATATTTTTTTTCTGTTTTCTTGTCATTTCTATCAAACAAAATATTGATGTGTCTTTCTGTCTATAGCTCTATGTCTAATTTATGATCAAGCCAAATGGAAACTGAGGTAGGAATGTAATTCCAGTCTAATTTGTCAGCCACCTGGAGTTCCAGTTTTTGAGATAGTATTATTAAGTATATGTATATGAAATTGAGTATGGTGGTGTGGTTTCAATGTGGAACAATGGCTCCATAATCCAGAATTCGCATCCCCGCTTAGCCGTGGAAACCCATTGAGTGACCTAGGGCAGCTCACACTCTCTTAGCCTCAGAGGAAGGCGAAGGCAAAAGTCTTCTATATACATTTTGCCAAGAAACCACATGAGAGGTTGGTCTTGGGGTCTCCATAAGTTAGAAACGAAGTCACACAACAACAACATCTCTGTGTGCATATGTCTACCTCCTCCAAAGTCCTCTTCCACACAAGACTAGCTCTGTGTTGTTTTCTCTCTCTCTAGGCATCCAGGCCGCCACAGGCAGAGAAACCTGGCTTACGGGGTTTTGATGAGAAGGCTTATGTTTCTTCAAAGTTGCTAAAGGCTGGAGAAGACCCTTATCGACAACATGCTTTCAATCAGTTAGAGAGTGACAAACTCAGCAGTGACCGGCCCATTCGAGACACAAGGCATTACAGGTAACCTTTAAAGTTATTGCGATCTACTGTACAGTCATCCTCTTACTGCATTATCTTTGCCAGTCTTTGAGCCATCTATGTTCAGAGATTGATATAGAGAATAAACAGTAGCTTTTCCAAGTAAAACTCCAAAAACTTTTTTAATCTAATGCATGCATTTTTTTCAATGGCAAGGCATTACAGAGAAGCAGGCATTAAAAAAACTGAGCAAATCTCCAGAAACACTTTGATTTAATTGGATAGAGACAGATGATTTCTTTTTCTTCTTCCTCTTTTTTTGAGAGTAACAGACAGTGCCATGGAAGCTCAAAGACATGCTAGGCTGAATCTACACTGCCAAATAATGCAGTTTGAACTGCATTGAACTGCATTGAGCTGCATTATATGGGTCTACACTGACCATATAATGTACAGTGATACCTCGACTTAAGAGTTTAATTTGTTCTGTGACCAAGCTCTTAACTCAAAAATGATCTAATCTCAAAAGCAAATTCTACCATTGGAATGAATTGAAATGCTATTAGTCCATTCCAGTCCCCCAAACCCCCCCCCCCCATTTTTTGTCACATATTAATAAGAAAATATTTGTAAATAACAAAGAATGTATAAATGCACATTCACATGGAACAATAAAAAGAAAGATCAACTTTAAAATGGTAGAAGCACAAAGTTATGGCACAATGGTAGAAGCACAGTTTTGCAAGGAAGCACAAAGTGAAGAGGCAGAAGCATCATTTTCTTCATACTGTGCTCATTCCAGCCTCCCTCCCTTGCTCTTTCTCCCTCTCGTTCTTCATGAAGCCAAACACACTGTCACAAACCTATACATGGAATCTCTGCAAAAGCTACTGCTCATCAGTCCCAGTCCCAGTTAGTCCAGGGTCATACACATTAATCAGTTCAACAGAGGCAAGGCACAGGAATAGTCAGAGTTCAGTCCAGGGTTCAAGCCAAGCAGTATCAACAAATCCAAGCTGTCTTCCAAAGTGTAGTCAGTCCAACAAGAGTCAAGGTCCAGGACACGAGTTCAAATTAAGGGATTCTGGTTGTACAGTCCAACAAAAGTTACTCCCAGCACAGAACCAGTCCAGCCTTCAGCACTTTATTCCCAAGTGCTCTCACCTGTTGACTCTTTGCTGAGATCTTTTCAATTGAATGCTCTAAGTCAGTGGTTCTCAACCTGTTCATCTCGAGGTGTTTTGGCCTACAACTCCCAGAAATCCCAGCCAGTTTATCAGCTGTTAGGATTTCTGGGAGTTGAAGTCCAAAACCTCTGGGGACCTATGGGTTGAGAACCCCTGCTCTAGGTCCTCAACTGCAGCTGGGATGCTTAACTCTGGCTCTTCCACTGGGAGTTCCTGATCCTGCTCTGACTCATCCTTCTTATTATCTTGAGGCTCCTGAATTACCTCTGCAGAGCTAGTATTTCTAGGATCAGGTTGCTTCTCCAGCTCTGCTGCAGATTTAGATGCCGGGCAGAGAGGTCCTTCATTGTCATTTTCAGCACTGATCCTGACACATACTAGGAATTAAAACCACACAAAATCAATTAACCTAAAGTTCTTCAAACTGGACAAGAGCAAAGCAGACAGGAATCTTCCAAAGAAGACAAGAGCATGAGGCACGGAGGCTGCTCCCTTGAAGCCCTAAAGCCCTGTACTCTCATGCTAGTGCTCCCTCTGGCGATAGCTCTTAACACAAAATGCTGCTCTTATGTCAAAGTGAAACCTGAGCCAAATGACAGCTCTTAACTCAAAATGCTCTTAAATTTAGACACTCTTAAGTAGAGGTTCCACTGTAATTCAAATTTTGGCAATGTAGATCCAGTCTAAGGCTGGGTTTATACTGTAGAATTAATGCAATTTGACACCACTTTAACTGCCATGGCTCAAAGCTATGGAATCCTGGGAATTGTAATTTGGTGGGCATCAGCACTCGTTGTCAGAGAAGGCTAAAGACCTTGTAAAACTACAGCTACTGTGATTACATATCATTGAGCCATGACAGGTAAAGTGGTGTCAAACTGCATTAATTCTACATTGTAGATCCACCCTAAAGCAGTTATTACAAAGCCAGCTTTCATTGATTGCAATCTACTGCCTCAGACACATCAGTTATTATTCTGCTTTGCAAATTAATATATAAACACACAGGAGTAGGGGCAATGTGGGTGAAATCGAGGGAAATGAATTCCAGAAATTACAGATGTTGCTAATTATCTTGTTATTTATTATTTTATTTTATTTTATTTTATCATCTCATTTCCCCCATAAAGGGAATCAAGGGACTTATTATCAGTGGCTCATTAAAAAAACAGTTGTTGGATAATAAAAAATTGACTCTTCCACAACACCAGCCATTTTTGAACAAAGAAATTACAAAGGCAAATTTCATTGTAACACAGCTAAATTGTGTCACAATGAAAGGTTAAACTGTGTCTATTGGGGCCTGCATGGAGAGAAGAGCTTGCCACTTCTGCGGAACAAGTCCAGACTTGAGTGCTTAACTTTTGTGAATAAATCTCTACTACCACCACTACTGGGCAATGAGGAATGGGTAATGACTATGAGTAAGGTTATCCCCTCTATTTCATGCTTCTATTACTTTCGTTTTGCGTCTATGTATTTGTTGAAGGCTCTGTGTATAAAATGTTCTTTCCTTGCAGAAAATGTTGCTTTCTAGGCACACATACCATATGCTAGTTTTGTGCAGAGTAAGTTCTCAAGTACAAATAGCCTTCGAAAACTAGTTTTCAAATACTTTTTTTGCAGCAGGAAGAAAATGGCTTTAAAACTACTCATTGCTTCCCCTCAAGAACAAAATTAGCAAAGAATTACATCTTTAGCATGCGTATTTCCAAAATAATTTGGATATATTTTCAAAGCAATGGAATCTTTGACTTGCTCCCTGAAATCTCAGCAATTTGTCAGCTTGATTAGTTCAGCTACATGATGGATTAATAGAATTTATTCTTCTATTATGCAGTCTTCTGAAGATTTCCCTCTCCCATCTCTACATCTGTTAATAACTTCATTGCCAATTTCATACTGTGATTTTTCCATTATTTGTTTTACAATATCCAGGCAATATTACTGATGGGACAGGGCAGGCAGCAAATTATAGAAGCATATGTCAAATTATATTAAAAACAGATTTCTAATACTTGCATTGTGCCTTGACCACCAACAGTGGAACAAATCTGATTGTTAATGCTTAAAACATGATGCATTGTTTTGAACATCATATATAACAATAGCATAACATCTCTTCATTCTTGTAGATCAATAGAGTGAGAAACCATTGGTTTTAATACAAAACATGTTTAATTATTTATGAAATATATATCCCACCTTTCTGCTAAAATAAAACGTTACAGTATTATAAAAATATAAAAGCTGTGATTGATTAGAGTCATCAGTTAAATGGACATCTACTTAAAATATAAAGGTAAAGGTTTCCCCTGACGTTAAGTCCAGTCATGTCAGACTCTGGGGGTTGGTGCTCATCTCCATTTCTAAGCCGAAGAGCCGGCGTTGTCCGTAGACACCTCCAAGGTCATGTGGCCGGCATGACTGCATGGAGCGCCGTTACCTTCCCGCCGGAGCGGTACCTATTGATCTACTCACATTGGCATGTTTTCGAACTGCTAGGTTGGCAGGAGCTGGAGCTAACAGCGGCCCGCTCAATCCGCTCCCGGGATTTGAAGCGCTTTAACGCACTTCGCCACCAGGCCTCCTTAAAATATACCAAGATACAATAAATAAACAGCATCCATCATTAATACTTTGTTATTGTTGTGAGTCTTCAGGTTATTTCTGACTTATGGCAACCTTAAACTTAATCGAGCACAGGTTTTTCTTGGCAAGATTTGTTCAGAAGTTTGAGGTTGAAATACTTTGACTTGCCCAGGGTGGTAGGTTTCCATGGCTGAGCAGGAATTCAACCTCTGGTCTCCAGAGTTATAGTTCAATGCTCAAACCACTACACTATTAACAAATAAATTATATTCAAAGCAGAATCATTACCTGAATAAGAACATCTCACTCATCCCAAATAATACGGGCTGTATTGGTCATAACTAGCACTTTGAACTGTGGCTGGGTATAAAATGTTATAACAAAGAAATCACCTTGTCCTTATAATCCAATCCACCTTCTAACACTGCAGCATTGTGGGTCAACCTGGTGTCAGAGTGAAGCAAAGGGCTGCCAATTACTCAGAGGAACCCTACCAGTTGTTCTTCTACCATAGTTCTTGCTGTAGTAAAACAATGGAACTCTTTAGAGCAGGGGTCCTCAGACCTTTTAAGCAGAGAGCTGGTTCATGGTCCCTCAAAATGTTGGGGGGGGGGCTAGTTTGAAAAAAAATGAATGAATTCTTATGCACACTGCACATATCCTATTTGTAGTGCAAAAAAACAAAAAAACAAAACCAAACCAGCCATGAAAGAACAATACAGTATTTAAAATGAAGAACAACTTTAACCAACATAAACCTACCAGTATTTCAATGGGAAATGTGGACCTGCTTTTGGCTGATGAGACAATCAGGTTAACTAGGATTAACCCTAAGTCTGAGCTGCTGAACTTGTGACCAAAAGGTTAGCGGTTCGAATCTGGGGAGCGGAGTGAGCTCCCACTATTAGCTCCAGCTTCTGCCAACCTAACAGTTCGAAAACATGCAAATGTGAGTAGATCAATAGTACTGCTTCTGTGGGAAGGTAACAGTGCTCCATGCAGTGATGCTGGCTACATGAACTAGGAGGTGTTTACGGACAATGCCGGCTCTTCGGCTTAGAAATGGAGATGAGCACCAAATCGCAGTGTCGGACACGAATACACTTAATGTCAGGGGAAAACCTTTACCTTTACTAAAGTTTAGGACAGGGGCTGGCAAATGACGAGGGGCTGGCCAAATGGTAATTGTTTGGGTCGTCCTTTTTTTTCCTTCTTGAAGATAAGGACCACATTGCCCTCCTCCAATCTGCTGTGACTTCTCCAAGAACTCCCTATGGCAGTGGTTCTCAACCTGTGGGTCCCCAGATGTTTTGGCCTTCAACTACCAGAAATCCTAACAGCTGGTAGACTGACTGGGATTTCTGGGAGTTGTAGGCCAAAACACCTGGGGACCCACAGGTTGAGAATCACTGCCCTATGGTGATTCATGGCAGGATGGGGTGCTGAAGCGGCATAAGACTCTTCACAAATACTAAGGCTTTCTTCTCATGACTCCTGAGGCAGTGTCTCCAAGAAGAGATTACTGGGTAGTTCAGCAGCAGAATCTCTTTTTTTGACAATCAGATACATATCTTCTAAACAGGAAAACTGCTGGATTCGGCACGAACTGGGCTTCTCTTTATTCCAGAACTTTGAATTCTTCCATAACATCTACATCTGTTTTCTATTTCCCACTGGAGTAGTATCATTGAATGGAGGGAGAAGTGTTTCTGGTTACCATCTAGTGTAGGCTATCTGCCTTTGTCTTTTGCAATTCTCCATTTTTGCAATTTCCTAGCAACTAGAATAGTTGCCAACACAAACATGGAGAAGATCCAAAGCTGTACTCTCTCCACATACTTTCCTTGCCTTCTTATTGACTTATTGCATACAGGGAACACCTTTGTGGACATCCCCACATTTAATTGGAGAGTACCCCTGGGGCCATTGTTCTTGTAATGTTCTCATTTGCCTTGCAGAGGCCAAAAAGAACTGCTGTTATTACTGTTGTGCCTCTTTTCTTCTTCTCTTGGTTTCCCCAAAGTTTGGTTTAATTGTGGGGCATTCTTATTGGGAAAGCTCCACCAATAGGACTAAGCCAAACTGGAAGCCTAGATGGATGGTTAGGAGAATAACCCCTTCTCATGATGTAAGTCCAGCCCCATCAGAATTTCTTATCATTGGGCTTAAAGCAGCTCTTTCTTTCAAGCATTTGTACTATAAAGCCTACATTGGTTAGAATGTTCATTTGCTTGAAACGTGTGTCCTTAGTTAAGGGATTATACATGTTAGTTAGGGTCAACATAAAAGTGTTTGTGGCACCGTAACAACTAAAGGACTTTTATTTAGCATATGTCTTTGTGGGCAGCAGCCCAGTTCATCAAATACATATGCCAAATCAAACTTACTAGTCTTTATTATACCATCAGACTGTTGCTATTCCCCCCTCCCCTTTCCTACGTTTAGTTCCTGCTTAGCTCATGGTAGGGACATTTGCATTTCTTCTTGTTGGGTCCCCTGACTCTAAGCTTTGCTCCTGTTATTTTCTCTTAAACTTTTCATTAGTACATTTATTCCAAAATTCCACTAGATAGTGTCATATTATCTCTGCCTTTTCATGAAATAACTTCCATCAGGTAGAAACCATAGCTTCCTAGTTTGAATAGAATAGACACTGGAAACTATATCAATAATTATGGTTGATTAGACTTTCTGGCTTATTGTTTCCAACACAAAGGGAGGGAGAAATAGGGCTGAATGCCTATGAAAATGGTTTGTGTTGAAGAGGACCAGTGTAAAAAGAGAACATATGACATCTGACACTTTCCAAGGACAGATTTAAATCCAATAGTGCAAACACACAGGCTTATTAAGCTGAGATATGATCATCTGAACTGGGTCATTGTATTTCCAGTTCAGATGTTATACGAGTTTTTAAGCAGTACACAAATCTTGGATTTTATTTTAAATTGATTTTTGTTCATCTTCTCTTTTTGCTATAGAATATTATATGTCCAACTAAAATAAAATCAAGAAAGCATGAAAAATCAATGCCTTTCTTCACAGCGAGAGCAATTTCTAAGATTGACAATATGACTTCCAATCCGATTTCTCATTATTGCAGTTCTAAAAGCTATTTCTCATGACCCTCTTTTAAATTTGTAGATCATGGCTTATTGTTGATCTCCCCATTGTGTTTATATACCTTGATTTTTCTAGTGCAATTCACTGTAATTTCTCCCATTTCTCCACTGCTCTAAGCATTCATAAAGAGATACTAAACACAACCCTAGACCACCATACTATTTCTAAATTTCTTATATGCTGTTGTGGGATTGCACTGCTGAATACTACATTAGCAGCTGTGCCAGAGAACTTTATAGCTCAACAATGAGAATGTTCCCCCAGATGATTCAAGGCACTGCTTTCTCTGTCAAATTGTAAGCTCCAGAATGATGTTAGCATCTCAGCGTTTACCAGTTCACAGTTATTTAGGTGCATCAGGAGATAAGATTATATGAAAGAGATGTGGTGGTAGATAAGATTCAAAGGCTTTCAACTGTAGATTAGCCTTATTATCAGCAGGCTTCTCTTCAATGCAATTGACTTGGCAGGTCTATTTAAGCAGTAAGCCTGGAGCAGGATTTGAATGCTTCAACAATTTGGGGTTTTTCAAAGAATACCTGGAGAATTACAAAGCCTATACTTTGACACACACCAGCCTTTAACAGATCCCAAAATTAAAAGGCACACAAATTTTAAAAGTTTCTTTATTCTACAGAGTAACTTATCATAATGCTTGGTGACATTTGTGGCATATGTTATGAAAATTGCTCCAGGTAAAGTGAAGAAATGGGAAACTTGCTCAAAGAAAGCAATCTTGTTAATCGCCGTAATTCATACAAATAGTAAAAACATCTTATGGCCAAAGCTGCATATTTTTTCTTTAGGCCAAACATAACCATGGTAACCTACAGAGCAAAATCAAAATGGTAAGAAACGATTTTTTTAAAAAAACGTTATTGGGTAGATACCTTCTTTTAATTTATTCTTTTAACTGATAACTTGCTATGAAGAGAACAGACTCCCTTTGATCATGGAAGCTAGGTAGGATCAGCTCTGGTTAGTACTTGGAAGGAGGACTGATAAGAAATGCCAGATTTTTCTGAGGAAGGAACTGGCAAAACCACCTCGGAGGCCGGTTACACATGGGGGGAAAAGTCCAGTCCAACCCAGATTTAAAAAATGCAGCCATGGACAGACTTCTGTCCTGACGCCAGCAGAACACACCACACTTTCTTGGGTGGGTGGGGGTTCCCACACCCAGACAGCAACAAAACCCCTCCAGAAAAGCCTTAGAAACTAAAAATTACTTACCCGGCTGCCATTACCCTGTTGCCAGCCCTCTCGCATAGAAATGATGAACCAGGAGAAGGGGGGGGGGGCAGGAGGAAAATCGCTCCTGCCTGCCTTTTCCTGGTGCATCGTTTCTATACACCAGGAGAGGGTCGGCAGCAAGGTAATGGCAGCAGAGTAAGTAATTTTTTAGTTTTTAAGGCTTTTCTGGGTTGTGTGGGGGAGTTACAGCCCTCTGTGTTTTCCAGGGTTATGGATCCCAGAAAATGTGAGAGGGCTGTGCGGACTGCTCCCACAGAAGTCCCAGGACTTCTGAGGGGGCAGTCCACAAGGTGGCCATACTGGATTGGACCAAGGTCTTTCAGGAACACCTGGGTCTAATCCAGTACCTAATTAATTTGGCACAAAGCAGGGTTTTCCTGCTTTGTGCTGAATTAATTCGCTTTTACCTGAGGCATCGTTTGGATGTCCCAGGTAAAAGTGCGGGAGCTGGTCTTTTTGGGGGCTACCTGGATGCACCCTGAGGAATCCCTTGCCTTGCTTGAAGATTTATACTCCCGTACACAATTGTTGATGATTTATGGTGAAACAACGCTTTGTAATCCTTGTCAGTGATCTAATTTCCACATGTTGTTTTCTTCCTCCTGAAGTGAAACTGCAGGAAATGTGTCTCAAGCACCAGTAAATGCATGCACCTATCAAGGAAATGTTTCCCAATCCTGCTGCTTCTCTTCTCTTTGCAGAGGACTCAGAGAATGTGTGGTTTGCCTTGGGAAAGTTAGTTCACATTCTAGACATTGTGTTCTGTACAGGATGAAGTTATAGTGATTTGAGGATGGGGGAGCTTTTGTCTGTTCCATTGTCATAGACAGATCATTTATTGGTCAGGTCTAGATTTGCCAGGGCTCAGAGTCTTTGCAGGGGTGGGAAAACCCATTTAGATGGTCAATCCCAGGAGATTATTGGATCTGGATAGATTTCTGATGGCTCTTGGGGAATTTCCTGCTGCCTTAGCACGTGATCCTGTTGAAGCCCTGGTTGATCTCTGGAATGGAGAAATAAGCAAGGCAGTGGGCATGATTGGTCTTAAACATTCCTTCTCACAGTATGGAGCTGAATCTCCCCCCCCCCCCCAGTTTTCTGAGAAGCTGACGGTGCTTAAAAAATGGCAAGTCTGAACTAAAACAGACCAAAGTCCATCTGAAGGCCTATAGTTGGGTGGTATGGGTAGCAAAAACACATACTCCCAGAACTGTTCAGTGAAGCTGTTTTGAGTGGTCAGGAGTCTGTCACAATCTGGCTCAGAAGAGAATTATAGCCAGTCAAAAGCCCATTGTGAAACAAATGGCCACCACTTTGCAGATAAAATAACTCTAATTCAATCTGACTTGAACACTAGATCTGATACGTGTCTGATGGGTGTATCCTTGCCCCATTCTTGCTGAATATTGATAGATAGTTTTCATGTTGTGGAGCCTGAGGATGTGGACAGGTATCCTTGGGGAGGTGAGAGCTATGACGTGATTTCTAGGTCCTTATCCTTCATGGCTCATTAAACAGAACAGAGTGAGTGGTTGAGTGGTTTAGAGGAGTGATGAATGCCTCTTTATGATCCTAACATTCCTGAAAGAGGTTGTAGTAAAACTGCTTCTGAATAAAACTTTCCTATATCCCACTATATTAGATAATTATAGGCAAATCTCCAACATCTCAATCTTGGGAAGTGCCATGGACAGTTTTGGAAGCATGGATGAGGAGATGCTGGTGGAAGGCTCAGCAATAGAGCTGGAAGCCAGCAGTGCCTTGCAGCTCCCTCAACTAAGCTCTGAAACAATGTCCACGGAAGGAACTACTACTCCTCAGCCTGTTGAACAAGTACAAGAGAGTTCCTCAGAGCAGGCTTTAGTGGACTTGCTGAAAGAGAAGTCTCAGCTATGCATATCCTTGAGATTAGCTGAGAAGAGAGCCAGCAACAAGGAACACCTGTGAATTTAGGATTTAAGGAACTGAAGACTGGTATCTGGTTGCTGCCTGCAACATCAATTCTAGAAGCTACAACCCTGGACTCTTGATATCTTGTGTTTCCTGAACCCTGGATTTACCTTGGACCTCAGTTGATGGGCTTTGATTCAACCTTGTACTTTGGACACTCTCATAATTGGCTCAAGACCCTAGAATGAACATTTGGACACTCTCTTGTGTTATTCTGTTAATGTTTGCATTCTCTGTTGGATGCAGAGACCTTGGACTGTTAATTTATGTTCTACAGGTATTTGGGGGTCGAGACTTTGACAGGAAGGTACTAGAGCATGACCAGGCTTCTCAGTTCCAAGGGTTCCTGGATGAAGTTGATTATTTAGATCCATTATAGTCTGATTTCAGGCCTGGTTTTAGAATGGAGGCAGCTTTGCTCATCATGGAGGACAACCTATTCCAAGAACTAGACAGGAGGAGTGTGTTCTTCTCCCGTCATCATCCCAGGCTTATTTGATGGAAACAAGATAGAAGGCCTTTACAGTGGCTGCTCCCAGACTTTAAAACTCATTTCTTAGGGAGACCAGAATGGCCCCATCCTTTTTTTCTTTTGTCAGCAAGTTAAAATATTTTTATACCATTAGACTTTTCAAAACTGACCTGGGAGGACTTTAATGTTGTGCAGCATTGTTTTTAATTAATATAGTTGAATACACTTTAATGTTTAATATTTGTAACTTGGTAAATTGTTTAATTTGTTTTTAAAAGAAATATGTTTATTGGTTTTATATAGTTTTCATCTGCATTATTTTTTAAATATGTTATTATCAATCTTCTTATACTCCACATTTTTCACACTGTTGAGATAAAGGTAGATTACAAATGAGTAAAATAAAAAAGCAGGTTTTTTGGCAGAATTGGTATTTGAACCAGGAACTTCTTGATTCATAGCTGTGCTATATTAGCTTTAAATGCCTCTCACTCTTTTTTTGCAATGCTGAAATTAGCAGATGATTAAGGAAAGTCCCTTTCCTGCGGGAATAAAGCATGTAAAATGATATGTAATTTCTCAGCATTGTGTGGCCTGAACAGCATTTTGAAACCAAAAAAAGGTGAATTAGTGCTATAATATGCATAATATGCCTTATGCCTTATCTTAGTTTTCCACTTGCCCTTCATCAGGGCTTCGTCATATGCTTGGAAATTGTAGTAATAGGCCACTGTCACAGTAATAAAGTGCTATGTAGAAAAAATAGCTGTCATTTAGAGCAGCCATAAAACAATAGCAATGAACATGGGGAATAAAAATAGTAGCAGTTCAGTAATAGCCATAAATCAGTAGTAATAAATGTTAGCACCATACATAGTTCCAATAAGTCAAGAGCAGAACGATTACTTTCTCTGGCTCTTTGAGAGAAAAGAACTATACAAACATTGCCTTTATTGGCTACATATACAGCATGTTCCACCCCTTCCCCATTTAGAGTAGCCCCTTCAGAGATATGCTGTTCTAGAGTTTCAGATTTTTTTATTGCTTTCCAGCACTTGCTATTGAATTGTCTTCACAAGATGGTTTTCAGCAGACCTTGGAACTTATATATTAGACTATAACTCTCTCAGCTAGTGTTGAGGCTCTTCACCATTATCTCTGCCTCTCCTATATGCTCTCCCATTTCTTCTGATTTCACTCAGTTTCTCAGGGTGCTTTACAAGTGATACTGAGCACCTTTTGATCTAAGTAGCTCAAATACAGAACATAGAATGGGGAGAGGAAACCCACTTTTGAATCAAAAGCACTTTCTTGAAAATCCATTTTAAAGTTGACATATGCCCAGCAGGTGAGGGTGATTTGAGAATCATTTAAAAAAAAACAACCCAAAAATTCTGCCTTAAACAAACATCCACAGCATGCAATCCTGCTCACCAAGAATTTGATTCAGAACTACATTCCGACAAATAAAATAGATGATGGGAATGGAAGATTCACAGCTTGCTTGCAGAGCATTTGAGCCTAATGCAGCTCTTAGCAAGAAGCTGAAGATAGAAGCCATTGGGTTTTCAGATACATTCAGCCCTCCACATTCACTATGGTTAGGGGCACAAACCCCAGCAAAAGTGAAAAACAGTGAATAAAGAAATTGCTAATTTTTTTTTTTTACCTAAGAAACACTTCTCCTGTAATTTCTAATTTTTACAGCACAGTTCTATGACTGAAAAAGATCTTGGAGTCCTCATGGACAACAAGTTAAACATGAGCCTACAATGTGATGCGGCTGCTAAAAAAGCCAATGGGATTCTGGCCTGCATAAATAGGGGTATAGCATCTAGATCCAGGGAAGCAGGCCTGTAGCGAGGGGGGGGGGGGGGTTAGGGGTTCAACCAACCCCCCCCCCCCCCCGAAATTTTTCAAATTATAAAAAAAATCTCGTTTACTCATGAATTTTAACTGGTTAACCAAATCCCCATGCTAAGTCTATGAGATGCAAAACATTAAGAGTCCCTCCAGGCACTATCTCAAGCAGATATTGACAGGTTTGTAGTGGGGAGGGGTATGTGCTAGGGGTTCAACCCCCCCCCCCCCCGAAATTTTCAAAACCCCTCCCAAAAAATTTTTCTGGCTACAGCCCTGCAGGGAAGTCATGTTACCCCTCTATTCTGCCTTGGTCAGACCACACCTGGAATACCGTGTCCAATTCTGGGCACCACAGTTGAAGGGAGATGTTGACAAGCTGGAAAGCATACAGAGGAGGGCAACTAAAATGATCAAGGGTCTGGAGAACAAGCCCTATGAGGAGCGGCTTAAAGAACTGGGCATGTTTAGCCTGCAGCAGAGAAGGCTGAGAGGAGACATGATAGCCATGTACGTGAAGGGAAGCCATAGGGAGGAGGGAGCAAGCTTGTTTTCTGCTGCCCCGCAGACTAGGATGCGGAACAATGGCTTCAAACTACAGGAAAGGAGATTCCACCTGAACATCAGGAAGAACTTCCCCACTGTGAGAGCTGTTCGGCAGTGGAACTCTCTCCCCCGGACTGTGGTGGAGGCTCCTTCTTTGGAAGCTTTTAAACAGAGGCTGGATGGCCATCTGTCAGGGGTGCTTTGAATGCGATTTCCTGCTTTTTGGCAGGGGGTTGGACTGGATGGCCCATGAGGTCTCTTCCAACTCTACTATTCTATGATTCTATGATTGACTTCTACTGAAGACTGACAGGCCTAGAAATTCCTAGAGTGGTGGTTCTCAACCTGAGGTCCCCAGATGTTTTTGGCCTACAAATCCCAGAAATCCCAGCCAGTTTACCAGCTGTTGGGATTTCTGGGAGTTGAAAGCCAAAAACATCTGGGGACCCCAGGTTGAAAATCACTGTCCTAGAGAGTTGCTCCCTCTAGAAATATCTAGGTCCTCCAACGTGTAGGTCCTCCAACATGAGTGGAGGAGGTTGGCCATAGAGTCACACTGCAGGACCTAAAGATTCACAGAATATTTAAAATCAAATCCATAAATAATCAAATTTGCAAAAGTCAAAACTTCAAACATAGAGGAACAACTCTAGATTAAGATGGGGTAATCTTTGTACCTATTTGAGACCTGCATTTCCCTCGTCAAGTCTTTGGCGCACTCCAGTGATTTACAGCCATGTGAGGGAAAGGATATAAACGAATTACTTTTTTCTTCTTGATCTTAAAACTATGAATAAGGCATCTAGCTTTCATGGCAAGAAAGTTGATAATTCCTTGTCAGTCAAATGGCATTTCGGTTTTGCTACTATCTGTAGACGGAGAGAAGTTACCATTCAAAGGACAGGATGGACCCTACTATTAGATAGAAGACCCATGCTGAGGTGGAAATAGCAGGGACAAAATGTTAAAAGGACAGAGTTGTTTGTGCCCTGCAGCTTACTCTCTCTCACCTAATCAGGTCTGATGCCCTCAAAGGTAGCAGAGGACACCTTCCCATCAACTGAAGAAAAAATTATTAGTAAGTCTAGTCAATTTCTGTACAGAGAATGGAAGAAATACAATTTTGTCAATTGCTTGAAACTACAAATATTTTAGACTAGACCTGATCAGATCTTCTGTGGGGTAGAGATCTTCATACCACTGGGATTTTACATAGAATCCAAGAGGTAATTCTTGCACTGCATCATGATGGATCTTAATTCAGAACCTCTATAGGAGTAACACATATATAGTTAAATTGCCTTAAATTGCCTACATTTGTTTTTTTGGCAGAAATATTCAGCTCCTTAGCAGTGTTTTCAGATGAAAGGCTCCAAGAACTATTAATCAAAAGCTATTAAACATCTAATAGTCCATCTTACCCTCCTTAAAATTGTTTTATTTTTTGTTGAGAAAAGAAAACATATGGAAGAAGTGACTGGTAAATTGGAAGTGTTACAAATAGAAGCAGGCTGTCTATAGAGATTTCTGTAAAATTCTGTTTGAGGCAAGGCAGTTACATCTAATCTGAAAGAAGTCTCATCTGAAAGGATCCTGGGAACAGAGAAAGAGTATGGACAATATGGCTTGTTTGAAGGTCCCCGAAGGAGAGTTACAAAGATTGAGGAAGCAGCAGCACAACATAAGGATTTATTGCGTTGGCTACAGGTGGTCGAAATAAGTGGCGGGTATTTCTTCTGAAGAAACAGGACAGCTGGATCAAAGTTCTGAAATAAGAAATTTTCTGTGCACCTAGTTTCACATAGCACTGTGCAGTAAGGATTTTCTGAAATATGAAAGTCAGCATAGTTGTGCTGAAATTCTAGAGTGTGCATACGGAATGTACAAACACAAGAATGTTCAAAGTGACCAACGACAGGAAAGCTATGGAGTTTTCTCTAATTAGTAGTTTACAGGGAGAAGAAGAGTTATCTAGTTTGTCGACTAGCCACCAAGGCTGCAATGGACTTTATCACATGACCCTGCTATTTTGCTACAGTTGTGTTATTGTTGGTAATAGATACATATTGGGTTGCGTGCCTTTGATATCACACCTCTCTTCAATAGTGTGATTGTGCCAATTCAGCATTCTGTGGCCCCGTAATCATACTTCCACATACCCTTGTGGCACAACTGTGCAGAAAGGTGGGAGTTACCTTTCTGCACAGCTGTGGTTCCTGTCAGAGTCATGTCCATCAAATTATTTCTAAACAGCTGGACACTGTATCGTAGTCCATAGCAGTCTGAGGTTATCCACAGCAGTTAGTCAAAATCAGGGTGAGACAAGAGTAGTCCAAAGTCCTTTCTAAAATGTTCAAAGCCAAGTAATATTATCAACACTGAGGCTGCAAGCCAAAACGTATTCCACACATGAAAGTAAAGGTTCACCAGAAAAGATTGAGGCTGTAACAATTTCACTGATACTGCTTCCAGCACCTAACTTATGCTACTTTTCCAAGTGATCCCACCTGTTGGCGCACCTCTCAATCAACTGTATCTCCTCGGTTGAATAGCATCCGTTCTTCATTGCAGCCTATCTGGAATACTTAGTTACTGGTTTGCTTCCTGAAGCTCCTGATCCTCCCTTGACTCTGTATCTCTATCTCCTTGGGGCTGCTGCTCCCAGAGCCATAGCCAGAAAAAAAAAGGGGGGGGGGAGTTTGAAACTTTTTCAGCGAATCATGAAAAGTAGTTCCATCACACAAAATAATTTAAATTATGATTCATTCTATATTTTTATATAAACTAAATTAAATCAAATTTCTATTTTATTTACAAAGTTTCAAGTCTTAAAAACCCTGAAAATGGCTCTTAATTGGTAATTTAGTGGTTACAAAAGAATACCACAACATTGTTGGAAACACTTCAAAACTGTACCAGTGCACTTTGGCAGAAGTCAGGCTCCATCGATAAACTTTGGTGCACTTTGCAAGTCCAGTCAGTCTTTCTTGCCCCATTGTGCTTCTTATGTATGCTGTCAAATGTTTCAGAGTTGAAAACGACCTTCCATTTGTAGTTGTTGATACTGGCAATGTTGCAGAAATCTGAAGAAGTTTCTTTGAATTCAGAAAAAAATTGTCCATCACAGACAAGATATGCTTCCAGTGCATTTCATGGTTTGTCTGCAGATGCAATCTTTTTTCATTTTTTACACCACAGGTCAAATTCTTCCATCAGTGCGCCAGTATCTTGAAGGCATTCATTGCAAATTTCTGTGCACTTGTTCAAGTTGGATTTTAAATGGCCACAATTGATAGGAGAAGCATTTGCAGTTCCTGAACTACCTCCCTGTGCCTTGTAAACCTTTCTTGAAGCTGGCTGCAGAAAAAAAATCAGAAATGGGATGTACACATTTCACCTATAATATTCCATTAGTGTTTGTGAAGTTTACTAGATGTTGCTTTTACAAGTTTGTCTTGAACAGATGCGAGGAATCCTAACTTCTGCACCCATAGCCTTCACCACTGATCTTGCTGTGTCAATGATCTCCTGAAATTCTTTCACAAATTCTGTGAACATCTCCCTGACTTTTTCTAAGAGACTGTCAACATGTTGCTGACTACGGAAAATATCTAATCTTTGTAATGTTTTCTTAACCTAAAGTGATGATTACAGAAACGTTCTTAGGACGTGTATGGTTACTACAAATTCAGCATTCAGAATAGCTAAAAGAAGTTGTTCAACTTGGGAAGAACTCTCACTGTTGTAGAGAGGACTCTCTTTTAGTTCTTCAAGTGTTCTCACCATCACACTGTACAGTTCAACAAAATGTAAAACTGCATCATGTTGCTCAACCCAGTGGGTTGAACAAAGCGGCAATGTGATCTCAACAAGGCCCTGAAATTACCATCATTGTGCAAAGGTTCTTCACAGGTAATAGGCCCTGAATCATTGCTCCCTCTTAAAGTCAATTCTTGTTGGCCATCAAGGACAATAGATTCCACAATTAGCAGAAGTTTCTTACTGTTTTCTTTTGCTTTCTTTTGCTTTCTTTTATCGTGATGACCAGTTTCATCAGGACATTTTCCACTGTGAATTTGCAAGAAGTTTTCAGCCAAGCACAAGTTGTTCTGATGGTACTCTATTTTTTTGATGTCTGTTGAAGACTTCTACTGCATTTCTCCATCACACAAATGCAACCAATGCATGAAGCTTCTGGTGACCACCTTTACCCTCAACTTCTCCTCCAAACACCACAGAGTGTACTTACAGAGTGCACCTTGTGGATGAAATGTGTAAGCTAACCAGTGAAATCTGCTGAACCATTTGGATTGAAATTTAGGTGTCTCTTCTTATCCACAGGAAATACATATCCTGGCAATGGAGTCTGTGGATTTTGTACTAATTGAGCTTTCACTTGGTCATCAGAAACAGTCTTGTTCATCTAAAGTCCAGGGTCTAACAATGATACAGTTTCTTGTCTTTGCTCCTGTTCCATGGTTTATTTGGCAGGGCTTGGATTAGTCGAACACATCAGTTTCCACAGTTTTCACCTGCAGTCCAGGTGTGCATGTTCGGGGTCTTCATCAGTGCCAGCGGCTGCAATGGTTCTCAACCTGCTACCTCCTTGGTCATTAATATTTGGCTTTTTCTTTTTTGCTATGAAATCAAAAACATGCAGTTGCTTTGATAGATGTTTTGGCATCTTTTGGAGTCAGGTGGATGACAGAAAACACTAATAGCAACTAACAGAGCTTTAAGTCACAGAGCAGCAACTCAAGCTAGCAAACAAATTACACAGTAAGGAATGACCCAGAGCTGCTCTCAAGAAGATATTTATTTATTTATTTATTTATTTGCAGTATTTATATTCCGCCCTTCTCACCCCGAAGGGGACTCAGGGCGGATCACATTATATACATATAGGACAAACATTCAATGTCCATATACACATAGAACTGGGACAGAAACAGACGCAGAGGCAATTTAACCTTCTCCTGAGGGGATGTTAGATTCTGGCCACAGGGGGGAGCAGCTGCTTCATCATTCACTGTGACAGCACTTCCTCATTCCAACATCGTAAATTAATTAAATTTGCCTACCCACTTTATAAGTGGTACCTTATTTCCTACTTGATAGATGCAACTATCTTTCGGGTTGCTAGGTCAGCAATGAGCAGGGGCTATTTTTTATTTTTTAATTGACGAGTGCTCACCCCGCCACGGGCTGGCCTCGAACTCATGGCCTCATGGTCAGAGTGATTTATTGCAGCAGGCTGCTCACCAGCCTGTGCCACAGCCCGGCCCCCTGCTTCCAGAGAACTCTGAAAGAGGGAAGAGGAAGAGAGTAGTGAGGTGACTACTTTTAGGTGTTTTTAAAAATAATATTTCAAAAATATTAAAGATAATTACATGGGTAAAAACAAATGAAACTACATAATAAAATCTATAAACGTGTTCAAATTTTAAAAGGTTGATTAGAATAAGTGATGCAGCATTTTGAAATACCAGTTATATTTTTTTTCATTTTATATTGGAATATCTAAAATCAAGATCAGTGACCCATACATATTATCAAGACCATGACACCTCCTTTATTTTTAATTTTTAGTGTAATTGCACAATTTCAGTATTAGAAACACAAAGGGCAAAGATTTCTCTATCTTCTTTGCCTTTTTTGTTTTTAATATTGAAATTATATATTATATATATCGAGCAAACAGCCATCCTGGGAATAGTGAACTAGCAGGATTGGGAGCTGTTGGCAGCTTTTACCCATTCATAGCTAGGGATGGCAGTGGGATGCACATGGCATTGTATGTTTACCAAACAGGTTGAGATGTCAGTTTGCCTGCCCCATGTGATAAAGCCCTTAGTTAAAATGACAGAACCTGTGGTTTGAGAAACAGAAAAAGAACATTCCTCTACCTCTGTGAGCTACAGATCATTAACTAAGCAGTAGTGTCGGAAAGCACAGAAACTTAGCAGCCTCTTCTGAAAGACTGACCATGTATTCTGTTCCAGAAGGAGTTTATTGGTGGGATTTCCAAGAAAGAAAAACTTCCATTAATCTATTGCTTACTTATATACCCATCCTTTCCTTTAAGCAGCACACATGGCTCTCCTCTTTCTCACTTTATAACAACCATGTTAAATAGGCCAGACTGAGAGGCAAAGCAATTGGCCAAATATCTCCCAGTAAGTTCCATGGCTTAGTGGTGATTTGAACTGGTCCAATGTTGACCACTATTTCATGCTGGTTCCCACAGGTTCAAGGGTATAGATTGTTAGGTAGAAAACAACCAAGGATGGACGAAACAGTCAATCCCCATGTTTTTTTTCCTGTCCAAACGTGCAACATCCCTTTTTTTTGCCATTTATAGCCAATAACATCTCCTGAAGCCATGATTGGCAATTTCATCCAATGTTTTTATGCTACAAAGGTATTTAGAGGCCTTTTTTTCAAAACCACAATTGATTGGATTACGTCCAGTTTTAAAAAAAATCCAAATGTAAGTAAAATAGATTTACTGCCCCCTTTTGACAGAATGAAGTCTTTTCAAAGGGTTGGAGTTTAGAGACCAGGAGGAGGGCACGTGCCCATCCTTGGTTTAGGTGGAGGAGCAAAATTTAAGCAGATTTGAATGAAGCCAGGGGAGAAGGGGCTGGAAACAGAGTAGGTTCAAAGGCTGCTCCAAGAATTGTCTGAGATCATACTTGGAAATGTTAACATTATAGAAACAAAGTTAAGTCAAGAAAGAAAATTAATTTGTTAATATTAAAGTAGTGAGAATTGTTCAAAATGAAATGAATTGATTTGCTGAATCATTAAATTGTTAAACGAAGCGATATAATTTAAAATTATTACAAATTCTCTGTAACAAATTAAAGCACTGAGAAATATTAATCAATATTCTGAAGTCATGTTGTTGGCATGCAATGATTAAAACAACACAAATTGACACTGTCGTTCAGCACTTTAATAAATTTGAGGTAACAGGTTTTAACAAACTATTTCTGAATGCTGATACTGAGTTCTCTCAAAATTGATTCAATGAGATAGCTATGTTAGGCCCCTTCCACACTGCTGTATAAAACCCACATTGAACTGGATTATATGGCAGTGTGGACTCAGATAACCCAGTTCAAAGCAGTTATTTTGAATTATCTGCCTTGATATTCTGGGTAATATGGCTGTGTGGAAGGGACCTCAGTTTGAAATAGCAGTATGCAGTGGGAACTTGCAGCACCTGAGACTAATTGAGAGATAGAAATTGTAGCATAACCTTTAATAGACTTAAGAGTATTGCGCAAAATTGCTATTTCACAGCAGTCACACTTTCATAGATAGTGGATATATAATGGGATGAGCACCTTCAATATCGTACTTTTCTCCACCTGCATAATTGCATCACTTCGACAAGCCACAGTTCTGCGATCATACTTCCACGTACCCTCTTAATCCAGCCTTCCCACACTTCTGCTGGTCCTTTACTTATTTACATCAATTTTGCAAATCGAGAAAAGAAAGACAAAAGAGTGAAATATTCCAGGTAGCTCAGGAATAGTAAGAAGGAGGAGGGAAAGGGAGAGAATCCCATCCCCTGACATCACTTTACTGAACAGAAGTGGAACGTGTAACTTCAGCCAAAAACATATATCTTATAGCTTTGTATAGCATAGGGAAGGGTTAACACCCTGTGGTGTTTGTTTTGCTGTATGTGCCCGTTTAGAAGATTTCATCTCACTTTCTGTCCCTGTGCTCATTGGACTTTGGACTTTGAAAAAATTGGCTTGTTGTGGAAAAAAGGACACCTTTTCCCCATTATCACTCTTTCAGGAGGGAATTTCCCTTCCGAAGGGTAGATTTCCCCCACTTCCTGTTATCTCACCCTCCCTGTTTTTAACTAGGAGTCATTTGTCAGTCGCATGTTTGTAACTCAGGAACTGACTGTATAATAGCAGTAGGGTTTTTTAAACATTTGTTTCTAGAACGTTTATTTATTTTAAATGTTCATTAAAAGTCATATTCATAGAAATAGCACATTGGAATTCTGGCAGATCTTGGCACAACTGTGGCAAGTTCAGAGACAGTGTGTGAAACTTTTAATAGTAAGCAAGACAAAAATATATTGCGGAGTCATGAGAATTAACCTCACTTCAGCTTCACAGCATTGCAATTTCTAAAGCATAAATAAAAATTCACTCCAAACTTTGGCACAGCTTCTTGAATTGATGAATGGGCATGTGCAGTTGACATTTCCTTTATTTGTTGTTTGTAACTGTTTTTGTGAAACAGGTTTTCATATAACTGTTATACCTTTTTTATGTGGAACAGCAAAGAAGTGAAAGAACAAGGGGAAAAGGTAGGCTAGAGTAACAAGGAAAATATATGCATATTCTTTGTCATACCATCTCCTCTACTCCTTTTGAGTTCATATTGGAAGCAAATGTACCAGTTAGTTTATAGTCGCTTAGATGCCATTTTTCTCCTTCCCCAATCTGCACCCCAAGAGAGAACCTTTAGAAAATTCCAGTTGCTTGCATCAATGTTTTTTTCTTCTTTCCCCCCCTGTGAAGCCAACATAGATGTTAACCTAGCTCTGCAGTCAGCACTATCAGAGTGTGATGAATTGCTCTCACATAAAAGATGCTGTGTGAGAAAAGTGCTGTCAGTGTATCAGGATTCACAGTTACCATCTGTTTGGTAAATACGTGCATGAAATTCTGGGAGCTTGGCAGGCTTTGAACTCCCTCCTCAAAACAAATTCCCCAGGTAATTAGAGACATAATCGATCTAATGAAAGCTCCTTCTCTCCTGTGTTATAGGTGTGCCTCCATACATTATGGTGCGGACCTGCCATCCACAAGCATCATCATCACCTTTCACAACGAGGCTCGCTCCACCTTACTCCGCACAGTGACAAGGTAAGGCATATTTAGGTCTCCTGGATTACACGGTTCAGAATTCTAAGACTACTTGCCTGGACATCTCACTGAAATCAGTGAGGCTTAGTAATGAATGAAGAGTTATAAGACTGAGCTCTAAAGAGGCAATTGCAAGCATGTTTAGTAGGAAAAAAATCCCACTGAATTAAGTAGGACTTACATCCAAGTAGATTGGATACAATCTGGCTGTTGAGTCCCATCAGAGGAACCTCTGCTCCTGCTGTTGTACAAATCTGTAGCCTCTTTGTTCATTGAGCACCAACTGATACATAATTAAGCCAATTAATTGCACTGTTTTTCACATCCATTGGTATCTTAAGTATCAGTATATTTGCCTTGCTAGTGTCACTGTGTAGAAAATCTGGGTCGAGTTAAAAAAAATGCACTTTTAGTTCATTCTCTCTTTTAAAAACCATTGTGCCAGCAACTTCATAATCAGCTACCAAAATAAATTTCAAAAGGCCTTCTTTTGGCTGTCTATAAAACCCAATTATTTTACTGCCTCATCAGATGGGTGGTTTCCCCCTTTTTGGTGCGCTGCCAGCATACTGGCAGGACAGAGTTCCTGCAAGGCTAATTTGGTGAGGCTCCATTGGGCTCCATCCTGGCAGCATGCTAAGAGGGAGCCCCGAGGAGTCCGGTGACTATCCATCTCCTCATTTAAGAAGCCAGGGACAGCACACGAGGAAACGGGGCACAGCATGGAAACATTGTGGGATGGCAGCCCACTACCCTCAAAAGTAAGGGGATGAAGCTGGACACTGCCCCACAGTTTCCCCGCTGTCCCTAGACTTCTGGATCTCCATGTGATGAGGTCCTTGCAGCTTGAGTCTGAATTGAAGTTTTATATGTTGCATGTGTTTTATTTTATTGTATTTTATTTTGTGTTCACTTTCATGTTTGTTTTTAAGCACCTTGTGCCATCTTTAAGCTGCCCCGAGTCCCTTCGGGGAGATGGTGGCGGGATATAAGAATTAAGTTATTATAAAGTTATTAGTTTTGGTATAAAGCCAGAATAGCAGCATTGTATAATACATACAGCTATTAAGCATGTTGGCAAGCAGAGATGTTGAAATCAATTAATGCCATAGATGAAAACTTAGTTTATGACTAAGAAAAAGATAACTTTGAGTCCATTATATTAAAGATTTATTTTTGTACTGCTTTTTCTTTCTACCAGTGAGATGTGAAGTATAGTTACAGAGAAATCCATTACTCAAAAGTAGGTTCCCATGTACTGATGGGTCACAACTTCCATGAGCTCAAAGAATGTTATTCAGGTTCAAATAAAAGAACAAGTACAGAAAAAAAGAGGAAAAAGAACTGCTTCCCATGGTTTTCATTTTAGACAGTGCTGTTAAACCAACCTCTGTCTGAACTATTAAAAGGCTAGAGCCTGATGCCTAGTATAGTTTGCACTGCAGAAAGGAAATTGTAATAAATACAAAAACATAAATGTCCTATGAACATATATATAATATCTTAAAGACTAATAGAGAACCAAGTTTGTAGCATACTCTTTCATAGTTTTAATGGTCTTTAGCTTTAATGGTCTATAAGCGTCTTCAGGTGTTACAAACCCATCCTAGTAGAAAGCAAGAACCCCCTCTTCTTATTGTATGATCCCCTTTTAGCATTTTCACAGGCACCTTGCACATAATGCTTGATCACATCATCTCATAGATCACTCCTTCTAACCCATGTACTACTCTTTGCTGGCCATATTCCCTTTTTAGATTATTATTTTAATCAGAAGAATTGCGAAATTTCAAGCCTCACAAGACGCTAGTACTTTGTGGTTTTGTTATTGTGCAACTTCACAATAAAACCCAATCTTATTTCTAGAAAGCTGGTTAAGGCAGGCCAAAGCAGAAATGTACATGAACCAAGGCACAACACACCAATTTATGTCTTGTAACAAAAATTCCAGAAAAAAATAATTTCCCCCCTTGAGAGCAATTTTATTAATTAGGAAATAGGAGAATTATCCAGACCACTGAGGATTAAGGAACAGATGGAAATTTGGTGGTAGTGTAAAAGAAGCATGTTGGATTAATGGGAATTTTAAAAAGAAATAGCGTTGCTGATACTCCTGAATAGAGCTTTGCACTTTACAAAATAAAAGTGGATTGTGTCAAGCTGGGCAACAGATTCTGTTATCACAGCATTCCAAATTAAAGATGTGTGATCCATTCCATGGTGCTCTTGTGTAAAATGACAGTTCAGGCATTAGAGTTGCACTTGTCATTTCTGACAGAACTTTGAGCAGCTTGAATAGGGCTGCTTCATGTCTCAAAGCAGAAAACTGAGCTCTTCTTTCAAAATATCGGTTTGATGGTCATAACATCCTCTGAAGTTCAGCCCTGATACCTTCCAATATCCTTTCTGAAGCTTTTCAGATATTGTATACTACTGCCATTTTGAGTATGTATTATCTGTGTACAGTAAAATCATACAAGTACAAGAACAGCCATGGAACCAGCAATAGACATTCCTGTTGGAGGTGTTGGAGGTAAAAGCTGTGTGCAATCACAATAGATGGAGAGGTGCAGAAATGCCCGACATTGGCTTTCATGAGGCCACATGAACTTTCAAGACACACTGAGTTGTAGCGATGTTCTTCTTCATAGCTTCATTAGAAATGCAAACAATCCTATAAAGAAATGCTACCTCTTAAAATGCTAATCCTATAAAAGACCTGAAGAGAAGCAAATAATTTACCTTCTGCCCTTTCTTGTTTTATTTCTCTTTTTGTTGTTGTCCTTCTTCTTCTTTTTAATGGGTATTTGATCCCTTCCAGCTAGCAGAGAAAAAACATCTTCCAATCTCTCAGTGGGTGCAAGCAAGGACTGCAGGTTGAAAGAAAGAATCAAGCAACATCCTCCAGCTGCTTTAAAAACTTGGGTTCTCTGCTGCAGTTAATTTGTACAGATAAGACAACAAAGAAGCTGAACAGAGAGATTCACTCAGCAGTCCTCAGTCTCAATACCTGTTGAACTTGAGCTTATCTGGCACAGGCAATATGAAAGCTTGAAAGCTTTGTTATTTCCTCCATTAGCTAGAGAGGGAAGAAGGTCCACTGCCAGAATTGTTGTTGTTCTATGCCTTCAGGTCATTTCTGATTTATGGCAACCCTAAGGTGACCCTATCATGTGGGTTTCCTTTGTAAGATTTGTTCAGAGCAGATTTGCTTTTGAAGCAGAGAAAGTGTTACTTGCCCAAGGCCAATCAGTTGGTTTTCATGGTCAGACAGAAATTCAAACCCTGGTCTCCAACAGTCGTAGTCCCAACACAACCATTACACCACACTGGCTCTCACTCTCATAATTACCAGCTAATTTAAAATGAGGGTGGTATACCAGGGATATACACTTTGTAAATAGACACTAAAATAAGGGTTGTGCCTCCATATATGCTTTTTGCATATTTTCTCCCATCTGATAGATAAGGGTTCTTAACCTTTTTTGTTCAATGGATTCCTTTGCCAGTCATATGCAAACCACAGACCCCCTTCTCAAAATGTAGTGGCAGATAGACTTCAATTAGAGCTGAGAGAAAGTAAAGATAATCTGATTTTTTCAATTCAATTATTATTATTATTATTATTATTATTATTAATTAACTTTATTTATATCCCATCTTTCTCCCTGTGAGGACTCATGATGGCTAACAATCCCACACTTTAGTCAAGTTTAAAAAGCACAATACAAAAGCTGAAAAACAAATGAATAGTACAGTGTGGTAAAACCAGATAAAAATATATGAAGTACACTTAATATAGTCTTTAAAAATCACAGTCCCCCACCCACCCAATCCCACTCAACCTCCCTAAAGCTTGCCCCTTATCTTTCCCCAAATGCCTGCTGGTAGAAGAAGGTCTTAACCTTCTTAACAGCCCGAAAGACATACAACAACCCAGATCTTAACCTGTTCATGGACACTCTGAAATCATTCCTCATACCCTTAAGGAAACCCTGTGACTCCTGGTTAAGAACTCCTGCTATAGATTGAGTTCAGGTTCTTCCTGCTTCTATGAGGCGAGGGGAAGAATATTTGTAACTATTCATTCCCAGGTTGAAAAATGGGGTTCTACCAGTCAGAAAACTATGTTGGAAAGAAGGACAAACCAGTGAAAAATTTGCACAATTTTCAGATGTCCTTTCTGTGTGAAAATCAGGCTTTTTTGTGTACACACATATATGCAATACTCCACATGTTTTTTCTCCATTGTATAACTCTACTACAACACTTTGGGGTATTCAAATACATAGAGAATGCTGTGAAGGAATACCAGCATTTGTTTGCTCCTGCAGTGGGGAGAAAAATATGTTAACGTGTGAAAATGAATTAGCTGAGGATTTGCTTCCTTAGTTCTGATCAACCTTTATAAGTGGCATTTCATGAGACATCCTCCATGAGCAAAGAGAGCAAATGTTTGCACAGGAGGAATATGCTCTTATCACACACAGCAGCCAAATTGTAATTACAGTAGGACAACCGTGTTTTTGGCTGGGACTTATTACATGATGTTGCTCCTCTCTTGTCTCTCTGCTGGTGGTAGAAAGTCTGGAAAGCGTTTATTTTGCTAACACAAATAATCCACAAATGGCATCCCTTTGCAAAAGAAACAATTTCCAGTGGTCTCTCCCCCCCCCCCCGCCCCACCCCCAGAAATGCAATAGAAGAGGATGTCTCCATGTGAATAAGTTTCCAGACCTTTGCCATCTTGATCACCCTCTTCTGGACACTTTCCAGCTTGTCAAAATCCTTTGTGAATTGTGTCACCCAGAACTGTATCAAGTATTCCTGAAATCACAAAAATCTACCAGTTACATAGTAGCCAGTAATACTTTGGAGGGATTAAACATTTTATTTCTCAGTTTAAAATAAAATATTCCTTAATTTATTTTTTCCAGTTTTTCCAGAAAAGGGGCTTTGGAAAAATGATTATTTTAAAAATTGTTGTGGTTAAAAAGGTTTTCACATCTTTAGTGTCTTGCTTTCTTGAGAATACCTTTGGGCCCACATAGAGCTATGCATTCTAGCTCATTGCTATTTCACATAGTCATCCACGAACTACTGCTGGTTCATGAGCCATTCAATACCAGTTTTTGTTGCGTTTCCAGGAAAGAAAGAGACAATTGGAGGCAATGGACAAAGATATGGTACCGGTCCCTGGCACACTTGCGGGGTGGGCTCTGGACTAGTTGAAGAAAGACATCTGGCAGGTCTACCACTTCCTATACACAGCATTGTTGGCCTCTAAAGGAGAGAGAGGAAAAACAACGTGCAGCTTTTTGATAAGGCTGTGAGAAAGGGAAGGAAATGCTGGGTACACTTTTTAGTATTAAGTTTTATTTTAAGCTACTGCTCTCATTCCATTAGCTTGGTTTTCGATCTGAAAACAGTGACAGAGGGGAGGACAGAAAACTAAGAAAAGAGGAAGGGAGGAAAGAGATTGAGTGGCTTGGCATTATCTGAATTTAATTGTTTGTTTTTTTAAAGAAAGATAGCTATAAAGTAGGACTTCCATTTTCACAGGGATTAAAAGTGGAAAAATCATGAATAAAAAAGATATTTTTTTTAAATAGGAATCTGTAGGTGCTCTAGCATGCCCCTACGGTCAACCTCTGCCAGACATTGACCACAGAATCTTACTGGAGGACCTATAGATCCCTAGAGAAGCATTATCTAAAGAGTCTTCAATTGATCATGCAGTCCTTCTGCATGGCCTAAATTTCTGAGGACCTCATCACATGGATGAGGTCCCCTAGTCTGATTCACCAGCCACTGTGTCTAATTGGTGGGAAGGCAGGGCAATCCCAGAGCTGCATGCCCCACCTTACCCACAGCGACGATTTCCCATCCCACGTGGAGAAGTGTCACCACGTGGCTCCCCTCCCCTCCACTCTGGCCCTGCTGTTTTGAATGGAACATGGGAAACCGCCCGTGGTCCGAGGGAAGCATCCTACCATGCTGGCAGGATGCTTCCTCGACAGAGCCCTGCCGGAAGTTGCTGTACTTCATGTGATGGGCAGCATGGGACTCTGAGGAGGAAGCATTCTGACAGCATCCTAGGATGCTAAAATCACCTCATGTGATGAGGTGGCAAGAGAAAACATATTAAATAAATCCACTAATAAGCAAACGTTATACCCACAAATGTGGAAGGCCAATTGTATATTATATATCTGAATTTGTGACTCTTTGGATTGCATCCCCAATGGCTTAGGTAGCCTGCTTTTTGTTGTGTTTACAGCAAAAAATGTTTCTTTTGACCACTTCCTTTTGTAGGCTAAGGAGTGTTGTAAACCTGTTTACACTTCTCTTATCCTATGGGAATGTCCTCTGCTGGCTTAAAGATCTTAAAGTTTAGCTCAAAGTGTCCCTTAAGCAGTCTGTGGGTCAAAGTAGTGCTCTTTCTCCATGGACGTGTGGTGAAGGCAAGCAGAAGGAGAGTTACAAGAGCAAGGGAGAGCATCTCAGCTGGAAGACAGCTGAGAGCACCTCGGGCAGGGATGCATTATTCATGGGAACTATTTTCCCTCACTCCAGGTCTTGGGGTCTTGCAGAAGACTGCTTTGTGAATAAATAACAGGCTCTTTCGAGTGTGGCCTAACACATACAAGGATGGTTTCTGTACAATGGTGAAAGGAAAATTCTTTCAACAAGCTAGCTTTTGGTCTTGGGGAGAACTGCCCTTGGGAAGTATAATTTTTTGTTCCTTGCAATAGGATGGCAGAATAGTGACAAGATTTCCCCAACCATTCATTTTAATGATGCCAAGATTCATTAAAAGTTCACCTGAGAGCACAACTTCTATAGGAGGCAGGAAGAATGATAGCACACCTAAACTGTTAGCAACATAATTCCCATTTTGGGCATCACCCTTCTTGTAGGGCCACATCCCGTTGTTCTTTGTTGTTCTTTGTTGTTTTTAGCAGGCCTAGAACGGACTACAAATTCCAAGTATGAATGGGCTCGAAGCTCTCACTTCTAATTCTCATTGGAACCAGACTGGAATTTAAATGAAAATACATTACATTTCATTTCCACTTTGAATATCCCTCGTTCCTATGGCCCAATCTTATATGTAAGAGAGCTGAATGTTAGAGGCTTTCAACACACAGTTCGCCCTTTGTATCCAAAGATTTTGTGTCTATGGATTCAGTCATGCATGGCTTGAAAACATTATCTACAAAACCCAAAAGCAAACCTTGACTTTACTATTTTATATAAGGGACACTATTTTACTATGTCATAGTATGTAATGGGACTTGAACATTCATAGATTTTGATATTCACACGGGATTCTGTAACCAAAATGCAATGGGTAGCAAGAACCGATTGTATACATAATCCTAGAATGTAGAAAGCTGCTCTTTAAAAAGTATTTACTTTCCTAATTCTTACAAGTAAGTAGTTGCATTTAATTCCCTTCAAAAAACTTCTGGATTTAGCAACAATGAGACATGGATTGAACCAGCTGATTAATTGCATTATATTCCATGTCTGCTATTTAGTGAGTCCACACTCCATAACCATAATAGTAATTTATAAATAATTTTTGCAGTGCAAAACAATAAAGTTATTCCTTGTTATAATTATTAGGTAAAGTGTTTATACATACATGCTTATACATACACAATATATTTTTTCTAGAACACAGTAAAGTAGTTATTACACTGTTATTGGATAAAATAAAATATTACATTGTTTATTTGTAACAACTTCCAAGCTTTGTATTATCAGTCTATCACTTCCAGCTTTGAAGAGCTGAATCATATTGTTAAAACTGCAAGTCTTGGGACTAAGCTCCTCTGAATCCTAATTCATATTAAATTCTGATTAATCTTATAAAGCCCATGGGATCATTATGAATCTAAGCCTCCTTGTGATAATAAAGTGCAAATAGTGGCTGTGCTTCAGTTTCAAAAGGGACTCGAGGGTAAAGCAGAGGGCTAGCAGGCAACCATCCATGAAGGTATGCATCTACCAGAATTTGTAGTTTTGAAATCAGAGGAATGGTTGTCTTTGACCTTGAGTACAATGTTCTAGTTGAACCAAATATAGTAATGGGTTCCAAGGCTGGGACTCTGCGCAATTATAGTACTATGATTACGTTTCAATTGCTATGGTTTCTTCTTGTGGAATCCTGGGGCTTGTACTTTGGTGAAACACCAGAGTTCTCTCACTGAAGATTTTAGATACCCCTTCCTAAACTGTAAATCCCATGATTCCATAGGCTAAACCATGGCCAATCAGTGAGATAATTGTTACAGGTGCCATATCCCTGGTTTAGTGTGTCTCTCACTGTAGAATTAATGCAATTTGGCATCTGTGATGACTCATGGGCCTTGTAGTCCTGTTCCTAGTACTATTGTGGCAGACGAAGAGGAAAACATGGGATTTTCACCGGTTCAGCCAGAGCCGGAGCCTCTCCACCTGCAGGATGTTGACGTTTGCCCTCAAGAATTCAGCCAAACAGGCCTTGGGCAGAACTCCCCCCCGTTTTCCCGGAGGGACAATTATACCAAAGATAGGGGAGTCAGAGAGGCTAATCGCAGAAGCTTGAGAATCGCTGCCAAACAAATGGCTGATTAGGTCTGCTTCCCTTGGGAAATTCTAAGGAGTCATGCATCTGGACAGAATTGGGTTTCGCTTCTCGTTCTCTAGGGAAAGAGTTCTGTTGGCGGGAAAACGAGACCCAATATAGGTGTTTGTCGCAAGGGAAACTTTGCGGAGTCAATTGATCAGCTCGAGGAGAGAGATCGTGTGTGGACTTCGTAATCCCAGTTCCTTGCTTCCCGGATCAAGTTTCAAGCCTTGCCTTGTCTCACGTTTTGCCACGGACTTTGTTTCATGCTTCATGTTTGCCTCGTTTTAAGTCTTGGATCAAGTCAAGAATCAAGTTTAATTCCAGCCTTGTTGTCAAGCTTCATTGGACTATAAAGACTCTGTTATTTCCCCACACTATTGCTTGGCAAAGTGTGTGTTTCGGTCAAGTGGATTAAAACTTTGAACTCTAATATCTTATATTGGACAATACATTTCTGGACTATATTTGACCTTATCTGAAAGGTCTGCTTCTGAACTATATTCTTCACTTGTTTTTATTGACTTTATATATTTCTTTAATAAAGATATTAGATAGATTCTGGCCTCTGTGTAAGGTTTTTGGTGCTCTGCAGCCTGGGTCCTGACAGCATCACTTTTAATTGCCATGGCTCAATGCTATGGAATCATAGGAGATGTAGTTAGAAGATTTTTAGCCTTCTTTGTCTCATCAAACCACAAATCCCTGGATTCAATAGCATTGAGCCATGCCAATTAAAGTAGCGCCAAACTGCGTTAATTCTACAGTGTAGATGCATCCCCAGAATTTAGACATGCCATTCATATTTGGAGCATTATCTAGACATGATCCCATGCTTTAATTTTTTCCCATGCAAATCTCTGTCTCCTATGGGAACTGTAATATGAGTGAAAATGTTGAGGCACTGCCTTTCAGGCTCAGATCCTGAGGTGGTGGAGGAATATATGCGATAAAGTGTGAGAAGGTGTTGGTGGGAAGAATAATGGTATGAGTGGCAATGGAGTGCAAGAAACAAGGGAAAGGTGCATTGCAAGGAAGGGAGTGAGTAGGAGGGAGTAAATAGATTCCAAAGCAAATTAAGCCTAAACTCTCCTTGGAATCCAAGATGACTAAACTGAGACTGCTGTACTTTGGCCATAACATGAGACTATGAGATTCACTGGAAAGGATAATAATGTTTGGGCAGATGGGAGGCAGTAGAAAAAGAGGACGGCTGAATTCCAGATGGATAATTCAGTCGAGAAAGCCACAGCCCCATCTGCAAGAACTGAGGATAGGGTGACTTGGAGACTTCTAAAAAAATGGAAATATTGAAGTCAACCTGACAGCAGTTAATGTTATGAAAATCAGCTAGGTGCCACCAGAAGGCAGTGTAGGTCCATTGCCAGACACATCTTTTACTTTGAAAGCCAGGAAAAGCATGACATGGTTTAAAGGCAATAACAGAGATTTATTCACCTGACCAGATGAATGACAGAATGGCGTTATCACCAAAATAACTGATATAACCCATACAGAAAAGTGCAGCACATATTATAAAGTTGGGTAGCTATTCATACCTTCCACTTCCTCCCCGGTTCATCAGGAGATGTGCCTCCTAGGATCTGCCTTCTTATTGGCTGAGACTTCCTTCTGACATCACAGACTGGGGTGAAGAGGAAGAGAAAACAGCTGGGATTTGTAGGGTTTGGTGCTATGTCTGCTTTTTAGGGTGTGGGTATTTAGCACTAATGGACTTTGGTAGCTTGGAATAATCTCAACACAAAGAGTGAGGCTTGGGAAACCAGAAAGTCAGTCAAGTGGGTAAACAAAGTCTTTGATGAGTCCTGGGGGTTGCTGGCAGTCAAGTTCTCAGATTTATCCACTGGAATAATCTGTGTTGTTTTTCAAGACAGCCGCTTAGTCCAAAGTCACATAAGTACTACATAATATAAGTTATGTTATTTGATAACCTTGGATCTTATGCTGATCTGTTGTACAGCAGAGACTCAGTTGTAGAAACAGAATGGTAACATATTCCAATATGCTCCAGCTGGCAGTTTGATTATGCAAAGTTTTGCAACAGTGAAGAAGTTAGGGGAAAAAGGAAAGAGACACCCAGCAGACCCCGCATCTGTTTTGTTAATTAATGAAATGTATGATTGTGTGTCTGTGTGTGCGTTTGGTGTCTCTTGGCAGGGTTAAGGGAATTTTATCTTTTTATTTTTATTTCTCTTGAGGCTGAGAGGGTAGGCCTTGGGAGGTGAGGTGTTGGAGTCTTAACAGTGAAGAAGGAAGCAATAATGGGCTGGCCTGAGGGGTTTCCTCAGAATCACAAAAGGAAAGTTGATCAGATTGACTGAGACCCAGCCAAGCTCTAAAAATATGTTATAAATTAATAGTTATTACTATTAGAGAAAGAGGTTGATTTTTCAATAACATTAAGAACAGCAAAGTAATGATGCAAAGTCACATAATAAATTCCATGATCAAGTAGAAATTTGGGTCTCCTTTTCCAAGGCCGTTGCTTTAAACATTAGCCCATATTGCATCTCTCAGTTCAGTTGCAACTGTTTAAAAATGGTGTGAAGGTTGAAACATAGTGGGGGGAAAGCATAACAATTAATGTATGAAATCTACATAATTAGAATGCAAATTAGAGTAATTTGTGCAGCCCTGATATTGGCATAATATGCATATTAGGTGCCTAGATTTGAGGAAATAGAATGTGACAACACTACTCATTGTACTATAATTGTGTAGTATAAAAGTGCTCAGGATTGGAACTGGTTTTAGTGATACTGGTCCTCAGTGCATTTGATGCCAGAAGCAAGTGTCCTGTTTATCTGTAGATAACCGGTTGCCAAAAATATGGCAGTATTGCATAGGGGAAATCATTAAATAATTTTTGATGACAACATTGGTGTGAGACCAGGTATTCTGTGGCCTGTTTTATACATGACCAAGAATAGAGCTAGGAAAAGCGCAAAAAGTTATTTTTAAACCATGCCTCCCAGAATCCACTGCTTGAGGAGAACTCATATTCCTGAGCAATGTGATTTTCACTGTACTATAATTGCCTTCCACAATGACCTGGGAACATACTCAACATAGTTAGAGAAGAATGCATGGTTGCACCTCTTTTAGCAAGAGGAAAAAGTCATGGCAAGAATTTTAATATATCACAGGCTATTGGGAATACTGTGGAAAGACCTTTGAAATGGTAACAACTGTGTTGCTTGTGTAACATATAAAACAATGCTGAGCAGGGACATTGAAACATCGCTTCTGTGATGCATGACATGGTCCACATAGTTTGATAGTCTTCTCCACTATTTTATGTGTGTTTTCCATTTGCTTTTGTTTATGTTTCTTAGAGGAGGAAAAATAAAAGAAACAGAGCAACGGATAATGGAGAAAGAGACACCCAGTTATAACTGCATTATAACATCTATTTTCTCTTTCATTTTCTTGTTTATCTTCCTCTTTACCACTGTTTTACTCGGCAGTTGTAGCTGATCAGCTGGTTCCATTCCTCTTTCCCTTTTCCAATGGAATCCCATATTCTGTGATTTCTATCAGTGCTCAATTGTTGTAGGATTCTTTCCCTCGTCCAACACTGACGTTTTCCTCTAAATATTTCATTTGCCCCCTCAATCTTGCTGATACCTGCATGTTGCACTTAGATTGGCCCCCTCCCTTCTAGCCTTCAGAAGGAAAGTAAAAACATGACTCTGGGATCAGGCTTTCGGTGATCAGTACAGTTCAATAATAGACTTGGGATTATGTATAATTGACAACAGAATGGTCTTGGACTATGATTTTTGGATGATGTGATTTTAATATTGAACGTAATGTTTTAAATGTTTAATATGTATTAATTTTAATTTAATTGATTTTAAGTCTCTGTTTGTATGTATTTTAAGGCATCTAATAGTTGGCATATGTAATCTGCCTTGTGTCCCCTCCGGGGTAGAGAAAGGTGGGGTAGAAAAAAGGTAGGTAAATAAATAAATTGTAGCATTTTGGTTACATAGAAATCTGCGCTGTCCTTGAACTTTGGAAATGGAAGGAATAGTTTGCAAAACAACAACCAGATCAAGCCACTTTATTGTCTCTAACAAAATGTTTCGGATTTCAGTCAGACCATAAATGTGAAGGTCAATGTTTCCTGAAGGTACTAGATAGTCTATTTTAACAACAACAATACAATTGAAATTAAAAGGTTCTTCAGAGTGTCCTTGTAAATCTTTACAAGGATTCTGTTAGATAGACCATCTCCATTATCCCTGTATTGTGAGGCCAAGAATGATTCTTTTTAAGCCCCCTGGATGAGTTGATAGTTGAAGTAAGGTACCACACAGCATCTCTCCAGCATCAGTTGTAATGTAGCACAGCCTACAATGCAGTATGATGTAAAATAATTGTTTTTTGAACTACAGTTCCCTAGTTTCTAGGGGCCGTGGTCCATACAAGTAAGTTTTCCATGCTCTGATGGCCCCAGGATACCAATATAATGAAATTGTCTTTGAAAGATCCTCAGTCTCTATCCCTAACTAAAGTTAGGGACAGAAACTCATTAGCAACTTGTAAAGATGTTGGCATTAACATTTCTCATCAGGCGGACTTCTTCCTTACCGCCATTCCCCAAAGTGACATTAAACTTCTGTTTAAGAAAACAACTGTGCAATCATCCATAACTATTTAATCACATGTAATTTTCAACAGGTGCTACTAGAATTGCTAATTAATCAAAATCAAATCAGCCCCTAATTGTTGTGGAAGGCATAATCTTCCTGCTTTGTTTTTTGTTTTGTTTTAGAGGTTTTTTAGTATGTGTCTGAGGAGAAGGAACAGTTCTGTATCAGAAGCATGACCAGCCCCCCAAAATGAAATTTAAAAAATTACACCATGCTATGAAATTTTTATGCTCCCATCTCCTGCTTGCCTGAATTTGGAGCAGTTCCATACAATGAGAAGCCAATACTTAGAACCAAACTATCCTTTTCATACTTCATGTACGCCATAGTACTTTGCAATAATTCCTTAGTAGTGGGGGCAATGGCTGTATAGGAGAATGCGGCAGCAATTATACTTGCAGTAATAATTCAGACTAGTGCATTCAAATCCATTTTATTGAAATACATGGTTTACCCCAAGCACCTTGAAAACTATGCAGGATTTTTTCTATTTCTATCAGAAAACCAACAATAACAAGTGAACCAGAGCAGAAAGAGACTTTCTGCAAATGGTGTGTTATGGGGAAAGGCCAAAGTGCTAAGGAGCTCAAAAGCCTCAACATGGAGATTATGGATTTATTCTTACATGCACTGTATATTGGTATGGACAAGGCCCTCAGATTAAAAATGTGCCCATACCAATAATTTACCTTGTCAAAAACAAGCTCTCTACACGAAACCTCAGATAGTACAGCCCCTTCCACCAAGCTGTGATCACCGCAGTCTGCATATTGAATTTTTTCTCAATCATAAGATAAAAAGCAGGGATGGAACACTGCTCAAAGAAATTAGTGGAAATCAGGATTGTCATATAATTCAGACTGGGTGCCAGTCTGTCTTCCATTTCTTGACATGTAAATCTAAACCTCTAAAGATAGCAGTAATAGAAGAGCTCTGATACCTTCTATTTTGAGTCTTATTTAGCCTTACTAAATTACTAAAATGCAGTTCATTGTCCTCATAATGAATGCTGCAAGAAAGTTGGGAAGGAGTTTTGCCATGCAATTAAAGCATAATCCAAGATGTCAGAAATACTGCTGGGCTGAGGGGGTGGGGTCAACAACATTGACAATGATCTCAATGGATGGTTGTTGTGTGTTTTCCAGGCTGTATGGCCATGTTCCAGAAGTATTCTCTTCTGACGTTTCACCCACATCTATGGCAGGCAATCTCAGAGGTTGAATAGGGGAATAGCGTCTAGATCCAGGGAAGTTATGCTCCCCCTCTATTCTGCCTTGGTCAGACCACACCTGGAATACTGTGTCCAATTTTGGGCACCACAGTTGAAGGGAGATGTTGACAAGCTGGAAAGCGTCCAGAGGAGGGCGACTAAAATGATTAAGGGTCTGGAGAACAAGCCCTATGAGGAGCGGCTTAAAGAGCTGGGCATGTTTAGCCTGCAGAAGAGAAGGCTGAGAGGAGACATGATAGCCATGTACAAATACGTGAAGGGAAGTCATAGGGAAGAGGGAGCAAGCTTGTTTTCTGCTGCCCTGCAGACTAGGACACGGAACAATGGCTTCAAACTACAGGAAAGGAGATTCCACCTGAACATCAGGAAGAACTTCCTCACTGTGAGGGCTGTTCGACAGTGGAACTCTCTCCCCAGGGCCGTGGTGGAGGCTCCTTCCTTGGAGGCTTTTAAGCAGAGGCTGGATGGCCATCTGTCGGGGGTGCTTTGAATGCGATTTCCTGCTTCTTAGCAGGGGGTTGGACTAGATGGCCCATGTGGTCTCTTCCAACTCTACTATTCTATGATTCTATGATTTGTGTAAACAGACAACAACCATGTGATTCTGGCCATGAAAGCCTTCGACAACACAGATCTCAATGGAGTTTTGAGATCAGGATTCGATTTGGTTGTGTCTCCAGCCTCTGGTAATACACATGACATGGAGCACCATCATGTATTTTGACACATCACAGGTGAAACCTTGTGGCAAAGCAACATGAGAGTGTGGTCAAGATTCTGTATCTTTGATTTCCATTTTTTCTGCCGAAGCAAGATACTTCACTTCGGCAGAAAAAATGGAAATCAAAGATACAGAATGGGGGACGCCTGGCTTGACAGCAGTGTGTGCGAAAAAGACCTTGGAGTCCTTGTGGACAACAAGTTAAACAATGTGATGCGGCAGCTAAAAAAGCCAATGGGATTTTGGCCTGCATCAATAGGCGAATAGCGTCTAGATCCAGGGAAGTCATGCTCCCCCTCTATTCTGCCTTGGTCAGACCACACCTGGAATACTGTGTCCAATTTTGGGCACCACAGATGAAGGGAGATGTTGACAAGCTGGAAAGCGTCCAGAGGAGGGCGACTAAAATGATTAAGGGTCTGGAGAACAAGCCCTATGAGGAGAAGCTTAAAGAGCTGGGCATGTTTAGCCTGCAGAAGAGAAGGCTGAGAGGAGACATGATAGCCATGTACAAATACGTGAGAGGAAGTCATAGGGAGGAGGGAGCAAGCTTATTTTCTGCTGCCCTGCAGACTAGGACACGGAACAATGGCTTCAAACTACAGGAAAGGAGATTCCACCTGAACATCAGGAAGAACTTCCTCACTGTGAGAGCTGTTCTGCAGTGGAACTCTCTCCCCCAGACTGTGGTGGAGGCTCCTTCTTTGGAAGCTTTTAAGCAGAGGCTGGATGGCCATCTGTCGGGGGTGCTTTGAATGCGATTTCCTGCTTCTTAGCGGGGGGTTGGACTAGATGGCCCATGAGGTCTCTTCCAACTCTACTATTCTATGATTCTATGATTCTAAGATGGCAAAAGTTATCTGTTAGGATGAAAAAGATAGTCTAGGAGAGGCTGCAGCAGTTTGCTTCTGCCTCAGCCACCTGGGAAAGACAAGATTCAATATTTCTTCTTCTCTTCTCCCCCCATTGAGTTCACTATGTGCAAACTACTTTTGCCCTTTGAATTTAGTTTGCTGCAGCTGAGAATGGGGAGCAGGGAAATGACTGAGAGAAAGAGAGTAAAACTGGGACATTTTAAAAGCTGCTGGAAAAAGTGAGACAACAAGGGGTTAATTGGGATGTTCCCAGTCAAATCAGGACAGTTGGAGTGACTCTAGCTCTCATGGGAGCAAAGTAAGACCCTCTGGGATTTCTGAAAAAGCCACACAACTTCATTTGTGTGGTTTCTCAGCTTTTTAACAGGTAATTTCTCATTCTATAAAGATAGGAAGCTTTTCAGACATACTACAGAAAGCATTTGCAGCTAAATTGTGGTATTTTTGGAACTTACCCTTTTGTTCCCCCTCCCTTATTAGAATTGGGGAGCTAATGGGAGGTGGAGCCAGTACAAATTACCAGGGCCTAGAGGTGTCCAGAAGTGGATCTGAAGCCTAACTGTGTGTTGATATGTTGTTGTCTCCCTCACCCACTATTTCTGTCCTTCCTTCTGCTGAGAACAGGACAGGTCTACCAAGTCTCCTCCTTGTTTCCAGTATTTTGGGGAAGGAGAGAAGAGTTCTTTCCATGGATCCCTCTCCTTCATGCATAGCCAGTAGTCCCTGTACCACTCAGCCCAAAGCCATAATCCTATTGCAGAGGAATTTACTCAGGCTTACAGTCTCCTACTGACAGTACCTGACCATTCAGAAGGACTGTGGCTAATAAACAGCTTATTTGGGCGGGAGGGTGATTCTTAAAAGTATATTTCACTGAGGCCCCAAAGCAGCTCTCAGCATCGACAAACTTGTTTAAAAACTGCCTGTAACTTCTGGTATTTAAGAACCTCACACTGATGAGGAACTGGAAAATATAGATTTTCAGACATATATTGTATGCACATTAGAAGCCCTGAAATGTAGAAAAATCAGACTCTCTCTCTCTGTGAGATTCTTAGGGATGCACAAGCTGGCAGGATAGGGAGGAGAAAGGGGGCCTGTTATCTATACATACATTCCAGTGTGAAATGGTCCCTGGTACTAATGGAGGGAGAGTGAACTTCTCTCCCTCCTGACAGGTCAAGAGTAGGCCTCTTGACAGCTCTTCCTTAGTATCTGTAACTTGCTACAGGCTGGTTAGAGTGCTTAGATAGAAAAATGCTGAGACTTGCACATTTATGCCCATGTATGTAAACATGTGAAGTGACGTACTGATGATGTGATGTATGTAGAAGCATGTTTCTTTGTCTGGAAATGTATAAAAGGGAATGTCAACGCCTTGATCGGGGCTCTGGTTTGCTTTTGGAGGAAATTCCACATCAGAGTCTTTCAGCTGAAAATAAAATCCCTTTCAGCCTCAACTTAAGGGTTGCTCTTGGTGTTATCTCAGCCACAACATTTTCTGGTGCCGTGACTTGGATCAAAGAGGTCAAAGGAGAGAGAAGCCAAGAGAGAGGTTTTGAGATCAGAACAACTTCAGGAGTCAGCCAAGCCGGCATCCAACCAACGACTGAACTCTACCGGCCGGGGTGTCTTTCTTTGATGCCAGGGCCCACTCGATGCTTGGGGCAGGGCGGCTGCTCCTGACGGAGTTCTTTCCTTTCACCAGAAGAGGCTGAAAACGATGGATAGACAAGTATGATTGTGGGAAAAAAGACATTTTAGAGAAGTGTAGACGTCAGAAAAGGTCATAGCTGTGTTTGCTAGTGACCACCCAAGAGTAATTAACTTGGGAAAAGGGCAGTCCCGAGTAGGCTTTTTGGCTTTGTTTTTGCTTTGTTGTGCCAGAAAAGGGAAACCGACTGCCTAGAGAGAGGGGGGGGGGAGGGGTTGGAAAAGCATAGGTACCTTGTGTTGAATGCATGTTTGAATGAATATGTGTATGTATGTGCCAGAAAGCTGATCAGATCAGCGATGGGCCAGACCGAAGATGCAGCACTTTGTATGTGGTCAGGTCCCACAACTCACCCTCCCCTCTTTGTGTATTAGTTGTCTGTTTGTCTAAAACATGGGTGGGTTCTCTAGAAAGCATAAAACTCTCGTGAAATTCATGTTAGCAAATTTTGACAAAAGCTTTGCAAATGTAGATTTTGGGGAGAAACCAATGAGACCAAATAGATTTTTAAAAAATTGTGTCAGATGCAATGGGTTGGATTTGGGGTCAATTGGTAGCTAGAAGGCAGCCTTGATCCACAAATCATTTCACGGGTCTGGGATAAAATAACAAGGACAAGTCCTTTTCAGGGATGTTACCCCAGCCACTTCGCATATATTTTGGCTTGAGCCAACACCGTGTGTAAAATGCCCAAATGGCTGAAACCGTTCAATGCATTGCAAAGCCCCTTTAACACAGAAGACCAAAACTCCCATTGACCCACTCTGGGACCCCAATATAGCAAGGCAATTGATTCTGATTTGCCAATATAGACAGTTAATGATTTGAGACGTTCCTAAAGTGAAAGAAATAAAACAAGGTCTAGATAAAAATCCTCATGCTTACCTGGAAAGGCTGTTAAGTGCATATAGGCAACACATGCCCTTTGAGCCCAGCGAAGAAACCAATAGAAATAGCTAACAGAGATCTAGAGGAGAAGAGCAACAAATGAATGCCCAAGCCGTTTGCTTGGCAGTGGCATTAGGGGAATTGAACCAAGGAAAAGGGTGAAGTTATGGGTCAGGAAGAGGACAGCCCCTTGGGCAGAACCAATGTGCAAGCTGTAAAGAGCAAAGGCACTGGAAGAGAGACTGTCCCCAGATGATGAGAGGAAGAGGAAGAGTGCACCCACAGGAGCAGAGAGGAAGAGGAAGAGGGGGACCCAGTGAAAGTGTTGCTCTTGGTGTTATCTCAGCCACAACAACATTTGTGGACTAGTCCAGGAATGGGCAAAGTGTGCTCCTGCATCCACATGTGATCCTCAAAGGCTGTTAGCGTCAGTGGCCCCCAACTCTCTAAGACTACCCTTTTTGTGGTAAATTGTTCTTACTGGAAGCTTCCAGGAATACTGATTCACCTTTGATGTAGGTCACAGAGCTTCCATGCACTGTTTAGCGTTTTTAAGCATTCATTTTTCATATCAGAAGAAGGTTTTTTGACCACTCGTAGGCCCTTCCAATCTAATCTAGAGATTCCCAGGGAGAGAAAATTGGTCCAAGAACCACAGAAATTGCCCACCCTTAGACTGAATAATCAGAGTGAAGGGCACTGATTGTATTAGTCTCCAACTGCGTATGGATCTTTGGCGGTTTATCAATGAGTGTTGCAAAAATTTTCATATGAACTGTGTCTGCTGTTAAATGAGAGGGGCCAAGTGCACTTCAGTCCTTGAAGATGAAATGTGCTTTACATATCTGGAGGCAAAAACGAATCACTTAAGCGTTTAATCTAGGCCAAATCTGTGAAGCTAGAAGAGAATTTTTCCCTCGCTTGTTAGCAAAGTACAGATCCCAAAGTGAGATGTGGTGTTACTGTAATGCTGGTGGTGTTTGTTTACTGCTAAACACGACTTCTAATGTTATGTTTTTAAAGTCACATTCTTTAAAATGCCCACAGGAAGACAGCTAGCAATTGGCCACAGACATGTGTCTTTGTAACACATAAATAGGCAATTTCTGGAGCTTTGACAATACAAAGAGGCATATCTGTAACCATTTTCTGTTGCTTCTTTACACGAGTTTTCAGAATATAAAAATGCATTGAAAGCACCCCCTAAGGCTAGCTGTAAATGCTATGGGGTAGCTTGCTACTGAGATCTAGCTCATAAGAGAAATTTCATACGGACTCTTCTAGGCCACTGTGACTAAACTCCGTGACTTGGCTAGAGGATAATATGTGACAGGAAAGCCCAGACGTGAATTGCCAATTTGTATTTATTTATGGCGTTTCTATACTTCCCCATCAGAGTAGCTGAAACTCTCTGGGTGGTTCACAAAAGAAAAATAAAGAGCACAGCCCCTCTAGATCAATTATTTTCAGTTGACATAGCCGGAGTAAAAGCTCCTGCCAAGAGCCAAAAAGAGCATCAGAAAGAATGAGAAGATGCCAGAAACTTTTTTAAAAATTGGCATCTTGCAAGGCTTTCCCACTGGCATCTCTTATTCTCTTCAGGGGATGGTTGTCAGTCACTAGCACCTTGTCTTGCCTGACACATTTCGCACCGTGGGAAACAGCTGTCTCTCATGAACTACTTGCTCATTTTGCACCCCTTTGCTCCTCATGGGATAGCTGTCACTCACGTTGTGTCTGTACCAGTTGTTTGTCACAAGAGGTAATCTGGAATACATTTCAAACAGCCAGTGCCGTCTGCCGCACCTTATCTTGTATGAAGTCAAGGGGAAACTGTTTAGTGTTTTGTTTTTTTAACCTTGTAGCAGTGTTCAAGGAGATCAATATGATTTTAGCTTTCTGTACAACAGAAGTAAGCAACCTGTGGTCCCACATGCAGCCCTTGGGAAAATTTCAGAAGTTCTATGTCAACAATCCAGGCTTTTAGAAAAAGCATTTGGTTCCTCCTCCCATAACCTTTGAAGCAGGGAGGACAGGAGGTGAAAGGAAAAAAAATAGCTTCATTGGTCATCAAGATCTTGGGTGGAGGCCTTATAGCAAAGGTGGGCAAACCGATGTCCATGGGTTACGTGTGGCCACATTTGGCCATTGTGAGGCCCAGAACCTCCCTGTTTTGTTCTAAAATGCCCCAAAATGATCTCTAGAGGGTATTTCCATGTGTTTGATGTCCTATTGGATTCAAAGGAGTCAAAACAATTTTCTTTGCATTTTTGGCCATATGTTCCAAAAACCACTCCAGGGGCCCAGGAAGCCAAACATACCTCCATGTCCCATAGAAGATGTTTGAGGGGTAGGTGTGGCCCACCAAACCTCTTCTGGAGAACTAATGTGGCTCCCTAGCTTTCTACAATTTCTAGAATGTCTGCTAGGTAACATTATAAAGGCAGACCTTCTCATTGGTGAAATTCAATCTTTCAATACCCCCAAGTAGTTTGAAAGGCAAAAATGACATCCAGTCTGGAAATCTTTCCATTTGCCATAGGCCCTACCCAGCCAGAGCATCCTCACCAAAAGTTGTCATCTCCCCTCACCTTGCCAGACTGGCTATGTGTCAAAAAAGTGTGTGTGTGGTGTAGTATTTCATAAGGCTTAAATTTGTAGCCACAGATTTTTTTTATTTGGAAAAAAATGCTTCATAGTCTAAACTGTTTCATGTGGTGGATTCAGTAGACCTGCACAAACATCAGGTATTTGAGACTGTCACTGAGATTTTTTTAAAGAAATGCATTCAAATGATGGACAGTTTCAAAAACACACATGCAATTTAGGCATTTGGATCAGAGAGCCAAGTTTCATTTTAAAATGTATAACATTTTGAAACTTTCCTTATAAAAAAAATCACACTAGCAATGATCTTTTGAAGGTGAAATGAAGTAACCTATAGATTGAGGCCTGTTTTCCATCATCAGTAAAGCAAGATCATTAAGCAGAATCTTTTTTATTTTAAAGAACAACACTGACTTTCCCTCCTCCATCTTCTCCTGTTTCATTACAGTGTTTTGAATCGTACTCCAGCCAACTTGATTCAGGAAATAATATTAGTGGATGACTTCAGCTCCGATCGTAAGTGTTGCTTTTCTTGACTCTCTTTCTACATGTTTCAAAATTTTCATATGTGAAATGTCAGAAAACATTTGAGTTTTTAGAAGTCATTTTGTTGCTGGTGATGTTTACATTTTTTCACCTCTTTATTTTCTTTTATCTTATCACACTGAGAGAAAGAGAGAGAAAGAGAGTGGGGATGGAAGCAGTACTCCAGAGACCAAAGAAAACAGCAAAGCTTTGTTGTTCTTGTTTTAATTCCTACCTAAGGGAACAAAATTAGCCAATATTTGGATTTGTAGTTGGGAAAGGGTGCCCTTTCAGTTTTCAGTGGGGCAGTCATGATGTCAGAATATTCAGCTGGTGTTCAGTTGGTTGTGCGATCCATTATCTTAAAAATGGCAAGTGGTATGCCCTGTTAGGAGCCCTAGTTATCGAAGATCAAGAAGGGGGAGTTAATGAATGATGACTGTTTTCTTGGCAAGCTAGGATTGTTATCCCCAGGTTCTTGATGGGGTTTTCATAGACCAGATCTATCCCTGGGCAATAAATGTCTGGAATTGTACCATAAGAAGCATTACTCTTTCTCCAGGAACCTGGCACAAAAGAATAATTTTTATCTCAACTTTCCAAGTGCAGTATTACTGGGGAGGGAGGTTGCCTCTAGGGCTGAAAAAACTGGAAACCCAATTTGTTACCCAGAACATCTCATTAGCAACCATTCCTGTATATTTTAATAACAGCAAATGTAGGGGGATTGACATAATCAAAGTTTTATCCACTCTTTCACCCCATAGTCTTGATGGAATGAAAGAATCCATAGATGTCAACAGGAGTCTACTCTCTTATTTTAGTGCCCGTGGGAGCTGTGAGTTTCATGGGAAGATATGGTTAAATTACTCCTCCTATATTCCGGTACCAGCAAAAAATGGGAAGCCATGTATTTCTTATTAATTGAAATGTCAACAAAGCCGTTATTGCTAAACATGCACTAGGCATGTTTGATTTTTCTCTATGCAAAAAGTGATGTGATAGAGTTTCTAAAAGTTTCTAAAAACAAATCGGCCCCTTTGGTAGTCCCCACAAAAGTTAACTCCTGGTAGGCATCTTTTGCTCTAGGTTTTAAAGCACAGTGCACTCTCACCACTATCAATAATGACAGGAAGATATGAGGAATCACAATTCGAATCAAAAGCATCAAACATGTAAGGAAAACCACATTGATATGGCTACAGCCATGATAAGAATGCTGTTGTTTACTTTTCCAGAGTCCTATACAGATGTGTGTCCTTTCACATGCATGAGTCTGTGTGCTCACATAAATTGAATGACAGTGCAATCTAGACCTTCCTATACCAACTCTGAACATTTAGCCTAACAAGTCTAATATCATAACCATGGAAGCTCTGAGACTAGCTTCAGACAAATGCAATTAGAGAGCCCTAAACAAAACTTTAGGGCCAAAATATCCAAAAAGCACCACACCCTGTCTGATCATAGAAGCTAAGCAGGGTCAGTCCTAGTTAATACCTAGATGATACGAGGTGCTGCAAGCTACATTTCAAAGGAAAGAATAAGAAACAAGCAAAACCACCTGTGAGACTCCCTTGCCTAATACAATCAGATTGAATTCATGAGTTCACTATAACACATGGTGTTACACACATACACACAAACAGAAATTTGCATTCATTTTGTGATAAAATAGAATGCTGCCCTGGAATATCCCACAAACCTACTTTGGCTCTTCATGCAACCTGGTAAGGAAACTAGGGGTTCTATGAGACTGAGGGCCCATCCAGACAAGGCCCATATCCCGGGCCCTCTTGTACTTTTACAAACGTCGCCTCCAGTAAAAGAAGATTAATTTGAGACAAAGCAGGAAAACCCGGGTCCAAAGATGCGAGATGGTGTCCACCCCCTTCTCCTCCAAAAAACTTTTTAAAATAAAAAGAAAACTTGCTGGGTATCATTAGACTTCTCTTTAGCCTGATGGAACATACTAATGACTCGGGAAGCCAGGAGTGATTTGGGCTCGTGTGTCATTGGTATGTTCCATCAGGCTGAAGAGAGGTCTGATGACTCCCAATAAGTTTTCTTTTTTTAAGGGTTTTGTGGGGGGTTTGGGGGTGGCGCTGCACTGCACTTAAGTTAGCGTGCTGCTATGGGGATAACCCATAGAAAAGCCTGCTTTGTCCCCCGGGGCTTGTGGACTTTAATGCGCTTTGGACCGAGTTTACTTAACCCATTCTGAAACGGGTTAAATGTATGTCTGGAAGCGCCCTGAGAGTCTTCTTACACTGACCATATAATGTAGTTCAAAGCTGATTTGAGGCCACAGTGGCCTCACCTGCAATCAATCCCCTTAGATGCTGCAGTGCTGGTAACATATTTGTGTCCAATAGCTGCAATTTTTTCTTTCTTCCTTGGAATCTCTGCAGGGCATTGGCACCAGTTCTTGGACCACCTCTTTGATAGCACTAGCTTACTAGGACTTGTTTTAATGACATGTTACAGATGCTTTAATTCAAAATGTTCAGGTTAAGTCCATTTCTGGAATCTTCACTTGGAGAAATCCAGTAATTGAAAGGGATAGATTTCTGCCTGAGACTCTGTAGAACAGTAGTTAATACTGCACAAGACAGGAAATATCTTACCTGGTATATGGCAGATACCTACTGTATATGCTCATGTATAAGTCAAGGAGTTTTTAATATGGCCCATGGATAAGTTGAGGGTCATTCAGCAGAGAGGGCAAAGCACTGCTTCAGAGAGCCAGCTGCTCTTGACCGCTGCCACTATTTCCCCGTCCAGGCACTCAAAAAGGCCAGAAGTGGAGAGAGCTAGTGTTTCTTTTATATTATCCTGGGGCAGAACATTCTATTCATAGAAGGGATGGTTCCTTTTTAAAATAAGAGGTAAGGTACAGTACTGACATTGACCCAAGGATAAGATTACTCATTTTGGGGTGTGTGTGGCTTTTTTTTGTTAGCATTTCTAAACTTCTGTATTAGTATATAGTAGTCTTGAGCATTCAGGGCAAACCTTAATCAGTTTAGTGTCTCGGCTTTTGGTGGGGCCCCCGATCCGTTTCTACTGAGCCTCCCGAAAACAGGAGGGCGGATGTTTGTTTTCAGTTTTTTGGTGCTGAAAGATCTGTTTTCTTTGGACCCATTATTGGGGGGGTGGGGGCTTTTCACCCAGGCTCCCCTTCTCAGCCTGCACTTTTGAACGGGGTTTGCCTCACCATCTGGGGAGTCGAAGGGCTCCCTGGTTAGGGCTCCCTGGCCATCGCATCCTTGTTCTGCAAACCATAGCGTGGGCCCAAAGCCCCCAGGCCTGCAAGGTCCTGCACCCGACTGCTGAGTAAAGAGTACTCTTACTCGGCAGTCGGGTGCAAGGTCTTGAAGGGCTGGGTGCTTTGGGCCTACACACATAGCATTCACTCCGAAAACCAGGCTTGGAGCTGATACCCGCTCCTACCTGCCTCTCGAATCGAGTTTATTTTCATTCCGTGTGTGTGTATGTGTGTGCTTCCCGTTCTGTACCATCCGAAAGGACGGTACAAAATGGAAGCACGAATCAGACGAATGATACAAATATGGGGCCCATGTCTAGTATATAGGGTATATTTCCATGATTCCAATGCAGCTTCTATTGCTCTAGAACCAATGTCAGGGGCTACACTGTCTGAACGCAATATTGAAATATCTCATAAATGTATGTAGAGGAAAATATAGATCGTTGGCTCAAGTGCATACTCAGAGTTATACTACTGAATGGCATTAGCATTTTCCCTGCTACTGTTTACATTTTTTAATCCAGTTGTCAGATGTTGCATGAACACAGTAGCAGTTGCTTTTCCATGGGTGGGATGAACAATAGGAATGCTGATATCCTTACACCCAGCTCCTGTTAGGACAGGCAGCATTGTTTCATCTAATCAGGAGGAAGGTGAGGATTGTTGGCCAGCTTCCCCACTGGGACTTTAATATTCTGGCCAAGAGCAAAGCTATATCAGAACTAGAGAGCCAACACTATGAACAACCCATGGCTTGTACTGTGTGTTATTATTTTTTCTCCCAAATGAGGGCAGTCACTCCTACTCTGACGGCCACAAATTAAATTTAAATAAATATCATGTGTTGCTGCGTGCAAGTTATTTTGGGCTGATAGAGCCCCTGGTGCTGGGTTTTCTTGGCAAGATTTGTTCTGAGGGGGGCTGCCTTTGCTTTTTTCTAAGGGCGAGAGATTGTGATTTGCCCAATGTCATCCAATGGGTAGCCATGGATGAATAGAGTTTTGAATCCTGGTCTCCAAGGTTATAGTTCAGCCTTAAAACCACTATACCACATTTGCTCAAGAATGGTATTTGTCTTCAAATATCTGAAGGGCTGTAAAGTAGAAGATGGGATGAGTTGGCGCTCAGCTGCTCCAGAGGATAGGGCCTGAACAAATGGATTTAAATTAAAAGAAAGGGAGTTAGTTTAGGAGGTTCATGGGATTTATTTTTTACAGTATTTTTTTATTAATTTATATCCCACCTTTGCCTCCTCATGGCACCCAAGGTGACTCACATCAAGCTAAAAACAAAGTACACTAAAAAACCTGTGATAGAAAAGGTTTTAAAAAAACATTAAATGAATAGTTATGTTAAAAACACTATATTACAACAGTTAAAACACATTAAAACAAAGTAAAGAAAGACAAAGGCATCCTTTTCAAGTGTGTGATTTCTTTTGATCTCTCAAATCTATTGGCGGAAAATATGTCATCTGCTTCGAAGAGGAAACCAAAAGTCTCCTTTCACTTTCTTCATTTTACCCAACATGTCACACCAATATCTTTGAACCCCAAATGCACCTGCATAGTGAGTACATAAGGTGGTGTGCTTTATAAAACATCTGATCTAAATAGATGCTGAGTTGTTGATCTTCCACATTCTGTGATTGTTTTTTAAAATTTAATGTATGCTCTCTAAGGATCACAATCAATTCTATAAAGGGAGCATTTCAGTTAAACATTGTTAGCATCATTGGAAAGGGGATTCATCAAGTTCTCAGAGTGTGAATAACTTAAAATAGATCCATGGCTTTCGATGAGGACATGGATTTCCATGGCCAGCAGATGTCCAATAGTATCACTGTAGCCTTTAATTAAAGGTATCTGTCACTGCATCTCAGTGATACAACGCCTGACAAAGTGCCCACATGGGAACAATATTTCAGGCAGTGACGAGCTGTGGAAATGGAAAAGTTCCAGGACAGAAGGCCAAGAAAAGTACTTTGGCTGGTAGCTTTTGTGCTTCTTGCCAGTATGCCAAGGCTACACAAAGATAATAAGTGGGGTGGGGAGTTGCAAGAGATGGAAAAGAGCACAGAATGCAACTGCTGCTGGCACTGAGGCATGAGAGACACAAAATGATGAACAAAGGAAAAAGAACATCAACTTGACATTTGTTGCTCAGTGTGTACTTTGCTAAACCAATTTTCTGATGTTTAGACACAGTCCAAATCATCTGACTCATCTGCAACAAGTTATTCAACATCAGTCTATGGACTATCAGTCCACAACAAATTTCCAGGAAAGAAAGAAAGTGTTGTAATTAATAGGTACTAGCCCTTGGCTGTTATTGTATACCCCCAAGTTTTCAATGCATTGCAACTCTAAGGTGACTCTGTCATGAGGTCTGCCTTACCTTCCTCTGAGGTTGAGAGAGCATTACTTGCCTAAAGTCATCCAGCGGTTTTCTATGAGTGGGGATTTGAACTCTGATTTCCAGAGTTGTAATGCAATGCTGAAATTATTACACCACATTGGCTTTCCCAGTTCTTGGTACATCGGGCAAAAAACCTTGCTGGTCGCCAAATCAGATAGTTATAGAAAACATTGATCTACAGTATGGCAGTTGTGCAGAGCACCCAATCATGCATAGCATCATCTGTCAACAAGTGAACAATCATTGCTGTCCAGTATGTTCTTTATATATTCTGCACTGGGCTGAGAATTTACCGTTCTGCAGTAGGCGCTTTGTGAGATGTATTCTGCCATCTTAGACCTCTGTTTAGGAATCAAAATACATATGATGCAGAGTTCATCATTACACATAAAAGTCTACATATTTTGCCTAAATCCACTATCTTAAATCCTGTGAGATTTGAGCTATAACCTCCCAGAATAAGAATGACCCAAGTCCATATCCTCAGGGAAGAATGGTCTATTATTAGCTAACTGCTGACATTTCCCTACAGTCCCTTTCTTTTTCTTAATATACAACCTCTAACCACAGTTTAGTCTTGTTCACTTTTCCCTTGAAATTCAACCAACAGAACAACATGCTGAAAACCAAATGCTGGGGTCACAACTGACATGGATTGCTCTTGTTAGGGAAAACTAGAGGGTGGAGGATTTCTTAAATGCATACTCTTGCTAATCCCCCCACCTCCCCTTGTTCTTCTCCACAACTAGCTTATTTTGTAGTCTCAAGAGTTGGCTGGGATGAAAATGGGGAGGGATGGAGGAGGAGTTGAAGATGAATCAACCTGGTTTTTTTTGGGGTTTTTTTACTCAAACAAATCTTCCTGTATGCAAACTATCCAACAAATATATATATTTGTGAAATGCTTTTGGGGGGACTGTAAGATGTTGCTGTGCCCTAGTATATCTGGTGTTAGGAGTAGATGAACAGCCAAGTCTCAAATTCAGTAATGGAGGAGTTGGTCCTGATGGTAATCTGGACTCAAAATATGTAGGGCTTTAAATGTAATAGCAAACTAATGGGCAACCAGTGGAGTGATTTTTAGTGTAGGTGTGATATACTAACTCCTATATGTACCCGTAACCACCCTGGCAGGCATATTTTGAATTAATTCATGTTCCCAAGCTTCATACGGAGGTAGCCCAATAAACAATGCATTGCAGAAGGCTAACATCAAGTTTACCAGCATGTACACTACCATTTCTAGGGACCTCATCACATTTGCTGCCGGAATTACCACAAAGAGTGGCAAATCCAGTGGTATGCAGCAGAGGGAACTCATCACCCCACACCCCGTATCACTCGGATTACCCCATCCCATGGGGGTAAACACCTGCTGCCTGGCTTCCCCCTTTGATCCTAATGCGACACGGGAAGCGTCCCGTGTTGCCGCAACAGCAGCGTACACCAATTCCTCTTCAGTCTTGCCATGGAGTCCCTGCAGAAGTAGATATACATCATGGGATGGGAGCTGGCAGTCTCCGTAGGTAAGAACCAGTGTACGCCGCCGAATTTGGCCCATCTGATGAGGATGCAAATCTTAGAATTCTAGGAAAGTTGGCAAATTAAGTATTTGTTTCTAGTCAACTCTCAAGGTGTTTCAAATGGCTGCTTTCTGCTAATATTTTAGGAAGGGGAGGGAGACCTTGAACTTCATTAACACACAACAATAATGTAACAATTTGCTCCACTTTGGCTGCAAAATGGTGGCTTGAACATTTGGTCTGGGAAGGGTTTTGTGGGTGATACTTGTAGGTAGTGGAATTAAGGCCATTTGTTTTAGGATCAACTTATTAATTGATATTGTGAATGAAAGCAATGCTCTTCCCTCTGTTGAGACACATGGGAAAAATAAATTGCCATCTTCTGTTGATGCCAAACAAACTAGCAACTGTTTCTCTTCTCCTCAGCCGAGGACTGTCAGCTCCTTACTAAAATACCAAAGGTCAAGTGTCTACGCAACAATCGTCGAGAAGGTGAGCATGATTACGGAAGTATCACACACTTTTACAGGGACATCATGGCACTGTATATTAAAGCTCCTGGGAAGGAGTGATAGAGAGATTATAGTACTAAAACCATTTTTATAAAGAATGATCTGACAGAGTAGGTGCTCTGTAATTCAGATCCTGTCCATCACTTGTCAGGCCACCAAAGCTTTCTCTGTCTCTCCAGAAGCCCTCTGTGCAGGAGCTATGAATACAAGCTATGGATATGTTCTCTTAAAGCGATTACAATTATATCTTATACTGAATTACATTTCAGTACATATGCTCTTATTTGGGCCATTGTTATCCTCAGGTCTGTAAGTCAAGCACAAAATTGCCACAACTTGTTGAGATAGAAAAGTCATTCATCATACTGGTTTCAATCCACTCTGAAAATTTACAGACATTCTAGTCATGACTTTTGCTTATTGGAGATGTGTAGCTGAAGCGAAGAGGATCACAACAAGCAGAGCCAACTAGGTCTCACATTCTCCTCATCCTCCCCTGCAAAGCTCATAAATACACTTAAGCATTTTTGTGATGGTTGCCTCTACTTATTTGTTTGCTCATGTCTATCCTGGTTGAATAGAGCTGCCAGAAGAATATTGCCCAGTTTAATGTTAAGGATTGTAAATGTTTTGATGAAAGCAGGTGTATTCCAACTCTTCTTTTAAAAGCTGGTAGAAAATTGATTTCAGCAGACCACTTTAGAAAACTATTTGTCAATTTCTAATCTTTCTTTCCTAAATAAGGTCTTGAAATGGGTGGTGACAACTACAGACTTCCTTGATGAAACCAATTACAAAAACTGGTTCCAACCTGGGTGACAATTTGGTTATGGAACAGACATAGTTTTAGTTGCCTTGATAGGTGGCTTGTGCTAAGAGCTGGATCAGGTAGAGAGTGTGTCCCTGCTGGTTCTTCAAATCATAAGTCAAGGTATCCTTTTGAGCTTCTTCACTTAGGTCTTTGGGATATGTTTTTGCAGTAGTTCTGATCCTTTTTGGTTGAGCATTCCCAGAAGGTAATTCTAGTAGGCTCTTCTTCAACCTTTTGGCCATCAGCCTGTGGGGTTCCACAAGGCTCAGTATTGTCCCATATTCTTTATAACAGAGTTATTGGGGCTGGTCATCCAATCTGGGTGCTGTGAGTCATCATTAGCTAGATGATACCCAGACCCATCTCTCTTACAATGGATACTATGGAGGCATTATTGACCCATAGTGAGAATGCAGTGAAATACTGCATAGGGATGAATTAAATTAAGCTCAGTCCAAATAAGACATATGCTCTGTTGGGTAGCAAGAAAGCTAACCTAGAATTGAGATTACAACCCATTCCATATGGGGTTGTATTCCTCCTAAAATATCATCTTGGACCCAACATTGGTCCTGGAGTGCCATGTGATTGTTGTGGCCAAGAGTGTCTTTACCCAGCTTCAGTTGGTGAACCCACAGTGTCTTTCCAAGGTAGAGTGGATTTATCCACTCTCCCTAGGAGTTTTTTCCTTGTTAGAGTACTGTAATACGCTCTGAATGGGGCTGCTTTTGAAAAGTGTTTTAGAGGCTATAGCTAGTACATAATGCAACATTCAGGCTAGTATCTGGTGTCTGCTTTAGAAATCACAGCCAGTGCCTTTGCACTGCACTGTGCTTCTGCACTTTACTCAAAATGCTGGCTTTGACATACAACCCCTAAAAAACTTTGGGCCAGGATGTATCACTCTTCTGATATATGATTCCTGGTGAAATTGGGAGATACGCAAACGGTGGGTATATCAGTACTTCACAATGATATCAGTTCCATCCCACTTAAACATCTATGAATTTGTCCTATGGAATGTGGAGCTTGATGAGGTACTTGAAATTACATGTAGGCTGGCACTGGAACTCTGTAGGGACTATGTGCATGTTGGTAAGTCTTGCCCAAGTACAGATCCCAGAATTCCATAGAACAGAGCTATGACAGTTAAAGTAGCATGGGACTGACATAACCGTGCAGTACAGATGTACTTTGGAAATTTAAAAGAAGAATTGCAACTTTTATGTTATTTATGTTTCTCATTTGGAGAAAAAATGGGATATACAGTAAACAAACAAATGAAGCATTGTGTATTTTAAAAAACTGAACAACTTGCAAGATACTTTCCCTTGATTTAAGCAGTAATCTTCTCTTCTTCCTTAAACATTTTTTTTTTCTTTTCCACCATACTTTTCCCCTCTATTGCCTCTCCTCTGCTCTTCAATTCCACTATTTAGGTCTGATCCGTTCTCGAGTTCGAGGTGCTGACATGGCAACTGCTGATATTCTCACCTTCCTTGATAGCCATTGTGAGGTGAACAGTGAATGGCTACAACCAATGCTTCAGAGAGTGAAAGAGGTAAACGAGAGTCACTGGCTAGAAGTCAATGGCAAGCATCTTTTTGCTACTGGCTACTAACCAAACCCTTACACACCTTAAATAGCACCTATAATGGTGGTTAAAGTGCAAACCACTGCCAAGAGGAATGTGGGAGGTCAGTTTCTTTCCACTGTTTGCTTTTTTAAAAATTTGTTTTATTAATTTATCCATTCAAATGTACAAGTTCACATTTTCCTCATTCTACAATATTTCAAACACATCACGTTGCATACAATCCGACAGCAAAAAAAAAAAAATCAAGAACATCCCCAAGCATATTTCCCATCAGTCTTTTAACTTTTCCATTGCAACTTCACTATACATCTCTCCACCACACACCCTTCATCTACCTATACATGTTTTATTTTCAATATTATTATTATTAATTTATAATTCAAAATGTGTAAGTATACATTCTTTCCTCATTTTACAATATCCCAGATATATCACATTGTATGCAATCCAACAATAAAGTAAAATCAGAATCAAAACATCTTTATGCATATTTCTTATCAGTTTTAGACTTTTCCATTACAATTTTACTACATATCTCTCTACTACACCCTTTTATCTACTTATACATGTTTTATTTATTATTATTATTATTATTATTATTATTATTATTATTATTATTATCATTATTGTTATACCTTTTCCCCCTCTTCCCTTCCCCTTTCCACTGTTTGCATGTCCATCTTTAGTCTTGTTACTCCCACTCAGAGCTGGGAAGAGTTACTTTTGGCAGTTATAGCAACAAGAACCCTCGCTCCATCCCAGCCAGCACAGTCAAGTAGCTTTCCCAAGCTTTCTTTCAACTATAGCTACTGTAGTTTGGCATCTTCCAAAATATATTGCAGCATGGGAGTTCATCTCCTAAGATGTGGAATAATGTTACTATATGGAGATTATTTTGAATAAAAGACACTAACCCTGAGGTAGAAGGAGAAACAATACTGCTGAGTTGACAGCTTTTGTCCTGGATGTGCCAAAGGGGTCAGGGAGAGGATGTGACAGTGCGGCTGAAATAGCTGCAGTGACAAAAAGTGGGAGGGCTGCCTTTGAAGCCAGCTTCTTCCCTCTTCAGAAGAAAAGTCCCCAGGTGGTTACCAAAAGAGCCCACAGGAGAGGTAGGAAGACCTGCTACAGATGCAAATGACATATATGTTCAGCTTAGAGCAATGAGGAGGACGAAGGCGAAACCTTCAGACCTGAGGTTTTAAAAATCCTCTGCTCAATAAATCCTCCTTCTCAGTAGCTCATAAAATTCTGCTTTATATTTGCTCATAAAAGTGTGCTGCTGGCAGAAATGGCAATAGCAGTGGCAGTTCAGTGACAGGTCTTCCACAGAGAAAGTTCAACCTGGACAGATCAATACAGAGCTAGGTCCAAAATATTTGTTCTGAACAAACAGGAGATGGACAAGTTAATATATTCACAAATTTTTCCAGTTTATAATGCTTACACTTATAGGATCATAGAGTTGGAAGAGACCACAAGGGCTATCCAGTCCAACCCCTTGCCATGCAGGAATGCACAACCAAAGCACTCCTGACAGATGACTGTCCTGCCTATGTTTTAAAACCTGCAGACAAAAAAAATGCATTACACTCTGAGGCAGCATATTCCACTGTGAACAACTCTTACCATCAGAAAGTTCTTCCTAATGTTCAAATAATAATGTTCTTGTAGGTTGAATGTAGCTAGCCCCAGATTACTAACTGGGGCTAACTATAGAGAGCATGCCATGCCCCTATTGAAGCAGCTCCATTGGCTGCCAATAAGTTTCCAGTCCCAATTCAAAGTGCAGGTTATCACCTACAAAGCCCTGTATGGTTCGTTTCCAGCCTGTCTTCATGACTGAAACTCCCCCTATGAACCGGCACAGGCTCTAAGATCTGCCAGGGAGGCCTTCCCCTTGGTTCCACCTCCGTCTAAAGCACAGTTGGTGGGGACGAGGGAGAGGCCTCCTCGGTGGTGGCCCTCTGGCTTTGGAGCGCCTTTCCCAGGGAACTTAGGCAAGCTCCCACATTTCAGCACTTTTGGAAAGAGCTAAACACTTGTTTTTTTCACCAGGCTTTTGACAACGTTTAAGATAGTTGCCAGACTAATTGCCAATTATTTTAGCACCTTATATCTATTTTTAATGGGAATACAATTGAGATGCCAAATTATTGTATGGATCTTTTAATCATGGCTATAGCCATATTTTACTGACTCTATTTAATAGAGGTTGCTTTTGTTAATTTTATAAGTTCAGTTTTATCTAATGTGTTATTGATTTTATATGTTGTTGTATTTATTCTATCATTGTATGGCACCACTGTGTGTTATTTTATAAGCCTCCCCAAGTCCCTATGGGAGATTGTGGTGGGGTATACATAAAGTTTGTTGTTGTTACATTATTATTATTATTATTATTGTTATTGTTATTGTTATTGTTATTATTGTTATTATTATTATTATTATTCTGTGTCCTAGTCTTGGAGGGATGGGAAAAAAACGCTTGCTCCATCTTCAATATAGTATCCTTTCAAATATTTAAGCATGGCTATCTTGTCACCTCTTAATCAAGGGAAGTTCAAATCTATAATTTGTTTTAGAGCTATATCTTAAATTAGTCAGGTTTCTAAAGTTAATTACAACTGAAGAAGAAATAAATTGTGGGGGAGGGGATTCATAAGTTGCATCTCCTGTTCAAATAGCTTCTATCATGGAAACATTATTTTTTGGGACTACAACTCACAGAAAAAGCTGTCCATGCTGGTTAGGGATGATGAGAGTCATTGTCTAAAAAGTATTTTTTCTGAGCTCAGTTTAGAATATTAATGAGTCATTCCTTTTCCTCAAAAAGATATTGTTTTGTGTGGGAAGGTGCAGATCCCCAACAAAATTGTTAACACCCTAATCCAAAATTTGTAAATTTGTAAAGTCACAAATTATGAAATTTAGGGAAATTAATCCAGTAAAAATCGCCACAACCAGAGATCCAGGATAGAGAAGTGCGCAGTTTCTCCATCAAAGAGTTGGGGCCAAGACAGTTTCCCTCACTTTGGAGAGTTGCCTCATGGTTTTGAAAGCTACAATTTCTGAAGTCATTGTTTTTGATCCACAGTGCTAGTTGGCATTTAGATCTCTTGGAGCTTGTCACTGCTTGCTCTGCCTGTTTTCTCTGGCCCATAGACTTTTATTGCCTAAACATGAAACATCTGTCGGGTCGGCTGGCATTAAATCAGCTTAGATGGAGATCAGCTTGTGGCCTTATTGCTCGCTCCTGTATTTGTCTTAACCCCTACAAAGACAGAGAGCTACTGGACCTTCCTTATGGGTTTCCCTTATGGGCCTCATCTGCATCAGTCAACCATTCCAAAGTTATTTATTCTTCTTTTAATGTGTTTCTACCCTACGATTCATATTTTTAAATAAGCATGTTCCAAATTGCACAACTGAAGTCATTCATCTGAATTCCCAGTATGCTGACTATCTTAAAAGAACTTTGAAAAATTGGATTTAAGCTCTCAAAATCCCTCAATCTACATGGAAAAGTAGCTTTTTGCAGGCTTTATTCGTTGCAACATTTTGGATTCTTTAATAGGGGAAAGCTCGAACATGGCACTTCATAGAAGGAACCTAGGAAGTCTTAGTTTAACTAATAAAGGGGTGAGTTCTATTTTGGAAGTAAAATTTGGAAATGACTGGAAACTACTTGCTATTACTGTGGTGCAATGGTCTGAGTGTTGAACAAGGATTCTGAGATATCAGGCTTTGAACCCCCAATCAGCGATAAAACCCACTTGGTGACCTTGGGCAAATATAACCTTTTCAGCCTCTTTTCAGATTTATTCTTCTGAAATAAATCTTCCTAGGAAAATTCTATGAAAGGGTTTCTATAAGTCAAAATTGATTTGAAGACACAGAACAACAAAAAAGCTCATTGTATTACCTGAAATAGCCTCCTATGCTGCTTGTCCACAAATGGAGCTACATGTAAAAATATACCTGCTCAAGTCTCCTGTTTCAGGCAGCAGAGCACATGCTTCTAATTTGATAACTTTTTAGTGATCACCAAAGTTTCCCAACATCAGAAACTTTCCAGAGAAAGTGGATACTTCCTTCAGGTTGTAATTACGAATCATAAGAGCTCTCCAACAATACATTGCCTCGGAGTATGGTGGAGCCTCCTTCTCTGGAGGCTTTTAAATGGAGGCTGGGTGGCCATCTGTCAGGAGTACTTTGATTGTGTGTTCCTGAATGGCAGTGGGTTTGACTGGGTGGCCCTGGAAGTCTCTTCCAGCTCTATGATTCTATGAGTCTACATGCAATTAGAGCCCTAATTAGGAACACTACTCAAGATATGATATAGATTTTACCAGCTGTCCCTGGGACTTAGGCCTTGGAACATATGGTTTGAACATGCCTAAAGAAGCAAGTACTATTGGAGAAAAAAGAAGATTCTTTTTAACATGATTTCCCAGAATGATGTTTACTGCCTAAACAAATAACTGAAATGTGAGAATAGTCAAAAGAAGGATGGTAACTGCTTTATAAGAAGCATCTAAATATCTTAAAAGCACCCGCAAAACAGGGTCAGCCATAGTTAGCACTTGGATGGGAGACTGGCAACAAATACCAGATGCTGCTGATTATATTTCAGAAGAAAGAATTCGCAAAGCCACCTCTGAGTATTCCTTGCTAAGAAAATCCTATGGAATTCGTAAGTTGACAGGCAACTTGAAGGCAGTATGCAAATGTTCTTCTCATTCTGCTATGTGCATAAATCTCATGGTCTCTGATTTCCTGAAGCTTAATCTCTCTCCCTCTAGGCAAAATTCTAATTTCTTTCCCCTTTTCTATTCTTTCAGGATTATACTCGGGTGGTGAGTCCTATCATCGATGTGATAAGCCTGGACAATTTTGCCTATTTAGCAGCATCAGCAGATTTAAGGGGAGGTAGGTGAGGCGAATAAGTACATTCTGAAGAAAGCTCTTTCTCTTCACTTCCTCCCTCCGCTTCTCCCTCACTTTCTTTATGAATCATCGCAGCACAGTTCATTCCATGTTATCTTCGATGTCAGATATGTCCTAAAACCGAAGCTTTTACAAGTATTTTAATCTCAGTCTCCCTTTGTGTGTGTATTTGTGTATGTGGGTGGATGGATAGGAATAGATAGATAGATAGATAGATAGATAGATAGATAGATAGATAGATAGATAGATAGGGGTCTTTGTGACTGAAGGTATGGAATATAGACCTATATGGTTATATCTGCTTAGCCCTCCATATGTTGTTGGACTACAGCTCTCATTGCCTAATAGTGAGGGTTGCACCTTGCCCTTTACTTGGTGCAGAATCTAATCTTCGTCTCTTTTTAAATGTTTGCAGAAAATACCAACTACACTCCATTGTAATGATGCAGGTGGCTGATACATTGATCAAAATTCAGGTCCTGCAGCTTAGGAAACTGTCATATGTCTATTCAGAGAATAGTAGGTGATGGAGCAAGGGCAAACTAAATGGGCATGGCAGGGGCTTCCAGGTTTGATGCTGGTCACCATCCTTTCTAGCTGTCACTGGAGACATTCTGGGTTTTTAGCTAACTTTAAAGGAAACTCGCTGCAGAATTTTACCTGCAATTGACATACCTCACATCTTTCTCCCAGTACCGTACTGGGAGAAAAGTGAGATATATATTAAATAAACAAATCTTTCCCCCTCTTATTCCATCTCTGGATATCCCTCGTTAGATTTAGATTGTTGATACCAGTTTATTTCTTGGACCTATTCCTTATCCTCAGCTTTGGAGACATAATGCTGTTAATACGGGCTCTTTGAAAAGATTATGTTGCTTTGAGGTTCATGAAAAGATCTGTGTGTTTGCTTTTGAACTTATGAAGCCATCTATAGATGAAGCCCTCATACTACCAGTACCATGCATTGTACACAGAACTGTGTAAACATCCTTCAGAGATACAATGACAGTTTTTCACACTAACACACATTTGCATCCAAGCCCCATACTGCAGGAATGTAATTAATAAGAGATTACATTTCAGAACATAAAAAGAGCTGTGCTGGGTCCAATCAAAAACCCATGAAGTCTAGCATTTTGTTACCACATTTGCCAAGTTGGGACATCCATAAGCAAAAAATGGGCACTAGATGCACCTGGTTTATATTCCCAAGCAACTGGTAAATAAAGGCATGATACTTCTGATGCTGAATGTATTAGCCATCATGGCTTGCAGCAATAGATAGCCTTATGCTCCATAAATGTATTCAATCACAATTTGAAGCTATCTAAGGATTCCACATTTTAACTGCACAGTATGTGAAGATGTATTTTCTTTCATCTGTCCTGAATCTCCCACTGTTCAGCTTCATTGAATAACCCAGGTGCTGGTACTACCAGAAACGGAGAACAATTTGTCGTTATCCACTTTCTCTGCACAATGTAGAGTTTTATGCACCTTTATGGCTTTACTTGTCCTGTCCAATCACTATGCGTACTTTGGAGGTATGTCAGGACTGGGCCAGTTAATACCATATTACAAAAAGATTGCATTCAAAAGAAACCTTCTCAAAGAAAGAATCAGGTTTCCAACAAACTACTAACATATTTCTACACTGTTTCCAATGAATAATACTGAATCTTCATTTTCATTTTGCAAAATGTGTAAAGTATCTTGTAACAAATCTTTGTAACATTTATGCTGAAACCCCAGAGGTCTCAGACTATCAAATGTTTTGCTTACAAAAGCAATAAATAACTGCAATATATCATTACACATATCCGTCCTAGTTTCTTCTCTAAGAAATTGCACTTAGCCGTTAATTTTTCATTTAAATTGCTAGATTTCATTTAATAGGTCTGCAGAGTATCAGAATAAATTCGAAAGAATTCTAATGAATCATAAACCATTCTAGATTCAAATATTAAAAGAAGTAGAACTCTTCATTAGAAATCTTTAGAACCTATTCTTCTAAAATTCTGCAGATCTATGGTCTTGAGATACATTTTCCTAGTAGTTCCCCCACTTCTTGAAGAGGTCTGTTGGTTACTCTCACACACAATCCATGTATCAAGAGGTAAATATAGGGAATATCTTATCCACTGATAACCATCCTCCAACCACTACCAGACATTAGAACAGTGATTCCCAAACTTTGGCTCTCCAGAAGTTTTAGATTTTAATTCCAAGAAATCCTGATTTTTTTGGCCCAACTGACTAGGTCTACAGGGAGCTGAAGTCTAAAACCCCCGGAGGACCAAAGTTTTGGAACCACTGTCTTAGAATATATGCCAGAATAAAATACACAGTTTTCCATTAATAACAAAAGCAAGCAAAATGGTGACAAACACCTTGTTTCTTGATAAGTTGATTATCTGTCCTGGGCCAATGGTGTCATCTGCAGGGTGATGGTGGGAGGGCTGTTTTGGTATGGGCATCATATATCCTTTCATATGATTTGAACATTTCAGATATTTTCTGAATGATGTTTGCAGAGCTTGGAAAAAGTGACTTTGCGGAATTTTAACTCTCCGGTTGGGCCTCCAACCAATATAGCTACTGCAGGCTGCAAGATTTCTGAGTTGTAGTTGGAAAAGTAACTTTTCTGACTTTCTGACCTTTAGAAGCAGCATCCTTACAGCTGAAATAATGAAAGAGCTTTTCATTTTCATTAGATGCAGCAGTAACTCTTCCAAAATAGGATGCTGAATTCATCTGTGCAGCAGACATGGGATTTATTATTCCTCTTTGCCTTAATGTGGATCTCAAATGCAGGAAATCCACCTGCCCCACTCTCCCTCAGAAGACCTATAGGCATCACCCAATTTGGTCAAATTTTTGGATCATTCCTCCACTTTTATTAGTCATATTTTACCTTTTGCAATTGTACATTTCAGGTCCCCTCCCATTCAATTTTGCAAGCCTTGCATGCACTTCTTGCCATCTACCTTCCTTCCCATAGGATTTGCTCAATTTGCAAAAATTGTAAGCCAGACCGCATTTTATGTGATGCGCATGGGGAAAAGCCAATTAGAACAAACAGAGAGACTCTGTTCCCGGAAATACATGTCATCCCACTGAGAGGGCTGATTAATGTCTCATAACTTTGGCAGCCAATGAGGCATAGGACAGCCTGTGCGGAAGGCTGGAGCACTAATTACTGCCTTACTCTCTGGGAACAAATATTGGAAGATTTGGAATGTAATTGAGCACAGATAAATACCACCAAGGAGCCTCTGCAGGGATGCCTCTAGGATGGCTACTAGCCTGCATATTTCATTGCAGTTGTAAAGGAGGCCCTTGCTGCCTTCCCATCATGAGCCCAGAAGCAAAATTACAACCATCTAACCATTGCTAAGATGGATATGCCAATGCAGTCAATATATCTAGCTTAGTGATGAAACAGATAAGACATAAGAAGAAACACATTGACGTAAAGTTTGAAGATTGGGCAGTAACCTTGTGAATAGGACCAGGTCCTCAATGCATACCATTAATACTATAACAAAAGGTGCATGTGCAGTAAAGAATGATAGCATTTTGATACCATTCTAATTATTATAGCCCCATCCTATGGAACCATAGGGTTTATAATTTCACAAGATACTTAGATGCTGAACTACAGAACTATGATGCTGTAGCTCAGGAAAGTGTTCTAAAGAATTATAAGTACCTGGCCAAACTACAAATACCAAGGTTCAGTAAAATGGAGTAATAACAGTTGAAGTGGTATCAACTTGCAATACTTGTGCGGTATGGATATAACCACCATGGAGAGCAATCTGGCCTTTCTATATGCTTCATTCCAACTCACAAAGCGGACTCTCTTCCCAAAGTCATTATGTAACATGGACAGAAGGGATAACAATTTCTAAATATTTAACAAAGGCCATTGCCCGGACAGATTCAAGATTCATCAATTGTCAACATTACAATATAAGAGGAGAGGTATTCCCATATTACCAAACAGTTATCTATGGAAAGTCCCAAAATAATAAACCAGCAAGCCTCACCCAGCTTGTATTCAGAAGCATACCACATCTGACAGCAGAAATAATATATAAACGACATCGCTAGTGCCTGGCAGCCATCAATCGCCCAAGCCTTACCTGCCCAATTCCACTTTAAATGCATCCAAGCTGGTGGCCATCACTATATCTTGTGGTAGCTAAATCCGCCCTTTGGTTGTGGATTTATTTATTTTTGCACTTTTCAGAGAAGTGCTTCCCTTTATCTATCTTAAATCTCCCACAATTCATCTTTAGTAGGTGACCCCGACTTATAATATTTTGAAAAAGACTGATGCTTTTTCTCTCTGTCCATTTTATCAGACCATTAAATTTGTATACATCTCTCTTATGTCTCTGCTTTTGTCATTTTTCTAAACTAAACAACCCCAAGAGTTTCTCTACCCCCTCAATCGGTTTGGGCATCCGTTTTTTGTACTTGTCCCAGTGTTACATTTCTTAAGAGATTACCACAATTATTCATAGTATTCAATAAATCTCTATAAAAGCAAAATAGGATTGGCAATTTTGTCTTGCACCTTGAGTGCCTATTTTGATGGGAAATAAGCAGAGCACAGTACAATGTAATGCCATAAATTTCTATTCCTTTTCTCATTATGCTCAACCACTTTCCTTTTTTTACAGGAACCATATGCTGAAATAACATTTTCATCACAGTATTGACCACAAATTGAAGTGAGGCTGTAAATCTTCATTTACATTGGTCTTGCTTGAAGAACAAATCACTTCACAATTTGTTTCCCTACTGGGAAAGATTACAAGAGTTTTTGAACATTTTCCAATGATTTTTCACATTTCTGTAAAAAAAACATACAAAAGGATTAAGCAAAAACTCTGCAGGGTTTCTTTTTTTGCAGTTAATCACTTTCTCAGTAAGGTGTTTGTCATAACATATCGAAACACTCTTTCTTGTGGAGAACATCTTCAAGCATTTTGAACATTCTTAGCTTTAATGTCCCGTTCTAAGAATGCATCTACACTATGGAATTAATTTAGTTTGATTCCACTTTAACTGCCATGATTTAATACTATGGAATCATGGGAGCTGTAGGAGCCCCCAGTGGTACAATGGGTTAACCCTTGTGTCGCAGGACTGCTGACTGACGATTGGTGGTTTGAATCCTAGGAGTGGGGTGAGCTCCCATCTGTCAGCTCTAGCCTCCCATGCTGGCTCATGACAGAATCCTCCTACAGGATGGTAAAGCATCAAGCATCCAGGTGTCCCTTAGGCAATGGTTTGCAGACGGCCAATTCTCTCACACCAGAAGAGACTTGCAGTTTCTCAAGTCGCTCCTGACATGAAAAAAATGGGAGCTGTAGTTTTACAAGGTCTTTAACCTTTTTATACCAAAGAGTGCTGGTTTCTCACCAAACTATAATTCCCAGGATTCCATAGCATTGTGCCATGGCAGTTAAAGTGATGTCAAATTGCATTAATTCTACAGTGTAGATGCACCTTTACGCAATCCCTTAAGATGTTGTTTCTGATACATCCTAAATGTAAATTTGAATCAAGCTCTCCTCATTTTCATGTTACTTAGATTTGCAATGTTTTCTTGTTTTCCTCTGTTCATATTTTAGGGTTTGATTGGAGTCTTCATTTCAAGTGGGAGCAGATCCCCATTGAGCAAAAGTTGTCTAGAACAGACCCAACGCAGTCCATCAGGTAAACCCATTTGAGTAGCTTTTGCTTTAAATCTCTCTTTTAGACATCCAATTTTGTCTTAAATAATTACTTGCTTCATTCATTGATGATACTGTGGAAAGTGTCCAGGGGTCATGTGTGGGTTCGTTTACAAGCAACGGGTAATCAATATCTATTGTTCCCTAAAGAGTTTTAATATTCCTGACAACTATTTGCAACTCAATTTGTGGGCTTAAGGAGCCTGCATTAATATAATAGGCCATGCACAGTATATTGGTTTTTTAAGGCTGTAATGAATAAGTACCGATATCACCTTTGCGAGGTAGGAGAAATGTCACTGTCTTAATTTTAAAAATTGTTGCCATTGTCTGGTGGGAATAACTGACTTTTCCAAGCTGGTGTGTGAGCTGCAACTGAAACAGAAGCTGCTGCTTCCGGCATAATACCATCCTTCTTCTCAAGGTCTAGACAAAGTCATCAGCATGTGCCTTCTGTAGTACCCTATGCATTCACTACCCAATTCATTTCAGTATACTGAAAAACAGCATAAAAATCCAGATAAGGAATGCTGTATAGAATCATAGAATCATAGAATAGTAGAGTTGGAAGAGACCACATGGGCCATCCAGTCCAACCCCCTGCTAAGAAGCAGGAAATCTCATTCAAAGCACCCCCGACAGATGGCCATCCAGCCTCTGCTTAAAAGCCTCCAAAGAAGGAGCCTCCACCACGGCCCCGGGGAGAGAGTTCCACTGTCGAACAGCCCTCACAGTGAGGAAGTTCTTCCTGATGTTCAAGTGGAATCTCCTTTCCTGTAGTTTGAAGCCATTGTTCCGTGTCCTAGTCTGCAGGGCAGCAGAAAACAAGCTTGCTCCCTCTTCCCTATGACTTCCCTTCACGTATTTGTACATGGCTATCATGTCTCCTCTCAGCCTTCTCTTCTGCAGGCTAAACATGCCCAGCTCTTTAAGCCGCTCCTCATAGGGCTTGTTCTCCAGACCAGTAGCAGTATTGAAATAAGTATTCTCTTTTTGAATAGTAGAAGAAGTCCATAAGTCATGGACTAACACTGATAACATTTGGCCCTATGCTTGTGAGAAACAGATGTACATGGGCCATTTTTCAGCACTTTCAGTGTCTGTGAGTCCAAACATCTAGAATTATAAGGTTGTCCCAATTTCTCCTGGTCCATATTGTAATTGATACTTGTGTGGACAGTATATTCCATAGCCTGGCATCTAGTTTATAGGATGGGGAAAAATTTTACTGCTTTCCCCAAGTCCTTTTCTCCCTCTTAGGAATGTTAGAAGTGCCTTGCTGGCTCAGATTAAAGACTTATCTAGTTCGCAACCTGTTCACACAATGGCCAGCTATTCCCTATAGCAGTAGTTTTCACAGTAGCTTGTGAATTTCCTATAGAACCACTGCCCTATAGGAAATTCACAAGCACGATGCAACAATAGTATATTCACCCATGAATGTTTTCCATACTATTGCAACCAAAGGGTCCCCACTGTGACCAAAGGAAGCATTCGTATGGATGTCAGTATAATCATAGAATCATAGAGTTAGAAGTGACCTCATGGGCCATCCAGTCCAACCCGCTGCCATGTAGGAAAAGTACAATCAAAGCACCCTTGACAGATGGCCATCCAGATAATTTAAAGGCCTCCAAAGAAGGTGCCTCCACGACACTCCAAGGCAGTTAGTTCCATTATTGAACAGCTCTTACGGTCAGGAAGTTCTTCCTAATGTTCAGGCAGAATCTCCTTTCCTGTGATTTGAACCCATTTTCTGATTCCCATTGTAGAAAATTGGGTAACCTGCATTTTGCTTCAGAGTCTTTCACCTGCTTACATTTTTCATAAACATAAGATTGTTTTAGGTTAAATAGGTAAATCTTTTATCTCTTGTGAGATCTTTGCATAGACTTTTGTGATCAGGAGCAAACTGGATTTGTGTGAATTCTGTGATGTGCTCCCTTAACTATAGTGAGTTGTTATGCTGGCAAATACATTGACCTCAGTTCTTTGCCTAACCAGAATTCTTAAAGAAGGTTTGAAGCTTGTTATGCAATCCAAAACTAAGGTTACCATTGGTCTTAATGTAAATGTATCAATAGTTAAGAAGTGTGTGTATGAAGTGGAAGTGAGTGAGGAGAGAAACTATTGCCTTGATGTTCACTTCAGATACCTTAATCATGGTGAGATATTACTTCTACTAAATCCGCTTCAGTTTGGAGTTACTTTCTGGGGATGATTTTTTTCTTAAAACACCCTAAATCAGACAAAATGCTGCACAAATGTAACATGTCTTTTTGCCTTTAAGGATGCTATGTTTATGTTATGTACATTCCTTTTCTTGTCCTTATTTTGTGTAGAACACCTGTCATAGCAGGAGGCATTTTTGTGATCGATAAGTCTTGGTTTAACCATCTTGGAAAATATGACACGCAGATGGATATCTGGGGAGGAGAAAACTTTGGTGAGCTGGTACCTTGTTTTGTCTTCTTTAGTTCTTCATAAGTCAGTGATGCAATCAATAGCCCATCATTTAGACAACACAGCAGTTTCTCCTTGTTGAGAATGATGTGAATTAGAATTGTAGAACTCATGCAGAAGCTACTCACAAACAGACACATTTACCTAGGTAGGGATCAAGAAGGAGGAAACCTTTGAGTTTAATTGTTGAAGAAGCAACTTGGGCATTTATCTTTGATATTTAAAAGAGAGATTGGAACATTACATTTTTAGTCATAACTCCCATAATCCTGGGATTTGGGGAATTACAGGACAAAAAGTACTTATTCCAATCTCTAGTTTGTAAGTATAGTTAAGAATGTTGGAGGAAGCCTGGAAACTGGGAAATAAAGAGTTCAAAACAGAGAGTGTTGCAAAACACAGTGAATTTAGAAATTCTAGAGAATACGAGCTCATGGAGATAGGAGGAAAGGGTATAAAATGGTGGGTGCAGATATGCCTTCCTTGGGTTTTATTTGTCTCCTGCTTTTCACCCAGCAGGTTATCATAGCAGCTTGTGCATACATAGTTTAATACAATAAAACCACAATTAATCATCATATCTTTTAAATGTCACTGAAGTCAACACTGATTGTAGACAGATGGAGATAAATGCTTTGCAGTTAAATTGATTAAATCCAGATTACAGTAACAGCTTCATTGTTGAAAGGCCCTCACCTTCCATTAGGTAGGAGACACTATAGCCTCTAATGTAGTGACCACCAACTGTACTTTTGAAGATGAGTTCTAAAAGTAACTAGGGTTTTGGATGAAGGCCAGGGTCTGGGACAGGCCAAGACTCTATCACCATTCGGATGTTCTTGAGCACATTGTCTTCACCAACTACTGTCCGTACTGCCTGAGGTTTGTAGAAGTCTGAGCCCAACAACTGGAGGACCACAGAGTCTCAACTCTTGAGTTAAGAATCAATATATAATGTGTTGATTTTTTTAAATTTTCCTGCTTCGCCAATAGCACGTGTCGATATCCACTGTGGTTCTTTACCATCTAATGCAGTGATTTTAAAACCCTGTTTCTCCAGGTATTTTGGACTTCAACTCTTATAATCTCTGACCATTGGCTAAAGTGGCTAAGACTGCTGGAAGTTGAAGTTCAAAACACATACCGGTAGAAGAGAACAGATTGGAAAAGACTGATCTAATGCAGTGTCCCCCAGCTAGCTTGCTTTATTTATTTCATACATTTATATTCCGTCCAGGGCCATAGCCAGAAAACAAATTCAAGGGGGGAGGTGTTGAAACTTTTTTTTAGTGAATCATGAAGAGTAGTTTTATAATGCAAAATAATTTAGAAATCAGGCTCCATCGATAAATTTCAGTGGACACTCATGGGGATTTGGTCAATAAGTTAAAATTCATGAGTAAACCAAAGGTTTTTTTAAACCCCCCCCCCCCCCTTGGCTACAGCCCTGATCCCATCCTTCTCACCCTCTTGGGGAGGGGGGGGCTCAGGGTGGCTTCACAACCGGCAATCATTAGATGCCAAAACAACAATTATAGAAACAAATTATAATTAAAACAGATAATTAAAACATCAACTATAAAACATCATTTAAAAATTACACAAGTCTAGGTAGTCATAGTCAAGGGTCTGACCTTTATCAGATACATAAATCGTTCTTATTATTATTGCTGTGTTTGCTGCTCAAATGCCTGGTCCCACAGTCATGTTTTGAGTTTTTTCCAAAAGGACAGAAGGGAGGGGGCCAAGCTGATTTCACTGGGGAGGGAGTTCCACAGATGAGGGGCCACCACTGAGAAGCCCTGTCTCTCATCTCCACCAATCGCGCTTGCAAGAGTGGTGGGATCGAGAGCAGGGCCTCCCCTAACGATTTTAACCTCCAAGGTGGATCTTAGAGGGAGATATGTTCAGACAAGTAAGCTGGGCCGGAACCATTTAGAGCTTTATAGGCCAAAGCCAGCACTTTGAATTCTGCTTGGTAGCAGACTGGCAGCCAGTGGAGCTGACGTAACAGGGGTGAGGGGTGCTCCCTGTACGGCGCTCTGGTGAGCAATCTGGCTGTTGCCCATTGCACTACTTGAAGCTTTTGAACAGTCTTCAATGGCATCCCCACGTAGAGAGTGTTGCAGTAGTCTATTCGGGATGTAACAAGAGCGTGGACCACCATAGCCAAGTCAGGCTTTGTGCCCTCCAGATGATTTGTACTACAACTCTGCTAAGCTGTGGCCTTTGGCCCTGCTGGCTGGAGCTGAGGTAGTCTGAAACAGCTGGAGCACACTGGGTTGAGGAAGGCTGTTGTATAATTAATCTTCAGTGGCCAGAGGGAGAGCACATCAAAAATAATTCATAATGCAAAATATCCATGAAAGCCCTTTCTAGCCCCCCTCTTCTGATGTTTTCTTTGTGTCTCCAAATAAATATGCAGATGGGGAACTTGACCAGAGTGACAGATAATAAACACAAGAGGCCGGGCCTCAGCAAGGTCACCTCGCTTCAGAGATTCAAATGAGTTTTTCAACATCAAAGCTCTGGTGGTCTTCTGATCCTTTTGACAAAAAAAAAAATCAATTCAGGGCAGCAAAGCCCCTGGAAGTAAAAGGGAGGCAGATAGAAATATCCCTGTTTAAATAAACAGGGTCAGACCCTGCCTTAGGAAAACAGATTGCTAACAGTATTGGACAAATCACAGAACTCTCAGCCCCAGAACAACCCTTGATAGGGTTGCCTTAGGGTCTTCCTAAGTAGAAAACAATTTAAAGGCACATGAGAATAACAGCATGACTCAATAGTTGATTTGGGTGGGTTTGTAGCAAGGTTACACAGAAAGGATAAGCTTTTGCTAGCATGCAATTGATTGAAAACTAAGGGACCAATTATTAAGAAAAGAAAACTATTCAAATGGATTTTTAGTGCGCATTCTGCTATTGATGACTAGAGTTTGCAATTCCGACATCCATTCCCCTGATAGATTTGCACTGCAGAAGCACTGGCGGCACATAATGATATTAAAGAGTATGAACAGTGACCATTGCAGGGATCCCCCTAAGCAGTTGTTAAAGCAGATTACATGTTTTTCCGGAATCCCCATAAATCTTTTGGCAGCTTTTCCATATCTGTGACAAATGTGCCTGAAATGTTTTACTTGGAACACTGCAGTATTTCCTAGTGTAGCATATCTGCCTATTTTCACCAGTGCCCTTGAGATCATAGGCCTTTCTCCCATTTCCTGTCCCTTTCTGCTCTCACACATGGATCCTGCACACATACACACATCTAGGGAAACCTCCCTAATAAATGCAGTCTTCACCTTTACACTTTGTCTAAATTGACTTTATTCTAAACTCTTAATTTTCATCTTCCCTACAATCTGATAATCTTCAATCAAAGTTGAAAAGGCCTTGGTTGGGGAATCATATTACACATTTGCACTGCATTTAAGGAGATTCCTGCTAAAATTAAAAGGCCATAGAAATTGATTCAGATCTGATCAAAGCAATTAGGAAGGTTAGTGGATCTTGGTTTCACTTCATTTTTCTGTTTCTTTGGATTTTTTCTAGAGCTTTCTTTTCGAGTCTGGATGTGTGGAGGTAGCTTGGAGATCGTTCCCTGCAGTCGAGTGGGTCACGTCTTCCGGAAACGCCACCCGTATGACTTCCCAGAAGGCAACGCACTGACTTACATTAAGTAGGATTCCTTCACTCCTTGAATGCTGTTGAGAAATTCAGAGTTGTGGCTAGGCCTTTTGGGCTGCAATTCACATAACCTCTTATTTTGAGAAATTCTGGGAGTTGCAGTAGAGAAGAGTTAACTTTCCCCGGCTCTGGGTGATACAGTAGTATTCATTTAAAGCAGTGGCTCTCAACCTTCCAAATGCCGTGACCCCTTAATAAAGTTCCTCATGTTGTGCTGACCCCCAACCATAAAACTATTTTTGTTGCTACTTCATAACTGTAATTTTGCTACTGTTATGAATCGTAATGTAAATATCAGATATGCAGCATGTATTTACATTCACTGGACAAAATTTGGCACAAATACTCTTTACAACCAAATTTGAATACTGATGGGGTTGATGAGGATTAATTTTGTCATTTGGGAGTTGTAGTTGCTGGGATTTATAGTTCACCTACAATCAAAGAGCATTCTGAACGCCACCAATGATGGAATTGAACTAATCTTGGCACACAGAACTCCCATGACCAACAGAAAATACTGGAAGGGTTTGGTGGGCATTGACCTGGAGAGAGATCTTCAGCCTTCTCTGCCAAAGGAGTTCCTAAGACCATTAGAAATATGTGTTTTCTGATGGTCTTTGGTGACCCCTCTGATACCCCCCTCATGACCCCCAGGTTGAGAAACACTGATTTAAAGCTAGTAGTGCCATCTTCTTCAAGGTATTATGTCAATTTATTCCTCACTTAGATACTTAATTTGAATCTCGAAGAAATTGTGAAGTCTAGATGAATATTCTTGGCTGAATTTATCACCTCTTTTTCTGATATCTGTAGATACAGATTTTAGCTAAACACTTTTCAAGTGCTCAGGGAATATTTTTTATTATTTATGTCCCAATAATGTTAGTTAGAATTGTACTTGAGAACTAGAGTGTTACTTAACCTTTGTGGTACTTCAAAAAAGCACTTTACTAATCCAGTATGTTGTGTGATAATCTGGAATCTTGTGGGTGTAATAGCAGTTCATTAAAGCCAGTGAAGTATATTTGACAAGAACAGCGAATAAATGTATAAATATAACTTTTTAAAATTGAGAATGATTTTTTTTCAGATATGGTATTCAGTCTGAAATAAACCAATGTTAATACAGTAGAGTCTCACTTATCAAAGACTTGCTTATCCAAGGTTCTGGATTATCCAATGCATTTTTGTAATCAATGTTTTCAATATATCATGATATTTTGGTGCTAAATTCATAAATACAGTAATTACAACATAAGATTACTGCATATTGAACTACTTTTTCTGTCAAATTTGTTGTATAACATGATGTTTTGGTGCTTAATTTGTAAAATCATAACCTAATTTGATGTTTAATAGGCTTTTTCCTTAATCCCTCCTTATTACCCAAGATATTTGCTTATCCAAGATTCTGCCGGCCCGTTTATGTTGGATAAGTGAGACTCTACTGTATCTATGTAAACTCCCACAAATTGCTAATACTTAGAGGAAACAGTAACTGCTGCAAGAAAATAGCTAACTCACTTGTTTTCCCTTCTGTTCACTGGTGATATTAAATAATATGAACTACATAACATAATGTTGCCAACATACCCCCACATCATAATCAAAGAAAACATCTGTTCCTGACTTCTCAACTGCCACATAAACATAGAACAATATTGTTTTGTTCAGTGTAAATAAATAAATGTGCACTGAAAAAAATAATTGCTTTGTATAATTAAATGTACCCTTCTAATATTTCGAACATGCCTTGTTCCATATTTCTACTTCATGTTATCCTCAAAAAGGGGAGGGAAACCTTTGACCCTCCAGCACAAAAAGCCCTGCTTGTTCAGCTAGGGTGCATTGCCTTATCATTGGTATTCCTATATTTGGCCAGCTGGTCACCCCCTTTGCAAAATCTCCAGCTGCAAAAAGGGTAAGCTGCTAGTAGACAATTACTACAACACACACTAGATCAGGGAATGGGATGTGATAGAAACTGCTGATGTGGAGGAGTCATAGTAACAAAAAGGACCATTTCATTATTTACATGTATTAATTTACTTTATTTCTACCCTGCCTTTCTCCCCATGGGGACTCAAGGCAGCTCACAATTACATGGCACAACCCAATTAAATTCATTGGGTTGGCGAATGGCAAATGTATTTTGCTCACCCCATTCTACGTCTGAACCCACTCTCTTTTTTGAGCAATGGGGTGTAAGATAATTTTGGAATATAACTTAAAAGGTTATTGTAATCAGTTAAGAAAAACATGGTCTATTCTATGTCTAAATGTGGAGAAAGTTTAGACCGAGTAACACAGCACTTGTATTTGTTGGTACAGCAGTTGGGAGGCAGACATCAGATGCTTTTTTTTAAGCACTTCAGATCATTCCCTACTGCATTTTGGCGATGCTTTGCCAATCCATTGCAGATATATGTGATACATCCCCACATCAACCAGCTTTTGCTTTGAGGGATATATCTTCTTGCACGTACAGGTTTAGTGTTGTGTAGTGAGAATGACGACATGCTTCAGCAACTGAAATTCAGTAAGAAATTGTGCTACTGATTTTGGCTGCAAATCGCTAGATGCTTTTAGTATTTACATTTGCTACCAAAATTCAATAGTGCGGAAACAGTCTGTGATATGTTATGGAAAAGAGGACTGAATTTTGTCCCCAGCCCTGCTGAATTTATCTACCATTGTTGTAAGATGTAGAATTGTGGCAAAGTGTGTGAGAAAATAACAATGTCTCAGAGTGCTTCTGTACCACCTGCAGAAATACCAAACGTACAGCAGAAGTATGGATGGATGAGTACAAACAGTATTACTATGAAGCCCGCCCATCTGCCATTGGAAAGTCATTTGGAAGGTAAGCATCCTGAATGAGGAAAAGGGCCTTTCTTATAATGCATTTCTTTTAAGTTACTTTGAAGGTAGCAGATATGATTGAAAAATGTGCCTTTTTGAATCCAGATATGAAATGTTTTAATTGGCTCCTCTTCCTGGACTAATACACAGAATACTATGGATAGTATAACCCCCTATATTCATATGGGATGCATGCTTGGACTTTGTGTGGATATGTGAAACCACAGATTATAGCAAATCCTATTATTATCAATGAGATGAACAGCAGAGATACCAAGAAGACAGTGCCGCGTGTAGAAGAGGCCCTAAGTGAGTAAGTGAATAAATAAAACCATGTATATTGGTTCCACAGAGACCGGAGTCATACTGTTTGGTAGTTATCCTTTAGCTTTTACACTTCACCAGATGTTTATAACGCAATTTATTTTTTACCGAAAGCACATTTAAAAACCTAGTGTGGTTTAGTTGTTTGAATGTTGGACTATGGCTCTGGAGATTAAGGTTCACATCCCCACCTGGTCATGAAAACTGGGCAGTTTTGGGCAAATCACACTCTTTCTGCCTCAGTCTATGATAGGGCTACCTTAAAAAGGTAAAGGTTTCCCCTGACATTAAGTCCAGTCATGACCGACTCTGGGGGTTGGTGCTCATCTCCATTTCTAAGCCGAAGAGCCAGCGTTGTCCATAGACATCTCCAGGTCATGTGGCCAGCATGACTGCATGGAGCACTGTTACCTTCCTGCTGGAGCGGTACCTATTGATCTACTCACATTGGCATGTTTTCGAACTGCTAGGTTGGCAGGAGCTGGGGCTAACAGCGGGCGCTCATTCTGCTCCCAGGATTTGAACCTGGGACCTTTCAGTCTGCAAGTTCAGCAGCTCAGTGCTTTAACACACTTCGCCACCAGGGCTCCCAGGACTACCTTAGGATCACCATAATCAGAAATGACCAAGGCACATAACAACATCATTTTCGAGAGAGCAGGTAGCCTAAATCCAGTGCTAGCATGATGGCACTTCTTCCTCCTCTCTCTCCTCAGCCACTTCTAAAGGTTTCTGTTGTGCATTGTGGGTTGGTGTGGGAGGGGAGGCCATCCCACTTAAATTACATTGATGGAAGCAGTTCCATCAAAAATGTACCTGAATGGATCCTGACCTGATTTGCAAAGCTGATTGGTTTGTATGTCCTTTTTCAACTTGTGGAGGTTGAACAAAATAAGGTTCTTGCTGTGGCTAAGTACCTCAGTGCCCCTTCATTGTTTATACCCTGAGCATAAGACTAGGATCAAGGTGGTGGTAAAATAGTGTATGTGTGATGACCCATGGGCCTTGTAGTCCTGCTCATGACATTGTGATGCCTGATGAAGAAGAAAACTTGGGTTTTTTACCTTCCCAGTCAGAACTGGATTCTTCCCAGACAGATTCTTCCCAGCCAGATCTGGGAACCTTGCACCTGCAAGAGGATTATGTTCCAGAAGTATGTCAAACAAATACTGAGGCTACATCTCCAGTGTTTTCTCGCCATGAGTTTTGTAAACAACAGAGAGGTTTGGAAGCAGCCTCGCGCAGGAGTGCGAGAATAATTGCTAAGAATTTGCCAATTAAGCCTGCTTTCCATGAGAATCTTTAAGGAGTCAAACATCTGGTCTCAGAGATTAGCTTTCGTTTCTGGTTCCCAGAGAACTGCTCTCGGCGGGAAAGTTAGACTCTATATAGGTGTTTTACCCGCGGAGTAACTTTGCGGAGTCAATTCGTCAGCCTCCGGAGCGAGTTGTGTCTAGACAGCGCGCTCCGTTTCAAGCCTCGTTCCTGCTCAAGCCTTGTCCTTGTTTCCTGCCTTCGCTCCTGCTTCCTAGCCTTTGTTTACCTACGGACCTTGCCTTGTTTCCCAGGACTAAACCTTGCCTTGTTTCACGGATTTTACCAAGTTATTCCACGGACCTTGTTCTTGTTCCTCGTTACCTTGTTCCACGATTCAAGCCTTGTTTTCAAGTATCAAGTTATCTCCTAGCCTTGCTCAAGTTCATGGACTAAAGGACCTTGTCATCTCCCCTCACTTTGCCTGGCAAAGTGAGTGTTTCGGTTATTGGATTACAACTTTGGACCTTAATATTTCATATTGGACATTGTTTCTTTGGACTAATTTTGACCTTTCCTGAAAGGTCTGCTTCTGGACTAACTTTTACATTTGCTTTTACTAACTTTATATATTTCCTTAATAAAGATATTAGATAGAATCTGGCCTCTGCGTATGGTTATTGGTGCTCTGTAGCCTGGGTCGTGACAGTTTGACTCCGCCACCCTAAGCACCAATTAACCTCGGCCAGAATGTCTACCGGAGTCGTACCTGGGCCGAGCGGCCAGCCGATTACCTACACCATCGACAAGGATGAGGTGGACCGAATCCGTGATAAGCTCAATGCACAGGATGGAGAAATAAAGGGTTTGAAGGAACGCGGAATCCGTCTTCCGGCCATGGCGTTGCCAACCAAGTTTACTGGAGAAGCTTCTAAGGTTCATGTTTTCCGTCGCCAATGCCAAGCTTATCTAGAGGCCCGTGATGCCGAGTTTCCCCAGGAAGACATCAAGGTGGCGTGGATTTACAGTCTCCTAGACGGGCCAGCGGCTAACTGGGCGACGGCTCTGTTCGACCAAGCCTCCCCACATCTAAGGTCAGCGCAACATTTCTTGGACCACCTTAAGGCGACCTGGGGAATCGAGGACAATTTGGAGGCAGCCGGGCACAAACTCCGCCGCCTCTTCCAAGGAGACAGACCCATGTCTCAGTACATAGCCGAGTTCCGAGTGCTGGCCCACAACACCGGCTGGAACGATGTTGCCCTCAGAGGACAGTTTCGGGAGGGTCTCAACATTGAAATGCTGGAGGAAATCTCCAAGGTGGATCCTCCCCAAACGCTGGAAGCACTCATCAATCAATGTTTACGGGCTGAAGTCATGATTGCCAACAGGAAGCAGTGGGTACGAGGCCAGAGCGGTAGAGCTGGGGCAAAACCCCCCGCTCCCGCCAGCGTTCAGCCGCGTCCAGTGTGGAGACCCCCACCACCATCCCCATACCCCAGAGGGAGCGAGGAGGTGCCGATGCAGTTGGGCAATGTGCGTCCCAGATTAGATGCCGCCGAGAAGGCCCGCCGCCAACGCCTAAATCTCTGTTGGTATTGCGGGAATGGGGGCCACTTCGCCAGAGAGTGCCCAGCCAAAGGGAAGCCCGCCGCCCGTCTTGCGGCGGCGTCCTCCACGGAGACGAAGACGTCTGAGGCAGCTGGCACACAGCCGGCGGGGGAAGCCAACGACCGGGCGTAGAGAGGCTCGCCAACCCGGTCAAAAAACCCATTCAAGAGCCGCCAACCGGGGTCCTGTTCCTTCTAGTGGTCACCTTATGGTCAGCAAAAAAGGGACCCGTCATGATCCACGCCATGATAGACTCAGGAGCTACCAACAATTTCATTGATAGAGAGTATGCCGACTCTCTGGGATTACAATATCATGACTTCAAGAATGCCCGTGTGGTGCAAGCCATCGATGGCCGCCCTCTCAAGACGGGCCCCGTAAGCCAGTGGTCGGAACCCACCAGGATGTGGATAAGGGAACATATGGAAGAGATTTCCTTCTTTGTTACTGAGGTTCCCCATTTCCCTGTGATTTTGGGGATTCCATGGCTGACACTTCACGACCCAAACATCTCCTGGTCCAACAGAGAACTGCAGTTTGCTTCAAAGTACTGCCAAAACCATTGCCTCGTAGCCAAGGTCTGCCATGCCACAGACACCGAGCCCATTATCACCTTGCCAAAGAAGTACTCCGAGTATTGGGATGTATTCAATGAAAAAGAAGCCGAAAAATTACCCCCACATAGGCCTTATGACTGTGCCATTGACTTGGTGGAGGGGGCCCCGATCCCGCGAGGGCATCTCTACTCCCTGACTGAACCAGAGCAAGAAGCTCTCAGGGAATTCATAGAGACAAACCTTCGCAAGGGATTCATCAGACCCTCTCAATCCCCAGCTGCCTCCCCAGTGATGTTTGTGAAGAAGAAGTCAGGGGAATTACGCTTGGTGGTGGACTACAGAGCATTGAATAATATCACCAAGCGGAACAGCTATCCCCTGCCCTTAATCTCGGATCTACTAGACCGACTTCGAGGAGCCAAGGTTTACACCAAGCTGGATCTTCGGGGAGCTTACAACTTAGTTCGCATCAGAGAAGGGGACGAGTGGAAGACCGCCTTCCAGACTAAATTCGGATTATTCGAGTCCCGAGTTATGAATTATGGATTATGCGGAGCTCCCGCAACGTTCCAGCATTTTGTCAATGACATTTTCCAGGACTATCTAGATAGGTTCTTGATAATCTACCTGGACGATTTTTTGGTGTTTTCTAGATCACAATCAGAACATGAGAACCACGTCAAAATGGTGTTGCAACGATTGCGGGATCATGGACTTTATGCCAAGCTAGAAAAATGCGCTTTTGATCTACAAGAGGTAGATTTCCTTGGATACCGTATCTCGCCTCTAGGGCTCTCCATGGATCCAGCCAAGGTTTCAGCAGTATTGGAATGGCGGGCGCCAACTAACAAGAAGGAGGTGCAGCGATTCTTGGGGTTCGCGAACTATTACCGTAAGTTCATTCCAGATTTTGCCCGCTGGTCTGACCCAATCACTAGCTGCATCCGTGGAAAACAGCCCTTCCGCTGGACTGATCAAGCAGAGAAAGGGTTCCAGCAACTAAAGAAATTATTCACATCCCAGCCAATCCTTCAGCATCCAGATCCTGAAACCCTTTTTGTGGTGCAAGCGGACGCCTCTGATGTGGCAATTGGGGCTGTGCTCCTACAACCGGTGGGAGATCACCTTCATCCTTGTGCCTATTATTCTCGTCAACTAACCGCACCAGAGAGGAACTATACCATTTGGGAAAAAGAACTATTAGCCATAAAGGCAGCTTTTGAAACTTGGAGACATTGGCTAGAAGGGGCCAAATTTCCCATTGAAGTCCACACTGATCATCGGAATCTAGAACATCTAAGAACTGCCCGCAAGCTAAATCAGAGGCAGCAACGTTGGGCTTTATTCTTTGAACGTTTCAACTTCCAGATTCATTATGTGACCCCAGCCCAAACCAAGCAAGCAGACGCCCTGTCACGTAAACCGGAATACGCTGCAGGACGCAAGGAGACCTTTGAATCCCAACTACTACAACCCGAGAACTTTGCCACGCTCACAGTGGGGAACACCAAATCCACTCCCATTGATTCAACTCCTTCTACTCCAGGGCCCATCTGTGCTCAAGAAATCAGGGCTAGTCAGCAAGCAGATGCCTGGGCGCAGGACCAACTTCGTCAAGGTCTGCATTTTCCCTTTTCGCTTAAAGATGGACTGCTTTGCTATAGAAATCATGTTTATATCCCACCCGGACCGGGCAGGGAAAAAGCACTTCGTCTGTGTCATGACTGCAAACCAGCAGGGCATTTCGGACTATTTAAAACCATGCATTTGATCCTAAGAGATTTCTGGTGGCCCAAGATCCGCAAGGATGTGGAAAAATATGTTAACACCTGCCCAGTATGCCAGCGCTCCAAGATAAGAAGGGAGAAGCCCTCAGGGCTTCTACACCCCCTTCCTACCCCATCTCGCCCATGGGAAATAATTTCTGCGGATTTTATCACTGACTTACCACCTTCCTGTGGATTCACCACGATCCTAGTGGTGGTGGACCTTTTCACCAAGTTAGCCCATTTCATTCCCTGTGAAGGTCTTCCCACGGCCCAAGAGACTGCAGATTTATTCCTCCAACATGTTTTCAGACTACATGGATTGCCCAAGAGTTTGGTCACAGACCGTGGATCCCAATTCACCTCTCGTTTCTGGAAGGCACTACAAAAACTATTGGGCATAGACTCTCGTTTATCTTCAGCTCATCATCCCCAAACGGATGGGCAAACGGAGCGCACCAATGCCACTTTGGAACAGTACCTTCGCTGTTATGTAAACTACCAACAGGACAATTGGGCTTCTCTGTTACCACTGTCGGAATTTGCCTACAACAATGGAGTCCAGGCTTCTACAAAAGAAACGCCGTTCTTTGCAAACTACGGCTTCCATCCACGTTTCTTTCCCCCTGTCATTGAAACTTCAGAAGTTCCCGCAGCAGAAGATTGGCTGCAGGAACTCACAGCGGTGCAACAACTTTTGCTCCAGCAACTGGAACAAGCCAAGGAGGACTATAAACGTCACGCGGACAAACATCGCCAGCCGGGCCCCGAAATCAAGGTAGGAGATCGGGTTTTTCTGTCCACTCGCTTTTTGCCCTCCCATCGCCCTTGCCGGAAGTTAGATGCCCGTTTCATTGGCCCCTATCCAGTGGTGGCGCAACTTAACCCCGTGACTTTCAAACTCCAACTTCCGCGCTCAATGCGCATTCACCCAGTGTTTCACCGCTCCCTGCTCCTTCCGGCGGATGGTGTGCGGCCAGATGTAGACCGGCCGGCCCCCGTCCCTATTTTGGTGGATGGGGAAGACGAGTTCGAGGTTCAGGACATTTTGGATTCTCGCTTTCACCGCCGCCGCCTGCAATATCTCATTGACTGGGTGGGTTTTGGCCCTGAGGAACGCTCTTGGGAAGACGCTTCCACAGTTCACGCTCCTGATCTAACCCGTCGCTTCCATCAGACCTATCCCGCCAAGCCACGACCTCGCGCCTCGGGGAGAGAGTCCCAGTTTGGGAGGGGGCTTGAGGAGGGGGATAGTGTGATGACCCATGGGCCTTGTAGTCCTGCTCATGACATTGTGATGCCTGATGAAGAAGAAAACTTGGGTTTTTTACCTTCCCAGTCAGAACTGGATTCTTCCCAGACAGATTCTTCCCAGCCAGATCTGGGAACCTTGCACCTGCAAGAGGATTATGTTCCAGAAGTATGTCAAACAAATACTGAGGCTACATCTCCAGTGTTTTCTCGCCATGAGTTTTGTAAACAACAGAGAGGTTTGGAAGCAGCCTCGCGCAGGAGTGCGAGAATAATTGCTAAGAATTTGCCAATTAAGCCTGCTTTCCATGAGAATCTTTAAGGAGTCAAACATCTGGTCTCAGAGATTAGCTTTCGTTTCTGGTTCCCAGAGAACTGCTCTCGGCGGGAAAGTTAGACTCTATATAGGTGTTTTACCCGCGGAGTAACTTTGCGGAGTCAATTCGTCAGCCTCCGGAGCGAGTTGTGTCTAGACAGCGCGCTCCGTTTCAAGCCTCGTTCCTGCTCAAGCCTTGTCCTTGTTTCCTGCCTTCGCTCCTGCTTCCTAGCCTTTGTTTACCTACGGACCTTGCCTTGTTTCCCAGGACTAAACCTTGCCTTGTTTCACGGATTTTACCAAGTTATTCCACGGACCTTGTTCTTGTTCCTCGTTACCTTGTTCCACGATTCAAGCCTTGTTTTCAAGTATCAAGTTATCTCCTAGCCTTGCTCAAGTTCATGGACTAAAGGACCTTGTCATCTCCCCTCACTTTGCCTGGCAAAGTGAGTGTTTCGGTTATTGGATTACAACTTTGGACCTTAATATTTCATATTGGACATTGTTTCTTTGGACTAATTTTGACCTTTCCTGAAAGGTCTGCTTCTGGACTAACTTTTACATTTGCTTTTACTAACTTTATATATTTCCTTAATAAAGATATTAGATAGAATCTGGCCTCTGCGTATGGTTATTGGTGCTCTGTAGCCTGGGTCGTGACAGTATGTATCCCATGCTGCTTTGGTATTTCGGAGATTCACATACTCCATTCTGGCATACACAGTCCCAAAGATTCAGGATTAATGGAAAGGTGGAATAGTAGACTACTGGGACCTTGGGGCACAGCTTGCTTCATACAACATCCCCCAGGTTCTGTAGCCATTGTTCATGCTTGTTGGAGAGTCTAGGAAATTATTATTATTATTATTTTATTATGACACAGCAAACAAGACAGATATGCTGGACTTCATATCACAAAATCACAAGTCGAACACTTCCCAAGTGTCTAGGACTGTGTGATGTGTTTTCGGATGATGCGCGCAGATCCCAGCAGGGTGGCCTTTTGCAGCTGGCAGATCGTAATTTTGTCAATGTCTATTGTTTCCAAATGCCGGCTGAGATCTTTTGGCACGGCACCTAATTATTATTATTAGTAGTAGTAGTAGTAGTAGTAGTAGTAATAGTAGTAGTAGTAGTAGTATTGTGTTGTTAAAGGCTTTCATAGCCAAAATCACTGCCTTGCTGTGAGTTTTTCAGGTTGTATGGCCATGTTCCAGTAACATTATATCCTGGCATTTTGTCAGCATCTGTACAGATGCAGGTGAAATGTCAGGACAAAATGTTACTTGAACATGGCCATACAGCCTGAAAAACTCACAGCAACCCATTATTATTATTATTATTGACACAACAACGTTGTATGACACAGCAAACAAGATAGACATGCTGGATTTCGTTTCACAAAACCACAAGTCGAACACTTTCCAAGTGTCTAGGACTGTGTGATGTATTTTCGGATGATGCGTGCAGATCCCAGCAGGGTGGCCTTTTGCAGTTAGCAGATCGTAATTTTGTCAATGTCTATTGTTTCCAAATGCCGGCTGAGATCTTTTGGCACGGCACCCAGTGTGCCCATCACCACCAGGACCACCTGCACTGGTTTCTGCCAGAGTCTTTGAAGTTCAATCTTGAGGTCCTGATAGCGGCTGAGTTTTTCCTGTTGTTTTTCGTCAATGCAACTGTCACCTGGGATGGCAACATCAATTATCCAAACCTTGTTCTTTTCCACAACTGTGATGTCTGGTGTGTTGTGTTCCAGAACTTTGTCAGTCTGGATTCGGAAGTCCCACAGTATCTTTGCGTGTTCATTTTCCACGATCTTTGCTGGTTTGTGATCCCACCAGTTCTTTGCTGCTGGCAGGTGGTACTTGAGGCATAAGTTCCAATGGATCATTTGGGCCACACAGTTGTGCCTCTGTTTGTAGTCTGTCTGTGCAATTTTCTTACAGCAGCTGAGGATATGATCAATGGTTTCATCAGCTTCCTTGCACAGTCTGCATTTTGGGTCATCAGCTGATTTTTCGATCTTGGCCTTAATTGCATTGGTTCTGATGGCTTGCTCCTGGGCTGCAAGGATCAGGCCTTCTGTCTCCTTCTTCAGGGTCCCATTCGTGAGCCAGAGCCAGGTCTTCTCCTTATCAGCTTTTCCTTCAATTTTGTCAAGGAACTTTCCATGCAGTGTTTTGTTGTGCCAGCTGTCAGCTCTAGTTTGTAGTGCAGTTTTCTTGTACTGGTTTTTTGTCTGCTGTGCTTTGAGGAGTTTCTGATTTTTGACTTCAATCGAAGCAGGTTCATCACTTTGCTTTACATATTCTGCCAGGGCATGTTCTTCCTCTTTGACTGCTTGTTTTACTTGTAAGAGTCCTCTGCCCCCTGATCTTCTAGGCAGATAGAGCCGGTCAACATCACTGTGAGGGTGCAGTGAAAGATGAATGGTCATGAGTTTTCTTGTTTTTCTGTCCAAATTGTCCAGTTCCGCCTGTGTCCAGTTTATGATGCCAGCAGTATATCTTATGACAGGTATGGCCCAGGTGTTTATGGCCTTGATGGTGTTGCCTCCATTGAGCTTGCTTTTGAGAATTTTTCTGACCCTTTGTGTGTATTCTTTGCTGACCACAGTTTTCACATGTTCATGCTTGATGTTGTCCAGCTGTAATATGCCCAGATATTTATAGGCCTCTGGCTAGTGATACTTTATTGTTTGGCCATTGGGCATATTTATGCCCTCACTTTCAATGATTTTTCCCTTCTTCAATGCCACTGTTGAACATTTGTCCAAACCAAACTCCATGCTGATATCAGTGCTAAAAATTCGGACAGTGTTAGTCAGAGACTGGATTTCAGTTTGCGTTTTCCCATATAGCTTCAGGTCATCCATGTACATCAAATGTGAAATTTTGTGAGAATTCTTAGATGTTTGATAGCCGAGATTTGTTTTTTGTAAGATTGTTGACAGAGGGATCATGGCAATAATGAAAAGCAGAGGGGACAATGAATCTCCCTGGAAAATTCCTCTTCTGATGTTGACAAGTCCATAGCTTTCATTTCCAACAAACAGTTCAGTTTTCCAGTGATAATAATAATAATAATAATAATAATAATTATTATTATTATTATTATTATTATTATTATTATTATTATTATTATTATATCAACCTTGCTAAGCTTTATGGCCTGAGGAGAAGCACAAACCTAACTTTAAGAAGAAGTTATACAAAATAGCAAGCTTAGGGATGAGTGTGTCACTCTATGATTTCAGTAGTGGTAGCTCCAGTGTAGTCAGACCTCTATGCATAATAATTCTATAAATGTACTTGTGTTTTAGAAATCTCTTTTATTCATGTTCACAGAAAGAGACAGGAACAATTTGTTTTTCCTTTCAGTATCGCAGACCGTGTGGACCAGCGTAGGAAGCTGAACTGTAAATCCTTCCAGTGGTACCTGGAGAATGTTTACCCTGAACTCAAGTGAGTCGTTCTTTGAGTCTGCAGGCTTCCTGTTAGAATATTGTGGGAATAAAGTCAGGTGTTTTCTCCAACAGATGAACATGGCTATGGAGTGCAGGGCTTTGGAGATTCTTTTCTAGAACAGGTTTGCCTTCTCCACATGGCCCTGCCTGACCTTTATCTCCATTGGACCCAAGTGCATCTTCACTTTTGCAACTTGAGCGTTTCAGCTGGGAGCAAAAAACAGAGAGGAAAAAGTTGTTATGGGGAAAGATAGCTGGTGGGAAGCACATTGGATTATGCTCGAATTCTTGCAGAGTAAGGAAATAGAAGCATAAGATTTTCATAAATAAGGTATATCCTATCTTGTGAGAAATTTAAGAAGACAGAAATTAGAATTAAATAATGCATTCTGAAAAATCATAATGGAGTGGGATACTATGTTAGTGGGAAAGATGACTTTTAAGAAATTGCTCTGGGAATATGTTAAGGAGTTGTACTTCATTTTTATTTGGATTAGTTCATTTGATTGTGAAAGCTTTTGGTATGATTTAAAATAGTCATATTGGATTTATAAATTAAGCTGGATTGTAAAACCAAGTTGTATTGCTGAGATAAATGTGGTGCAGAGCACTTCATACTCTGAAAACCTCAGTTCTTTTGCAAACAAGCAGGCGTAAGTTCATTAGGAGGCATTGTGAGTCTTAAGGAAAACAGAGACAGTCTCATATACTCTGTGGAGGCAAGAGAAATTAAAAAAACCCTGAAACAATGTTCTTGCATTCCTACAAGTATTATGGAAGGGATTTCACATGGCATTGCCATTGACAATGGTGTGATTCTTATATTTGGTCAGTGACTTTAGTAGATTGCAATGCCTGTTTTCTGTGAATTGAAACAGCTAAACATGCCATTTCAGTTGTTTTAATTAAAGGAGACACAGTGAATCAGTGGAATTTACTTACGCGTTGATTCACATTTTAATACTTTATTCTGTGTACGTACTCTAGTTGGGACTAACCAACAGATGGCAGCCCATGTGCCCTACTTGACAGAGGGCAATCTCCTACCCTGTTTCTCCCAAAATAAGACAGGGTCTTATATTAATTTTTGCTCCAAAAGATGCTTTAGAGCTTGTTTTCAGGGGCAGCCTTATTTTTCCAAATTGACTTTTTAAATGAACTATATCTAGGGCTTATTTTTGAAATGGGGCTTATATTTCAAGCATCCTCAGAAATGCCAAAAAATCATGATAGGTCTTATTTTCGGGGTATGTCTTATTTTGGGGAAAACAGGGTATTTAAAGGACTTTAGAAACCTACCCTCTTTTTGAAGGTTTTAAGCTTGGTTTAAAGATTTTAAAAAGCACCAAAAAAAGAGAGAAACACACCTTTAACCTTAGTTACCACGTGTTCTAGCCATATGATATGTGATAGCCATGTTCAAATATTTGAAATGATATCATATTGAAAAGAGAAGCAGTTTGTTTTCTGCTGTTCCATAGGGCACATCTATACCAAGCACTTTAGTCTAGTGTAAATGTGCTCTGGGAATATTGTCCACATGGCTGAGAAACTGTCCAAACTACTCTGAAGCTGCAGGATACTCCAAAGTGTCCAGGAAACTCCAGAGTATCTCCTGACTTTGCTTGAAAGGAAACAAACCAGTTTAAACCCCAAAATCAGGACACCAAAAGTAGCAGTGCCAGCATGAAGATTGCCAGCCTGAGGTGATTCTGGAGTTTTTGGCTTGTGTAGACAAGCCATAAGGCATAGAGTAATGGATTCAAACTACAGGGAAGAAAAAAAACCCACCTTAATATTGGGAGGAACTTTCTGAACCCCCTTCTCTGAAGGGTTTAAAAATGTGTCGGGATGGGAATTTATTAGGAGTGCTTTAATTATGTATTCCTGCGTGGTAGAAGATTGGGCTGAGAGCCCTTATAGACTTTTCCAATTGCATGATTCTATGGTCCCTTAATCTTTCATAGAAATCTGCATGTTAGGCTGCCATAATTCAAAGTCAAATTGAAGGCACATTGGAAAACCTCCCCACTATCGTGAAATATGTTCTAGTTCTATCATTGCATAAAATAGTTGAAACACATCTTAATAAATACTATATAAACCACTGTTTATGATTTAGTGATCATTTTAAAATTTGCCTCTATGTCTGTATATTACCATATGTAAATTTTATGCAGTTTTGTCCATCCACCCCGTGTGCCTTTTCATTAAGAGCTGCATTTCATCTTTTTGTTAATACATAAATGCCAACTCTAGTTATGCTGTTGTTGTCTTTCACTCTAGAGGTGAGATAGCATTTCTGTGATGTGTAAGTAGCTGCTGTAATATGAATATGAAACATTGCATTGTATCCTCTTCTGAATAAGCAGTACTGACTGGAATTAAATACAAAAATGCTGTTGACAATTTTCCATATTTATATTTTTGTTTTGTTTCTGAAGAGTTCCCGAAAAGGAACTCATTCCTGGGATAATCAAACAAGGGGCCAATTGCCTGGAGTCTCAGGGGCAGGATTCAGCAGGAAACTCTCTTGCAGCAGTTGGAAGCTGCAAAGGGACAGCAAATGATCCTGCTGCTACTCAGGTGAGATAACCTCAAATTCATAACACTTCTTTCCTTCTGATTTGTAAAATGTAAAATGTACTGGAAAGGTTAAAGTGCCATGTTTGAGTGGATGGAATTATAGGAGTCATTCAGAAATATGCATTTAAGTGTTAAATAGAGAAAAGAAAGGGTTTTTTCCCCCTCTAAATATATTTTTATCAGGCTAGTAAGGAATTGGCAGCTTGAGGCTTGTTTACATGGACCAAAAAGCTCACCTTGAATGGACTGCGGTCAGTCCTCACAACTCACAGAGGTTTCTAGGATATCTTCCAGATTTTTGACTTTGAACCAACTTTGGCCCACATTAGGCAACGCTGGGGGCTGTGCCTGAGTTTGCTTAAAATATGGCGTATCCCAGGGCTTCCTGGCAGTCTCCACAGCTGGATCTGGTCCATTTCAGCCTAAGATGTCCAGCTGGAGATCACTGCCATCACCCTTTCCCTGCACTGATCAGCACAGAGAAAGTGGATAGACAGTTCTTACCTATGTTGCCACCACTCCTAGCCAGCCACAGAAATCTGTCCAAGTGCCTGGGTGATGGCTGTTGCATAGAATCAAAGAGACCACAAGACTATCTAGTCCAACCTCCGGGCATAACAACCAAAGCACCCCCAACATATGGCCATCCAATTTGTTTAAAATACTCCAAGGAAGGAGCCTCTGCCACACCCTAAAGCAGTTAGTTCCACTGTTGAACAGCTCTTGAAGTCAGGAAGTTCTTCCTAAAGTTCAGATGGAATCTCCTTTCCTGTAATTTGAATCAATTGCTCTGAGTCCTAGTCTCCAGGGCAGCATCAGAACAGGGTGTCCATGTAATCGGCAAGAAGGAGTGAAGGTCATCCCCCTTCTTGCTGGTCGCTTGCGTGCCCCATTCCTACCTCAACACAGGCAACCATGGAGGCAAAGAGCTTGGACTGAGCTCTGTAGCTGGTTAGGAGTAGCAGCAATGACTTGGACAAAGTGACAGCCCAGCAGGGCCAATATGGTCTCAGCTCATCTGAAAAACTTCTTCAAATTCAGCATGTACATGCTGGATCCAGGACTGCTCCAAGCTAGATTTACACCAGACTAAACTGCCCAGTGTAGATGAGCATTTGAATGCCCTGATGGTTTTGGGGAAAACGCAAGCACATCCACAGAGTCATAAAACAAACTTATTTGCTCCTATAACCAATCCCACTTTAGGAAAACTGATACAGACTGAAATAATGTGTAAAAGATTAGAGGCCAGAAAAGATAACATTTCTGGAAACTTACCATATATACTCAAGTATGAGCAGAATTTTTCAACCCTTTGTAAGCCCCCTTGGGTTATACTCGAATGAGGGTCCTGCCCGGCTTATATTTGGGTCAGCTTATACTCAAGCATATAGGTAATCAGAGTTGGGCAGTCTTATCTTATTAAAGTCTTGTTATCTTAAATTACAGTTATATGTAAATATTCAAAAACATCTAACCTACTGATGCCTCAATTAATATAATTTTATTGGTATATTTTTATTTTTGAAATTTACCCGTAGCTACTGCATTTCCCACCCTCATCTTATACTTGAGTAAAAAAAAATTCTCCATTTTATGATAAAATTAGGTGTCTCAGCTTATATTCGGGTCAGCTTATATATGGTATACACTTACCTCAATTTAACATGCACCAGGGCAGGTTTGAAACTATCCCATTTGAAACTATGGGAAATATTTAGAATAGTAATGTCTGAACTGAGGTTTTTGCTTTAGAACTTTCCATTGAGCTAGTGACATAGAGCAAAGAGACAGCTTGAGTTAGCAAAGGTCACAGTAGGATACCACTGTCAGCAAATACTCTCTCACATGTGTTAATGAATGAGAATGAGTCGCAGACAGCATCCAACAAGCTCTTTGATTTACCTCTCTGTGTTATTTTGTCATTCTTTTAAATTGCTGAAATTCATTGAACTGTAGCCCTGTCTTGGGAGTTATCCCAGTGAAGAAAGAAAATGTTAATTGTCCGTTGGGAAGAAGGTAGCTATTAGGTGGGAGGATAAATCAATGAAGTGGGTTTGCACTCATCTTCTGTTGTTGTAAGTGTGGGTGTGGATGCTAAACCCTTAACGATAAATGGCCTGTTTTGTCACCACATACAACTGCTGGTGACATCTTTTTAGAAGCTGGTTGGGAAGTCACCCTGCTGTGAGATAGACAGAAGCTCTCAAGGAATTAAGAGACTGTTTTGTTCTTGAGACTGTTTTAGTGCAGACTTTACTGGCTTTCTTTTTGGTATGTAAAACTACAGATCCTATTACCTTGAGGCAGCATAGCCAATTGAGAAAATAGTGGAAGCTGTGTCAATGTTCAAGGAAGGTAGAAAAGGGTTGAAATTTGGCAAGTTAATGAATTGGATCCAACTTCTTTTTTGATGACTAGAGGTCTACATTTGGTAGAGTTCTAATGCCCATAGTGGTAGAAGGAAGGCAGCTTCAACTTTTCACCATTTTCTCCTCGTTTAGAAGCCCAATTTTGCCTATTTCAGTCTTCTAACTGGTGGTAGGGGTTCCTGCAGGACTCCAGAGCAAGGCAGGCAGAGCAGACTGAATGAAGGCAGAGGGAAGAACCAAGGAAGGCTGCCACCTCCTCTATTCACCAACAAGATCCCTCTACTTGTTGAGAAACCTCTCTCAGATTAAAAGATCCTTCTGACCATAAGAGGCAGATTTTTAAAATCATCCAACTCATTTTTTTTAGTAAGAGAGGAAATCAAATACCTTGAAACATATATGTATCTTTGAACTCTTTGTAGAAATCAGATTTCCCAACAGACATGTCCCATTACTGAGAAGTAGTGGGACATGTCTGTTGGGAAATCTGATTTCTACACTAAATTTGGAACCCCAAACTAGTGTTTCTCAAATTATTCCTGTATCGGTTTCTCTGTCCTGTATATATACCAGGTTTCTTTATTTATTTATTTCTACACAGCATTTTCTCATTTGTTATTCTTTTCTTTTTCTTTTTCTACTTTTCAGCACCATGAACACTATAGAATTGCCCATTCAGTCACAACAGTCTCACAAAGTACTGCTGCAGCTTCAGAAACCCTTGAATATGCATTATATTTCTCCTAGCTCATGCAGTGTTTTCTCCATGTGATCACAGGCACACATATGCATAGATAAAGGCAATTTTGAGGAGAGAGAGAGAGAGAGATGGCAAATGTGTTTGAGTTATCCTTTTTATTAAAAACAGCAACAGCATAGATAGAGTTGAAGTGGTTTGAAAAAGTGTTTCTAATGTTGTATTGCACTCTGTTCTTTCCTTCCCTGGCTCCCCAGGAGTGGATATTCAGTGACCCTTTAATCAGGCAGCAGGACAAGTGTCTCTCAATCACCTCCTTCTCCACCGGCTCCCAGATCACAATTGAAGCGTGCAATCAGAAAGACGGCAGACAGGTACTGCACTTCCTTCACAGCAATTGCATCCCATTGCTACTGCAGTGCCATTGCAGTATTCACTTTGACACATGGGTTTGAAAGGCTGGTTCAGTGACTCTGGAGATGAGATCAATTCTGTAATGAGTTTACTGTTTGGAAATGTCACTTTTTTCAATCGGAACTTCTAAAATTTCCTAGCCATTATTGATTATCATGCTAGTTGGGAAATCCTTGGAGAGGCAGCCCAAAAAAGGTCTGTAGCCATCTGAAAAGTGTGCATGAATGCATGGATTGCTGTAAGGTGGTCAAAATATTTTACAAAAGAAACCCACCCTACTGAAAATGTCTCTGTACATGAATGCACATAGGTCTCATCAACAAAAGCACCTTATCTGCATTTTCTCTCAGTTTCTCCATGTTGCTAAAACGGAGTCCCACGGAGCCCATCACATGATGCAGGGCAACTTCGGCACGACTCCGAGGGGCTCTTTTTCAGTAGTATGTTAGAGCAATGTCGGAGTTGCGACCTTTTGGAAAAGCGCTCAAGACTTGGCTGTTTGGTTGTGCATTTAAGTAAATCAGATCTAATTTGCCAAATGGTCACTGTTGAATGTTTTTATGTTGAATGTTTTTATATTGTGGAATTATATTTTAAATTGTAAGTCGCTCGGAGCACTCCGGTGGAGAGCGACTAATTAAGAAATAAAGTGAAATGAAGTGAAGTGAAGTAGTATGAAGAAATGGAACCCAGCATACCGACTGGGTAAGTAATTGTAGAACACAAAGTGGAACTCTGCCCCAGAGTGTGGAGGAGGCTCCTTCTTTGAAGGCTTTTAAGCAGAGGCTGGATGGCCATCTGTCAGGGGTGCTTTGAATGAGATTTTCCTGCATCTTACAGGGGGTTGGACTGGATGGCCATCCCAGAGGAGGCCATCCCAGAAGATAAAGACTGTAGGGAATGGAGGAGGACAGTTTAGTCCGCTTTCCCTCACTTTCCCCCTGCCTGTCTAATGTTGCCATAGATTTAATGTAAACTTCTTATAGTTTTGAATGTCCCCTTACAAAAGCCAGACAGTCTGTCTTAATCTTCACTGAAATTACATTCTGTGATGTTGTAAAAATTCACCTTCAAGTAACCCCAGCAAGAAAACGATTGAAGGAATGCTATCACCAAGATAGCATAGTCATTGTAGTGATATGCAGAGAAAACAAAAGTAAATGTTCCTTCAGCAATGGTTAAAACATAACAGAAAAAGAACAAAGATTAGAAGATATTAACTGGATAACAATCCCTTCATCTTTCAGTTCCTGACCTCTGTTCTTTGTTTTGCCACAAAGCTTGGAACATTACTTCTTTGACTGTTGATGGCCATTGATGTCTCTAAGGCCCCTTCTACACAGGTGTATAAAAGCCACATTATCTTCATTAAATTGGATTATATGGCAGTGTAGACTAAGATAATCTAGTTCAAATTAGATAATGTGGATTTTCTGCTGATAACCTAGATCAGCTCATTATGATCCAAAGTCATTGGATCATAATAAACAGATATATATTATTATCATTATTATTAATATTATTATTGTCATTGTCGTCATCGTCATCATCCCATGGCTTTTCTATTTTAATCAAAAATTATTAGTCATATTAGTCATATTAGACATATTAGTCATGCTAGCACAAATCCATGTATTTCTACTTAGAAATGGCTCGTATTGAATTGACAACATGAATAATATTCAATGGGTGTTTCTAGCAATTCATATAGCTCTGTAGCAACGAATATCAAAATATGTGGCTTCCTTGTAGTGCATTTTATACTGGAAATGGTAAGCGCTATGCACTTAAAGCACAACTCAGGGGAAGACATTTGAACTGCAAAAGGTCAACAACCCTACATGTATTCCATTAAGAACTAGTTGTATAGAATGGCTTTGGGATATGTATTTGAAAGACAGGCTTCAGGGAACTTTGACAGACAGATTTTGAACTCACAACTGACATTTTAAAATGCATGCTGGTGTTCTTTTTTCTTGGTGTTCCCCTACATGCAAAATGAAAATTACTAAATGTTTGATGTTTCTGATTTTTGGCTTAAAATTTGAGGGTTAACAAGAGGCCCTGAAGTTGGGATGGGTAGGATATTTCAGATCTTTTGGAAATATTTATTATGATAATGATAGTTGTCATTATTATTATTGGCATTGTCATTATTGTCAACTTTATTTATGTCCAGCCTTTCTGCCAAAAACGCGACTCAAGATTTTATGGAATGCTGTTCTCAATGTTTGTCTTGTCTTTGTTCAAAAAACTTGTCTGAATTTTATGTATGTCTATGTGATAGTAGAAACAGAAGTCTTTTTGTCAGATACAATCATATCTCCTTGCAGAATAACCTATCTTGGCAACATGTTGTTTTGGAAGAGCAGTACAGTAATCAATATTTTTCCTCTCTCAAATGAGGGAAGATGTTATGTTACAAAGTAGCATCCGCAGTCCAGGGTTCAATTACAGTTGTGAGACGGGATTCCTCCACCCACCACTGCAGGATGAAGTGGACCCACAAATCATGCAACGAGCAACCAATATAGTTAAGCATCATTCCTGCTGGTGGGGTGAAAGGTTTCCAGAGGAACACCAGCATTTCACCCCAATCCTAAGTCCATAGAAAAAGCTTTTGGCAAAATTATGAAATGCATGACCATGTTAAAAATCATAAGCTTTTAGGAAAACACTGCCCCAACCTTTTGGGAAATGGAAATCTCCATAACTTGCCCAAAAGCATCTACTCTCCCTTAAAACATCTTGGTTTAAATCATGCTCTCAGAAGTCAAAAATGAGTTGACTTCTTTGAAAGTAACATAGTTGGTTTACACACAAACTTCATGTATTCAGCATACAGGTACAGTAGAGTCTCGCTTATCCAACGTTCTGGATTATCCAACGCTTTTTTGTAGTCAATGTTTTCAATACATTGTGATATTTTGGTGCCAAGTTTGTAAATACAGTAATTTCTACATAGCATTACTGTGCATTGAACTACTTTTTCTGTCAAATTTGTGGTATAACATGATGTTTTGGTGCTTTATTTGTAAAAGCATAACCTAATTTGATGTTTAATAGGCTTTCCCTTAATCCCTCCTTATTATCCAACATATTTGCTTATCCAACGTTCTGCCGGCCTGTTTATGTTGGATAAGTGAGACTCTACTGTACATTGCTTATCAATCTAGTTACATACAGGATTTGAAGTAGTTTATACAGATAATATAGGGCACCTTTCTTATAATCTTAACAGTCCTTAGTCTAAAGCATCTCTCTGTTCTGAGAATCTGATAGAGTCTCTGTTTAGTCCAGTGATGGCCAACCTATGACACGCGTGTCAGCACTGACACGCCTAGCCATTTTTGCTGACACGCTGCCGCATGCAGATTGATTGGATGACTAATGTCTTTTGTGGCCAAATTTGGTGTGAATTGGTCCAGTGGTTTTGTTGTTTACTTCATGGGAATTGTGTGTGTGTGTGTGTGTGTGTGTGTGTATAGATATATATATATATTCTATTATTATTCTATTATTATTGTAATATATTATTATATTATTACTATTATATTATTATTATATTATTCGTTATTCATGATTACATTGAAACTACAACCGAGAGAAATCAGCATGGAAACTGCAAGAGGTACCATAGAGTGTTGAAATAATGGAAATAATGGTAGCAAATAGTTTTTGATTTATTAAATACAGTTATATATTACAATTATATATTTTTGTTATTTAAACTATATATATTGTGAAATTATGGGGGGTTTTTTCTCGAAGTGACACACCACCTAAGTCATGCTAGGTTTTTTGATGAATTTTGGCACACCAAGCGCAAAAGGTTGCCCATCATTGGTTTAGTCCAACGAAAGTCCAACGGAGTCAGAGATCTAAAATGGAGTCTGAGCTGAATAGTCCCAGATCTGAGCACATGGTCTGCAACCACTCGCACAACAAAGTTAAGGAAAACTGCATACCAATACACACATATACAATATATAGTAAGCAGTCTAAATTATGTATATACAAACAAATAACTAGTGGAGGCTTGAGGAAGGTTGCTATTTTCAACAAAAGGTTCCCTATATCTTGTTCAAGGAACTTTCTCTGTCTCTCAGTTACTACAGCAATTTCCAATTTCACCTGATTGTGCAAGAGTGTGGTAGCTGGGAATCTGTCCTTGTCAATTTTTTGTCATTTTGCTATAAGAGAGCTAGAGAGAGGAGAAAATGTATAAATTTAATTGCCCGCATATTTTTCAGCTACATTTAGTAGCTCTCAGATCTCCATTTTGTCATGCAAACTACTGGACAGCTTTTGAAGCCTTGTCCATGGAAAACATAAGCATATATTCCTGAAGAAGAGGTCTGTTCAATGTAGTGTAAAAACTGTTACTGTACATATGCTAGGGGAATTCTCATGCCTGAAATTAAGATTTCCAGGTGAGTTGTACTTGCGCAGGTCTGCCTTCTGCTCTGCAGGTGACCATTGCACAGACTAGCCTGCTCTGGAATTAGGTCACCAGTTTCTCCTTAAGTGCTTTCATCAAATCTTTCTCCCTGGGGTGCTGAGTGGATATTTGCAGCAAAGCTCTCTCCCTAGTTTCTCTTGCACATAACAAGTACTTCTCTGTTAGTTGTGTTTTGCCACTCTCCGTTGGTGTCCTTTTAAAAAATGCATGATAAAGAGCACATCCATTTGAGGCTTTCCAGAATAAAGGCACCGATACTTCCTAGATTAAAATGGAACAACAGCATCCAAAAATGTTGATGGTCGCTAGGTTTTTTTAAAGTAATCAGGGTCTAAGTGAGGCAAAGAATATGGTGAAAATCCCCCTCCCGCGCACATTGTGGAGAAAAATAATGATTTACAGCTATCCCTCCACGGGTTTTTAATTGTCTGTTTTTTAATTGATAATTTATTTCATGTGTTTGTCATCTTTTAAAATTGTTGTTATTTATTGCATTGCATCACTTCTATCTTTTGGTCAAAAGATATTTAGCTGCTTGTACTCCTTCTATTTTTATCAGTTTTATACTAATTTGTGCAATGCTTTTGATACAAAATAAATAAATCGTAAGCCAACTTGAGATCTTTCGCTATATAGTAGGATAGAAATATTTTAATTTTAATGAATAAATAAAGATCAGAATCCTGTATCATAGTTATTTATTTATTAGGGAGATTTCTATGCTGCCCGGGCAGCCCACATCATATTAAAAATATACATAAAAATATTTTAAAAAACGTAACTAAACAAGTATTAGAGGTTCAATGATCCTTAAAAACTTTCCATATCATTAAACGTTAAAAGTTAAAATTAGTCTAAAATTCCCATTCTTTTGAATGCATTTCTAGAGTTATGTACTTGTAATTGTGACATAGGGGCTACGTACAGACTGTGAAAGTCCCAAATCAACACTTAGCTGGAACCAGCTGCTGCAGTCGATGGTGGTCTGTTTCCCTGTCACTTGGGAAGCAACTGATTGCTGTTCCTACTCCTGCTTATATGAGTAATATTTAGTGCAAAGAGGAATTGCAATGGGATCATGTTTCTACCTGTTGTGCCAGATATCATTAATATGAGAAAGTAGAAATGGCAGCCTTCTGCTTCCTGCGACCCCCATTGATCACAGCAGCTGGTGCCCAATAAGTAAGGATGGTCAATACAGAATCTATGACATTGGCCAGTACACATTTTGGTGTCTCAAATGTTAGATCTGTTTCTGGATGTATTTGACCTGCTGATTCCAAAAATGGTATCAGTTTTCCCCTATCAGCTCTAATTTCTGAGATATAAAACATATGCCATCTTCCAGTCTTCATCTGCTTCTCCATAGAAAATCATGATAACCATATCTAAGAAACTAGAGCTAAAACGGTCTATCCAATGCACTTAATCAGTGCCGCAAATAACCCCAGGAAGAGGTTTATAAATCAAGACTCCAAGAAAAAAAAAGTTGGGCTGTGTTATCTACTTGTTATAAGTGTCCCACAGGATTCTGACCAAAATAAAATACATTTGTGAAAAAGATATGTGTGCCCTTTCATCTCTAGCAGTGATGCACATGAATGCTCTTTTGGAGGTTTAAAAAAACAAACAAACCCTGTTCCTCTTGGAATAGTAACAGTTATGGCAGGAAAAAAGAGTGACAGGCAATGAAGCCAAGCCATTCGCCTTGCATTTATTATATAATATGCAATTCATTCTAAATGGGGGTATCACTAGGCTAGCATAAGTTTTCATTTTTAAACATAACTTTGCTGTTATCTAAAAGCACCTGGAGAAGCTTAGGGCAAAGAGATCCTAAAAGCGTACGTGAAAAATAATTACATTTTTCTTTCCTTCAAAATAAGAGAATGGATATGCATAATTTCATTGAACATTTAAAGGGGTCTTTGTCCTGAAACTGTTCTGGTTAGTTAAGAATTACCGTATATAATCGAGTATAAGCTGACCCTAATATAAGCCGAGGCACCTAATTTTACCACAAAAAGTGGGGAAACTTATTGACTCGAGTATAAGCCAAGGGTGGAAAATGCAGCAGCTACTGGTAAATTTCAAAATGAAAATAGATCCCAATGAAATTATATTGAGGCATCGGTAGGTTAAAGGTTTTTCAATATTTACCATATTTCAAAGAAAAACAGTAAACTAGCTCTGTAAGTGGAAAGGTAGGGCCAACGAAAACAATATGGTATTAACAATAACATATTATTATTATTATTATTATTATTATTATTATTATTATTATTATTATTAACAACAACAACAACAACAACAACAACTTCATTTGTACCCTGTCCTATCTTCCCTGGGGACTCAGGCCAGCTTCCAACATAGTAACAGGCAAACATTCAGTGCCTATATAAACAATGCAGAGCTAGATATAGATCTATAATTATATAAACTAATTTCACATATGCATTCACCCTGAAACGTTTGCAAATCCTCTCTCTATATATGTGCATTTCTCTCCAGCAATATTTGCAAGCCCTATATATTTATGTTTATATCTATCTAGAAATCTGTGTGTGTGTGTGTGTGTGTGTGTTCATTTCCCCTGCAATATTTGCAAGCCCTACATATCTATATTCATATATATATATATATAGACATCTCTCTCTCTCTCTCTCTCTCTCTATATATATATATATATATATATATATATATATATATAATTATATCTGTATAGGATTTGCAAAGACTTGCAAACACATGAGGTGAAAATTCATATATAAAATAATGTATACGCACAGATACAGATATACAGGTACATTAAAATCTCTAGATATCTACATGTTTATAGGATTTGCAAAGACTTGCAAATATATGAGGGGAAAATTCATATATAAAATTAATGTAGATAGATAGATAGATAGATAGATAGATAGATAGATAGATAGAAATATAAAGGTACATAGGGATTGCAAAAGCTTGCAGGGGGAAATGGCTATATATCTGTAGCAGAGATTAACAAATATTTCAGGGGAAAATGCTTCTATAAGATGTATGTGTATGTTTGTGTGTGCGTGTGTGTGTGTGTGTGTGTGTGTGTGTGTGTGTGTGTGTGTGTTCTTCCTGACTTGCAAGGGCTTCATTCCCTTTTCAAAATATTCCCTTGGTTAAGAGTGAGGGAAGCTTTGGAAAAGAAAACACTGATAAGGGAGGGTAAGATGAGCGATAAATATATCATATATTGCAAGCAACAGCCTCCAGGCTCCCTTGCCGGCTTGAACTTGACCCTATTATAAGCCGGGGGAGGCTTTTTTAGCTCATAAATAAGGGCTGAAAAACTCGGCTTATCTTTGAGTATATACAGTGGCTTCATTTTGGCTTCATGATAGAGAATCTTTTGTTATTGGGTGACTTCCAGTCATTTCTGACTTATGCCCCCAGAAAAATGAACCTATCACAGGGTTTGAAAGTCCAAGTGTAATTGTGTTCTCTTTAATGGAAAATAATTCTTCTGATGAAACTACATATTTGTATTGTTTTTCAACAATGTTTTGGAACAAATTATTCTTAAACGTTATAAATTTAGATGTTCATACCAAGATTGAAATTCTATGAATTTCTACTCCCTGATATTTTGACAGTTGTTACTGTTGTTATTTCTTCAGCATTCTATAAAAAATTAAAGGCTTTAAAAAAAAAACCAACAACAACAACACTGAAAATGCCAACATGATAAAATATAACAAAGAAATGCTAAAAACTAGTGAATGCATCCAGCAGCTAACCACCAAGATGTCAAGGGGATTAAAATAACAAAGGTCTTTAAAGGTCTGAGAAATCAGAAAAGTATTTTTGTAGCACTGGAAATGTTAGTGTGAGGTAAACTTACGGATAATATTCCATAAGAAATAACCACCAGTGAAAAGACCCCCTCTTTAGTAGCCACCTTCCTAACTTCAGAGAAAGGGAAAAGGGCCTCCATAGATGAGCATAAAAAATAGGCACACATGGGACAGAGATATGCATTCAGTGAATGTGGATCCTGTGCTTTCAAAAATATTTTGTGAAGTCAGTAAAATGAGGATATCATTTGGTCCAAAAACATAGGTGAGGTAGGAAGCACTGCATTTTAGACACCCAGATATCTAAAAGGCAGCAATTTAACAAATGATTTTCCAATCCAATAAAATTGTTCTTTGGACCAATCTGATATTTCTGTGTCTTCCTAGTTGATGTAAACTCCCATATCTTGAAAAGCTATGTGGCTATTAGCCATGTTGGCTAGAGAATTCTTAGAAGTTGTAAGCCAAAAGGATAGTTTTTAACATCTGTGCAACCCCTGTGATGTAGTTCATATGTGGTGGCTGCTCATAGTGCAGTTCCACAATAAAGCCTTTTTATGAACAGCTTTCCATAAGGTTTAGAGTCTGAGGTTAAATATATGCAGCCAAAGAGCTACATTGCTGTAGTTAAATGGGTGTAAACCATGTATAGAAACTTTTGTTTATTCATTACATGAAGCAATGGCTATGCAACTGAAAGTGAACATCTACTTTTAACATATGAACCAGATTTCTGTTGTCAAAGTTGTTAGATATCTAAAACAAATAATAATTCAACAATGTCAAGCTCCATGGTGTGTGTGTTTTGGGGTAACTAGCTATACCTTTATTTCCCAATGTTCTTAACAATTGCTCTCATGTCTTACTCCCTTAGTGGTGGTTTATTTCTTCATTACTCCTACTTTACACTCAAACCATCAGGTGCAAAATCTCAAATTAGGTTGAAGCTTTTAGAGTCACAGTACTGATCTCTGGACCAACTCCCTGAAAGTGTAATAGCAGCTCCAGATGTAGAGGGAAATTAATGAAATCAAGCCCACAATTTGTGGCTAACTAATTACAAGAAGTGGTAATTGTGGAAATACATTTCCCTACATGTAATCCCTGCCCTCAGTTTTGCACTTGTGCCCTCTCTCACCTTCCTTTCCATTGAACTGAATAATGGAAAAGGCTTCTGTTGAAACAACAACTGCTGTGCTTTCAAGTCTTGCAATTAACTGAAAAGTTGCTTTGTTTGGTGTCATTCAGGAGAAAATGCTTGCTGGGTGCCCTACTGCGGTAAGGCCATTGCTAAAGTACCAGCGACTGATATCAATTCCTCTAAAAGAGGTTTATAGATCATTGTACCTGTAATTTGGAAAAATAACACAATGAACTGTCTCTCAATAGGACAGAGCACCAAAGAAAAGAAAATGTCCTTTGCTAATTATCACTGTTAGCGATCTCTGTACTGTCCCACGAGCACAATAAATCACAGCCTGTTTCCTTATGGCCAAAATCTATGAAGAAAGTTCTGAAGCTCAGTGATGATAATCAAGTCTGGCTCACTACCAGAAGCAGAAATCCTGCTGTTGTTGACAAAACCCTCTTGCCCATTATACTGTGTAACTCTATTTTTGTTCCTGGGTTATAAATGTCATTTCCTAATTGATTCTATCATAAAAATATGGAAAAGGTTTATTAAACTGTAAAAATTGTTTTTGTGGGACATCCGGCAACGTATTTTGCGATAGTTTGTCAATGAATATCAGATAGAGTCTTAACCAATTCAACATAGTTTGTGACAGCCACAAAAATGAAGCTTCTGAGGTATAACAACTACTTTCAATGTAAGTGAAGCATGGTTAAACAGGGAATAACACTTTCAAACCAGGGACAGAAAATGTTTCAAATTCTGTTACATACGGTAGTGTTATGGCCACCTTTGGATGTTTAGCAGAACATGGCAATAAGATACCTTGCCTCTCTTAATTCTGCTCTCTGAGAGATTAAATCCATCTAAATTCACCAACTAAGGTTATGTCTCTTGGTTAATTTGGAACTTGAGACTTTGCTGATTCCCTTGGCAACACTCTGTACCATTGATTTGAGCCAATGGCATCTGCTCTGATATTTTTTCTGGGTCACCTTGTTGTAAAGAACTCTGGGGTGCTATATTTAGATGGCTTTAGTCTGTTCAAGAAGGAAGATCCAGGAAGCTGATGCTGAGGAATTGCTGTTGCACATAGTGGCCAGGAACATTGATTTCAATGTTCACTGGTATGAATCTGCTGTATGAATTAATGCTATTTGCATGGTTAACCATGAAGGAGATGCTACCCACTACATCACCCGTGCAGAGTTACTGTAAGGTGACTCTGTGTATCCAAGGAAGGGCATGAGTACACAACTCAGGATCGACTTCACATACATGGACTACCATGTGGAATTATACAGTACTTTTCTTAGGTATGGAAAAGGGAAGAGATGGACTCCCATTCCTCTCGCATTCAAGAAACACTGGTGGCTGAGCTACTGAGTGAACCTACTCAAGTGAGTCAATTTATAGTGGAAAAGTATGGAGTAAACTCATCCATCCCAGCACCTTCCACTGATGTTGGGCAACAACAATATCCCAGGCATAGGGTTATGGAACTGGAAGGTTAGTCTATCTGGAGGGTTTCAGGTTGGAGGAGGGCTGTAGCAGGCTTTATCTTCAAATGAGAGTCAAGGAGACATATATTTGCATATATTTTGCCCCCCCCCCCCATCATTTTTGAAATGAAGAATGTTTGAATGAAATTCATCCCTGTTGTAATGGTCCTTTGCATCAGCAGTGTTGCTATGGATTTAGCCTTCTCTCAAAAGGATACTCCAAGAGACATAGGAGCTCAAGATACCCTTCATCTTTATTGTTCAGAATACATGAGTCATGTTCTGCAGCCCATATATATAGGGCTTTCAAGATGCTACATTGTGTTTCTAGGCCAGAATGTGTATAAGTTATCATAAGGAAGATGTTCAACATTTTTGTTTAATGCCTGCATCTGTAATCAATTCAGGCTCAGAAGGCAGAGTTGCACATAGAGTACTTTTGTATACAGTGAACATGCATCTGTCTGCTCTGGCTGGAATTGGTGGTAGCATTCCTTTGGCTGTATATTTGTTAGCTCATTAGCTTGTACACTCAGCTGCATTCAACTACACAAACCTTGTGTTGCCATCCAGTAGTACGGTCAACTCTCCATGTTTAGATTTTTACCATGAATACCAATGTGGGATCTCAGAAGAGTTTGTCAGCAAGAGCTGTGAAAATGTTATATTTGGATTATATCTCCCAGAATCCCCTAACACAGTGATTCTCAACCTGGGGTCCCCAGATGTTTTTGGACTACAACTCCCAGAATTCCCAGCCAATTTACCAGCCATTGGGATTTCTGGGAGTTGAAGGCCAAAAACATCTGGGGACCCAGGTTGAGAACCACTGCGCAGGCTGCTGATCATACTTCCTGGAAATTCTGGAAGTTGTAAGTTGAAAAAGTAACTTCTTGAAGCCTGTGGCTAGGGGCAACATATCCTGAAAGCCAAACAGTCATGTCAGGGCAAAACTTCTTATAAAGAGAAATTGGATGTAGTTGGGTAATACTTCTAAGAAAATGATTCTTATTAATGAAGCCCTTATATTGGGTGTTTGTTGATTTCAACATCTGGATGTTTATTGGTTGCCTTACAGTGTGTAACATATGTCTTGGCTGTCTCAAGTCATTTAGCATGTCATCCTGGGAAGAGTTAGTCATTTATGAATGCATACTGTGTTCTAACATTAATTTAAAAGAAGGGGGAAGGCAATACTATCAACTTTTCCCAGATGCATGTGCCAGTCTGCAAAAGACGATCGGGCCATTAATGCCAGGCTGGCAAGCAATCCCTTTTTGACCTCATCAAACAAACAGATGAGACAAATATCAGTTTAATATGCTCAGGCTGTCAGGTTGCTGAGACCATTAACCCTGTGTCATGAAAAGACCATCTGCCTGGATGAGGAAGGAAAGGGGGAGGCCCATTTAGAGCAAATTAAACCTCTACGCATGCCACAGAGATGGCATCAGGGACCTCACAGCTCCAGACTGTGGTTAAAATCTATATTTATTGTGCAGATGACAAAATACCCTAAAGATGACAAATCTCACCTGATCTTGGAGGCTAAGCAGAGTCAACCCTTGTAACTACTTGGATGGGAGACTGTCAACAAATACCAGGTGCTGTCGGCTATGTTTTACAGGAAGGAACTGGCAAAACTATATTTAAGACAACCTGGTAAAAATTATGCTGTTGCCATAAATTGATAAGTAACATAAAGACACATTAGTATTTCATGGTTTCCAGATTCACACATTAGTTCACTACACTGCTACTATTTTTGAGTCCCACACTGGGAGAAAGGTGAGCTAATCAAAGAAAGAAAGAGAGGGACGAAGAGGAAGGGGGGGAGGATCAAAGTGCCTCACCCCAATTTTCAGGGTTCTTTCACAAAGAATAAGACACATTACTAAACAAAAGCAAACGTGCATTGCCCCCAAATACACCCCAGCACCATCTAACATGTGTGCAGGGCATTTTCATGATGTTTTGGGTGCTCATGGGCTTCTGAGTGTTCCTTATATAAGAAAATCCTATGACATTCATAAGATTGTCATAAGTCAACTGGAAACTTGAAAACACGTATAGACACACATAGGCCATTTTAGGGACAGAGGAGACCTTTTTAGCAATAGGAAGTGTTGTGAGTCCATTCCCTCTCATGCCCTGTGTTACAAAAAGTTCTCTCAGGGAGCTAATATGGCACCAAAAACACAAGTAAATCCCTTTATGCCATTTGGAGGCAAAATTATAATATAGTGGTTTGACTATAACTGAAGACGATGGTTCAAATCCCTACCCAGCTATGGAAATCCACTGGACGATCTTAGGTGAGTTAGATTCCCTCAGCCTCTGAGGAAGGTAAAAGCAACCCCTTTCTGAACACATCTTGCCAAGAAAACCCCATGATAGGTTCACCATAGGGTTGTTATAAATCAGAAATGACCTGAAGACACACAACAACAACAACAACAACAACAACAACAACAACAACAACAACAACGCCACAAAAACTCATGTAAGCCAGCCTCCTGCTGTCTGTCAGGACTATCTATCTATATGCCTTACAGCCCTTGGATGATTTGCACTTCTGTATCCCATAAGCAGTGAAGCAGGGACATCCTCTAAAAATAATGCTGCTTACAAAGCATTATAGAAAAACATCTGCAGGTGAGCTCTACCACAGCTGCAGGGAATTGAAAAAAGGAAGCATTACCCACTCAGTCACATAAATTACTTATTTTTGTTTGACAGTAGTTATAAGAAGCTTAATTGAGTTTTTATGCACCTTACAGCTTGCTGTTTGGCTGTTTCACCAGGGATAATTGATGCTCATACCTGCTGTGGACTCCATCTTGTTATTAAATAAGACATTGAAGCAGGGATTGCAGATACATTATCTCAGTTGTGAAGTGATCATGTGAGTTAATAGGTGTCATGACCCATGGGCCTTGTAGTCCTGCTCAGGACATTGTAATTCCTGATGAAGATGAAAACTTGGGTTTTTTACCTTCCCAGTCTGAACTGGATTCCTCTCTGCCGGATCTTTCCCAGGCAGATCTGGGAACCTTGCACCTGCAAGAAAGTTGTCTCCCAGAAGTATGTCAAACAAGCCCAGAGCCTACTTCTCCCGTATTCTTGCGCCGGGAGTTTTGTAAACAACAGAGAAGTTTGGATTCAGCTTCGCGCAGGAGTGCGCGGATTGCAGCTAAGAATGTGGCCAATTAAGACTGCTTCTCGTGAGAATCTTTGGGGAGTCTCACATCTGGTCTCAGAGTTAGCTTTCGGTTCTGATTCCCAGAGAACTGCTTCGGCGGGAAGCTAGACTCTATTTAGGTGTTTTACCCGCGTAGTAACTTCGCGGAGTCAATTCGTCAGCCTACGGAGCGAGTTGTGTCTGGACAGCGCGCTCCGATCCAAGCCTCGCTCCTGCTCAAGCCTTGCCTTGCTATCCAGCCTTCGCCTTGCTTCCCAGCCTTTGTTTATCTACGGACTTTGCCTTGTTTCCCAGGACCAATCCTTGCCTTGTTCCACGGATTTTACCAAGTTATTCCACGGACCTTGTTCTTGTTCCTAGTTACCTTGTTCCACGTTTTAAGCCTTGTTTCAAGTATCAAGTTATTTCCTAGCCTCGCTCAAGTTTCATGGACTAAAGGACCTTGTCATCTCCCCTCACTTTGCTTGTCAAAGTGAGTGTTTCGGTTATTGGATTACAACTTTGGACCTTAATATTTCATATTGGACATTATTTCTTTGGACTAATTTTGACCTTTCCTGAAAGGTCTGCTTCTGGACTATCTTTTACATTTGCTTTTACTAACTTTATATATTTCCTTAATAAAGATATTAGATAGATTCTGGCCTCTGCGTATGGTTATTGGTGCTCTGTAGCCTGGGTCGTGACAATAGGTGTCTTTCCCCTCAAATATGTGAATGGTGACTGGGAAAGAGACAAATCCATGATTTATAGCCATGCTTGTCTTTCCTAATTGATACAATGCTTAGATAGTTATTGAAGTACTATGTAAGATGAAGCTCCAGGTCATGACATGGATATACAGTACACTAGAAGTTATATATGAGATAATCTACCAGGGAGTCTAAGTCATTCTGTGTGAGTGGTTCAAAATTGAGGATTTGATTCCCACCCCACTCCAAGCCACAATTTCAATAATTCCAGTGCTGTTTCCCCATTACATCTTTCAGTGAGATAATGGGGAAAGTTACTTTTTTTTTTTTACTATTATGCTCAGAATCTTCAGGCAACATGTTAAAAAACAGTTATTATTCCAAGGTCTGCTGATCAAGACTAAATCAGAATGGCTTAGCAATTAGAGATGCTGTAAGATCTCAGATCCTTCTGTCACTGTCACATAAGGAGCTTCATTGGTGCATCAAACACATTTTCATTACTTGCTACACTAGAATTTAAAACAGCGAAACTCTGGGGAATATGAAACTGAAATATCTATCATCACCACCTTAATTTCTGCTTACCTTTTGAATGCTGAATGTGTCAAATGCAATATTTCAGTTTATACTTTTACATTGGGTTTCAAAAATGAGCAAAGAAGGAGGCAGGTTTTCCTATACTGATGTTATTTTTTCTCTTCTCTCCCACCTCCCTTTCCCATCTCCCATCTTTAGAAATGGAAGATGAAAGGCAGCTTCATCCAGCACTTTGTCAGTGGCCTATGCTTGGAAAGCCAGTCCAGCAGACTAGTGACCAACATCTGCCAGTCAGATATACCAGGCCAACAGTGGGAGCTGCTCCAAGCCACATGATGGTTGCCCAGCAATTTCTCCAGTGCTTTTGCATGAGACTTTGGGAACGGAAGGGGTTAGGGTGGGGAATGGAGTTTAAACCTTAAGTATTTTGATTGTGATCCTCAGCCAATAACCATTTCAGTTGAAATGACAGTGTTCTTGAATTCATTAATGAAGCACTCCATGGTGTATGGAAACATCACCGGAACTGGCCCATTTGTAACCCATGTTTTCCCCACTGTGAATACACTATAGGACACTCAATAGCAGCTCAGAGTTGGAGAATGGGACATCCCAGTAGCCAAGACTTTAGTGTGAGTCAGAATGTTTGACAGTTCTTCTCTTCTCTTGCTTTCTCTCCAGGGAAATTTGTGGTCTCTGGACCCATGGAGTTGTGGCAGTTGGTGTCTGTGACAACGCTTAATGTGAACTCCTGGTGGATTTGCTTGACTTCATTGTCTTTCAGACATGCCATCCCTTCTCATTTTGCATGTGTGTTGTACAAAATGCTTTATGGGAAAGCAGGCAAAATTAGTCATGCCTAAGTTATTGGGAATTGCATCTTTGGCAGGGAAATGCAAGGCTTAGAGCCTGGGGGCTTTGTTGATCTGCTTTTGTTTCTAAGTTTGTTTCTTCATTGAAGTATGTTAATGTAATTCTTTGCAGAAATATGGATCCTTGTGTTTCCCTGGCTGAAAATAGGGCTATGGTATAGCAGTGGGAAAGTTAAAGCCAACCCTTAGGGGATAAATGATTTGATTTTTTTAAAGAGCTTGACTCCTGAAGTACAAATGTTGTTTGAAATTACATAAACAAAAAGTCCCTGTGTGTTTTTATACAAAAAATAAGTGTTTCTAGTTGTGTATTGTGTATGTATCTTGTTTCTTTTTCCCTTGCATTTCTTCCATTTCAAAATCAACGTTCACAAAATTAATGGCTAATCTCTGAAAGATCAGTTATTGGAGGTCACACTTGAGACTGACAAATGTGATATAGCAGCTGCTAGGAACCATCCATTAAGTCCCATTCTGTAAGGCATTCTGTGACATTGTGCTGACAGCCTGTGTTAAAAGTGTTAATGCTTTGTGAACTAAGCAAAGAGACTTGGAGAGGTCTGGAGAGAACAGGTATCACTTTACTCCAGTGAAGAAATTAGTCCACTTGCAGACATACATGTGCAATTTTAAAGACTAAAAGTGTCATCATATCCAACTGAAATTGTCATCATGTTCAACCCATCTTAACAAATCAATTGCAAAGCTATTTATTTCTCAAGATGAAGGAACTACTGTGCAGTCCGTTCCAGAGAAACATTCCTCTTCTTGAAAGCTTCTTATCAATTTAGGCCTGAGGTAAGGCCATCATTGTGTGTATTTCCTCCTTTGAGTGCAGAACACAAACTTGCACACCACTTGCTGACTGGTTCATGATCCCTATGAATCTCCCAGAAGGCAAAGGGAAAATTTAGAGAAAGCACATCTGCTGGAAGAAAGGGTGTTATTACTTTGCAACCGCTGGAGTTTGTACTTGTAGCGACACAAGCTTGAAAATAAGCCCTACTGAACTTAATGGAATTTACTTCTGCATAAATGTGCATGGGATCACATTACACATCAAGTTCATGACAGTGTTCAGATTATCTATGACACTGCATATGTTATCTGCATCTCAACTCAATCTTGACATGCAGACTAACCGGAAAACCTGATGGCAGGCCAGCATGCATTCAGGTGCTGTGATAAAGCAGCATCCAAAATAAGCCTCTCCAAAATTAGATGGTCCTGTCGTGAGCACCATGGTTTGAAATTGCATCTGAATGCAAGCAAAAGTCTTGATGGTTAAGTGATCTCTGAGCCTCATATTTCTGAAATGCTCCATTGTTTGCCAATAACACAGGTTACCTATGCTGATGAAGGTGCCTGTGTGCTGGCACTAGGGCCTCATTCGGGCCTTCGAAATAAGGGTTGACTAAACATATAAGGAAGAGAAGGTTCTAGCTTCATTCTTCCATGTCAGTACTCACAAGTAAAGCAGTGAGCTGGAAGTTGGGAGCCTGTTATATGTATAGAGGTTCTCTATGTGACTCAAATTCCTAGAAAAACAGGATTCCATGCACACAGAAAGCTCCCTAGCTGAGACTCATTGCCTTTCATATGTACAAACCAAGATTGATGGTTTTATTTCACATGTGTAGCTAACTCTTATCTAGAATGTCTGAACTGTACATTATATTGCCCTGAGAAGTTTGCCACATCAGTTTCTCCAGTCCTTTCAGAACACATCTTATACTAATGGTCTTCTCTACTAATCAAAATCAAAAATGACATCAAAGACATTCAAAATATGTCCAGCAACACATTTGTCAGCAAGCCAACTTCAGTTGCTGATGGTCCACTCAAACTCGCATAATCTCTCTGTAAAAAATTTGTTCATTTGGATCTAGTTTAGGTTCTAATTTTATTCAGTAGCCTTCTAGGCAATAATAACCTTTATCTTGGAGAACTTTGACATGGGCCACCAAGATAGCTGTAGGTCTGGCAGGCAGAATCGAGGGAAGAGTGATATTTTAACCTCTCCCCCTTTGCTATTGGAGGTTTTCTGTTTTTCAGTTCATCAGTGGACTGGAATTAAACTTTACTATCAGACTATAGTTCGTCTCTCTCAGGCTCATCCGTTTATAGTTCTATTATTGGCTAGTCTGAGAACAGATCTGGGAATCGGCAGAGCGGTGGATCCTTTGAATACATGGACTTTCTTGGGCTGCATTTACTCTGCCATATAATGCAGTTTGAACTGCATTATATAGCTAGCATAGACCCATGTAACTGTATTATATGGGTTTATACTGACTAAATAATGCAGTTCAATTTGCATTGATGCTGCAGTATAGATTGAGTCTTGGACTTCTTTCAAATCCTACTTTCATTCTCTGTGGCTTTGGAGTTGTGTCTTGGACCTCTTCTACACAAGTCATATAAAATCCAGATTATTTGCTTGGAACTGGATTATATAGCAATGTAGACCCATATAATCCAGTTCAAAGCAGATAATATAGATTATCTGCTTTGATAATCTGGATTATAAGTAAGTGTAGAAGAGGCCTTAGAGAGCCAAGGAACACTGATGTTTCTGTAAATGAGGCAATTACAGGGAGCTGTTCCAAGACCAGATCTAGTTCAAGAGTGGAGTCCCCGATGGTGTAGTGGACTAAAGCCTTGTGACTTGAAGGTTGGGTTGCTGACTTGAAAGCTGCCAGGTTCAAAATAACACCCAGGGAGAGTGTGGATGAGCTCCGTCTATCAGGTCCAGCTCCATGTGGGGACATGAGAGAAGCCTTCCTCAAGGATGATAAAAACATCAAAATATCCGGGCATCCCCTGGGCAACATCCTTGCAGACGGCCAATTCTCTCACTCCAGAAGTGACTCAAGTTTGACACGAAAAAAAAGTTCAAGAGTGAACTCCTATGTTCTTGGGGAGAGAAAGCCACAATATCCTATGTGCCATTGTATAATGTAGGATTGTATCAATGCTGTCAGGTATGAATGATTGTCCTGGTGTATATAGTTCAAAATTATGACAATCCTAAACATGCTTTGACATCACATAAATATTGAAATTAAGTAATATTCACATTAATTCCAAAATGAATTGAATCACAAAATGAATTTAATTATGGCGTGCCCCAATATGGGACACCAATATTTACAGTCATGAGATCATATTCTGATGGAGAGGTGCGGCTATTTCCACAAAAGGTCACTAATTATACCCAAATTGCCATTGTTTTACTATGGCTAGGATTTTGAAAACTGTAAAAGTCTGGTTTCAATATTGTGCAAATTATTTTTAAAAATATAGCATGCCCACTGGTCAATGGGCTGCAATAATAAAGAGAGGAATATGTATGTGGCTCCAGTTAGCTATGGGCACCCCCCCCCACTTCCCCTGACACACACACACACACCCTTGCAAACCTCTTCTGAGAGTCAGGAAAAGTGTGGGATGAGGATGAAACACTGAAGTGAAAAAAGGAAATCACTATTGTGGGAGGGAGGTTGTTTGCACAAGTATTAAACTGAAGTTACTTTCAGTAGCTGACACAACAGAATTCATTTCTTTGTTAAACTGTATTTCTTAACATGAAGATACCTTCAGATGAACACCATAAGATAAGTTGATCTCCAAATGACATTTAAATGACATAGTAACGTGCTTTCACAAATGTGACAGCACCATGCAGTACGTGGAAGAATACAGTATCAATGGCCACTGGGAATGAGAAAGAGCTAGTTAAATCACAACATAGACTGGGAATAAGAATAAGAACAAAAAATTGGAATAATAAAGAACCACAATTGAATACTAAGTTGGCAGTAGGCAAGCACTAATTGCAAAACATGAACACAAAGCTGGCAGAACACTATAATAGTTCATTCTGTATTCATGGTCTAATGCATTAGGTTTTTGTAATTCCCAGGTTTTGTAATTCTGTTTGTATCCAATTTTGTCACTTTTGTTTAATCCACACACAATGGAGCATTTTACATTATTATTTATGTCTTTTATTTACATTGCAACTGCGTGCTTTCTAGCACTTTTTACTATCTGGTTTTCCTTTGGCTTGCTAACCTCCCAAATGTTATTTCATTTAGTCCGTGGGCAAGGAGGATGATACCACTTCATAACACTTAGTTCACATTTGGCTCTCAGAACTGCCATGTATTAAAATTTGAAATGATATATCTTCTGCCTGACTGGCATAAACTAAACATATTTGAATGATTCATGATCTGGAGCAAATATGGAAGATGGCTAGATCATACTAGTTTTTACACATCTGAATCAGAACTTGGAAAGAAAGGGATACATTTAATGTGGTGGGATGTGAATCCTTGTGAAGGCAGGAATTTTAAGAGAGCAAAAACTGCAGAGAACCCTTCTAGAAGAAGGGCTTTTCTATTATACTTGATGTAACTGGTTCTCTGTTGTATTAGAGGCAGAGTGGCAACCATTTACTTAGGTAAATATTATGGTATCAGAAGCAACTATTAAACAAGCAATTCCAGAAAAGCTCTCCAAGAACTTTTGAAGAAAATAAAGAGACAGGTTTTAAGGTCTTGATTAAATTGGAGATATTCAAGCATAGCACATTGGGCAGGGAAATGATGACCAAACCTTGCACTGCTGCTACTGTGAGCAAAGTTGAAAAAGGTATGTGCGTTAAAATGGCTTTTTTCAGCATAGTTTAACATTATAAAAATTAAAGTTTATACAGTATATTTCATATTAGTCTTCACATGTTTGCTAGGAGAATTAACATCCCCTTTCTATAAAAAAGATTGAGAGGACAAAGGCTTGCATGTTAATTTTATTGCTGTCTACACAAAAATAAATTCCATCAGTTCAAAGGGACTTCCAGGCAAACAAGTGTATGATTGCAGCCGAAGTAAAGAACACGGATACTTATGGAAAATATGCCACCAGTTCAATTAAAAGATATCAAGTTGTTCCATCTTCACTTCCTAAATGCAATTTTCATGTTCAGAAAAAAAGATGGAAAGAGTTATGGGAAACCACAAGAAGTTTAGAAATGAAAGGGAAATGTAGCTGCTTCCAAGCAAAGGATTCCTATTATTCATCGTTTAAAAGGGCAGTACAGTCCTCATACTCACACCTTGTACCTGCAGTTTGACATACCTGTATCCAATGATATATTTCCTCTCCAGGACTTTTCTAGGTCATCCAGATGATACTTTGGCATGCTTCTATCGAAAGTTACCATATAGTTGACCTAGGGGACCTATCAAATACCCCTTGAGAACTTTTCTTGTTCCACCAGCTAAGTCCTGGCAGAAGACATTCAGATCAATAGTGTCTGTTATTATCCACTATTTCCTATTTCTATGCTGATTCAGGAAAGTATCCCTCGTGGATATAGAGGTTGTACTGTACTATGCAGTTACTGTAGCTGATATGCTTTTGGTGAATTACAGTAGCATAAATTGTTCTGGAGATCAGGATATTCTACTAATGTGATGAACAAAATCTCTTCCATCCTCATATTTCCCTTTCTCCAGTCGCCTAAAGTCATTTTAGAGTGGTTGGAGAGCATAGGGAAACAGCTTTTTTTCTATAGAAGGCTGCAGATCAATCACTTCATATGTAGATAATCTTCTAGAGGTCCCAGCACGCACTTACTGCTGGGGATCCAACTCCAGGAAAATAGCTGGATGCTGTCTATTTCCTCTTGCTGTACAATGGAAATGGGTATATTTGGGTTTGCAGTTGAGAAAAGATGAGCATTGGAGGACAGGAGACTATGTGTTTCATGGCCATATCTCCTGATGCAGGGTTGTGGCCTTCATCATTTCCCCTTAAGACAGTGGTTCTCAACCTGGAGTCCCCAGATGTTTTTGGCCTACAACTCCCAGAAATCCCAGCCAGTTTAACAGCTGTTAGGGTTTCTGGGAGTTGAAGGCCAAAAACATCTGGGTACCCCAGGTTGAGAACCACTGCCTTAAGACATTCTTTTTCTTGTTAAGAAAAAAAGATGGAGAAACAAAGGGTGGGGGAAGTGGAGGACTACAATAAAGAGCTGTCGTAATCTGGGCATTCCATAAACCTTTATGAACAAATCAGCCGAAAGAGAACATTGTCTGGACATCCGCTATCCTCATGAAATTCAGTAAATGAGGCTGGACCATAAAGCATATGGAAGCAAAAACTCCCATCTGTCTTAACAGCAGGGGTGTAAATCCTCATTGACTGGCAAGATTGCAAGAATGGCTGTATTTGGGGGGCATTCTTGCATGCATTTCATAAGATTTATCTCCACTGGGTGAAAGCTGCAAGTGTTTTTGTGAATTTGGAGGGGGGGGGGGAGAGAGAGAGAGAGAGGAGCTTTTTGTAAAAAAATCATTTTTACGAGGATACAGACCAACCTTGGGGATTTCTGCAAAAAAGCGATGTGGGGATGTCTGCAAACCAACCAACCAATGGTGAAGTTTACGTGAAATATGCTATTTTCTGTGGGAAAATGTTGAGGTTTGCACTTTTTTGGGGCAAAAATTAAATACACCCCCAAATGTAAGACATCTGTATCAGAGGACCATTATGTTCACAGAGGGTCTTAATGCATCAAGATACACTTTGTCATCAGAAACCAGAAAAATTGCAAGTATTCAAATCCCTATATCTCTGCCACTAGGCAAGCTAAATAATTTGGTGCCACCAATATATTCAGGTGACGCCCAACTCTACTACTAGTTTCCACCAAAAGCCAAGGAAGATGTCCTGACCCTAAACCAGTGTTTGTCATCAGTAATGAACTGGATGAGGGCAAACAAACTGAAACTTAACCCAGACAAGACAGAGGTACTCCTGGTCAGTCATAAGGAGGCCCAGGTTTCGGTAGTGTCTGGGAGGGCCTTTGCACAATTAAAACTTGTGCGCCAACTGCATCCCTTCTTTGAGAAGTGAGATCTGGCCACGGTGGAACATACCTTAGTTACATCCTGTCTGAATTACTGTATTGTGCTCTATGTGGGGCTGCCTATGAAGAGTGCTTGGAAACTTCAGCTGATCCAAAGAACTACAGCCAGGCAGACAACACCCCCCCCCCCCCCCCCCAATTGCAGCAGCTCCACTGGCTGCCGGTCTGTTTCCGGCAAAAATTAAAAGAGCTGGTTATGACCTGTGATTGTATATGCTTTTATGGTTTTAACCTGAATTGCTTTAAAATTAATGATATTTAATACAGTTTTAATATTTGTATATTTTAAGTTGTATTGTAATGCTTTTAGTTGTGAGCCACTTTGGCTCTCCATAATAATAAATAAATAAAAATAAACTACTGGGTAGCATACAAAGCCCTAGGCTGGAAGTACTATCCACCCACTAAAGTGAAATAATATTCAAGCCAGAGCTTGGAAAATTTACTTTGTTGGAGTATATTTCCCAGAATTCCACAGCCAGCAGCGTCACTGTTGTTCAAATTTAAATAATACAAAGTTATTTCCAAAATAACCACCCTTTATTGCTACATTATTAATGCCTTTTTTCTATAAAGAGTCTTGTGGCACCTTAAAGACTAACAAATTTTATTATAAATGTGAGTGTTCTACAACCATATGCTGCAATAAAAGCTATTAGTCTTCAAGGTGCCACAAACCCCTTTGTTGTTTTGGCTGCAACAGATTATGCAACTTCTCTCCTGGAAATGATTTTTTACAGTATCTTTGGCAGTGACATTCTTTCAGAGGCAGACTCTTAAAGACCTAAAGATGAATATGAATGTGTATGTCTTTAGCTGACCAGCAGATAGTAGGGGCTGCCAGGTGAGAAAATGCTGCTTGATTCCCTTCTTTTAGAAGGCCTGAATCTAACGTCTCTTGACAATGGCTAGATAAGGATACCAGCACCACAGACTGGCATCTTCAGCCACCTGTTCTACTTACATTTGTCCAATTCATCAAGTGTGAGGAACTTGTTCTTCAGATGATTTTGTTGAATGGCAACTTCCATAGTTTTTCCACTTCATCGGCCACCTCCTAATATTCAATAGATCAAGGAGGACCTCACAAACCTTGAATGTGGTATTTAGAAGTCAACTGCTGATCAATATATTTGGACATCTTTCTAGAAGTGTACATGTAGATCAGTAGTTCTCAATCTGTGGGTCCCCAGGTGTTTTGGCCTACAACTCTCAGAAATCCCAGCCAGTTTACCAGTTGTTAGGATTTCTGGGATTTGAAGGCCAAAACATCTGGGGACCCACAGGTTGAGAACCACTGATGTAGATGGTTCCTTATTAGTGTGTTTGTTCAATTTATTACCTGTCAGATCATTCTTTTTAATTACTGTTCCTCTCTTTTTCTTTCTTTTCTGATTTTTGTATAGTTGAAACAATAGGTTAACATTTATTATAGGCTGCAGCTGAACTGGTACCCAGCAACTTCTGGGAAGCCACCAGTTCCTTATTCTTGCACTCCACTGCCCTGAGGCCCCAAAGCATATTCACAGTTGCCAAGCAGTGGGAAATAAAGGCTTGGATGGCGACTCTATTGAAGGCTAAGGAGAGCTTTAAAAGAACTCTCCATGGTCCTGAACCTAGTTTGAGATAGGTTTCAGTACCTTAGTTAATTTCTTTAAAATTCAGATTAAAATTGGAATATTGGGTGCAAGGAAGGAATTGCCTTCTGTTTTGTACAATTTATTCAGTTGGGGATACAATACAACCCCCATATCTGTGAGACCAGTACCCACTGTTTCATCTATCTGAATCCCACAAAATATATCCACTGTAGCAATTCTCTAGGTCCTTCAGGTGATTCTATGGTTTGCTTCCACCAGAAATTACCATTGAGTTGCTTTGGCAAACTTACTAAAAAAGTTACCATAAAACCACCCTGGAGGAGCTAGAACATTCCTAGAGATGTATCCTCTCTAGGAATTTTCTAGCTCCTCCAGGGTGGTTTTGTTATAACTTCTTGCAGAAGTCATTCATATCAATAGCGTTCACAGCTATCCATTGTTTCCTCTTTCCATGGTAAATTCAGGAATGTTTCACTAGTGGATATCAGGGTTGTATTTTATTGGTATGTGAAATTTTCATCTGCATCCACAGGCATACAACAATATCACTACATCAGATAGAAAGTTATTTCTTAAGTAAACCTTTAAACTGTTGAAACAGTGTGGTTGAACTTAGGTTTCACATCATAAAAGTACTTAGAACAAACAAGGGCTTTTACCAGTGGAAGGTAACCATGTTAGTCCATTGCAGTAGAAACAACAAGGAGTCTGGTGGCATTTTAGAATATTGACTCCTTGTTATAGCATAACCTTTTGTGGACTATAGTGACCTATAATCCATAATGGCTCATGTTGTAATAAATGTGCCATTCTTTAACTGGCTACACAATGATGAAAAGTAGTTTGATTACAACAAAAAGGTGGGGAAAGGGTGTGCGTTTAGAAACCCTGAATAAATCCTCTCCATTAAAATTTAATGCGCACAGTGGAGAATTATCAGGATTTATTTAAGATGAACCAAAATGCTGTCCAGAAATCCCTTTGAAAGGATTTGTTTTCCCTTACCCTGCTCCTTTCATTACAAAATCTACTTAGAAGTAATTTATGTGAACACAGATCTGTCCTGCCTACCACCACCTTTTCTTTAACAATGCATGTATCACAACCTGCCTGTTAAGATACTGGAATAAATCCCACTTCTGAAAAACTTATTTCATCATTTTAATTGGGTTCCATGTTGGCCTCCTTTTTCATTAATATGCCAGTCCTGAACTACTTCTGGGACTTTAGGCTCCAGAGGGCACACTTCTGCATCTAAGAATTTGTATTTCCACAGTACTAGTTCACTGTTAAAGCAGGTTTTATTACCACTGAAAGATGTAGCACAGACTCAGGTACAAGGACCTTGGAGCTCTTTCACACAACATATAGCACTGTGAGTCTACTTTAATTGCTATGACTGCATACTATTGAATACTGGGATCTGTAATTTGCACTAAACCTCTCTGGCTGGGAATTCTATACAGTGTTCCCTTACTACTTCACAGTTCACTTTTCGTGGCTTCACTGTTTTGCGGTTTTTTGATAAACTCTAAAAGATTATTATAAATCATAAAAATTACAATTTACAGCCTAAGGAAGGGAGGAAGGAGAAGCCAAAGGGAGAGAAAAGGAGCCCAAGCAGCAATGGGAGGAGAAGGAGGCGATTTATCAACACATAATTGGTTGATAAAGACTTAAAATAGCATATAACTACTAAAATAATGTATAAATATTAAAATAAATATAGCAACCCTACTTTGCGGATTTTCACTTATTGCGGGTGGTCCTGGAACCTAATCCCAGTGATAAGTGAGGAAACACTGTATAGCCCTTCCTAAATTGCAAATCCAGGGTTTGCAAAGACAGCAGCCATGACTTTTAAAGTGGAATCATTGCACTATAATGAAAGGGTCATGGAACTTGGGGGTTACAAGTACTAATTTTGAAAGATCTACGCTGAATTTTCACTCGTAAAATATTTTGCCCTTGCCTCATTCCAGGTGCTGTTGAGATACGTGACATTCCTCCATTTTCAAAATGAAAGTTCTTCCTTTAGGCCTTAGTGTGATTTTTAAAACATTTTTTTGCTCATCAGTTTTGTGGGAAAAACAGGTTTTTGCTATATGTGTCCTGTGTATCAAAATCAGGATTGGGTTTGAATTGGAGGATAGAATGACTGGAGGGCAGGATAGATTCATGGATGATTACTTGAGTCCAGCAAAAATAGTGTCACTGTTTTTTTTTTTAAGTCCAGTGTATATTTAAATAACCAAAGGGAAGCAAAGATTACAAAATGTATGCTTGGGTGGAAGGTGAGCAAAGTTCCCAGTGGGAGGAGTTCCAAAAGTTTACTTTGGCATCCATACTTTTTTTTAACTCAGTGGAGCATGTGTTACATTTTATTAAATATTTTGATTGTATTAAATTTTATTACGATTACCTTTCCCTCCATACTTGCACGTGTTTGCCCCAATCAGTCACTGAGTCATTGGGGCGGGAGGCTCGGAAGGGGATTGAATTGGGAGGCAGGGAGGAAGAAGGATGACCATGGTGCCTTGATCAATCGGTCCCTCATTAGGGTGGAAGACTGGGAGTGGGATTGGACAGGGAGTAGTGAGAAGGGAAGGTTGGTTGTGCACAGGTCTCTGAAGAAGGGAACTGGACAGGGAGTGGACAAGGAGAGAGACTCCAACAATCTGACTTTTACCCAAGAAAGCTATTGGTTGATAAATTTTTGCATGTCAGGAAGGGAAAACATGATATCCACTAGGGTTGTGTGACTATAACAATCTGATAGTGAACACATTGGCATGCCAAAAGTGTCATTTTGTACTGAGGTGGCTTCAGGGAAGGAGACTGTGTAGCTTGAATATGGATTTAAATAGTTGAGTTTGATGTTTGCGGAAACAAATTATTATTATTATTATTATTATTATTATTATTATTATTATTAATAATAATAATTCATTTCTATCCCACTTTTCTCCCGTGGGTGGGATTCAAAAGCGGCATACAACATATAAAATTCATACAAATACATCCGATCACAATATAAAAACCCAATTAACATATCAAATAAAGCAATTTCAAAATTGGAGCAGGATGATGCTCACTGGAGCTGGGATACAACCCTCAAGTGGATTCAACCATCACTGTGTTAGCCTGATTTAGTACAAATAAGAAATAGGGAAAGCTGTCTTATGGTTTCCACATAAATTTTATGGAATAGCTTGGAACAATTATCTACTGAGGCTAGGTACCATAGATCTGAAGAAGTGGGCTATAGTCCAGAAAGCTGTGCCAAAATCAATTTGTTAATCTTAAAGGTGCCCCAAGACTGCTTTTTCCTTGTCTTTATTTAGTTTATAGAGAGAGAGGCGAGACTATAATATTATATATATCAGCCATGCAGGCTGAGGAATTCCGGGAGTAGTGAACCAAATTGTACTTTTTTTCCAGAGTTTTTGGACATTCTTTTAATTTTGAAGAAAATGTATTAAATATAAAGGCTTCAATCCCCCCATTCCCATTCTTCCAGTTACTAAATAATAGAGTGAAACAGAGGAAGGATGAAACCTGAACTATACTAAGCCGATTGAATCATGAGTATATGTCTCATTCCAGCAGCAGAGCATATCTAATGTCCCTTCGTCCACTCTTTGGACATATTTAGGATTCCATTGGTTCCACACTTGAGGCCTTTACTAGTGTCAAGATGTTGACTGAGATTCTCCATCAAACATGTATCAGCAATGTCATAGCTAGGTCTTAACTCTCCACTTGATCCTTGAAACCTACCTTAAAAGCCAGTCAGCCAACTTTGGGGGCATGGCTTGGAGTGGAAATCACCCTTTCACAAACAGTCAATTTTCAAATAAAACACTCCTTTTAGGTTTCCAAAACCAGCAGCAATGTCTTTCAGGCATAAAAGACTATGGGAGATAATCCATGTGAGCCATAATTTGTCTTAAGTGATCTGTGAGCCCCAAAGAGAGGAGAAGGCACAGATGTTCTGGTTGCCATGTTTAACCCATCTACAAATACTGACCCAGCTACATAGATGAATAATTCCAAGATAAAATGTCATCCCATTGACATTTTAAATCCTCTTTAAAGAAGACTGATTACTGGGAACCTCCTCAAAAATAAAGCAAGTTTGTTACTTCTAATTTATATCCGTTAAAATTGGACTGCAAGATTTAAGAGCCAGCTTGTTTAAACTGAAGAAAACTCAATTCCCCCTCCTTTCTTTTAAGGTTTAAGCAGAGCTTTCTTAATTGTAGGGGGCAAGGGCCAACTTGCTTTGAATTGAAAACTATTTATTACTAATTGGACTATGCTTCTAGATAAGCCCCCAAAGCTAAAATACTCTGTACTTCAAAGATTATAATTAATAACTTGCATTCCAGTAGTTGCGACAGAGAATAATTTACAACATCTGCTGTCATAAAAAGTAAATTTCTATTATCTCTTCAGGAATAAGCTATTTCAATAGCAACTAATGTTTGCTGCTAGCTAAAAAGGCTGTAAGTAACCCCTTACTTTCTCAAAATGACACAGAGGGAAATCCTCCAAAAATTATTGGAATTCAAAGAATAGCTTTTTGAAACTAAATTAAGACTCAAACAGGATCTCAATGATTTAATATATGAAGCTACACAAATTTTAACAGTTACAATCCCCCCCCCCCCGAAAAAGGAGAAAGGAGTAACCAGAGTACAAGAGTAAAGACATAATAGATCTGATTGATCAAGGATTGTCAGTTCATTAAAAAGAACCAACATTTGAACAGGTTTCTATAAACAGATTCGGCACCAAAATAAGGTAGAAGCAGACATGTCAATTCAAATTCATTTTCAAAATGAGGAACAAAGAACCCCACATAATATTACAGGGAAGAAAATGCTGAAATTTTCATCTTTTACCAAAAATGATAGACAAAGTTGGTTTAAGAGGGGCAATCTGCAAGAAAGCATGTATGGACCTTTTGAGATCCCTTTCCGATGGGATAAACATGCTAAAATGAAATGGACATATTGTAGGGTCTGTAGGTTTGTTCTTACATTGAATTTGTATATAAATTGAAACAGATAATTTTTTTTCAGTGTAACTCCAGCCGTATTTGTAACTCAGGGACTGCCTGTATATCAAAATCCAAATTTTTCTCTCCAAAAGCTGCCCTTGACTTATATGTGAGACAGACTTATATATGAGGATATATCATATTGAGCAGTAGTATAAGACTTATGGTTTGTTCAGGTTAAAGTCAGAGCTCCATGAATCGTTCTTCGGTTCATGGCTCTAATTGTTGCTGTCCCAGTGCCAAATCCCACCAATATATACAATATACAAGGAATAAAGGCCATTTCTGTTATATCAGGCAAAGGACACCACCACCATCTCAACAAATCCACAGGCAATAAGAGCTGTTGGTCTTTCTGCTGGCTTTTCAGGCAAGTAGCTAAAATGTGGGAACAATACTTTTCACTCTGGTGGAGAGATACAAGAAAAGACCATCCTATACTTACCCCCCTCTCTGTCAATCTCTTTCTTCAATCCCACACTCAACGAAGATGTACTTTGTGACCAGTAGCTGCAATAGGACCCTCCCTGCAGTTGCCTATTTTAAAATATCTTGTTGCTGAGAGTGGATGCGTCTTCACACCCAGTATCTTGGGAATCCCAGTATTGGTGATGCTGCCTGGCTTCTAAGATGTGTTTTTAGTAAGTTGCATCAGGAGACTAAGGCCCCATCTACAGTGACCATTTAATGCAGTTCAAAGCTAGCTTCAAGCTGTGGCAATCAGACAACAAAATTCTTGAAAGAAAGCCCTGAGTACACATCAGTGCTTTGTGGTTTGTGTAATTACAATCAGGGCCTCAACTGATTCCAGGATTTCTTATGAAATCATTCGCACTGCAGAACCATTTTCTTCAGTACCTATTTGAAACTGTGTTAAATGGACAGTGTAAATGGCCCCTTAGCCAGCACAACAGAATTCTATCATTGTCGTTAAATCACCTAATGCAGAATCTTGGCCAGAATGTATTCATTGAAATCCTTATCCGTCCATTCCTCAAGCCAACAGCTGAGGGAAGGTTGCTACCTTTCTAGTCTAGTTTGTTAGTTTCCCGAGGCATCTGTTTACCCACAACAGGAAACAGGATGCAGAACAATACGGACCACTTGGTCTGATCCAGCAGAGTATGTGTTATATAATATCTTGCTGTGCTATTGTTATAGGAAATAAATAGCACAATTGGGCCAAAGCTTTAAAAAGAAAAAAAATGGTTTTGCTGAATACGTGCTGCTACTAGTTAAGAGAATATTTCCATGGGAACGAATTGAACGAATGAAACTATTGAAAGTGAAAGCTGGACTTTTGTTTGGCCAGATAAAGCACAATATACTTATCTTTAAGAGTCTCTGTATAAAATAATCTTCTAATTTCACAGCTGCTTCTTGCATCAGCTTCAAGTGTCTGGGTTGTATATTTAAAGATTCTATGCCATTGACATATTTCTTATTCTATTTTTCATTCTCCTCTAGGGAGGAAAAAAGGTAGATCTCCAGTGGGAAATCCAATTATGTTTTTCAACTCTTGAATATTTTTTTTTTGGAGGATAGGCTTGGATAACTGCAATTTTAGGCAGGAATGGAAAACACATAGTCCTCCAGTTGTTGTTGCGCTGCAGCTTCCATCATTCTTAGGCTGCATAGTTTACTATGAGAAATACTCCAGAAAATTTAATGGATAGTTATTGGATTTCATGGCTTCATTTAGACATTTGGAAAGACTGACAGTTCTCATCCCAGCTTTAAGGCATGCAATTTACCCACCTATTCAGAGCCTTGGAAATGTACTGTTATGCCATAATAATAATAATAATAATAATAATAATAATAATAATAATAATAATAATAATAATAATAAAAGCATGGCTACCAAAAAAGGATGCATCAACTGTGGAAACAAGAGTACCCTGACTCACAGATAATAGAACACCGACTGGCTGACCAACGAAGATTCATAATCAGAAACAAAGTGTTCAGTGAAGTTGAACTTAAAGAAATTCAGAAAATCTGCAAAGCAAATTACCATCAGACCACAGCACAGACAGCAGCAGAGACTCCAGCAACACTTGGAATGGTGGAACAGATTGAACCAGAAGAAAGTGTGGAGCTTTTGCAAGAATTTGATGAACCAGCACTTGAAACACCTGTTGAACCACCAGGAACCTTGACAGCAAGACAACAAGAGCTCAAGGATAAGATCATGGCTCATGCTGCAGCAAATGCAATAAGACAGCGGCTCCCAACTCTAAAAACAGTGCCCAAGAGACACCTGGCACCTCTCATGAAGGATGTGAATACAGTACTTTCCACTGTCCAAATAACATCAATTGAACAAATAAACCAGTTTGCCTACAGTACAGCAGTGATAGTAACAGAAGAGCTTGGGCTCCTACAACCAAGGCAGTCCCAAAGAAAATCAACTGGAAAACCAAAGTGGAATGTCAGGCTAGAGTTGAAAATCAAAAATCTTAGATCAGATGCAAGTAACCTGAAAAATATAAAAGAGAATAAACTGAAAAATGACAAAATCAAGCAATACCTGATCAGAAAGTACTGACTGAACACTAGAAAAATTGAAGAAGCTTTGGAAATCGTGAAAGAACAAATTACAGCAACAGCTAGAAAAATTTTAAGAAATGAAGCCAGAATCATTCAGTACAGACAAAATCAGCTGTTTCAATCAGACCAAAGACAGTTCTACCAGAGTCTGAACCAAACAACAGACACAGTAACCATAAAGTTAGAGAAAACTGCAACAATGAAGTTCTAGAAAGAACTTTGGGAAAATATTAAGAACTACAACAAAAATGCTGGGTGGATACAGGACTTTGAAGGAAAATTCTCACAGAACAAAATGGAACAGATGGAAATAACAACTGAAATGATCAGCAAACGAGTGCAAAAAGTCAAGAACTCGACATCGACTGGTAGTGATCAACTTCATGGATTTTGGCTCAAATATCTGATTAGTTTACATGGAAAAATGGCCCAACAATTCAATGAGATGCTGCAGTAAGGAAGTATCAGTGAATGGCTAACAGCTGGAAGAACTTACCTGATACAAAAGGATCCAGCAAAAGGAGCAGCACCAGGAAACTACAGGCTAATAATGTGTCTGCCCACTATGTTTAAACTACTGACTGGCATCATAGCTGACAGAATTCAAGACTATCTTGAAGAAAAAAACATCTTGCCAGATGAACAGAAAGGTAACAAATGGAAAAGCAGGGGCACAAAAGACCAGTTATTAATTGACAGAATGATTCTGGAGAACTGTAAAAGCCAAAAAGCTAATATTCACATGACATGGATTGACTACAAAAAGGTCTTTGACTCACTCCCACACAGCTGGAGTGAGCTGGACACCATTGGGATTTGTAAAAACAGCTGGACGCCATTGGGATTTGTAAAAACGTTGCCACTTTTATTGAAAACATGATGGAGCACTGGAAAACTGAACTGTTTGTTGGAAATGAAAACTATGGACTTGTCAACATCAGAAGAGGAATTTTCCAGGGAGATTCATTGTCCCCTCTGCTTTTCATTATTGCCATGATCCCTCTGTCAACAACAAAAAAATCTTGGCTATCAAGCATCTAAGATATCTAACAAAATTTCACATCTGATTTACATGGATGACCTAAAGCTGTATGGGAAAACGCAAACTGAAATCCAGTCTCTGACTAACACTGTCCGAATATTTAGCACTGATATCAACATGGAGTTTGGTTTGGACAAATGTTCGACAGAGGCATTGAAGAAGGGAAAAATCATTGAAAGTGAGGGCATAAATATGCCTAATGGCCAAACGATCAAGTGTCACCAGCCAGAGACCTATAAATATCTGGGCATATTACAGCTGGACAACATCAAGCATGAACATGGGAAAACTGTGGTCAGCAAAGAATACACACAAAGGGTCAGAAAAAATTCTAAAAAGCAAGCTCAATGGAGGCAACACCATCAAGGCCATAAACACCTGGGCCATACCTGTCATAAGATATACTACTAGCATCATAAACTGGGCACAGGTGGAACTGGACAATTTGGACAGAAAAACAAGAAAACTCATGACCATTCATCATTCACTGCACCCTCACAGTGATGTTGACCGGCTATATCTGCCTAGAAGATCTGGTAGCAGAGGACTCTTGCAAGTAAAACAAGCAGTCAAAGAAGAAGAACATGTCCTGGCAGAATATGTAAAGCAAAGTGAAGAACCTGCTTTGATTGAAGTCAAAAATCAAAAACCCCTCAAAGCACAGCAGACAAAAAATCAGTACAAGAAAACCATAGTACAAACTAGAGCTGACAGCTAGCACAACAAAACATTGCATGGAAAGTTCCTTGACAAAATTGAAGGAAAAGCTGATAAGGAGAAGACCTGGCTATGGCTCATGAATGGGACCCTGAAGAAGGAGACAGAAGGCCTGATCCTTGCAGCCCAGGAGCAAGCCATCAGAACAAATGCAATTAAGGCCAAGATCGAAAATCAGCTGATGACCCAAAATGCAGACTGTGCAAGGAAACCGACGAAACCATTGATCATATCCTCAGCTGCTGTAAGAAAATCACACAGACAGACTACAAACAGAGGCACGACTATGTGGCCCAAATGATTCATTGGAACTTATGCCTCAAGTACTACCTCCCAGCAGTAAAGAACTGGTGGGATCACAAACCTGCAAAGATTGTGGAAAATGAACACACAAAGATACTGTGGGACTTTCTAATCCAGACTGACAAAGTTCTGGAACACAACACACCAGACATCACAGTTGTGGAAAAGAAAAAGGTTTGGGTTATTGATGTTGCTATACCGGGTGATAGTTGCACTGACGAAAAACAACAGGAAAAACTCAGCCGCTATCAGGACCTCAAGATTGAACTTCAAAGACTTTGGCAGAAACCAGTACAGGTGGTCCCGGTGGTGATCGGCACACTGGGTGCCGTGCCAAGAGATCTCAGCTGGCATTTGGAAACAATGAACATTGACAAAATTACAATCTGCCAACTGCAAAAGGCCACCCTACTGGGATCTGTGTGCATCATCCAAAAATACATCACACAGTCCTAAACACTTGGGAAGTGTTCGACATTTGGTTTTGTGACACGAAATCCAGCATATCTATCTTGTTTGCTGTGTCATACTATGTCTTTGTGTTTATAATTAATAATAATAATAATAATAATAATAATAATAACAACAACACTTTATTTATATTCCGTCCTTCTCCCCAAGGGGACTCAGAGCGGATTACAACATATAAGCAGTCACAGGCTAACATTCAATGCCTTGTTACAAATGAAATACAATGAGACACAAATAGACAAAGGCAAAGCCTTCTCTTTTCATTTCCAGCTCTGGAGGCAGTGCTCATCTCCGGCTCTGGGGCACGTGCTCTTCTCCATTTTCAAGCTGAGGAGCTTGCATTTCTTGGTCACCTCCTGGTCATGTGGCCAGCATGATTGCTTGGAGCGTCTTTTTGCCTTTTCCCACTGAAGCAGTACCTATTGATCTACTCACATTTGCATGTTTTCAAACTGCTAGGTTGGCAGGAGCTAGAGCTAACAGCGGGAGTTCACCTCGTCCCACTGATAACCTCTGATTTCTGAATAAAACAGAACACTTAATGAATACAGGCACAAAAAGCTCTCTTTTTTTAAAAAAAGTTTTTCTGGGGGCTTATAATCTCCTAACTGAGAGGGAACCTGGAGAGTTCTAGGAATTACAGACTACTACAAGTAACTTTTCAAGTTCTTTTTCTACCAGGAGCCCTTGCACACTCCACACAATTATAACACTATGAGTTCACTCTAACTGCCATGGCAACATCCCTATAGAATCCTGAGATTTATAGTTTAGTGAGGAACTAGAGCTCTGTGGCTCAGAAGTCTAAATAATCCTCCTTAAACTACATTGAACTGAACTTTTACAGTTAAAGTGGAATCATAGTCCTGTAATTGTAGAGTGCGAAAGTATATGAGCAAAGAGATCATTCTCCCAGTCAAAGGGATCGTGGTGGCGCAATGGATTAAACCCTTGTGCTGGCAGGACTGCTGACTTGAAGGTTGGGTTGCTGACCTGAAGGTTGCCGGTTTGAATCAGGGAGAGCACAGATGAGCTTCCTCTGTCAGCTCTGGTTCCCCATGCGGGGACATGAGAGAGGCCTCCCACAAGGATGGTAAAACATCAAAAATCCGGGCATCCCCTGGGCAACATCCTTGCAGATGGCCAATTCTCTCACACCAGAAACAACTTACAATTTCTGAAGTTGCTCCTGACATGGAAAAACCAATGTTTTTAAATAATTCTGTATATAAGACAGAGTTTGTGTACACTGAACTATTGGAAAACAAAGGGATCATTATCTTAGATACGTAGGATGGTAGTTTTGGATTTTAGAGGATTTCAGAATTCCAGTTAAGGGATGCTCAACCTGCACTGGTTTTTTTGGAGAACAGGGTGCTCTTTGAACATTGAGATTCACACCCAGAAAGGAGTCATTGATCCACTGATGTGGAAGCTAACAGCTTCCACTTGGACCATCCCCATAGCTAACTTGTCCCTACTGCTGAGCCTGTATAGGTCAGTGGTTCTCAACCTGTGGGTCCCCAGATATTTTTGGCCTACAACTCCTAGAAATTCCAGCAAGTTTACCAGTTATTAGGATTTCTAGGAGTTGAAGGCAAAAACATCTGGGGACCAATGTTGAGAACCACTGCTGTAGACCTTAAACCAAGAGTGGACTACAACTCCCAGTGTCCCTAATCTTTGGATATGGCAGTTCAGGCTGCTGAGAGATGTGGTCCATTCCAAACTGGAACACTCCCTGCTTTCAACTGTTTAACTCTGACCTTCGAATAACTTCCCACTCCGTCTTAACTGCTGAGGCACGGCCAAGCAGCTGGACAAGACTGCCAACGCTTCCACTTGAGCAGCTGAGACAGCCTGAAGGTGCTTTTTAATGTCTATTTTGGCATTTCGCTCACCACAGCACTGCTACCTTTGCAAAGCGGTGTCACTAATGGCTGAAAAAGAAAGATCTTTTAAAAACCTGACAGATGTAGCTGTGTGTAAATTGTAGTGAAGTGTTTATCCTTTGGGTTATAAATTACAAAGCGTGAGCAATTGAAGTTGGCGCTTCTCAGAGCCAGCTTTTTATTCCTTTTTTCTTCCAGACTTCAATAGCGGAGTGTTTAATGCTGATGGTTTTTAGCTTGCTTAAGCACACCATTGTGTACCTTTCATTCCCCTTGCCCTACCCAACCTTTTCCCCTCCTTTCCCTTCTTAATCTTGAGGCTAATGCTATAGTGCCATTGACAAGGACAGCCTAAAGATGTCAGAGCCCTTCTAATTATCCCCACCTAAAGTGTCGCCCCTGTTTTCTGTCTGGAGAGATGAAAACTGCATTCAAGTAGATCCGTTTAATACTGGAGCAATTTTTTTCACCCTTCTTCTCCCAGGCAATAATTTCCTGGATGTTTCTCTCCCCTCAAGCAATCTAAATGCTAAGTAGATCTTTAAAATAATTACCATACAGAGGATGAGAAGTCAGGCTCCTCTTTGCAAACACCTGATGCTCATTAGCAATATTTAGTGTGGCAACCATTTCCTTGCTTTGTTTCACACTTTGGGGCCTTTGCTTGGCAGGCTCTCTGAGAGATTATAATGACTCCTGAAGTGCTACTAAAAACACTTTGACCATTGACTACAGCTGGGAAGGAGTTAGCACAGAAAAAGAAAAGAAAAAACCAGATGCCCACAGTTAACTTCATACCAGTCTTCCTCTGAGTTGGATGACTACTTGACACCTGGCTTTGTCTATAAAGAGGCCAAATCTTACTTGACTTAAGTAAAGGACTCCTTCTCTACCATTCCTAGCGACTTGAAACAATAAAAATAACCAGGTCAGAAGGCTTGTCTACATTGACAACAAAAAATCTGTTTGGCATTTTCCCAGTCAGTATCAACTTTGCCTTGATCCTGTTAATGCCACACACATTGTGGTGAGATTGCCACACATTTTCCCCTGGCAAATCAACCTGCTGTTAGGGGGTGATCCACATTTCCAACCCTTGGCATTATTTTCTGCTACACAGCCATGGCTGATCCACTTTTCTCCTTGGCATTCATATGAATATGTATATAACTATCTATATCCAATGTATATAACTTAGCTCAAGACCAGAGACTCATTCACATAACACATTTATAATGTTATTATTCTACTTTAATGTCATGGTTCTGTCCAAAGGAATGCTGGGATTTGCAGTTTAGGAAGAGGCATTTATAATTCTTTGCCAGAAGTCTCTAGAAATAGAGAAATTCTTCAAAATGTTTAGGTGGAATTTCTTCTCTTGTAATTTGAATTAATTGGGTCTAGGTTCTAGAATTGTACAAAACAAGGTTTATTATTATTGTATGACACAGCAAACAGAATATGCTGGATTCTATTCTATTATTATTATTATTATTATTATTATTATTATTATTATTATTATTATTATACCCCACTTTATCTCTCCCAAAGGGGAGTCAAAGAAGTGGGGAGCAGCTTGATTCTCACCTCAGGTAACAGGAGGTCATGGGCTTCCCTAGACTGCAGTTCAGAAATGGGGCTTTCTCTATTGTGGTGTCTTCATGGGGAATGCTCTTCTCACTGAGATCAAAAGGGCTCCCATTGCTGGATGTTTTGATTATCACATGAAAGGCATATTTGCCCAGCCAATTTTCCTAATTGCTGACCTAGTCAGCTATTTCAAATTTGTTATTTTAATCACATATTTAATTGTTTTGTCACTGTTTTATTACTTTAGCATATTGTATTGTGCAGAGCCCCCAGTGGCTCAGTGGATTAAACCACTTTATTGCTGAATTTCCTGACTAAAAGGTTGGTGGTTCAAATCTGGGGAGTTGGGTGAGTTTCCACTGTTAGCCCCAGCTTCTGCCAACCTAGCAGTTCAAAAACATGCAAATGTGAGTAGATCAATAGGCACCACTCCAGCAGGAAGGTAACAGCGCTCCATACCGTCATGCCAACCACATGACCTTGGAGGTGTCTACAGACAACGTGGGCTCTTCAGCTTACAAATGGAGATGAGCACCAACCCCCAGAGTTAGACACGATTAGACTTAATGTCAGGGGAAAACCTTTACCTTTATTGTATTGTGCGGTTTTTAGTCAAGCTGTAATGTGAATCACTCGAGATTTTTAAAATTAAAAGTGAATGAATAAAATAATCACAGAGTTGGAAAATTCAACCTCCTGTTTTGCACACAGTGAAAGCACTCCTGACAGATGAAATGGCTTAAGAAGACCAATCAACCAACAAATAAAACTGACGTTTTCAAAAGTGACATTTATAATAGAAAAGACTATGGAAAAATTTCTAGGTTACTTAACAGTATAAGATTAAACTCCCTCTTACTTTTGCATCATGCATGGTGCTCACCTGGCGCATTTGATTTTTTTCCTTTAGTAGTGCCGTCTTTCTAGCTGGATATCCAAAAGGAAACGGCAGCCACCACTCAAGTGCATTCTCTAATGGTGAATGAATTATTAGATCAAGGGCTGCAAAGTTTTGAAAGCTTTCTAGATGAAGATCAATTTTCTCCAGGCTTTTATTTCTAATTGGGGAAGACATGTGTCTCTGGTTCTTACAGCTCATTAAGAGAACCCAGATGAAGTTCCCATAGTGCACACTTTTTATTCCCCTGATGCTGAATTCAGAAGAAGAACAAGCTGCCACTGAAACTTTGCCAACTCCACAAGGAGAGAGCAATGGCAAGGATGCAAGCACTGAATACCTGGCAGGCCAAGTTGGGGATAATTCATTTTTATTAATCGCATTTCACTTACTCCTGAAGTGCTACTAAAAAACACTTGCCGTATTAAAAGATTGGTCAAAGACATCCAAAGTTTAAAGTGGTTACTTCTGCTACTCTCAGGAACATTTCCAATAATAAAGCAAACTATTTCAATTTCTCCTGGGAAAACAATTGGGGGAGGAGGGAAGATATGTAACAGAGAAGTGGGTGAGGGTGCACATCTTTAATTGTTCACCTTTGATCATACCTTCTCCCTTAGTGTTCTGCTTGGCTTGGTTACAACAGGCTTCTCATAAATAGAGCACAGCACTATAGTTCCAAGTACAGTGTTCCCTTACTTATTGCGGGGGCTCGGTTCCAGGACCTCCTGAGATAAGTGGAAATCCGCAAATCCAACACTATTTTAATTTTAATATTTATACATTATTTTGTTATTTGACTTTTCTCCCCCTTGCAAGCCCGGGAAGCTAGTGAACCCTTTCCTACCAGCGCCAGCCGGCAACGGCAAGAGCCTGGAAGAGGTGGCCAGGTCCGGCTTCTGCTGCTGCTCCAGCCAGGCCACGCTGGGAAACATGGAGGTTTTGGATGAAGGGGCGGAGTAAATTTAACACATTAACAAATTAAAACATTATACCATTATACCATTAAAAATTGCCTAACCCTCAGGCCATTAAGGTTATCCACAGTATTTAGTAATACGACTTGTCAGAGCAATAAAGGTAACTCAAACTTTCCTTTACAGAGCTAAATTTATTTATTTTATTTATTTATTGTGTTTTTACCCCACTCTATCTCAACCCCGAAGGGGACTCAAGAGACATTTTATCTGGTACATTTTGCACACCACAAGCATTGTAAATACATTGCATGAAAAAAGACAGAACAAAGCTGAGATCTATTCACCAGCTTCTTTGAGGAAGAGGGACTGCCATGTTAGTAGGTTCATTAGTACAATAGTACTAATGTTAATTGTGTTAATTTGCTTCTCCAAACAGTGGAATGCAGTATCTTTACAGCCCAGGGAGCTTAACTGAGGTGCTTCTGTTTGGTGTGATTGCAAATTCTGCAAGATGCCTCTAAAACAGCCCTTGGGGTGCTTATTTGTATAAAATTTATATCTGATTTCCCTCCTCAGGCAACAAACAAATACCAAAATTTGTAAAACATGCATATTAGAACAAACCCTATTAGGTGGAAACCAGTTTTCATATATAAATGTCACTAGGAGACCAAGATTTGTCTATGCTCCACCATGGAACCCCACGGGGTGACATTGAGCAACTCACACTGTCTCAGCCTCAAGAAGCCAATGGTAAGCCTCTTCTGAAGAATCTTCCTAAGAAGCTTTGAGCAAGTTGTACTAAATTGGAGTTGACATGAAAGTAGAGAATAAGAACACATGAAATTGTCTTGGAAGTGGAAAGCCAGACGCTGAGGTTCTTAGGGCCTTTCCAGGCAGACCCTATATTCCAGGATCTGATCCTAGGTTTTCTGTTTATCCCAGATTATCTGGCAGTGGGGACTCATAATCCAGTTTAAAGCAGAAAACCCGAGATCAGATCCTGAAATATAGGGCCTGTCTACTAGGGTCCTTAGTGAACCAGATATGTGAATGTAAGTGGGGAGGAAAATCTGAGTCTTATAAGACCCCAAGAGAGCCATCTGGCTATAGATACGATCTGTATGAAGCTGAGCATTCAATGTTTTTGGAAAAGAACCTGAAAAGTCTGTATAAGGTTTAATGAAAGTTTTAAATGTTGAATCGCTGTGGTATAAAGTATTTTATTCCTGGGAGCATTAGCCAGCAGGAAGGAGAAGCATTTGATAGGGACAGACAGCATAAAAAGAGATAGAAAAGGGGGAATTTCCCCCTTAGATTAGTAAACAGTTTCATTCTATTTGCAAGGCTGGATTATAAGAGGCCCCGACAGAGTAGAAAATGAGATCAACCCATATATGAAAAAATTTCAAATTGCTAGTTTAGACTCCTGCTGATGCTCAAGAAGCCATGGCAGTCAGTGGGGAGATGGTGCCTAGTTTGCTATCCATGCATATGTCAGGCTCAGACTGAGGCTTACTAGGAAGAAGAAAGCAAGAGTATAAATTGGAAAATTGCCTGCAACCCAGCTAGCTAAGCTCTTTGCACACGCACAGTTCAGATTACAGTAATTAGAAGGAACTAATTGCCATCGTTCTTTGCAATATCTCCAGATGGGGTTTTCTCTAACTTCAGTGATTTTCAATTTTGAAACCACAGAGGAGATGAAATGCTTATTAAGAGGACATAATAAAAGGATCATTGCTTATAGTATGCAAAAAAAAGGAGGGAAATCCACTCCGTAATTCCAAAGATATGAAGATACAAATCCATTTCCTTTAGTACCTGCACAATGCTAGACATCCAATGCAGAAAATAGACTATCAGCTAAATATGATTCTCGCTGCATTTTCACCATTCTGGCCCTTAAAATTCCTTTTCTGTATAGCAATATAAAGAGTATCTAGTAAAATCTCCATCATTTGAAGCTGATATTGAATTGAATGTGCAAGATGGGGAAAAGATGGCTATGCAATTATTCTTTTATGTAAAAATTGTTGGAGAAATTTTGCAATTGATGATTTTGCAAAGCTTGCTCCTAATCGCACATACAGTCTTTCTACTAATACATTCAGTCCCAAGAGGCTTTACTGTGGAGACCATGGATTCTGTTTTATTGCTACTTCCAAAAAAATAATATCCTCAAGTTTATAGGTGAACTAGCTTGGGTACCCGGTGATACCGGGGTTATTTGAAAAGGGCCTTGTTTGTTTTTGGATGTTAGGTAATATAACTTAGGTAATCTGTATCGCTATTTCTTAGAAAAAAACTCAGTCTTTCCTGTTGTTTTTTACGAATGCTCCCATTAGAAAATGCATAAGGATGTGGGTGAACTACAATTCCCAAAAATCTTGGTTCACTCCCCCCAGTATTCAGTTGGTCATGTTGGGTCTGTGTGCCAAATGCGGTCCAGATCTGTCATCTGCTGGATCAGTGTTCTCTGGATAAGGGTGAACTACAACTCCCAGATTCCCAGGGCAATCACCCTTAAACCCTGCCAGTATACAAAGTTGGCCATGTTGAGTTTCTGTGCCAAGTTTGGTCCAGATCCGTCATCGACTGGGTTCAGTGTTCTTTGGATAAAGGTGAACTATCCAAAGGTGGGCCCGGGCTGTGGCGCAGGCTGTTGAGCAACCAGCTGCAGTCAGCTGCAACAAATCACTCTGACCAAGAGGTCGTGAGTTTGAGGCCAGCTCGGAGCCCCGCGTTTGTCTTTGTCTTTGTTCTATGTTAAGGCATTGAATGTTTGCCTTATATGTGTAATGTGATCCGCCCTGATTCCCCTTCGGGGTGAGAAGGGAGGAATATAAATACTGTAAATAAATAAATAAACTACAACTCCCAGATTCACAGGGCAATCTTCCTGTAACACCTGCCAGTATTCACAGTTGGCCATGTTGGGTCTGTGAGGCTTTTTGGTCGAGAGCCGTCATCTGCTGGATTCAGTATTCTCTGAATACAGGTGAACTATAACTTTCTGATACCAAGGTCAACCACCCGCAAAGCCTGCCAGTATTCACAGTTGGCCATGTTGGGTCTGTGTACTAAGTTTGGTCCAGATCCATCACTTGCTGGGTTCAGTGTTCTCTGAAGGTGGGTGAACTATAACTCTGATGCCAAGCTCAATAATGGTAATGTGGCTCAACTACTCCCTATGTTATCCTCAAAAGAAAATAAACTAGCCCAAGACCATCCAGGTAGTTTCATGGCTGAATGGAGATTCCAGCTTCAATCTTCCATGTCTCAGTCAATGTTATAATTGTGGTTGCCAAGTGAAATCCATAAAAATGGCTAAATTAAGGAAAATAAACATGCCACCTCTCAGATGAAATGGGAGCTGGAGAAAGGAGTGTGGCAGTTTCCAACCATGAAAAAAAAGAAAAAGAGAAAAAGAAAGAAAGAAAGAAAGAAAGAAAGAAAGAAAGAAAGAAAGAAAGAAAGAAAGAAAGAAAGAAAGAAAGAGCGAGCCAAGGACTGGGTAGCTTGCTGTCATAGAATAACTTGTATTTTCTACAAATAAACAGATTTGTAATACTGAGCATAAAGGGTATAATGAGGGATTTTTCGCCTTCTTTAGGAACCTCTCTGCAAGATGCACACAAAAGGAAACAAGCAGGGGGGTTGAGGACAGATTCATATCCATCGTTCCTAATGATGTTGCCATAGAGACCAAACAACAGCCATCCCTAACATTCATACATCAGCAGACAATTGCACAAAGAAGGGCATAAGCAAAGGGGGAAAAATCACATGCATACACATGCAAACCAGGACAAATATTTTGACTTGATCAAAACACAAGGCTTCCGATTTAGGTGTGCAGACCTTTAGAAATAAATACCTGGATCCTCAGCAAGGGCTGCACAAATACAACAGGAAAAACCACAAAAGGGGTGAGCTGGAAGGGCCCTAAGCAGCTTATTGCTTGGAAGGCTTCTGAGTTGATAGAACAACCCAGTAGAAGCAATGTGGAGGGAAATAATCTTTGCCTTATCATCCCTTCTTGACCCCCTCCCACCCATCCATTTTGGACTGGTTCAACCCTTCCAATTTCCTCTATGGTTTAAATGGGAAGAGAAAAAATTATGACACATTCCACTGTGCTGTGGGATTTCCACAAAGGCTTTTCTGCAATTGTCTCAATATTCTGTTTCCGGAGCTTGGGGGATCTCTCTCTCGTTTTAATAACAGCGCCCATTATCATAACTAGCTGCTGTCAGAGTAGCATATGTATGTTTATGTGCCTTCAAGTTGCCTGTTGACTTATGGCAGCCCTATGGATTTCATAGTGTTTTCTTAGACAAAGAATGCACAGTAGTGTTTTTGCCAGTTCCTTCCTCTGAAAAATAGTCTACAGCACCTGATATTTCCATCCAGATATTAACCAGGGCTGACCATGTTTAGCTTTGAAAATTAGGATCTGGTACCATTAGGGCAGTGTTTGAGAAAACTCTGCTCCTCCAGGTGTTTTGGACTTCAAGTCAAGTCAAGTCAACTTTATTTATATCCCGTCCCATCTCCCCTTGGAGACTCGGGGCAGCTTACAACATAAGTGACAGCCATTCAGTGCTATACAATACACAGTGAAAATACAAATAAATAATAAATTAAATGCAGATAATTAAAACGACGATTTATCGTAACTAAACAGTAAAACAAATCAATAAAACACACGACAACTTCAGCTCCCAGAAATCCCAGCCATCTTACCAGCTGTTAAGAATTGTGGGAGCAGAAGTCCAAAACATCTGGAGGAGCCCAATTTAATATAGTATTTCACAAACTAGAACTGGGACATATGTGACCAAATTACATCAGGTTATATGCAAGATGGCAAAAGCAATTCACTTGGAAGAGCACACAAGCCCAGAGAGGCTATAGCAGGCTGTTTTTACCAAAGTCCATTGGGAATCACAAGGGTCCACTTCCTCTTACATTCCCCCTACTGAGGCCCTTTCTACACTGTCCTTATATCCTAGGATCTGATCCCAGGTTATCTGATTTGAACTGGATTATATGAGTATTCACTGCCATATAATCTGGTATAAGCAGAAAATCTGGGATCAGATCCTGTGATATAAGGACCTGAGTAGAAGGGGCCTGAGTAAATTGAGTAAATTGTGTTTACAGCAACTGAAGGAAGCTGAGAGATACTGAAGTTAAAAATGTGGGAATGACAGAGTTCTTACCGAATTGGAACAATTCAAGGATATAGAATAACCAGTGGATCAGTTGCTAAGGACATATTGAGAATTGGTCCCTCAAAAAAGGAACTTTCCTAAGTTATGTCCTTGGTGTGAAAATGACAAACAAGACTTTGTTGTGCTTTTGACCTCTAAAAGAAGCATCAAAGCCAAAAAAAAATTGCTGATGTGTGGTGGATGGAAATTGGTCTCTTTAACTGAAATGGTAGATCCAACAGTTATTTTGTTGGCATTCCCAATCTTTTATAGGGTGATTTCAATGAAGTGTTTGTTTTGTTCTTATTTTTTCAACAGGATTCTGGAAGTCTGTCACAGTCATTTGCACCAGAATAGTAACATTATCATTCAGCAGGTACAAATGTTGCAATTGTAGCTACATACCCAATTCTTTCAAAGACAATTTGTTTTACAGCTTTTCAGTGAGTGCACCTATTTACAAAAACCACACAACACTTTGAACTTGAAAAACTCTGATCTTCTATACAGTTCCTCTAAGTGAATTGGCAGCTGCTCCTTTTAAATTAGACTTTAAAGCAGAGATTTGAGTCCACTTGTTAGGGATCTGAGACAATGGCTGTGATCCAGGCTACTGAACACAGGGGTGCATGGAATGAAAGGCATAGAAAAGAAGCAATAATCACCTTGCATTGGGATGCACCTACCGGTTGGCCATACGGAAATTTGAAATGCTCCACATAGTCCATATGGGTGGGTGATATAGTGATATGTTTGCTTTCTCATGTTTTAATTTGGTTCATGCACAAAATTAAAAATATGGCGTATAAGATTACCTTCAGGCTTTGTGTATAAGGGATATAGGAAACCTATGTATTTCATATTTATTTGGGTTCCATTTCCAAGATATCTAATGTAAATCCAAGCATTCTAGATAAGGGATGCTCAGCTCTGTTACTTAGCAGAGGACAATCTGCACCTTGAAAAGTGAGCTTCCACAAACATTCTCCAGTGTGGATCCTAGTGACCTAAATGGGCTGAGAACCGATTCTTCCCAAGGAACACCCATGTGCTCCAGTAGAGAATCAATGCAGGAATCAATTCTCTTTGGTGCTGACATTATTGGCAGGCCTTTGTTAAAGCATAATTTCTAACCAATATAGTTAAAGTAAATATGCATAATGGGTTGCACATATTCCTATTCAATACTCATAAAAATGAATAGTGGTTACAGGTAGCTTTGAAGTAACAAATAGCCCACTAAATTAAATTAGCTTAGTGACCCTAAGGTGACCCTATTGAGATCTCCAAGACACCTTATTTAACAGCCTTGCTCAGAGCTTGGAAACTTAGGGCTCTTGCTTCCTCAACTAAGGATGGATCTACCCTGTAGAATTACAGTAGTGTCTCACTTATTCAACATTCGCTTATCCAACATTCTGGATTATCCAGTGCAGTCTGCCTTTTAGTAGTCAATGTTTTTGTAGTCAATGTTTCAATACATTGTGATGTTTTGGTACTAAAATTGTAAATACAGTAATTACTACGTAGCATTACTGCATATTGAACTACTTTTTCTGTCAAATTTGTTGTTAAACATGTTTTGGTGCTTAATTTGTAAAATTATAACCTAATTTGATGTTTAATAGGCTTTTCCTTAATCCCTCCTTATTATCCAACATATTCACTTATCCAACGTTCTGCCGGCCCATTTCTGTTGTTTAAGTGAGACTCTACTGTAATGAATGTTGACTCTTTAACTGCAATTGGATCAATGCTGTGGAATTATGGGAGTTGTAGTTTGGTGAGGCACACACACTATTTGGCAGAGGCTAAAAGCCTTGTAAAAGTGCAACTCCCACGATTCCATAGCATGTAGCATTTCACTTTTTCTACTGCTCTTCACTTTATTGAGCTCTATCATCTTTTAAAATGAAACCTGTGATCTCATGTCTAAAAGACCACTGTTTATTAATCTAAAAGTACTGAACATTTTGAGCAGCTAGCCATGACAAAATGGTTGACTTTTGCAATTATGCTGCATGAATGATGAAGCAGCTGTTACTCTACTCCAATACCTCTTGAATCTAGAGTTGACTCCAAAGGTGCATTTTGAAGTCTTTTACTTGTAATAGATGGAGCAGAGCAGTGTTTTTTGCAAATTCCTCCTTCACTCTGCAGCTCCATGTCTGAAAGCTGCTTGGAAGTTCAGAGGACTCTTGAGAACAGTAACAAATGGCACAAGCAACTGCAAGAACCGTGCCTTTTCCTGTTTTCCCAAGCAAGCAGAGGTTTGTAAGGATGCCTATGCTAAACACAATCTGTTTACATTATCTATTCCAGTGGTTCTTAACCTAGGGTCCCCAAATGTTTTTGGCCATCAACTCCCAGAAATCCTAACAGCTGGTAAACTGGCTGGGATTTCTGGCAGTTGTAAGCCAAAAACATCTGGGAACCCCAGGTTAGGAATCACTGAGCTATTCAGCCAAGACTAGGGATGATGAGATATACCACTTATCCTAGAGGCCCTTGGGCATAAGTCTCTCATTATTTAATATATGAAAACATTGTGAACAGTATACAAATTTGTATTAGAGGCTTTACATGTTAATCAGGCGAGGCTTCAGAAGCTAGACATTAGTGAGTTGGATGTAACCAGTAAACTGATCTTGAATGTCAGTAAGAGATAAGTCAACTGCCTATTCTGAACTGACTTGCATCTTCTGAAATAGGTACTATCTCAGGGAGCCTTTAAGATCATTGTTGTCACTTGGAGCCCAAGAGAGCCCAGTGGCTAGAAGCACCAATTTTGGCTGGATTGGGATAACCTGGCCACAGTGATCCAAGAATAAAGGGGAAGATGACTAATGATAAGAGTTAGAAGAGACCTCAAGGGTCATCCAACCCAACACCCTGTCATGCAAGAATATGCAATCAGAGCACTCCCAAAAGATGGCCATTCAGCATCTGTTTCAAAACCTCTAGAGGAGAATCCCCCACACTCCATGACAGATATTCCATTGTTAAACAACTCTTACTGTCAGGAATGTTTTACTAATGCATTCTACTAATATGCACTCTATGCAGGGCAACTGCAATTACTGTTTCTGCTTTAGATGACTGTAACTTCCATGGACACAATATTCCTATCTCATCTTTCCTAATTACCTCTAAAGCAATGGCTGTAAATATACTGAAAAGCTCTGGTAGCTGGATTATACTGTAGTCACCGCTGTGAAGAAAAAAAGCTTCAGAATATTAGCATGATGGATGTGGCCACTCAAAATCTTTCACAAATCAATCAACACTGAGTCCATCAAGTTATTTTTGCGATAAACTGGCCATGTTTCATTTATAAAGCGTATAAATCCACCAATCAACACAATTAACTAAAGAGCATTTATTTTATTTTCCACTATGACATATTGCCTCCAAGTAACAACAATGCAGATCCCTCTAGGAAAGAGGTACACACAGTGATTGTGGTAAAACATAAATGGACAATCTTGGAGAAATGAAACAAAAAAAAATTAACTGCATAAACAAAGTGAACAGTTAATCTAAATACTCACAGAAGGCATGTTTTTTATTTAAAATTCAAACTGAGCAATCTTGAAATTCTAATTGCCTCAGATACAGACTAACAGCAATGACCAGGAGGCCTACAATACAAAACTTTCACTACAGAATGCTGTACACACCTGTTGTTCCAAACCCCTCCCTCAAAATCCCCATTAGCCATCCTGGCTCATTATTTGCTTGCTTGCTGAGCTTGTCTGCGGAGAAGGACATAGATCTTCTCCTTTATCCAATCTTTATTGTAGGGTTGGTATGTCTGAGTATCGGCACGATAACTGGTGGGGAAAAGAACAGGCCAATTAATATTGTATAAACTTTTCATCATACTGCATTATGCATTTCACCGTGCATCTCTTCAAAGCAACTTCTCAGAGCCAAAATGCCTCAACAACTTGGAATAGAAGCAGAATATAAGTTTGCAAACAGTATGATGATGGATAGACCTTGTGTGCTAGGAGTCAAAATGCAAGGGAAAAGAGAAGTGTTTCAATCCAGCTCAGTCTTTTCTCTGTGCATGGTATTCAAGTGCTCACTTTTGTCCTCCATAGATGATAATGAAGACTAATTTCACATTCAGTTTGCTGAATCAAGATATTTAAGGATAATACACTGACCTTCCATAGCCACACATTCTGCATCCAGTGTTGATTTTTTAAAACAAATGTTCAAAAAGCAAACCTTGATTTTGCTTTTTTATAAGGTGCATAATTTTACTACAGATTTTAGTATCCATTGGAGGCGGGGGGTCCTGGAACCAACCTCCAATGTATACCAAGGGCCCAGTGCACAATATATAGAACTAAAACGATCTCATTGGCCAAATATATTAATGACACTCTGGTCTCTCTTCTAGAAACCAGAAGATTATAACCCCATTAAAATACTCATTATAATTCTAAAAGCAGATAGTAATGCCCAGGTGTCAAACAGCAAGACTGATGTGGCCTGGGAGCAGACGGGCTAAATCCCAGGAGCTAAGTGATATTCACTTGTGTCCCAATACCATTAATCTTATGTCTCTGAAACAGTGCATGCAGTAAGCAACTACTTGGCATAAAAATGATTAAAATTAATCTCCAATATATATTACATTTACACCTCAAGCAATGAACAGTATAAAAGCAGGAAACTAATATGGTTATCTTTATATTTCTTACAGTTTTGATTCAGCCATGAACTGCTAAAATGCCATTAATTGAATAACATTGATTGCAAGGCGTATAAGGGCTCCATCAGAACAATGATTTTAATCATCACAGACATTAGACACAAACAAAATGTTATGCTCCAAGTATGCCCTCTTGTGGCCTCCTAAAGTCTAATTCAATGTAAATATCTAGAGTTTATGTAAACGAGGGGTCCCCAAACTTTTTAAACAGGGGGCTAGTTCACGGTCCCTCAGACCGTTGGAAGGCTGGACTATAGTTTTTTTAAAAAAACTATCAACAAATTCCTATGCAGTGCACACTGCACATATCTTATTTTGAAGTAAAAAAACAAAACAGGAAGAAATACAGCCTCAATGTTAATAACAATCATAATAAAAATAATTGTTATGGTTGAGCCTTATGGCTCCGATACTGGGAGACGAGGTCGTAAGACTCCTCGAGAGTCAGACTCTCTTGAGGAGCGCGAAAGGAAACGGCTCCGAGACTTATTTGCAGAACCAACAGACGAAGACTCCTTTGAGGGTTTTACCGAGGGAATGGAGGAAGAGATGGTTAGCTCAGAGGAGGATGACATGGAGTGGACTCGTGTGAGGGAGGATTTGGGTGTCACCGGCAATGATAGCATGGGAGGCGACTGGCGGGTTGCAGGATTGGACCCGTGGACGGGCTGGAGGGATGGAACGGGATCCACAGCTGGGGATGCTGTGGGGCGTAGTCAAAGGTGTTTTAGCTCTGATGAGGATGATGATGATGAGACACCTGGAATTAGGATAGCAGCTGATAGTGATGAGGAGTTATGAACTGGCATAAAATGGGGTTTAGAATCAATGGCTAATTGCGTTGGGCAATGTAATCTGGACGAACGCTTGGGCTCTTGTTGGGGAAATTCCTGAAGACGGGTGTGATTCGTTTGCTGAATACGTAAGTTACCAAGGACACTGGGCATAGACGGCGGGAGGAACTGTGTGGGCTTTTGCTGTGCAACCTGTGTTTAATCTTGATAGCTTGGACCTCCGTCGTCTTTTTGACGAACATTAATTGTCTACTCTGGATTGACGCTGGACTGACTGACTGACTACGACCTCGGACTATCCCTTCTGTGGCTATCGGTGGAACTGGTGAACTAAAGACGTCTGTACCTGGCTTTCGACCTTGGACCGGATTGGGATCCTGCTGACCGCTGCTACCCTGATTGATGTGTTTGGACCCGGAGTTCGCTCGTTGCACGGAGGAGTAACAACTTAGTTACTCAATCGTAGCTTTTGAGTAGCAGAGAGGAATCTGCTGCCAGTTAATTGTGTTTCATTGAATCTTTGTTTATCAACTTTTGTTTGTTTAAAGTGCCAGGCTGAAGTAAGCATTTTTGATTTAACCCGGATTAAACTCCTGTTTAATCCGGTTTATCTTTTGAACCGTTTTTAGTTCCAGCAAAGTCTTTTTGTTTCTTTTCACATTGAAGGCAAGTGTTTGCCTAGCCCTTTGTTTCTTACGGGCATTTTTGGTTCTGTAACTTTAATAAACTGTGTTGAACCTTATTTGGTGGCGTTCTGTCTGTGACAATAATAAAGAGGGTTGAAAGAGACCCCTTGGGCCATTTGGTCCAACCTCCTTCTGCCTTTGTTCACCAAAAGCACTAGGAAAGCACCCCTTAATAATTAAATATTAATTAAACAACAATTAAAATACCATTATAAACAAGCAAAGCTTTGGAAGGCACGCATCAGGCGAGGGAGGAGACGGGAAAGGTGCATGCACCCTTCTCAGAGGCCAGATACATGGCTTTGATGAGCCACATGTGGCCCCCGGGCCTTAGTTTGGGGACCCCTGATGTAAACCTTTCATTCTAACATATTGATGTGCACAAGGTACTGGGAGATGTAGATTAACAAATGTGTGATCAACACTTTATTTTCTTGATTGATTATACTGAAAGGGGGGGGGGGAGAGATGTAGGAGAGCTAACTGAATGTTAAATGTAATTTGCACTATAAAAAGAAGGCAGACAGTTCCCAGTCTACTTTTAAAAGATTGCCCCATTTTCAGAGAATTGTAACTACTAGCTTCCTATAAATCTCTTGGGGGAGTTAATGTGTTAATGTGCTTAAGTAGATCCAGCCTCAGCAGATGTTTTGAATTGCAATTCCAGTAAAGTCAACTCTTAAGGTTATAATCCAAAACAATTAAATAAGATAGTTAAAATATTGAACTAGAACCTAGAACTAACAGCAAGCTAGATAATAGTTTAATTCATATACACAGAAGTACTGCCATTGGATACATGGCAGGTGTAGCCATGCCAACTCTGAATTGGATTGCAATCTTCCTTAATGAGGAAGACTGCAGTTTATGTATCCATGAGGGGGTACTTTGTGTGTTTCCATTAGGAGAAATCAGGATCACAGTGCCAGGGTGTGTGTCCATAGAAAGCTCTTCCTTCTGCACATGTAGGGTGTACCAGCACTGTTATCATTCTGAGAAGTGAGACTTTCTTGTATTTTTGCTACAGCTTAGTTTAAAGCCCTCCTCTCTTTAAGTAATCTAAAAATAAAAATAAATGTTAGCAATCAACATATTATGTCCTACTTCTTTATTTTCTAGGCATTGTTTTTTAAAAATAGAAAATGAATAGGATAGGCTCCTTAGGTGTATAAGTGTGGCTAGGTGTCCAAAAACTCAAAAATTCAGGGTGGGTGTAATTACAAGATGTGGTGCCTGCAAAATAATCTGGAGGGGTCATATGCACACTATGGACTACCCATCCTCCAGCAATATTGCTTTGGACACAGTAATTATCTTCCCCCTCTCAATTGCCAGCAATGTAATCATTCTAAGTGACTAATGTTTTCAAAGGATTGAGCAATAGTCTACTTAGCAATATGAATATGGGGTCATTTTACTATAAAGCTCTTTTCCCAAAGCCATTAGATAAATGCAATTACAGTAGAGCTCCGCTAATCCAACACTCTGTATTATCCGAGGCACTGCCAGGGGCTTGGCAGCGCTCTCCTCGCACCTCGCTTGCTCACCTTTGAGGAGGAGGAGGATGCGAAGGAGGAGGAGGCGGCGGAGAGGGAAGCAGACGCAGCGGCAGAGACAGCCATGGAAGAGGAAACTCTGGTAGGCCTTTACAGAAGTACGGAGCGTGTAGCTAAGCAGCAGCACGCCCCGCGCTTCCCCAAACCGGGGCGCTTGCCCACAGATCCGGTTATCTGACAGATCCGGATATCCGAGATTCAGTCCGCCCGTTTAAATCAGATTACCGGAACTCTACTGTATATGTATTTGTAGAGAAACAATTACTTCTCAAGAGACTCTGGCTTTCAAATATTCCTGAATTCCTGAGAGATCAAATTCATAAGACTACTGAAATTGCTGTATTCAGACATTAATTATAGTGTTTCTTAATTATCTGAATGCTTTACTTACGTTGGAAACTGCCCTGAGTCCCTTCGGGGAGATAGAGTGGTATACAAATAAATCATCACCATCATCATCATTATCATCATCATCTCCAAACCTATGTGAACCACCTATATGGTTTTTAGCAGTATAGTGTATTCCTAATACACAGGTTTTGGGCTCCTGATAGTTAAATTAGAGTTAAATAGAAATGGCACAAAATGTCTTCAATGCTGCAGCATTTTATATGTGAAGAGGTCCACATGCGCAATAAATATCAACCAAAATTTGGATTGGCTGCTCCATTTTGGGATTCACAATGCACTAAACATACAATCCAAGCACTATTTTAACAACAGCTATTGAATAAAGTGTAGTAAAAACCCACTGATTGTATAAAAGCCTATGTGACAATGGTGCTTTGAATACTGAACTAGGATTCTGGGAAACCAAGATTTGAATATCTACTCAACTACAGAAACCCACTGGATAAAATTTCTAGACTTATACATGACTATACCAGGTACTCCCAGCCTGAGGAAAGCAATGAGGTTTTTCTTTTTAATAAATCTTGCCAAGAAAACCCATGAGAGGTTTGCCTTATGACTGCCATAATCCAGAGATGACTTGAAGACACACAGAAACAAGCCTCTATAAAAATACAATCATAAATGCCTAAGCTAGAGAATATATATTTATAGAAGTTAAAAGTATGAAATACTCACACAAGGCAGCTGAGGTCAGCCAAATCATCGATGAAATCAAATAACTGGCTAATGTCATATGTGATTGAAGGGCTGTTTGGATTCATTCTCTTCAAATGTTCTTCATACATTTTGCAAACTCCTAAGAAAAAAAGAATATCCAGCATCTAAAAGAGGCACTCATCAAACCCCACACTGCCACAGAAAATCTAGATGTCAAATACAGTAGTCTCAGTTATCCAAGCCTCGCTTATCCAAGCCATTTTTTGTAGTCAATGTTTTCAATATATCATGATAATTTGGTGCTAAATTTCTAAATACAGTAATTACAACATAACATGACTGCATATTGAACTACTTTTTCTGTCAAATTTGTTGTATAACATGATGTTTTGGTGCTTAATTTGTAAAATCATAACCTAATTTGATGTTTAATAGGCTTTTCCTTGATACCTCCTTATTATCCAAGACATTCGCTTATCCAAGCTTCTGCTGGCCCGTTTAGCTTGGATAAGTGAGACTCTACTGTATATGAAAAGACAATCAGTATGGATCCAAGCAAATGACATCTGATCAGCTGAATGTTAGCAAATTAAGCTTTCATGTAGATAAATTTACAAATAAATTATTCTGCAGAAGTAAAAGGTCAAACACTGAAATACAGATTGAATCTGAAGATTTTAACTTTGGCTTTCAAAGTGATTTTCCTCCCTTTCGCATTAGACAGGACCAAATACCTTTTTAACAGTGTTAAATCCATGTATCAATTTATTATTCTTATTAAAATTATACACTTTCTCATATCTTCTGATGGGGTAGAAATTAACAAATGATCTCTGGCTCTAATAGAAAATGCCTTATTTTCAAGCAAAGGAGCATATAGCATCCTAGATACACTATACAGTGTTCCCTCACTACTTTGCAGTTCACTTTTTGCGGACTCGCTGTTTCGCAGTTTTTCAATAAACTCTAAAATAATATTATAAATCAGTAAAAAAAAATGCAATTTAGAGCCTAAGGAAGGGAGGAAGGAGAAGCCAAAGGGAGAGAAAAGGAGCCCAAGTGGCAACAGGAGAAGGAGGCAATTTATCAACACACGATTGGTTGATAAAAGACTTAAAATAGTGTAAAGCTACTAAAATAATGTATAAATATATAGCATCCCTACTTTGCAGATTTCACTTACTGCGGGTGGGCCTGGAATCTAACCCCCGTGATAAGGGAACACTGTATTAAAAAAGATCTGATTCAGTTCAGAGGAGTCATTATGAGATCTCCAAAATAATACACACAATCATGCAAGAGCCCATAATTTTTATTGGTTTAACTGGTCGGGTTTAAAAGGGGTCCAACTTTAAACATTTATTTAACATCAAGTAATCTACAGCAGGAATATTACCTTCCATGCACTCATTCACAGATTCATAATCAGCGTAAGTCCTGCCTTCTGGTCGTTTGGTAGGCTGAACAAGCAAAATTGTGTGAGACTGTACAAAAGCAAACACAACATTTATTTAGGCTTCTGAATGTACTAGAACAAAGCACGTTACTTCCAGCAAATGCTAGTGTACTGATCATACAGAAAGTAATATTTGCTCAACCTATTTTTTGTTACTAAATTAAACCAAATGAATCACATTTTATAGTTTAGAAAAATACAACATCTGGAAAGAACAGGTTCCAATACAGCATTACATAAATGTATGATCTCCAGGAGCACTTCAAGACGGTAGTGTAATGAAGCCACAGAAAAAAGAATGCCACTAGACAATGCAATCAAAACACAAGACACAATGGGGCAGACATGCAAGCATTGGCTATCCTCCCCCCGCCCACTCTATTTTAATTTTCTACATAAGATAGGTTTTTCAGGATGCACTGCAAAATGGGAAAACTTCATGACAGAATTTAACTGAATGTAGGTTATGTCCACACACAGAAAATAAGATGCAATTTCACACTAATTTCACCAACAAAAAGCTTTATTTATATGTAAAAAAAAGAATGCATTATTCTAATATGCACCCCATTTTTAGAGGTACTTATATGAGAGGAAAAGTGCATCTTAGAATGAAGGAAATGTGGTACAGTAGTCTTGCTTATCCAATGTTCTGTATTATTCAACGCAGCCTGCCTTTTAGTAGTCAATGTTTTCAATACATTGCAATTTTTGGTGCTATTTTCGTAAATACAGTATTTACTACATAACGTTACTGTGTAATGAACTGCCTTTTCTGTGGATTTGTTGTAAAACATGATGTTTTGGTGCTTAATTTGTAAAATCATAACATAATTTGACGTTTAATAGGCTTTTCCTTAATCTCTATTATCTAACATTTGCACTTATCCAACGTTCTGCCGGCCCGTTTATGTTGGATAACTGAGACTCTACTGTATGTATAAAATTTAAGATTTGGAAAATCTTAATTTTGTATACTAAACAGACCGGCTATTATTGAAGTGTCAACTACTAGTCACTAGCCAAAGGAAATTATTTTTAAATATTAGGATGATAGCAAGCTTTCTACATAGAAACATGGGACTGCTTTGGTCACTCATTGAAAGTTTCTGATTCAGTTAGTAAGTAGCAGACTATGTGTAACAGCCATGTTCACAAAGGAAAAGATCAAATGAGGCTTACTCTCAGTTAAGTGCACATATAACAACAGGCCAACTACGCATCTATTATGGCAGTAGTTCTCAACCTGTGGGTACCCAGGTGTTTTGGCCTACATCTCCTAGAAATCCCAGCTAGTTTACCAGCTGCTAGGATTTCTGGGAGTTGAAGGCTAAAACTTCTGGGGATCCACAGGTTGAGAACCACTGTATTATGGCTACACAGGTAAAACCTTGTGCGTGAAAGAGTTGTATATGTTCCATACATTACTTTTAAATTATGGATATACCTATTATGAACTTTAACAAGTTCTCTAAAGAAAATAAGCAAGCATATATTTTACTAGAAGCAATACATCGAATAAAAATAAGAAAGAATTTGTGAGAGGGTTCTTTTTTCAGAGTCTAGAGAGAAGACCTTTTAAAGAAATCTTTCTCATTTGGAATGTGTGAAATACTTTTTAAGATGGACATTTACGAAAATATACTAGCATAATTTTATGTAAGAGAACCTACAGCTTTAGACTACATTTATACACAAGTCAAATGATGTGTCTTATGAAAATGGCAAAAAGTAAGACTTGTCTTTTATATTTTTAAAAAAACATTTTCAAGCAGCTGAATGATGAATCCATGGATGCAAATTCAATGGAAACGGAGGTCCAACTGTAAACTATTGTGGGGTTTTTATGTGTCAGGAGCAACTTGAGAAACTGCAAGTCGCTTCTGGTGTGAGAGAATTGGCCGTCTACAAGGACATTGCCCAGAGCCCGCACGGATGTTTATATTTTACCATCCTTGTGGGAGGCTTCTCTCATGTCCCCGTATGGGGAGCTGGAGCTGACAGAGGGAGCTCACCTGCTCTCCCGATTCAAACCACCATTCTGTCAGTCAGCAGTCCTGCCAACACAAGGGTTTAAGTTTCTAGTATTGTAAGAATTGTCCATTCTAAAAATAGTTATTCTACTGGAATAAATCCTTCTTCATTTCACTACCATATTTACTTAAGTATAAGGCAACCTTTACAAAAAATGGATTTGCCCTCAAATGTAATGCACCCAACCGCAGGCCTAGCACATCAGGGAGGCAGGCAGCATGAATGTTTCTCCATTTGGGGAGCCATGCCCCTCCATGATGTAATGTAGGATAAAAAAGTGAGTACTAGACTCAAGTATGGTATTCAGTTCAAAGTATTTGTTTCTTCCTACTTTCTTGTTCTCTAAAATCTTTAGCTTCATGTCAGGAGCGACTTGAGAAACCGCAAGTCGCTTCTGGTGTGAGATAATTGGCTGTCTGCAAGAACGTTGCCCAGGGGACGCCCAGATATGTTGATGTTTTACCATCCTTGTGGGAGGCATCTCATGTCCCTGCATTGGGAACTGGAGTTGACAGCGGGAGATCATCTGAACTCTCCCCAGATTCAAACCAGCAACCTTCTGGTCAGCTACCTAACCTTCAAGTCATGTCTTGCCAGGACAAGGGTTTAACCCACGGCACCATCGGGGGCTCCTAGGATGTATGTGATTAGATAGCACAGGGCACTCCAAAGATACATGTACACTGTAGAATTAATGCAGTTTGACACCACTTCAACTGCCATGGGTCAAGGCAATGAAATCACAGGAGGTTCTTAGCCTCTTCTACCAAACAATGCTGGTGCCTCACGAAACTACACATCTCAGGATTCCATACCATGGAGCCATGGCAGTTAAAGTGGAATTACTTCTCCAGTGTGGAGGCACACTGTCTGGGTAAGCTCGAGAGACTTAGGGAGGTCTTAGGAGGGCGACGAGGGCTTCGCCGCTCCTCAGAGGCCATCCATGATAGGCTTTGTGTAGACAGACAAGTGCCTCTCGATACAGATCCTCTCCCCCGCCATTGCCCCCTTTAGGCCCGAAGCCTTGACTCAAGTGAACTGCGAGGCGCCAAGCGAAAAGCCTCCGCCGCCTTCAGTCAGTTCTGAGTCTCTTCCGCGGCTCAGCCTCATGGCGAAGCCAAAACTCCCTCCCGTTGAACTCACCATGGCGACTCTTTTCTGTTCAGCTCGGGCGCGAAGCGAACTCCTAACGACTTCTCGACCACAATGCTCCGCGGCCGTTGAAAGCGCGGCACGCTTGGCCTAACGTAGACTCCAAATCCCGCACTAGCACCATAGAGATGCCACCGTTTTCTGAGGCGAGCTGCAGGAGGTAGAGCGTCAACTGTGCCAGCCTCGCGAGATCCCACTTCTGCGTCGACTTTTCCCCTGCGCGGGAGACGGAAGAGCCGCAACCAGAGCACTGTGCAACGTCGGCCATCTTTGTTCAGGGCGCCCGTGTCCTTAAGAATGTATAGCGGTGGGCGGGGCGGCGTTGACCTTCTTTTCCTTCGCCGCCATCTTAAAATTGGGCGGGAAAGAAAGGAGCGAATCCAGTGAGGCCTGCTCGCTCGTACGTCTCTCTTTCACCGCCAAGTGTTCCGGAAGTTAAGGAAAGGAAAAGGAAGTGAGGGAGAAGTTGCCACTTGGCCCTTTATGGCCGCTGCTGAGGCGGAGGAGGAGGACTCCACCTGCAATGGCGGCGGCGGGAAAGTGAGGGACAGGTAGTGCTGAGCCCGAGGCACTTCCTCCCTTCTCCTCCTCAGGAAGGTTGTGTGAGGGCCTTGGCGACCTTCCTGGGCGGGAGTCGAGGCCTGGCGTGCCTCTTCTCGAGAGAGGGGCCCCCAGACTCGAAGCAGGGTGCTGCCCGCCCTCCTGTCGCCCATCCCGGGTCCTTCGGGCCCATGAGGCCTCCCCTTCTGGAGCCGTGAAGGCCACTTCCTTGGAAAACTGTAACGTAAGAGGAGCCGGCCATGGACGACTTCTTGTCGATCAGCCTGCTGTCTCTAGCGATGCTTGTGGGCTGCTATGTGGCAGGCATCATCCCGTTAGCCGTAAACTTTTCCGAGGTAAGCAGGCCATCTCCTCTGTGCCCCGTCCTCCCTTTTCACGTCAGAGTGTTGAGAAGGAACTACATCTACACCAGGCATTGGGCCCTCCAGGTGTTTTGGACTTCAACTCCCACAATTCCTAACAACCTCAGGCCCTTTCGCTTAAACGGCTGAGGAGGAAAAGAAAGGGGCCTGAGGCTGTTAGGAATGAGGTTGCAGGGCCCACGTTTGCCCATGCCTGATGTATACTGTTGAGTCAGTGCACGCTGATACTATGTTCAACTTGGAGAAGAGAAGGCAACCAAAATGATCCGTGTCCAAGCTCCTTGAGGGAACTAAGGATGTTTAGTTTGGAGAGAAGAAGCTTGAGAGGGGACATGACAGCCATGTTTCAGTATATGAAAAGATGTGGTGGAGGCTCCTTCTTTGAAGGCTTTTAAACAGAGGCTGGATTAGAATGTGCCACCTACCTCCCCAATCTATCGGGAATGCTTTAAATGTGATTTTTTCTGCTTCTTGCCAAGGGGTTGGACTGGATGGCCCACAAGGTCTCTTCCAACTCTATGATTCTATGTCACATTGAGGTAGTGGCACACTTGATTTATGCTGCTCTGGAGACTAGGGGCCCTTCCACATCATCCTATAACCCAGGGCCTTCTACACAGTCATATAACCCAGAATATTATGGCAAAAAATCCACAATATCTGCTTTGAACTGGAATATCTGAGTCCATATTGCCATATATCCCAGTTCAAAGTAGATAATGTGGGATTTTATTCAGTTATGTGGAAAGGGTCCCCAGAATATTGAGGCAGAAAATCCCACAGTATCTGCTTTGAACTGGAATATCAGAGTCTGCATGGACATATATTCCGGTTCAAAGCAGATAATGTGGAAGGGGCCTAGGACACAGAGTAATGGATTCAAGCTGCAGGAAAAAAAGATTCCACCGGAACATTCAGAAGAACTTCCTGACAATAAGCACTGTTCAACAAAATATGAACATCTCTTGATGTGCCTCAGGCCCCTTCTACAGTGCTGTATCATCCAGATTATCAAATCAGATAATCCACATTATCTGTTCTGAACTGGATTATATGAGTCTACACTGCCATATACTCCAGTTCAAAGCAGATAATCTGGGTTTTATATGGCAATGTAGAAGGGTCTCAGAATGTGATAGGATCTCATCCAATTGGACTAGATGGCACTTGTGGACTTCTATCTCTATGATTTTATGAACTGCCATGCTGTGGAATCCTGGGAAATGTATTTTGTTAAGGCACCCACACTACAAAGGAAGCCAATGGCCTTGTGATAGTACAACTCCCAGGACTCCATAGCATTGAGCCATGACAGTTGAAGTGGAGTCGAACTGCATTAATTCTCCAGTCAAGATGCATTCCTAGTGGATGAAGTTTTGGTGGATGAGAGAGACATCCTTGTAACTGCAGGCTTCTTAAAAGGAGTAGGGAAACCAGTACGAGATCTTGAGGATAAGGAGTTTAGCAGATGTTCCGAAAGTCTACTGGGAGGGAGAAAACTGCACGTTCCAGTTAGTTCTGATTGGGTACAATTATTTGAGGCGTAAGATGATGTGGCAAAAGCTCAGGTTCTTTAAAAAGAAAGTCTTGAGTAATGTGGGTATTGTTTGGTGCTCATTATTTATTTAACTTTCATTAAATATATTCCTTTCTTTTGTTTAATCAGTATCAAATTGACATCAATTCAAACTGCATTTGTGATTCTTTGATTCTATTTTGCAAAAGAAGAAGAAAATAACTGAAAGCTCAAAGGCACTACTTAGGATTACTAATGTATGGCAGTAAGCACTTTCTGAGTAAAATCTTCTCAAAAGGTTTCTGGTTTGATGGGCAAAATGTGAAACTGCAAAATAAATATAGAATCATAGAATTGTAAAAGACCACCAGGGTCATCAGTCTAACTATCTGCCACGCAGACACTCACCATCAGAGTATTCCTGACATATGACCATCCAACCTCTTCTTTAAAACCTCCAGAGAAGGAGACTCCACCAGACTCCTAGGCAGCAGCATATTCCACTGCCAATGTCAAACAGCTGTTGCCATCAGGAAGTTTTTCCTAATGAATATTTTTTTTCCTGAATTTGAATCTATTGCTCCATTTTCTAGTTTCTAGAGTAGCAGAAAACAAACTTGCCCCCTCCTCAATGTGGCATCCTTTCAAATATTTAATCATGGCTGTCATGTCCCCTTCTTTTCTCCAAGATAAGCATACCCATCTCTCCCAGCTGCTTTTCGATCATTTTGGTTGTTTTTCTCTGGACACACTTTAACTTGTCAATATCCTTCTTGAATTGTAGTGTCCAGAACTAAACACAGTATTCCAGATCAGGTTTGACCAAAGCTGATTTGAGCAGGACTATGACTTGCTCAATTTCAACATTATACTTCTATAGATAAAGTCCGGAATAGCTTAAATTGATAGCTTGTCTATTGACATTATTGTGCATTTCAGATCTCATGTGTGGCAATTAGAAACCAACAGTTTTTCTGAATGTTTACAGAACATACCAGTTTTTGTGTATGAGATGTCTAAAATGTTAGCATGTTTTTAAAAAGAAAGCATGTGTGCTAAATGTGACTACAGGCAGTCCCCGAGTTACAAACATCCAACTTATAAATGGCTCACTGTTAATAATGGGGATGAGACAACAGGAAGTGAGAGAAATCTACCGCTTGGAAGGGAAATGTATTTATTTACTTAACTTACTTCACTTTTATACCGCTTTTCTCACCCCAGATGAGGGACTCAAAGCGGAAAATTAACTCCTGGAAGAGTTATCATGAAAGAAAGATGTCTGCACTAAAGCTTTCTCACCAATTCTTGTTTCCACAGCAAGCATTTTTTTTTCCAAAATCCAATTATCACATTGACAGAAACTGAGGTGAAATCTTCTGAACAAGGACATAGACAGAAAAGCATACACCAAGGGGTGTTATGCTTCCCAATGCTACCTAGGCTAATATACTTTTGGCTGGAGTTACACTGAAAAATGTACCTGTTGTGATTTACAAATTCAGCTTAAGAACAAGCCTATGGAACCTGTCTTGTTTGTAACTTTCACATACTTCAGTCTGTACATATGTACTCTGAAATCGGTCCTGTTGAGGTCAGTGGAGCTTCTAGGGAAGTATGGGATTGTACCAGAATAAGAACTCTAGGGAGCACTGTAGATTATTCTAATATGTATACTAATGGGTAAAAAGTAATATGCAACATGGAAATTATGCTGATTATAGGTGTGTGGGAAGTTTTCTCTCTCTCTGATATTTATGATGTTTACCAGATCCGTACAAATCATAGATCACAAACTTCCCAGCGTTCCTGATGTTATTATTTATTACTTATTACTTATACTTATAACTATTGGCCAGTCTGCCTGGGAGTTTATGGAAAGTGGAGATCAACAGCATGGGGGGATGGATTCCCCAGTCCTTGTATGCAAAAGCCTTGAAGGTGAACCACCATGAATATTTGGAAGTAATGATCAGAGAAAAAATAAATAAAATAGTGTTACATTTCCTGGATTTTAGTGTCTGCAACACCTTGGTAGTTCCAAATAACAAATAGCATTTCATTAGTTTTGTTATTTGTACATCTTATGCCGAGATATCAGGTGCTTTGTTAATAAATAGTTCTGTGTTGTGCAGAAAAGCATCTTCAGGTATGTTTCATAGCTACTGTGGTTCAATTTTAAGAAACTAAAATTACATGCTTTATTTCTGAAAGAATAATTTACAGAATGAAAGCTATGCATTCATGTAATCCTTTTTACACTGAAAATGTAAAATGTTAAAAATCAAGACCATGTATATCAGTAAAAACAGTTGTTAGTGAAGAAATAATTAAGCTCACTGATTGCAGTTATTAGTCTGCCAGAGATATGCTTGAGTAAAGCAGACTAAAACATATGCCCTGTTCGTGGCACTCGTTACAAATGGTTGGTAGGATTGGGACCAGGGGAGGTTTCAGAACAGTCCTACATAGAGTGTATCAGTGTGAACAGAATGTAAATAATGTGTGTTCCACCATGGGTCAGACATCTCAGGTTTTAAGAAAAACTCAATTAGGTATTGTCCTGGACTTTGCAGCTGCTTTATCTGTCCCTCAAAAAAATGGAAAATGGAGATACTCCATCAGACCTTGGTGCAAGTTCATCACATTCTGTCTGCAGTATTTAGGAGGTGTATTTTCAGACTTGATTTATGCCTATTTAGATCTGGAGGGAAATGGCCTCTGTGTGCTAGTGGGTGGTTTTTTTTATGTATGCAGAGTTTATTTTTAATTATGAATGTTTAATACTTCAGTGTTAATACTCTGAACTGTTTTTCATTCCATTTCAAATTTAAGTAAACAATTGTCCCCTCATGTCAGCTTTTCAGACTGGCTATGGTGAAATCATGAGACAGAGTCCAACCTTCCTCTGTACCGGCATAGGCCAAGTATGCCTATCAAGATGTTGTTAGAGTGTATCTCTCAGCTTTCCTCATCATGGGCCATGTTGGTTAAGTTTAATAGGTTTTGTAATCCTGCTAGCAAGATTTGCCTATCTTTTTCCCTAGCTTGTAAGGCAGGGGGCAGAGCTTGTTTCTGTAATTGCACAGAACTTCAGAATGCTGCGTAGATAGATTTGTAAGCCCCTCTTCAGCTCCAAGGTAGAGAAGACAGTTGGAGGTAGTTCTTTTGAGAGTGGGTGAAGTAGCAAGCACTTTCTTTCTTACTCTGGAAGTGAAGGTTACTCAGGCACTTAAAGTGATTTGCATCCAAACAAGCCACTGCTCCCCTCCCTTGACTCTAAGCAGTTTCCCAGATTGCTAATTAAAAATCAGCAACAACATTCCAAGTTCAGCTACTATTGATTTCTCATGTGCATCTGAAAAATCAACATTTTCTCAGATGTTGAATTTGTGAAGAATTTGCTTCCTATAAACTAACAATCTGAATTTTACTTGCAGGAAAGACTAAAGTTGGTGACTGTTCTTGGTGCAGGGCTCCTTTGTGGAACTGCTTTGGCTGTCATTGTGCCTGAAGGTGTACATGCACTTTATGAAGATGTTTTGGAGGGTAAGAGACCAAAAATATTGTTCTGCTTAAAAGTATTCTGCATAATTGAAGATGACATTTTTCTCATATATCAAGTACCTGCACCTATGGCACACATCCTTGCATGTTTGGTTACCTTCACTTCAAATTGTGTTTGTCACAATCTATTTTGAATTTCAACATATGTTTGACAATTGTTATCTTTGTATTAATTTGTATTAATTTAAAGATCAGGGCCAGGATCTAGAGAGCCATGAAATTGTGTCTTGAATCCATGGGGATTTCTATTTGCTATCCTTAAATAGCTCTTATGGTCTTCTGACTTGTGGGGAGGCTTTGAATTACAGATTATGATGTGCTCTAGCAATTTAATAATGATACATAACAATTCTACATGGCTCTTTCTCAGACTTTTATTCCATCTATTTTCTAAGCAAGCCCCCATTTTCCCCACCCAGGGACTCTGTGAGGTGAATTAGGCTGTAGGAAATCTAGGTCTATGACTTAGTATAGTAACAATCATAGCTTTCATAAATATTAATGGAATTCTGTGAGCTGATCCCATGCAGGGTATATGTAATAATTATTTGATGATATTGTGCAAGAGCAGCTGATAGTATTGGTATACCTCAGCATCCTGTGGAATTCGGCTTTCTCCATTTCCCTTAGAGTTTTAATAGAAAATGGTTAGGGAAAGTCTGAAGATTTTTCTGAAATTGGCAATCATGGCATCAGTGGACACTTAACTCCTTAGTCTTTTTCTTGCCATTAGAAGTAGTAGTAGTAGTACAAAATATTCAAAATAAACGGTGTACTTAATATACTAATACATATGGTACAGCTGTACTTCTGATGTGTCAGGGGTAGTATATTAATTTTCAGTGTTTTATTCAGACCATAACTGAATAAATTATTAATAAATAAATAAATTATTGTTTAACAACCTGTTGCCATCTTTGGAATGGGTGCTGTTTTATACTGGTCTATACATATATTAAATTTGCAACCAGGGCATTGTAAATGGGTGCATTGTGTTATGCTCATTGATCTGCCAACGTTTTTAGCTGAGAGAAATTAAATGTGCTCTTTTGGCCTTGATAGTTTGAGTGCTTTTTGCTTTCAAGTGTGGAAATAATGTCCTTGGCTGGGGTACTTGTCATCACTCTCCAAAGCTGCTTTGCCGTTCTTACAGCTACAGTAGAGTCTCTGTTATGGTTGAGCCTTCTGGCTCTGATACTGGGAGACGAGGTCGTAAGACTCCTCGAGAGTCAGACTCTCTTGAGGAGCGCGAAAGGAAACGGCTCCAGGACTTATTTGCAGAACCAACAGACGAAGACTCCTTTGAGGGTTTTACCGAGGGAATGGAGGAAGAGATGGTTAGCTCAGAGGAGGATGACATGGAGTGGACTCGTGTGAGGGAGGATTTGGGTGTCACCGGCAATGATAGCATGGGAGGCGACTGGCGGGTTGCAGGATCGGACCCGTGGACGGGCTGGAGGGATGGAACGGGATCCACAGCTGGGGATGCTGTGGGGCGTAGTCAAAGGTGTTTTAGCTCTGATGAGGATGATGATGATGAGGCACCTGGAATTAGGATAGCAGCTGACAGCGATGAGGATTTATGAACTGGCATAAAATGGGGTCTAGAATCAATGGCTAATTGCGTTGGGCAAGGTAATCTGGACGAACGCTTGGGCTCTTGTTGGGGAACTTCCTGAAGACGGGTGTGATTCGTTTGCTGAATACGTAAGTTACCAAGGACACTGGGCATAGACGGCGGGAGGAACTGTGTGGGCTTTTTCTGTGCAACTTGTGTTTAATCTTGATAGCTTGGACCTCCGTCGTCTTTTTGACGGACATTAATTGCCTACTCTGGATTGACGCTGGACTGACTGATTGACTTCGACCTCGGACTATCCCTTCTGTGGCTATCGGTGGAACTTGTGAACTAAAGACGTCTGTACCTGGCTTTCGACCTCGGACCGGATTGGGACCCTGCTGACCGTTGCTACCCTGATTGATGTGCCTGGACCCGGATTTCGCTTGTTGCACGGAGGAGTAACAACCTTAGTTACTCAATTGTAGCTTTTGAGTAGCAGAGAGGAATCTGCTGCCAATTATTTGTGTTACATTGAATCTTTGTTTATCAACTTTTGTTTGTTTAAATTGCCAGGCTGAAGTAAGCATCTTTGATTTAACCCGGATTAAACTCCTGTTTAATCCGGTTTATCTTTTGAACCGTTTTAAGTACCAGCGGAGTCTTTTTTTGTATCTTTTCACATTGAAGGCAAGTGTTTGCCTAGTCCTTTGTTTCTTACGGGCATTTTTTAGTTCTGTAACTTTAATAAACTGTGTTGAACTTTATTTGGTGGCGTTCTGTATTTGACAGATTGCCCAACGCCCCACAAAAAAGTTTTTCTAGTTAGGTATTAACGTCAAGAAGACGATGGAGGAGCTTAAGGCCCGTTTTGACCAGCTGCAGGCTGCGTTTTACGCTGCACAAGCAGCACAGCCAGCTAAAGGACATGTAATGACTCCTGAACGTTTTGATGGGTCTCGAAACAAATTGCCCACTTTTTTGGCGCAAATTGAACTTTATTTTTCTCAGATTAGCGCACAAGCTTTTCCTACGGACACCAGCAAGGTGGCATTTATTTTGAGTCTATTGACCGGTCCTGCGGGACAATGGGCCACTAATTTGATTTTGGGAAATGACCCAGTCAAGGACAATTTAAATGATTTCAAGAAATTATTATCTGACACTTTTGGGGATCCCCTCCGTATGGAGAATGCTAGCTGGGCTCTTTATCGGTTAAAACAGGGAAAGGGGTCTGTTTTGGACTATTTAAATAAGTTTAACTCTTTTCGTCATCAACTAGATTGGGGGGAGAACGCGTTTATGCTTTTGCTTATTGCTGGCTTGAATGATTATCTCCAGGATGAATTGGCGCGTTTAGAGCCGGCAGAAGACTGGGACGCTTTGGTGGCTAAGGTTTTGCGTTTGGACGCCCGGTTCGAATCTCGCAAACAGTCTAGGGCAATGTATGCGCCATCTGTATCTGCGCCTAGGGCACCTGTGGCAAAGGGGGAGGCGCCTATGGAACTTGGGGTGTTTAGAAAATTGTCAACGGCAGAAAAAGACCGTAGAAGGCAATTGGGATTGTGTTTATATTGCAGGACTGCTGGGCATTTTGCTAGGAATTGTAATGTTAAGCCTTCTCAGCTTTCGGGAAAAGGTCAGCCCTAGTGCGACATGAGTCCAACGCATTAGGGCTTATAAAGCAGTCACTTGAGGGGAAGATACATGTTTTTGTACCCATTTCCTTATCTGTTTGGGGAAAAGAACTTGCTTCTACTCTGGCACTGCTGGACTCAGGGGCTACGGTCTCGTATGTGGATGTTGGGTTTGCGAGGAAGCATGGGCTTCCTACAGTACGTAAAGCATGCGATATATGGGTGGAAGGAGCGGACGGGAAACTACTGGAGTCTGGGGTGGTTAATCGTGAGACCTCAGAAATAACGTGGGAGGTACAAGGAGTAACTGGAAAGTTTGTATGGGACATTACACGGTTACCAAGATACAATGTAATCCTGGGAATGGATTGGCTAACTTTAGTAAATCCTCAAGTGGATTGGGTGAAGCGTACTATAGCTTTTAAAAGGCAGGAATGTTTTGCTTTAAATCCTTCTCAGATTGACATGGAGGGAGTGCCTGCTGAATATAGGGAATTTCAAGATGTGTTTTGTAAGAAGGAAGCGGATAAGTTGCCGCCTCATAGACCATACGATTGTGCGATTAGATTAATAGAGGGCGCTAAGTTACCAGCAGGAAGGTTGTACGCTTTAACGGTACCAGAAAGACAAGCCTTGAGGGAGTTTCTTGACGAGAACCTAGCTAAAGGGTTTATTCGCCCATCTAGCTCTCCAACTGCTGCACCTGTGTTCTTTGTAGCTAAAAAGACAGGGGAGCTTAGACTAGTATGTGACTATCGGGTTCTTAACAAGCACACCATTCGTGATAGATACCCGCTACCTTTGATTTCGGAATTACTATCGAGAGTGCAAGGGGCTAAGATCTTTACCAAGCTTGACCTATGGGGGGCGTATAACTTGATTAGAATACGAGAAGGTGATGAATGGAAGACGGCATTTAACACGTGTTTCGGATGTCACGAGTTCCGTGTGATGCCTTTCGGATTATGCAATGCACCTGCTGTCTTTCAAAGATTCATAAATGATGTATTTAGGGATTTAATTGATCAATTTATGGTGGTTTATTTGGACGATATATTAATTTTCTCTAAGGATGAAATGGAACACCAGCAGCATGTGAAGCAGGTATTACAACGTCTACGGGGTAATGGGCTTTTTGCTAAGGCTTCCAAATGTGTATTCCACGTGTCTGAAGTTGAGTTCCTGGGACATGTAGTTTCGGGAAAGGAACTAAAAATGGACCCGCACAAAGTTGACGCGGTCAACTCGTGGCAAGAACTCAAGTCTAAAAAAGATGTACAGCGATTCTTGGGGTTTGCTAATTACTATCGAGAGTTTATCCCAAACTTTGCCAAACTCACTGTACCTTTAACGCAACTCTTGCGTAAAAAGCAACCGTTTGTGTGGGGACGGGAGGCTCACGATGCCTTTCTTCAGTTGAAGTCTAGTTTCCAGGCTGATAATATACTAATCCATCCAGACATTGATAGACCGTTCATAGTAGAAGCAGACGCTTCTAGTTATGCGTTGGGGGCTGTATTATCTCAAAGGGATTCATCAGGGACTTTGCGTCCCTGTGGATTTTACTCCAGACAATTAACACCTTTCGAACAAAACTACACCATCTGGGAAAAAGAATTGTTGGCTATCAAGGTGGCTTTTGAGGTGTGGCGGCACTGGTTAGAGGGCGCACGTCATCAAATTATGGTCAGATCTGACCACAAGAATTTAGAACATTTACAAACTGCCAAGAAATTGAATCAACGTCAGATTCGATGGGCCTTGTTTTTCTCTAGGTTCAACTTTAAGGTTCAGTTTGTGGAAGGGAAGGTAAACTTGCGGGCGGATGCATTATCTCGTAAGCCTGAGTTTAAAACTTGCGAGCAGACAGTGTGTCAGACAATTTTGCCTACTGCCTCTTTATGCGTGGTAGAAAACGAGGCTGGTTTACACGCTCAAATTCTAGAGGCTCAGAAGGACGATAACTGGACTCAAGAGCAACTCATGTTACTTTCGGTAGGGACTCGTACTGTGCTGCCTCATTTACAAGATCAGGAGGGGGTATTGGTACGTAATGGACAGGTTTATGTGCCGGCGGGTGCACTCCGGTTGGAAGTCATTAGGGCACATCATGATGAACCGATGGCAGGTTTAAGACTGTACAACTCATTACCAGAAACTATTGGTGGCCTAAAATGCGACAGGACATTCTCCGTTTTTGTGATAGCTGCGCAGTATGTCAGCAGAGTAAGACGCCTGTCGGGCGCCCTAGGGGATTATTATCTTCCTTGCCTGTTCCTGAGAGACCATGGCAGATTATTTCCATGGATTTCATTTCTGACTTGCCTAGGTCTGGGGGTTATACATGTATTTGGGTGGTGGTGGATCTATTTTCTAAAATGGCTCATTTTATACCATGTTCAACAATTCCAGCGGCTCCTACATTAGCTTTACTATTTACCAAGCACATTTTCCGGTTGCATGGGGCTCCTGAGGTTATTATCTCTGACAGAGCTCCTCAATTTGTGTCTCGTTTTTGGAGGCATTTCCATGAGTGTTTGGGAACCAAATTGAATGTCTCCTCTGCTTTTCATCCACAAACGGATGGTCAATCTGAGAGAGTTAATGGGTTGTTGGAGCAGTACTTACGTTGTTTCTGTCTAGAACAACCAAGTGCTTGGGTAAAATGGTTGTCGGTGGCTGAATTCGCCTATAATAACGCTGTACATACGTCTAGTCAACACACACCATTTGAATTAACTTATGGCTTCCATCCGCGGGGAGGGGTGGCGCCGTCAACCAATGTGGTTTCCTCTGATCCGGTGTACCGTTCCTCTGAAATGGCTGCCTTACATGATGTTGCTCGTCGGTTGTTATTAGAAGCTAAGGCAGCGCAGAAGACTCAAGCCGACTGCCATAGACAAGCCGGGGAGGAGTTGGAGGAAGGGGATCTGGTTTGGTTATCCTCTAAATATATTAAACATGCTGGGGGAAAGTTTGCGCCACGGTATTTGGGACCTTTTTCTATTGCTAAAAAGATTTCTTCTGTGGCATTTAGATTGCGCTTGCCATCTTCTTTTAAGATCCACCCTGTCTTTCACCGTTCTTTATTGAAGTTAGATACTTCTGGGCGCCGTAACACTGTAGCCGAGGAGATCACTGCTGTGTCTCCACCTTTGGAGGAGGAGGCCTTTGTGAGAGGGGATAGTGTTATGGTTGAGCCTTCTGGCTCCGATACTGGGAGACGAGGTCGTAAGACTCCTCGAGAGTCAGACTCTCTTGAGGAGCGTGAAAGGAAACGGCTCCGGGACTTATTTGCAGAACCAACAGACGAAGACTCCTTTGAGGGTTTTACCGAGGGAATGGAGGAAGAGATGGTTAGCTCAGAGGAGGATGACATGGAGTGGACTCGTGTGAGGGAGGATTTGGGTGTCACCGGCAATGATAGCATGGGCGGCGACTGGCGGGTTGCAGGATCGGACCCGTGGACGGGCTGGAGGGATGGAACGGGATCCACAGCTGGGGATGCTGTGGGGCGTAGTCAAAGGTGTTTTAGCTCTGATGAGGATGATGATGATGAGGCACCTGGAATTAGGATAGCAGCTGACAGCGATGAGGAGTTATGAACTGGCATAAAATGGGGTCTAGAATCAATGGCTAATTGCGTTGGGCAAGGTAATCTGGACGAACGCTTGGGCTCTTGTTGGGGAACTTCCTGAAGACGGGTGTGATTCGTTTGCTGAATACGTAAGTTACCAAGGACACTGGGCATAGACGGCGGGAGGAACTGTGTGGGCTTTTTCTGTGCAACTTGTGTTTAATCTTGATAGCTTGGACCTCCGTCGTCTTTTTGACGGACATTAATTGCCTACTCTGGATTGACGCTGGACTGACTGACTTCGACCTCGGACTATCCCTTCTGTGGCTATCGGTGGAACTTGTGAACTAAAGACGTCTGTACCTGGCTTTCGACCTCGGACCGGATTGGGGCCCTGCTGACTGTTGCTACCCTGATTGATGTGCCTGGACCCGGATTTCGCTCGTTGCACGGAGGAGTAACAACCTTAGTTACTCAATTGTAGCTTTTGAGTAGCAGAGAGGAATCTGCTGCCAATTATTTGTGTTACATTGAATCTTTGTTTATCAACTTTTGTTTGTTTAAATTGCCAGGCTGAAGTAAGCATCTTTGATTTAACCCGGATTAAACTCCTGTTTAATCCGGTTTATCTTTTGAACCGTTTTTAGTACCAGCGGAGTCTTTTTTTGTATCTTTTCACATTGAAGGCAAGTGTTTGCCTAGTCCTTTGTTTCTTACGGGCATTTTTTAGTTCTGTAACTTTAATAAACTGTGTTGAACTTTATTTGGTGGCGTTCTGTCTTTGACAGTCTCACTAATCCAAGCCTCGCTTATCCAAGCCTCTGGATAATCCAAGCCATTTTTGTAGTCAATGTTTCCAATATATCGTGATATTTTGCTGCTAAATTCGTAAATACAGTAATTACAACATAACATTACTGTGTATTGAACTACTTTTTCTATCAAATTTGTTGTATAACATGAAGTTTTGGTGCTTAATTTGTAAAATCATAACCTAATTTGATGTTTAATAGGCTTTTCCTTGATCAGTCCTTATAATCCAAGATATTCGCTTATCCAAGCTTCTGCCGGCCTGTTTAGCTTGGATAAGTGAGACTCTACTGTATCTTGTATTTATATTTTATATTTGATGATGTAGTGTGCATATATAGCACATATTTCAGAACAATTAATACATACGTGGGGAAAAATCTAAGTCGCACCCAGACAGATGATGTGTAATGGGACTTGTTCTCTTAAACCAGTGGTTCTCAACCTGGGGTCCCCAGATGTTTTTGGCTTTCAACTCCCAGAAATCCTAACAGCTGGTAAACTGGCTGGGACTTCTGGGAGTTGTAGGCCAAAAACATCTGGGGACCCTAGGTTGAAGACCACTGTCTTAAACAATATTTTGTGATATGATAAAAGCTTGACATAAAGCAAACAACCATTTTGGTTAACTGATAAATTATTATTTTACTGACCCAGTAAGTAAAGTGTGGATAAAGGTTGGAGCTATCTATTGCTGAGGAAGAAATATATAAAGTGCACACCACTGATACCTTAACCTGCTATCATCTTTGTTAAGTGTTCATTTCTTCTCCTTTTTTATTCCATTTTACTAGCAAAGTTTGTGACAAAATGATTAGTGCACAGAGCTATGAGCCAACAGATATGGTCTTGTTGTAGTATACCTAGGGAGCAATACTGTTGCACTTCCTGATGTGTAAAGAAAACCATGCATTTATATTGATGGTCACTCTGAAGCAGCTCCTAGAGAAAAGTGGCATGGTCCTGCAATTCCTCGGTTTTGGAAACTAGAGCAAGTGTTTAGGGACTTATGGGGCAACATTTCTTGGCTCATACTACAGTGCTAGTTTTGAAAAGGGAAAGATAGGGCATGTCAGCACTTACCCTACTTAGCTTGCTCCCTTATGAAAAGCATCAGAGGTAATGTGTTTTTTTTAAATGGTAACTAAAATGGATGTACTATATTATTTAGGTTCAATTGGAAATAGATCATAATTGAGAATAGACTACTCACTGCAGAGGGCACGGAAATTGAACATGGCTGTGCCCAGTATCTAGGACAGAATGTCATATCTGAAGAAGCCTTTTAGCACTAGTAGGAGCTGTAATACATACTGCCAGATGTAGAAATTCAGTGAAAGGTTCTGGCTGTTCCATTAAGGACCTTGGAGACCCATCATCCATTTTCCGTGAAATGCTTGTTGCTGATATCTATAAGTTCTAGATTCCTACAGAAACCACATGTGACACACATTGTGTACTTGCCCTATCTGCCAAGCTCTTTTTTGCATTTGCTTGAATGTTGGAGATTAATGAACATATTTATGTTTACAATAAGGCATGTGTGCTGGTAATAACTAATATAACTATTAAAATCCTGTTTCCTTATACACTATGTAATAAATTGTATTCTGAAGTATTCCATGAGTCAAAAACTGAAAATACATATTTCAAATTAGCACGTTTTTGGCAGATAGAAGCTGCTACCATGTGGCTGCTAATAGAAGAGTGATCTTTGTTTTTTATTAAGTTGCATTTAATAATAATAATAATAAATTTTATTTGTTACTTGACTCTTCCCATGGCTTGGGGTAGAATATAGTTAAAACAGAGATATATAAAATACAATACAATTGAAATAAGTCTATAAAAATACATAGAACAAAAATTAAAACACCAATACTAATAACATGTAACGTTAAAATTCATAGTTTCAGATTCACTCCAGCATAATTTAAAATTATGCCAGAGTTTCTTTTGACTGTAAAATTGCCTGGGATAATGGTCTGTTGATAATTAAAATATTCTCACAATATAGCACTCAAGTCTCTGCGATTATAACTCCCAATTTATTTATTTATTTTGTTTCATTTAGCAAAGCATCACCCAGCCAGTGAGACTCAAAAGATGGTTGAATCTGAGAAAGCAGTCGAGGTACCAGAAGTGCATGTCCATGACCACAGTCATGACCATGAGAGATTACATGCCTATATTGGTGTTTCCCTCGTCCTTGGTTTTGTCTTTATGCTTCTGGTGGATCAAATTGGAAGTTCTCATGTCCACACTGCAGACGGTGAGTTTAATCTTTCTTGACAGGCAAAGCAAGTGATACCGTAAAGGAAGAATGAGTGAATCTGGTAGTCTTCAGGCACCTGAAGCCTCAGTAAAAGCAAGCCATTTAGTTAGCCAAAATAAAAATACTTATTACTTAGAATGCTACGTTAGTTTATATACATGTATAATATACATGGGCAGTGTGTATACCAATGCTTCATTAGATTAAATTTTCTTTGAGAGTTCTTTGACAAGTTTAAGTATGGTTTCTTAAGACAGAACAAGATTATTTCCTACTAAATCAAAATGTTAAAGCTCTTAAATAAAGTTTTCTCAGAAGTCTTGTATGTCCTGTAAAACAAACTAAATGTTACACTGAAAGGATTTTAAAGGAGATTTCGTCTTCAAAGATTTTGTAAAATTCAGTGGTGGTCTCTCAGTGCATAGAATCTATGAGTATTTTCCCCTTAAAACCTTAAAATAAATATAGCATTTTAGATTGTTACTGTTAAATCATACAGTGAACAGTATGACAATTTGGTTTCTACAAGTATTGGGTAAGTCCAAAATTAACTAAAGCTCAGGGATCTGTGAAAATCCTATTGGTGGTGATAGCTGAGATATAATATCTTGTGAAATAAGGGAGAGAGTAATAAGAAATGCAAGCACTCTAAAAAAAGAAAACATATTAATTGGTTTACCTCCCTAGTTCAAAAGACTTAAGAATCTGAAAGTGGTGAAAAATACATTGTAGCTTAGTTTAGTTTAAAGTTTGTGCATAAACACCTGTAATATTTTTCTTTTAGGGTTCTCTACATGTTTGTTCATCACTTATTTGGTTAAGATTTCTTAATTATTTCAGACCCAGAAGCAGCAAGGTCGGGCAATTCCAAAATCACTACCACACTGGGACTAGTTGTTCATGCTGCAGGTAAAACTGTTGTTTGTTGTTCTTTTGGAATAAAGTCAAGGTGTTCTAGTATTGTTTGCATACGTGGGTTAAAATTAAGTTTGCTTGGCAGGATGTGATATTAACAATTGACATTGTTAGCCAGAAAAGAATGTTTTGTGACATGATTGCCAGACCTCCCAAGTTTACTGATTATATTCTTATATGGGATAAAGAGAGATGGAGAAAAAGACTGGCATAAACCTCAGATATGTACTTAATGATTATTTATATCTCTATGCTTGAAGAGTTCTTCTGAAGTATGAAACACCCACAGTAGCAAGGAATTCCATATTTATTTTGGACCCAGAGGAGCCCCATAATGGGGCTCTGGGTGGAAGTTTTAATTATAATATTATTATAATTTTATTTCTTACCTGCCTCTCCTTGTGGCTTGAGGCGGGTCACAGCAGAGTCAAAACACACAAACATTGCAAAAATTCTATAAACACACATATTAAAATGTAGTTCTATAAAATATACATATTTAAAAGTATTTCTATAAAATACATATTAAATACATAGGACAGAGTTTAAAACACAGGACACAAGTTTAAAATTTATGTTTAAAACCTGCTGGGTAAGTCTGCCAGAAGTATTAGGTCTTTAGATGGGTTATAAATTCTGAAGCTCATTTAGGTGTCAGAGCTCTTCCAGCAAGTCGTTCCAGTCTTGGAGTGGCCTCTTGGTGATGGTCACCAGTCGAGTTCTGGCAGGCTAGATTAGCAGTCCACCAGAGAACCTAAGTGTTTGAGATGGATTGTATGGGGGAATTGTATGGGTGATCCTGTAGGTAACCTGGACCCAAACTATGTAGGGTTTTAAAGGTCAAAACCAACACCTTGTACTATGCCCAGAAACTAATTGGCAGCCAATGGAGTGACTTTAGGATAGATGTAATATGCTCACTCCTGAATGTTCCCGTAATTAATCTGGCTGCTGTAGTTTGAACCAGTTGAAGTTTCTGAACTTGGTACAAGATAGTCCAATATAAAGCACATTGCAAAAGTCCAATCTTGAGGTTACCATGCAGTACCATCATTTGGTCCTCCAAATCTAGGAAGGGGCAAAACTGACGTATCAGTTTAAGCTGGCAATAAGCACTCCTGACCATCGCATCTACCTGGGCTGACATTTGGAGAGATTGATACAGGAGCACTCCCAAGCTGTGGACACAGTCTTTCAGGAGTAGTGTAACTAATCCCAGAACTGGTTGACAGACCTCCATCCCCAGGTTAAGACCCTTGATGACGAGCACCTCTGTTTTGTCTGGATTCAGTTTCAATTTGCTTTTTCTCATCCAGCCATTACTAGAGAAGACACACTGTCCTTAGCTGAGGCCGTTTTTGAAGGCATGGAGAAATATATTTGGGTGACGTCAGCATACTGATAACACCTGGCCCCATGCCTACTGATGAGCTCTGCGTCAGACTCACTGTCAACTCGAAGCATTTACTACCACAATGGCTGTGACAGGGATGAGGCAAACTTTGGCTCTCCAGAGAGTGGACAGCAACTCCTGTTGTGATGGAGGCTAATAGAGAATTGGTGTATGAGTGGGCTTACAAATAAAAGACCTTCCCTATAAATAAACTGTAGTACAGTTTAACAGCAGCAGCATAACCTAGCAGTAGTGGCCAGAAAGCGACCAAATGAACAAATACACACAGACCATGTTAATATGTATTTCACTTCCCCTGGAGGCTTTTTCTTGTAACAAAAATAACACTCTTGAAATATTTACAAAACACGGTTCCTTCCAACACAAACAAAGTTCATTAAACTCAACTGGGCATAATCCAATGCCTTATCTTCACCTACTCGATCCAATGCTTTATCTTCTATCCATGGTAACTCAAACTACAAACAAACCAAACAGTACCAGCTACACCAAACACAGCAGCTCACTCCTTCATTCTTTTTCACTTTCTTGGCGCACTCTCTCTCTTGCTCTCTCTCTTGCTCTCTCTCTCTCTCTCTCTCTCGAACTCCACAAGCACACCTGCTTATAACAACCTACTAGTTTAGCTGAGTCAGTGCACTATTTTACCTCTTACAGTGCCTGTATATCATTTTTGTAATTAAAAATACACTGTTAATTTTTCAATATCTTTGACAGTAATGTGTTCACACAACATATTCCAGGCCACAAGTTGCTTAACTTAGATTCAATTCTGATTTACTTGCTTGGAAGTTGAGAAATGGGGTCCTGCAGGAGAGAGGAACTATTTTTAAGCCCTCAAAAGTCTACACCTTCCCTACAAATGCACACTTGAGTTTTACAGAAAGGAAGCCCTGGTCTATTTCATCTGAAAGGGAACAGCAAATATGACAGACTTCTAACTAGGCAACAGTTTTAAGGAAAGACATGAAATCTGACATGCTTTAAACCAGTGAAGGAGTAAAACAGAATTGTGCATATTGCCACTCAAAAGAATGTTGTGTCAATTTATGATTCCAAACTGTAGTTATAGATGTCCCCTCAATGCTGTTCTTTATAGGAACAAAATAATTTTTCCAAGGAAAGGACATTTTTAAGTTTCAAGAAAAAAAATAGTGTAATTAGACTTGTTTCTTTGTGTTAACTACTTTCAGCCAATCTTTGATATACTTATGGGTTTACTCCTGTGTGGCTTGTTTTCTTTTCTCCCTCCCCTCATTAAGCTGATGGTGTTGCCTTGGGTGCAGCTGCTTCCACATCTCAGACCAGTGTCCAGCTAATAGTGTTTGTTGCAATTATGTTACATAAGGTACGTTTTGAGTGTGAATTCTTTATGTGTTCTGCCCATATATGAATGGTGTTCATTGTTGGAAGTCATGGAACTGAATTACTGGCAGAAAGTGTTTTTCAAGAACGGTGCGTTTTAAGGCAGCCATCCATTTTATATTATATGTGGCATTTAATTTTTGCCATCATGTAAGACCGCTCTGGGTCCCCCTGGGGGAGAAGAGCAGCATATAAATTGAATAAATAAATAAATAAATAAATAAAATTTCCTCCAGCAGATGTATAGGATACTTCATCAACAGTAGTGAAGGTATGCATTCCAATATATGAGAATTTCTGCTAACCCAATTATTTAATGTATACACTGTATGTGCAGAAAGCACACAACAGTGCTTCCCTCTTGCAGTTATGTTCACACAGAAGTTGTTGTGTATTCTATATGTAACTCTTTAATGCATAAATCCCACTGCTACACTAATAGATATTCTGTGTTGTTGGACCATTATCATCCTGGAGAAAGAACTGCTTTTATAGTGGGCTCTCCATATTCATAGGTTCTGGATCCAGGGATTCAATCAACCAACCCTGAATTCACTAAAGTGTTTCTCCTGGCAGAAATGGGGAGAAAGTGACTTCTGATTCCCCCATTTCATCCTTCAAAAATATGTTCCAAAGGGTTGGGGTAGGGGAATCACTTGGGAAGTGGTGCTGGGGCTGCATAAGAAAATGGGATTGCTGATTCCCATGGCAGATGGAAGTGCTGCATCCAAGCCAAAGATTTATGTGAATAGGGTTGTTATGTGCCTTGAAGTCATTTCTGACTTATGGCATCCCTAAAGCAAACCTATCATAGAATTTTCTTGGTAGGATTTTGTTCAGAGTGGGTTTGCCATTGCCTTTCTCTGAGGCTGAGAGAGTGTGACTTGCCAAAGATCACCCAGAGGGTTTCCATGCCTGAGTAGCCATTCAAACCCTTTTTTTCCAGTGTCATAGTCAAACACTCAAATATACCATGTTTTTGCTTTAGGTGCCATAAGTATATTAAAACTCATGTCAGTCAAGGAAACTGACCAATTGATAGATTGCAGACAGGGGTATGCTTTCATAAAATGTGTAATTCTTTAACACAGGTTATGAAGGTGATAGCTTGTGGTGGTTTCCATGAACGTTTGACTTTTAAATGATCTTGGGTGATTCGCTGTAGCCTTAATGCCTAAAGGACTTCAAACTTCAAATGTACTGTGTTTTTGACTGCCATATTGTGGAGTGAAACAACAGCTACAATCTTTTTGCTTCTGGGGAACTCAAGAGCAGAAGGACCTCTAGCTTATTGCTAGTTAGGCATAATGGTAGACTGGATAACCTCTTTGGCTGACTTGACAAGGCAATTTTAATCTACCTATGCACATATGATAATTAAGATTTACTGTTACCTGTAAGTGCCAGCTCTCATTTGCATCAAGAGGCATAAATGGATATGATTCAAAAGCAACAATAGTATTGGAGCTCAGAATGTTGTTGCTATTCAATATATTTTTAATTTGAGAAAAACTTGATTTGGTTAATATTTCAAATGAAAGAGGAAAATATCCATAAGACCTGAGGGAAAATGTTGGCAACTAGTTTCTGAAACATGGGATATTGAAATACATAAGAACTTTAAAGCAGGTCAACCCATCTCTGTCCTTCCCCAGACACTTCTATTTTCACAGTGTATCTCACTTAACTGCCTTTTCCCTTCAGATCAGTAGTAGTCTTCTGAGGAGAAGTGCTGCGTTAGTTAATTTTGATAGCACAGGAGAAAAAATAGGCAATTTCAAACAGATGGCTGCTTTGTGTGTACAAATTCTTCTAATTTGCAGGGAAAGAGAACAGATTTTCATAGTAGAGCATTTGGAGGGAGTGGATCAGTAAACTTATACAGAAAATATCTTCATAATTTATTTCTTAATTAAAAAATAAAATTCAAATATGAAGACCTTATTCGTGCTTAAATCATGATTTCCTGCTACAGGTATTTAAACATTTTAATAACATTTGCCATTATTGATAAAAAGGAAAGGGATCTCTCAGTGTAAAATTTTTCCCTCTTTAGAAGCTATAACAAATGAAAACAGAATTGGAGTAGGCTTTAACTTGCTAAAAACTATTCAGCTTTGGTATTCTAGTGCTTACACAAATAGCAGCTTCAGTTGTTGAATCTGCAAATTGTTTAAGGTATATGTTGTGTTGCAGGTATACTGCCATAAGCATAGGAGAAAAGTGGAGCAGGGAGCTACAGCAGTATCATTTGAGCTACCTTAACATTCAGTTTCGCTGTAGAGAAATTGTGATTCCATCTTGTTTTATAGGCACCAGCTGCCTTTGGCCTTGTCTCTTTCCTCATGCATGCTGGTCTTGAACGAAATCGAATCAGGAAGCATTTGCTGGTTTTTGCACTAGCAGCACCTGTCTTGTCAATGGTAACCTACCTGGGACTAAGCAAGGTAAACGAGTTTTCACATTGACCTATTCAAAAGGATTAACAGCTGGGGTTGTGGCAGATATTGAATTGCTTAGTCTGTATTGTTCAGTTTTACCCATGAAATTCTATTTTGCATTGTCAAATGCTTGTCAAAAATGTTTGACAGTGGTTTGACCCTTTTCATTGGTGTGAAAATGTTGCAATAACATCATTGGAGTGTGTTTTAACTTTGCCTTTATGTATGTATCAGTTTTAACCTAATTTTATCTCAAGATTTTGTTTTTATGTTCGAGGCACTGTATAAGTGCCGTTTGTAAGCTGCCTTGAGTCCCCCTCGAGGTAGAGAAAGGCGGGATATAAATAAAGTAAATAAATAAATCTGCTTCTCAGTGACTGAAAGCATTTCTGAGCAGGCAGTTATATTGATCATCTACTGAAGACACTGAATTTGTGCATTCAGTAGAATAAGTGATTTAAATATAGTATTAAAGAAGAAATACCTTTGTTAAAGAGGAATCATCTTTGTATTATTCTCTTCCTTTCTTACCTTTCCATATCACAGAGCAGCAAACAAGCACTTTCAGAAGTGAATGCAACTGGAGTTGCCATGCTCTTCTCTGCTGGAACTTTTCTGTATGTTGCCACAGTTCATGTTCTCCCAGAAGTGGGCGGAATAGGACATAGCCACAAGCCTGAATCTGCTGGAGGAAAAGGACTCAGCCGCCTGGAGGTGGCAGCATTGGTTCTGGGCTGCCTGATCCCACTCATTTTGTCCATTGGACACCAGCATTAAAGGTCCAGAATCCAGTTGTATTCTCAATCCGATGTGAGCAGCATTCAGGTGGCAGCTGCTCTTTTATCTTTGTCTCTCTTATCCATTTAACCATCCCATCTATTTTAAGGAGTTGGAGAGAAGCATGATATGAGAGGATGCTGCGAAAAATACCAATATAGCAGGACAGATGGATATACATTCTGTATAACTTCCCTTTTTTGAAGACATTTATTAAGACTTCGTTTGGGAAGAACTCAATTCCTCATTGTGAAATCATAATCCAAGCATTTCCGTATGCTGGCAGATTTGCAACTGACATTAAACTCTGCCTTCAGCGATGTGGGACTACTTCTTTTCACTTGGTGGCAATGGCATGAACTCTCTTAAGAGGATGCATCCAGAAAATAAATGTTTGTGGAATGAAGTCCTAGGCAAGATTTTGTATGTGTTTAAAAGCTTGATAGGAACCTTGCATTGGGGATTGCTAGAAAGCACATTGTGGTGTTTCTCAGTGTAACAATCTATACAGCAGAATGCGGGAGCCACATAGACCTGAAGTTTAGGTTGTTCTGATCTCTAAGGACCCAGTGTCCATTGAAACAGGCACTGTACTAATTCATTTATGACGGGTTATTTTATAAAATACAATAAGGGAAAATAGGCTAGGAAGAATGAAGGACCCTGAAAGCATCAACCTCTGCAGAAGCAAAGCTCATGATAACTAATGTTATCCCAAGCAAGAAACATTTTAATTTATTTTCAGCCTGTTTAAATTGAGCCACTTTCTGAATTATTTCAGTTAACTCTTAAGTGTAAATGCAATTCTGGAATGCAGTGCCAATCACTGGTGCCTTTCCATGTAAGATCTGTTGCCTATCGGCTATTATTCTGTTGCATTATGAAAGAAATTGTTGTAAAAGCAATGGACAGTAACCTTAAAGGATTTGAAAGTATGCATAGATTCTTGGCATACATTTTAATGAGTTTTCAATCTTCTATCCCATTGCCAAAAATTCTTCAATTAATAATTACAATTTCAGTGTTTCCAAATAAGATAAAAAGTGGATGGACTCATTTCTGTAGTACTAGTTATTCCATATTATAGGTCTCTTTCCCCTCTTTTGTTTCCTTAACGTATGTGGCCCACATAATTTGGATCTCTTGGTAACATCCTGGCAAATTAACAGAGAAACACGTTGTGATTTTCCATGAGGGACTTACTTTTTCTCAGTAGGTCACCTCTGCTTGCTGACTTAGTTTGTGCAGCCGCAATAATCAAGATCAGGATTTCCCTAATTTTTTTTAATTGGCACAGAATAATATGCATATACATGTGTTGTGAAGGCTAATTATAAATTGAATCTGTAATTGGTTTTAGATGGCTAAACCAGCACATCAGGAAAACTCAGTTCAGAAGTGGGTCTACCAGAAGCTGGGATAAACTGCATTTGGTGTCTTTTGATTCTTTAAATATGTGCCTGGAGTGAAAGGAATATAGGAATTGTCAAAGAGGCAATAAGCTGTATCAGATGGCAAATTTGATTTATCTATGGGCCTGCTTTACAGGGTTTTTACTAATACTAACTTTTGAAAGGCATAATGAGTATAAGATACTATATCACAAAATTGCTCAATTTCACAAAAAGCAACTGTTTTATCTGATGTGTGAACAAAAATGGCTTACATGTGCATCAGACCTGTCTACTTGGTTTAAAGTAAAGTGGGCATCGAAAGTGAACTAAAGGTGGCCACTGGTTCATAGTAGTGGACAAAATAACAAGCTGAGTAGCAAAATGGAAAGTTCCGGGCGAAGAACAGATTCAAACAGAACATCCAATGCTGTATAAAACCCATTGGCATAAAAGATGCGATGAAAGTTTCAGTTTCCTGGGATTTTACTATTTGAGAGTACTCCTTGGATTACTGTTTTGGGTAGAAGCTGCCTCTACTGAATCACATATTTATGAAAACAACTTCTGCCTATTCTAGCTACTTGCCTCACTAGTTTTGGGCTTGGTACCTTTGATTTTTTTTTAATGTAAATGTATTGTTTGCATAACGTGCGAAGCCTAGGAGAGCTAAAACATGAGGAAATATAACAAAGGCTTGTGCGGCTACAATCTTAATTACAGTGTAGTGGCAAGGATGCCTTGTTAAACAGATTTTAGAGTACAACAATTATCTAGTGGCAAGAACAGATTCCTTAAGATTATGAAAGACACGGTCTTACAAAGCACCAGGTGTTTAGTCTCTTCTCGCTGTTAGAATCTTAAGATACATTCTTGTTGAGGAGTTTTCTATGCCCACCCAAAGAATTAGCACTTGAAATCAAGCCTTTTTCTAGTCTAATTCTAGTCTTATTAGCCACAATATGCATTCTAGTGTAAGCTTCACATTAGTCTGCTGGGAACTATGAACTATGGGAAGGGATGATTTATTTACAGCCTCATAAATTTATGTTTCTACTCATTGAATCAGTGGTGACATGGGCTAATGGTGGAAATCAGTTTAGAATTAAGCTGTATCTTTGTGCAACATTGTTTTCAATCATTTCACAGAATATGCCATTCTTAAAGGTCTGAATTAAAGTTTAGTTTATAATACCTGTAAGGAGGTGATAATGCACATGTCAAAGGGAGTGTAGAACTGGCAAACATGGGAAAATGCTTTTTGAAATTTCTTGAATGGCAGAACATTTCCTTGCTTATTAGGTAAGGTGCAAACTGTCTTTTCAGGTCCATTCATTGATAGCTAGTTGCATTCTTCATAGCCAGCTATATTGGAATGGGAAAACTTGAACTTGTGTATTGTGCTGCTGTATTACACTCATTGTGATGAACCACAGGAGACTTGGGATACCCTTTACATTGGCATTCAGAAGTGGAGTATTCATTTCAAAAAGAGACAAGTTATTCTGTGCTTCAGTTATGTCTCTGAACAGCTGTGACTTGCAGTTACAGTCCTCCCTGGACATAGCTGTATACCAGATTTTGTGCACTAAAGTGTAATTTTAATGTATTTTCCAGATCATTCGTTACACACAAAATCATTCCATGGATGGCTGCCTTATTTTTAATTTTTTTCACTCTAATTGTGAACGGTTTAAAAATGTTTTTATTATATTAAAATTTTTATTAGCTGGATTGCTGGAAGGAATTGGCCTCATTTCTTTTCAATGGTTGTGCTCAAAATATTCAGTTATTTGTTTGTAGTTCCTATGGAGAAGGGAGCTTTTTATTTGCATTCATTATTTTGATACAGAGAACAGCGTTTTCTTTTCTCCAGAATATAAATCTTACAACTTTACGACTGTCCCAAATTATTTATTTCGGGAATTTCTATGCCGTCTTTCTCCTGGCAGACCCAAGGCAGCTCACAACAACTTTAAAATATACAATGTAACAAAACCATTGATTCAAAAAACCCAAAGAGTAATATAAATTCTCCATAGCATCATCCATCTTATAGACAAGTTAAATTGAAATCCTTCTAAAATTCCCATATCTGGGTATGGTGGGGTGTCCATCTCAGCTGTTTCCCTATGGGCATATTCAAGGCAGGTGAAGTTCTCAATGGTTGCCCTTGTTGGGGACATGGGTGGGGGGAATAATAGGAAAATGGGGGGAAAGGTTTTCCTCCTTCAACCACCCTCCACCCCATAAGTGGAACAGTCCTCTCTCTAGCATCCCTGGTGATCTCTGCCCAAATAATGGAACAGTACCCCCCCCCCCCCAAAAAAAAAAAACAGCAAAAAGGCTGCTAAACATAGGCTTTGGCAAGTTTAAATTTGGGGCATTGGGACTAAGGGAAAAAATGAGGAGCAATTCCAGGTTTTTCTCTGAGCTAGTAAGTAAATATTAGGAGTGTGCACATGGTTTTGAGTGTTATCCTAAAGTATGCAGCAGTATGGAGAGGTGGTAGTTGGTTTATTGTATAGCAGTGCCATAGAAAATGCTGGTCACTGAACCATTGACTCTTGGTAAGTTCCAAGAAAATAAAAGAAGAAATTTACCCACTGGTTATTAATTTAGAGCTGGTACTTGGCAGATTGGAAAACAGTGCCCTGTTCTCTTACATCAAATAGCTCAAGAAGCACTGCAGCACAGTATTCTTGGCATAGTGGTTGGTTTTTTTTCTGCTGATGTCACTGTCACTGTCATTGGAAGCAGAAGGAGCACTGAAGGAGCATGAATCAGGTCTTCCAGTTATATGGAGTCCTCTTAACCAGATAGTTCACTGGCAGGGTGACCTTTTGTAGGCTTTTCACATTTATGGCTCCATTTTGATCATCTATATTTGATCAAAGGACATTTCCAGCTTTCCCATCTACTACTTTCTGCTCTTTTAAAATTTAACAACCTTGTGGGTTGAATCAGTTTAATCAGCAGTGGCACCCGTGCAAATGGTAGCTGAGCAGTTCATTACTTTCTCCCACTTCATAGGCCTGAGCTGGAAATTAATTTGGACTAAAAATCTGCAGCCCATGATATGGGGCAGTGTGTTTAAAGAATTGAAAAAATTACATTGAGAATGAAAATGCCTGGTTATGTAATCCATGTAAAAGTAGACTTCACATTACTGCGCTTTTCCACCACTATGAGAAAGTTTAATCCTAAGTGCTTGTGCAAACTATTTATGGAGCCTATAATAGATGGCAGCAATTTGCCTAAATTAGCGTTTAATACTTCTCCAACCTGATTTTGAGAGGTAATATATTGGGTTGTGTCTTAGAGGCATCTGCTTTCTCATTCTAAGATAAATAAGGTTGTATCCATCTTTGCTGAACTCTTGGCCAGCAGTCAATATTAATTTCTCTGGACTTTCCCCTCAATGACAGTGAAAGAGGGAATAGCCTCAAATTAATTGATAAATTAATTGCCTCTGCACTAGAAACAAGGAACAGACTAGCTCCCAATGTTCAAAAGAGGTTTTATGAGAGCTCAGGAGTTTGCAACAGAAGAGGAAGAATGGTTGCTCATGCTTCCTTTGACTCACTGGAAATATGGATACTATTGCATTTATTTCTATATTGTTTAGGAATGAAAATTACATGCATGTAGAAACAGTCAAGGAAATGAAGGTCCATGCACATTTAAGTTGTCATTGGATTTCTAAGCTCTTTTGTAAAACAATGTTTGAAATATTCTGAGATGTAGAAAACATCTCCATGTGGCTCTCAGCCGACAAATGTGTTCATGGTTCCCACAATAGCAAAATCAGACACAAACAAGTTGAGACTGCCTTTTTACTCTCAATAAGCTATAAAGGATTTAATGATTTTTTGCATCATTAACAGTAAGCATAAAGGAGGTGCCTGTTATTCAACTTAAACAGTGATCCATCAGTTTGATTGAAGGAGCCAGCATTTTAATGTGAGTAAAACCAAAGATGACTCCCCAGTGGCAAACCATTGAGCAGCTTCAGACAGTCCTCACCATATCACTGCAGACAACAGTTACTAAAATACAAAATGTCTTCTTTCCTGTGCTTCTCTCATTCTGAATGATGTGGAATTCCTAGTAGCTTTTACTGGGTAAATTAATTTCCTCTGGAGGAGACCACAGTGGAGTTGTAATATTTTTATAGTAACTGGTTGCTTTCATGCTTAAAAGTGAAGTGTGGGCCCAGAAATCAATGAGCAGTGTGAAGAGAGACTGAGAGCATGAATGCACTGCAGTATAAGAGTAAGCAACCCTGTGCTCTATGCATGTTTTGCACTACCACCCCTATCAAGTCTGGTCAGCATGATCAATGGTCAGGTTCTATAAGAGGTATACAGTCAGCTGGGATTCAGGACCCCCTGAAAATGGGAAAAAATGCATTTTTAACCAAAGAACTTCTGGGAACTCTGGGAATTTCTAGCTCTTCCAGCATAACTCTGGTCAACTTCCATTGGAAGATGAACAGATTTACATTGGAGGACCTAGAAACTCCTAGAGGGATGGTTTCTCTAAATTCCTAGGTCCTCCATCATGACTGGAATAAGCTAACCATAGAGTCACACTGGAGTGCCTAGAGATTCTTAGAACATTTTAAATGAAATCTGCAAAGTTAACATTGCAAATGTGAAGGGACAATTGTAATTTGAAACAACTGAGGATTGAAGCAAGGCACCAGATGGCTTTACCCTGCACCTCCCATACCAGCTTCCAAACTTTTTCCTTCACATTTATAAACTTGTCCCAGGTTTTAGCACAGCAGGTTAAACCGCCAGCTGTAGAAAATCTTGCCGATTGAAAGGTCAGCAGTTCAAGCCTGGGTTGGGGTAAGCTCCCACCATCAGCCCAGCTTCTGCTCACCTAGCAGATAGAAAACAGCAATTGTGAGTAGATAAATAGGTACCGTTTAGCGGGGAGGTAATAAAAGACACCCATAAGAATATGCCTTCAATTCTATTGGGAAGACGTTTACAAACAACAAAAAGCTCCACGACACGAAAGATGGAGCGACAGCACCACCTCATGACTGGAGGCGAGCACAGCCTCCAGATGCTAAAGATGGAAAAAGATGAGAAACGCCTATATTCCTCTGTTTATATATTGTCTGTCCTTGTTAACTGCATAACGTCATTGAATGTTTGCCGTATATATGTTTTGTAATCTAACTTGAGATCCCTCGGGGAGATAGAGGAAAATATAAAGTAAATTATTTTAGAGAGCTGGTTTTGCAGAAATGAAACTTGCAGAAAGTCATGGTGGAAATGCAGTGCTTTTGGATTATAGTTGGGATCTCACATTTTTTTTAAAAAAAAATTGACAGTGCTTAATTTTTTTAAAAAAAAAAATACAATTGCACTGTTCTAGAATCCTTGTTTTCTCTATTTTACCTCTTGTGTCCTCCCAGCAACTGTGGAAACCCACACAAAATGTTTATTTGACCCAGTGATCACACAATACATTTGCGAACAAGGCAAGGCCATACTGACCCTGTCTTCAAAGTCACAGTAATCATGTCAACCTTATCTAAAGATTTCCATTCTGCTTGGAAAATACCAACTGGGAACCATGCCTACTTTCTGGGCACATGAGCACCCTCCCTCTTCTCACTGAGTGTTTGTGTGTTTAAAACATGCCTACTTCTGCCAGGTAGTAGTGATTTAGCTAGGACTGCAGTTAAGAGGATCCGTGCCTGGCGAGCGTATGCTAAACCAGATCAGCCAGGACAGAGAAACCATGTCACCAGGTTGAAAATAAGCTACAGAGGTTTAATACAATTTGGCCCAAAGGATTGCAAGTCGGAGTAAGATGCTTCAAAATGTACAAACATAAACATACAGGGAAATAGAAGACATCTTATACAGTTCTGACAGCTATTCAGACTTCCTGCTCCCTCCCCTGATTGGCTAGAAGAGAGGCTGGCTAGGATCTGTGCTGAGATTGGCTGGGAGAGAGAATGGCAGCTGGGGATTGGTCAGAGTAAAGGACCCATCAGCTGCAGAGACGCCTCCTGGAGGGCACAGTCCGGAGGAAACACATGGTAAAGATATGTTGATGAGCTTTTGATTAGCTCAAATGTCCAGTCCCATGCCAAACAAAGATATGGATCTTAGGAAACAAAAATGCAAGACTCAAGAGACAAAAGTGCTGATCTTGGGTAGTCAAGGGCTTGGCTGTCTATAAAAATCTTAACAAATGCACATATTCTAACTTTCCATTTCCATGAAGGAGCAGCAAGCTCTGTTTCATGTGAACTGTACAAACATTTTGGGCTTATCTGACTAACAAAGGAAATCACCTATCTTTGCATACACAAAACGAATCCGATGATTTTTCTTCGTGTACTCTGTGAATGCACACTAATGGAGAAGCTGCGCCTGCGCAGGTTCCGACGGAAACTCTTCCAAGCTGAAGTTCAAATTTTGGCGGTAACCACGCCCCCCTTCCCAAGGGGCATATAAGGCAGCCCCAGGCGCCCGCTCTCCAGTTCCTTTTTTTCCGCCGCAAGGTTCACTTCGGACTCTTCGCATGTCTACTACTCGTTTCAAGCGTTGCACGCAGTGTGCTGCTAAAATTCCTGACTCGGACGGCCACGCCAAGTGCCTCTTCTGTCTTGGCGAGGCTCATGTGGTCAGTACCTGCCGTTTCTGCCTAGCTCTCACGGCTCAGGCCAGAAAGAACAGAGCCGCTAGGCTTAGAGCGGCACTTTACGAAAAATCTCTCGCGCCAGAACCGACTCCGTCGACGTCGGGTACGTCGTCGTCTTCAGCCCTAAGAGCTATGTCGGCGCCACCAGCTAAGCCTCCGTCAGCTAAAGCCTCCTCGGTCTCGTCCAGGGCGTCCAAGACCTCCAGGGCCGCTAAGCCGGTCAAGCCACCGTGTACCGTGACGACGGCTACCGTATCGACCCGCTCCGGAAAGGTGGGGCCTTCCTCGACGTCGAGCTCTTTGGCTTCGGTGACCTCGATCCGCTCTCGTATCGGCTCCCCTCCGTCCTCCTCTGCTATCAAAATAGCCTTTAAAAGGGCCCACGAGGAGTCTCGTCGAGCGCAATCTGACTCAGCTGTGGTTCCTCCCACACCTGGCAAGTCCTTGAGGGTTGCTTCCAAGCAACCGCCGGCAAAGAAACGGCTGACTCAGCGCTCCTCTTCCTCGGCCTCCTCAAGGAGAGACCAGCCATCTTCCTCGGCAACTTCCTCGAGAAGATCCTCTCCAATTGTGCCAGCACAGAGGCCTAGAGATGTTTCCCAATCTCCATTGCACCCCCTGTCCGACGGGGAGCTGCAGGACTCACCCCACCACTCTACCCAAACGGTGGTCAGGGTGCCGCTACCGGAGCCCCTTGCGCCGCCTCACTCGTCGCGCCAACAGCTCTTCCCTCCCACCTCGACACCGGAACGTGGCAGGCAAACGGCTCGCCTAGCTCGAGCAGCTCAGGCCTCAGCCTCCAAGGATCCTCGGCTCCCGACCCTCTCTTCCCGCGAGGCCATGCCTCCTCCCGAGACTGTGCTTTCTTCTCCCCCTCAGTCCCCCCAAGGGGCTGAGGAGGAAGATGTTGATGTTGACCGCCCAGACTCTGTCCTCTCGGCCTCGGTGGTCTCTCTCGGTCTCGACCTCTCTCCTCCCCACGATGCGTATGAGGCGGACCCGCCTTCTCCTACTGACAATATTCGTGCTTTCTCTGATCAAATGGTCAGAATGGCCGACGCCCTGGGTTTGGAGATCAAGCAGACTTCCAAAGCGGTGTCTGATCCAGTTTTCAAAAGGGTGCAGGCCCAAGCTCCGCCGGCCACGCTACTCCCTTTTCTGCCTTATCTGTTGGACGTTATCCAGGCCTCCTGGAAAACCCCTTCCTCCATTCCTCCGACCTCGAAGAGGATCGAGACTTGGTACCGTACCGACGATGATACCTTGGAGTGGCTCAAACACCACCCCGACCCCAACTCCCTGGTCGTTAAGGCCTCTCAATCCTCAGGTCGTCAGTCGAACACTCCGGCCGACAGAGAAGGGAAGCGCTTCGACGCCGTGGGTCGAAAACTTTACTCCGGAGCCCTTTTGCTTTGCCGCATGGCAAACTATGGAGCCTGCATGGGTGCCTACCAGCAGATTATCTGGGAGAAGGCACAGCCCTTCTTCGCTAAGATGTCGGACGAAGACCGCTCCGTCCTCACTACCCTCCAACAGGAAGCAGACTCGCTTGCTCACCACCAAATACAAATGGCGAAACATACAGGTGATACTGCGGGCAAGATGATTGCCCACGCGATATCCATCCGCCGCCACGCCTGGCTGAGGTCTTCGGGTCTCTCTTCATCTTCCAGACAGGTCATTGAAGACCTTCCCTTTGACGTGCTCGGACTATTTAACTCCGGTACCGATGACAAACTCAAGTCTAATCATGACTTTAAAATTCTTGCGTCTAAATGTGGCGACCAACCGCAACCTCAGCGCACCCGCTGGTTCCCGCACCGCTCCCGCCGCTTCCCGCCGCAATCTTTCAGACACCACTCTTTCAGGCGGCCCTCGGGCTCGAATAATCAGACCCATCACCAACCTCGTCGGGGACCTCATCCGCAAAAGCAACGCGGTCGAACCACCCCCGCTCCTCCGCAGGCTAACCGGCGTACCTGACGCCAACCCCTGCCAAAGCTCCTCGCCCGCTACCGATGCAGAGCCCACGCTGCCTCAACCCTCCGGCGCCTTTGCAGACCGCCTAGCCCCCTTCTTCAATCAATGGGAGTCTATTACTTCAGATGCATGGGTTCTTCGCATTGTCCAAGACGGCTACGCCTTAGAGTTCACGGACCTCCCACCTACAGGTCGCATTCTCCACTCAACTCCTTCCCCAGAGATTCTGGCCGAAGTCGAGGCATTACTGGCCAAAGGCGCCATTCGTCCCTCCCCTCCCCAACTGGACCCTTTAAGTTTCTTCTCCAGATACTTTACAGTCCCGAAGAGAGGAGGCGGGCTACGCCCCATTCTGGACCTAAGGGCCCTCAATATATTCATTCGCCCTTCCAAATTCAGGATGGTCTCTATTGCCTCTATCCTCCCGATGCTGCAGCGGGGAGACTACTTTGCCTCCATAGACTTACGAGACGCCTACTTCCACGTGGCGATACGGGAGGCGCACAGACGGTTCCTCTGTTTCAAAGTTCTCGACCAAACCTACCAATTTACCGTTTTACCCTTCGGCCTCGTTACGGCCCCGAGGGTCTTTACCAAGGTCGTCGCCGCCGTAGCGGCCCACCTCAGGCTACATGGCATCACGGTCTTTCCTTATCTGGACGACTGGCTTCTCGTCGGGCCCGATCCGGTTCTTCTCGAAAACCACGTTTCCTTCACGCTGCGTCTTCTAAAATCTCTCGGCCTCCAACTCAACTCCGAGAAGTCAAATCTCTCCCCATCAACCCGAATCCGGTTCATCGGGGCCCTCTTCGACTCCGTCACAGAGACTGTTTCACTTCCGTTCGACAGATTCCTAGCTCTCCGCCACCACATCGCCCTTTGTCGATCTGCCCGGAGGGTCAGAGCCCGTGCCATCCAAGTTCTTCTGGGCCACATGGCCTCCACGGTTCTCACGACCCCGTTTGCCAGGCTACGCCTTCGGGTCCTACAAAGGTGGTTTATAGACACTTTCAAGCCGTCCTACCACCACAACTCCAGATACCTGTCGGTACCGTCGTTCGTCCGCCAGTCCCTCTCATGGTGGACGTCTCACCAAAACGTGTGCAAGGGCCTCCCATTTCATCCAGCCCCGCCGTCGCTAACCATAACCACGGACTCCTCCACCTACGCTTGGGGAGCCCACATGAGCGGTCTAACGGTTCAAGACCTTTGGTCCCCTTCCGAGAGGGCCAACCACATAAACTTTCTCGAGCTTCTCGCCATTCTCAAAGCCCTGAAAGCATTCTCCCGCCTCATCCGTCACAAATCCATCCTCATTCAATCGGACAACCTCGTAGCAGTATTCTACATCAACAAACAGGGCGGTACGGGTTCGAGGAAATTGATGCTCCTCTCCTCCCGTCTCTGGGTTTGGTGCATAGCCCACGACGTACAGGTCTCTGCAATCCACCTGCCGGGCGCCCAAAACGACCTAGCAGATGGGAGAGCGTTTATATGCACTATACGCAATTGAGTGTTTTTTTCTATCATGTTTATTGAAAATTTCTATGTTATGTTTTCCTCTTCTACTATGCTCATGTTTGCATTGCACTGGTCCTTTCGGACAATTGATTGCACTGGTCTCTTGGGACTGTTATCTCATTATGTCCTAATAAATATGTGTTTGGACATTCACTAAATTGTCGAGTTTGCCTTGTCCCACCATCCGGGACCTTAGCGTGTCAGTCTCCATTAGTGTGCATTCACAGAGTACACGAAGAAAAAGGACAGGTTGCTCACCTGTAACCATGTTTCTTCGAGTGTACTCTGTGAATTCACACAAACCCGCCCTTCCTTCCCCTCTGGCAAACCTCTCCCTTTCTCGTTGCCTTGGCGGCGTAGGAACTGGAGAGCGGGCGCCTGGGGCTGCCTTATATGCCCCTTGGGAAGGGGGGCGTGGTTACCGCCAAAATTTGCACTTCAGCTTGGAAGAGTTTCCGTCGGAACCTGCGCAGGCGCAGCTTCTCCATTAGTGTGAATTCACAGAGTACACTCGAAGAAACATGGTTACAGGTGAGCAACCTGTCCTTATTTGGCTTGGGGAATACTCAGAGCAATTTGCCCAACCTTTTATATTCCCAGGAGATCATCTGAACAGTGTTAAAGAGGGATGGCTGTTTCTAAATTACATTTTGATACATTTCTAAGAAGCTATTTATATGTATTTCATATATAAGAACTAGATACCATACACAGTTTAAAGATACTAGTTACACAAAATAATGAAACAGATACAATTAATTAAAGGGTTTAATATGATATAGTTTATGGGGCTATAGCTGCTGCTAGGTTGATTCTTGATCTTCTGAAGCCATGAACTTGTGCAGTTCCAGACCCTGGAAAAGCCTTTTTTAATAAAAAAGGAAAAAACATATATTTGTTTGTGAGCCTTTGATGAACTATAAATCCTTTTTGGGGAGTAACCATGGCTCAATAACAAGGTTATCTTTTGAGATGTGAAATGGCTGCTTATTTCTTACCTGACATTATAGTGAGGGTGAAATATTATGGTGTATTATTTGGCGCTGGCTGTCACTGTATTACTGGGTTGTCAGTATAATGCATTAAGTCTCCAACCTCTTATGGAATAAAACCAGGTGCATGCTCACTTTAAGCACATACCTACTTCTGCTGTACTGTGTGAGTGCTCATAGTGACGTACAAACTTTTGCATTTGGCCTGCTCTGATTTGAACACCCTCATTCTATCTGATGAAAGAAACTCTCTTCGGAGCTGATTTGGGAGGCTCTTTTCTTTCAATGCATCAGATGCTGATGTGTAATGAGAAAGCCTCTGCATCGGAGATATGAAGATTGACTGAACACTGAGCCTACCAGTTATTGATTCAAAGCATAGCCTCAGTCTCTCTCCCTTTCCCTCCCTGGAGCGGCTGCATCTTTCTGGTTCATTGCATTTAATCCGATTCCCTGTGCTGCGTGGAATACAGAGAATTAGATCCCCAAATCCGTCTCCCAGCAATGTTCACTTCAAAATCTAACTCTGTCTCTCCTTCTCCCTCAATGGACCCTGCCGATTCAGATGCCTTGGATATCAGCACCAAAGTACAGCTCTATGGTGTGCTCTGGAAGAGACCTTTCGGAAGGCCTTCGGCCAAATGGTCCAAGAGGTAAGCTGGATAGTTTATTTGTTAAGAGCTGTAATTTGTTTTTAAAAAAGGTTGGGGAGGGGGAACCAGGGGGGAAACAGGGTGTGTTGGCAGGGAGGCACCTCTGAGGGCGTCTCAGGCTAGTCCCTGTGGCTGCAGACGGGTCCTAGAGAGCTCAGGACGTTGCAAAGGCAGCGTTCAGCAGGGTGTGTCTAAGGCATGAGTGGGCAAAATGTAGCCCTCCAGATGTTGCTGGATTGCAACTCAATTTGCCCTAGCCAGCAGAGGAGCACACTTTAACCATATTGCTCTAAGATTTTTTTATAATGGTAATAATCAGGTGGCGCATTGTGAAATCAGTAGGCTGGCAAAGTCTTGATCTAAATACAGATAAGTATAGGTTAAATAGCACCCATAAAACACAGTAATAAGATAAGACCACAGCACATCCAGGTAAAAAAAGGGCAAGCTCTGGGTAGGGGTGTGTATAAATGTAGTTAGCTCATTTGTTTGTTTTCTTTCTCTTTGAGTTACATTTAAACCCCATCTTTCCTCCAGCTTACCAAAACCGCCATGCATCTCTTTTCTCTTCCCCACTTTACCCTTTCAACAGTCTTATGTTTAGGCTGCAAAAGTGCGACTGGCGCAGTTAATTCCAGGGAGAATAAAAAGACTGAGAATAAGGTACAGGCAGTCTCCAAGTTACAAATATGATAGGTTCTGTAGGTTTGTTCTTGAGTTGAATTTGTATGTAAGACGGAACAGGTACATTTTTTAAGTGTTAGGTAAAGGTAAAGGGTTTTTTTCCTGACTTTAAGTCTTGTCATGTCCTACTTTGGGGGTTGGTGCTCATCTCCATTCTAAGCTGAAGAACTGGCGTTGTCCGTAGACACCTCCAAGGTCATGTGGCTGGCATGGAGTGCCATTAAGTGTAACTCCAGTCAAATATATATATATTAGAGTCTCACTTATCCAACATTCTGGATTATCCAATGCATTTTTGTAGTCAATGTTTTCAAAACATCGTGATATTTTTTGTGCTAAATTTGTAAATACAGTAATTACTACATAGTAGGCTTGCTCAAATAATTCGTTTTCCCCGTTAACCGTTATTAATTCGTTATTTTCGTTTGTTTTGAAGCAATTTTGAAGCATTGGTTGTCCACACATCTGGATATCGCGGTTTCGAATCGCGAGAGGCCGTTTTTCGTTATGTCGTCGTTTTTTTCGTTAGGAAAAAACAGCTTTTGCAAATCACCCAAACTCCCACCATTCAGGCCCTTTCCTTTTGCCCCTCAGCAAAAGGGGCGTCACGGGCTCAGCCAATGGGAGGGGGCGAGGGGGAAGGAGGCCGAGGAGGAGGAGGAAGACGGAGGGGGGAAATGGCCGCCGCCGCCGCCGCCTCGCCTCAGCTCAGGCCTGGTGTCTCTCTGTGAGGCGGGAAGGCGGCGGATGGGAGAGAGAGACAGAGAGGGGCCCGGCGGTGAGGTTTTGACATCTGTGCGAAGCTAGGCAAGTGGGGTTTATATATCTGTGGAAGGTCCCGGGTGGGAGAAAGAACTCTTGTCTGTGGGAGGCAAGTGTGAATGTTGCAATTGGTCACCTTGATTAGCATTGAATAGCCTTGCAGCTTCAAAGCCTGGCTGCTTCCTACCTGGGGGAATCCTTTGTTGGGAGGTATTAGCTGGCCCTGATTGTTTCCTGTCTGGAATTCCCATTTTCTGGGTGTTGTTCTTTTACTGTCCTGATTTTAGCTTTTCTGTAGCTAAAAATGCATATAAAATTGATTCTATAGGGAGGATAAATGATTGGATTTCAACTCCTACAGCTTAGCTTTCTCTGCCAATAATGGTACCATATCAAACTAAACCTCCCAAGATTCTGTAGCAGTGAGCCATCTTGGATATTGTAAGGGATTTATTATTATTATTATTATTATTAGACCTTGCTCCCAGGAAGGTGCCTTCGCTGTGGCTCCCAACTTATCTATCTACCTTTCCACATATTCTCCACATTGTGTGTATGTGTATGTATATTATATATACATGAGCCCCGATGGCAAAGTGTGTTAAAGCACTGAGCTGCTGAACTTGCAGACCGAAAGGTCCCAGGTTCAAATCCCGGGAGCAGAGTGAGTGCCCGCTGTTAGCTCCAGCTTCTGCCAACCTAGCAGCTTGAAAACATGCCAATGTGAGTAGATCAATAGGTACCGCTCTGGCGGGAAGGTAATGGCACTCCATGTAGTCATGCCGGCCACATGACCTTGGAGGTGTCTATGGACAACACTGGCTCTTGGGCTTAGAAATGGAGATGAGCACCAACCCCCAGAGTCAGACATGACTGAACTTAACGTCAAGGGATACCTTTACCTTTACCTATACACACACACACACAAACACACACACACACACATTATGCAGGGACTATATACACAGTATATATCACACACACACCAATTTAACAAAGTTTCAGCCACAAAAACAAAGTTTCTGAAGTAGAACAATGACTTTCACAGTAAAGACAACCCAATTTAACAGGAAATAAGACTTTCAAACCAGGAACAGATTTCTGCAATTATTAAAAAATGGTTTATTATAAAAGCTATGAAAATTCGCCAAAAATCAGAGGATAAGGGAAACGTTCCAAATTTTGGTGAGCTATCAGTGTTAAATGTGTTCTACCACTGTACCAAGTTGGAAGAAGATCACTCAAAAAATGAGGGTGGGAGAGTCCTGTAAAGTCCTCTCCCTCTGTGGTGTTTTTGGGAATTGCGCATGCGCGTCCGCCATTAACGAATTAATTTAGAAAATAACGAATTTTCGTTAATTTCGAATTTTTTGGGGGGCCAAATTCGGAAATACCATCAGAAACGAAAAGCTGCCCCCCTCTAGTTTTGAAACGAGTTTAGAATCAAATTTTTCGTGGATCGATCAAGCCTACTACATAGCATTACTGCTCATTGAACTACGTTTTCTGCCAAATTTGTTGTATAACATGATGTTTTGGTGCTTAATTTGTAAAATCATAACCTAATTTGATGTTTAATAGGCGTTTCCTTAATTCCTTCTTATTATCCAACATATTCACTTATCCAACGTTCTGCCGGCCCGTTTATGTTGGATAAGTGAGACTCTACTGTATATATATATATGTGTGTGTGTGTGTGTGTGTGTGTGTTTTAGCATTGGATAGTATAGGGAAAAATTAACACCCTTTTGACATTTGTTTTGTTATCTGTGTCCCTGTTCAGAAGATTTCACCTCACTTTCTGTCCCTGTGATAATTGGATTTTGAAAAATTTGGCTTGTTGTGGAAACAAGGATTAGTGATAAAGCTTCAGTGGAGATACCTTTCAGGAATGGATTTCCCTTCTCAGGGGTAAATTTCTCTCATTTCCTGTTGTCTCATCCCCAATCTTAAACCTGAGTTGTTTGTATTCTGATATTTTTAACTCAGAGACTGCCTGTATAGGATTACAAATTCCAGCAGGCCTAGCAAGTTTAGCCAATGGTGATGGATGGTGGGAGCCACAGATTTATAACACTGCATAATTCCTATCCCTGGACTAGAAGTTAGAGCACCCAAGTGCCCCTCCAACACTCTGCCCACTGCATTATATTGCCTTTAGTGCCATATAGTTCTAATAGGTTGCAAGGCATAGCTAAGCCACAAACTCCCAAGAACTTAAGTATTCATTTTTATATGCTTTTGGTTATGAGATGGGTGAAACTAATTCCAAAAATGGTGGGGTTTTTTTTGAGATTCCTGTCTGACCTCTGGATGTGCTGGACTACAAGGATCACAATCTCCAACTTCTGTCTGTGGCTGTTGGGAATTACAGCCCAGCACATCTGGAGAGAAGGGGTTCTTCCCTTACTATGAATTGATCTCCACAGCAGGCAGCATGGGGCCATCCAGATGTTACTACAGCCCCCAGTAGACTTAGCCAATGTAGGCAGTGTAAGGGAGGATGGGAGCTGCAGTCCAACAATATTTATGGCACTTCAATTTGCTGTCAGAGCTCATTTTAGAAAGGGTCAGGGCCAGTGCTTGAAAAATCTGACCATTTGCCGAGTAAGTGAAATAGGAAGGAAATCTTGAAGTTCTAATTCTCATGCATCTAGTACAAACAACTGAAGCCCTCCATATAAATGCAAGCTGCTCTGCTGGGAGAAAAGGGGGACAGTTAAAGCTTTTAGCTGGTGATCTACTTAGAAGCAGGGTATGAGGAATATCAATGGGAAAAAACTGTGTGAAGGGTGGTGGGAGGAGGCATGCCACGTGGCTGTTTTCATTCTCCTCTAACCCTTCACACATGTTTGCCTGTGGTTTCAGAGCTGCCTAAGTGAACTTTCCGTGACAGTGCGGAAACAAAGAGGGGAATTTTTGCTCACTAGCAGAGGATAACATTTTAGCCACTTCTGAAGCAAGAGTTGTTTGAAAATACTACAAACAGGTTGCTGTCTTGGAAGCTACAATACTTTGTAGAACTAAATTGACCTTAACGTTGAATAAATTGAGATGTGCAGATCAGAAGTGTCATTGGGATAAACTGCAATACCAATGGCAGCTGGCGGCTTCCATATCCGTGGGGTGGGAAATCCATCCTGGATTATACTTTGGACTTTAAAGGAGCTATCCAAGGTGCCAAAGCTATTTTGGGGCAAGGCTCACCATCTTGGGTTAGCTCCTTAAAAGTTCAGAGCCACCACTGATCAGTGGTTCTTATCTTTTAATCTCCCAGATGTTTGTGATTCCCAGATGTTGCAGATCATGGACTCTGGGGGCTGAAAATAAAAAATCCTGCTGAGCCAACATCTAAAATTCACTTTACCTGAAATATCACCATTTTAATTCTACTGTTCCAACAAGGTCGGCTGATGGAGAATTTATGCCTTGTCATTTTTTTTCTTTTCTACCATAAATTTAGCATAACACAGATTTTGTTACTCTATAAGGAGAAGAAAGGAAGAAAGTAATATCTAAAATGCCATAGTCATTGTTTTTGTGAAGAGAGCCAAAGGCTGGCACTTATCCAATGTGAGAGATGGAGGTCACTGCCTATTATATATTTACTGGATGAATTTTATCCTGATCCTGAGTGTTGGACAGTTACCATATTTAATCAGGTCTAATGTGCCATTGAATCTAATGCACACCTCAGTTTTCAAAACCCTGAAACCCAAAAAAGTATTGACCATATTACATGTATCTAATGTGCATTCTAATTTTGGGAAGGTAATTTAGTCAAAAAGGGTGAACATTAGAATCGAGTAAATACTGTACTTTTCTGGACAACAACTCCCAGAATCTTTTGGTCAGTTAATTATCCCGAGAGCCCTGCTTAAGTTAGCATAGATGTTTTCTCTTTCAGCATATGCAGGATCTCTCAAATATTTAAAGCAAAGGGCATGCTGTCTACGTATAATAGGAGTTCCAGCACCACACGTATGGATGGAGTGGATTGGATAATGGGACTTGTAGTTCATCACATCTGGAAGGGCTTGAGTTTGGGGAAAGGTGGTAAAGCTAGAATTATGAGAAGCTGGCTGATGTAGCATATAAATATGGAGGTTGCTTAAAGTGACCTTTGAGGAAAGTCCAAAGGGGAGAGTGAACAGCTAGAAAGAATGAAAAATCAAATAAAAGGATATAATAACAAGATTATAGGAATGTTGACTAGGATTTCTCTCTCTCTCGCTTGGTAATTTCAGAGCTCAGCAGGGGCTTTTTGACTGACATGCACTTAGAGGATAAAGGGTTACACATTGCTTTCCCCACCACCACCACACATTTACGATTAATTTATTTGAAATCCCAGATATTGTTGCAAACATGGTCTTCTAAAACCCAGAACCTTCCAGATGTGATGGGCTACAAATCATCCTACATCCATATCAGGCAAGACCATGTGGGAGAATGCATAGGTGGGACTAAGGCCACTGGGGAGGGGAAATGATACAAATTACCAGGGCCAACTGGTGTGGACAAGTTCTGTGGATGGATTGCGAAAAAGACAAAGGGATCCAAGAGCAAATCAATTTTGACATATCTTTGAAGCCAAGATGACTAGACTGAGAATGTTGTACTTTGGCCATATCATAAAAAGGCATCACTCACTAGAATAGATAGCAATGCTTGGTAAGATAGAAGACAATAGGAAAAGAGGAAGACCACATTCTCAACCAAGTCTCAACCAAGGGAGCCACAGCACTAAGTCTGCAAGATCTGAGCAGGACTGTTGGTTACAAGGAGACTTGGAAGTTTCTTGTTTGTGGGATCACCATAAATGGAAATTGATTTGCTGGTAGTTAGCATAGCCCTGGTGGTGCAGCGAATTAAACCGCTGAGCTGCTGAACTTGCTGACCGAAAGATCGGCAGTTTGAATCCGGAGAGAAGGATGAGCTCCCACTGTTAATCCTAGCTTCTGCCAACCTAGCAGTTCAAAAACATGCAAATGTGCATAGATCAATAGGTACCGCTCCGGCTAAAAAATAATGGTGCTCCATGCAGTCATGCCGGCCACATGACCTTGGAGCCGTCTTTGGACAATGCCGGCTCTTTGGCTTAGAAATATAGATGAGCACCAACCCCCAGAATTGGACACGACTCAACTTAATGTCAGGGGAAAACCTTTACCTTTACCTAACAATAGCAAGTGGTTTAGAAGAGGTCCCAAAGTATTTAAGTCTTCACTCCATATGCTAAAGTTCTTATATGAGTGTGCTCCTAAGGCTTTTTTAAAAGCTTGCACACTTGGATTAAGCTATGTGATGAATTTATCATCTGTTTTAGAAAGGGAAGAGGAATGAATGGTTTTTGCTTGCTTCTACAGTTCTGATCAAATTTAGACTATCTTATTGGCTGGTATTACATAATGGTGTGTGCGGTGGTGCTGAGTTGGGGTATTTTGGGACAGCAGGGCTCCGTCCTGGGCCCGGTTCTGTTCAACATCTTTATTAACGACTTAGACGAAGGGTTAGAAGGCACGATCATCAAGTTTGCAGACGACACCAAACTGGGAGGGATAGCTAACACTCCAGAAGACAGGAGCAGAATTCAAAACTATCTTGACAGACTAGAGAGATGGGCTGAAACTAACAAAATGAAGTTCAACAGAGACAAATGCAAGATACTTCACTTCGGCAGAAAAAATGGAAATCAAAGATACAGAATGGGGGATGCCTGGCTTGACAGCAGTGTGTGCGAAAAAGACCTTGGAGTCCTCGTGGACAAAAGTTAAACATGAGCCAACAATGTGATGCGGCAGCTAAAAAAGCCAACGGGATTCTGGCCTGCATCAATAGGGGAATAGCATCTAGATCCAGGGAAGTCATGCTTCCCCTCTATTCTTCCTTGGTCAGACCACACCTGGAATACTGTGTTCAATTTTGGGCACCACAGTTGAAGGGAGATGTTGACAAGCTGGAAAGCGTCCAGAGGAGGGCGACTAAAATGATTAAGGGTCTGGAGAACAAGCCCTATGAGGAGCGGCTTAAAGAGCTGGGCATGTTTAGCCTGCAGAAGAGAAGGCTGAGAGGAGACATGATAGCCATGTACAAATACGTGAAGGGAAGTCATAGGGAGGAGGGAGCAAGCTTGTTTTCTGCTGCCCTGCAGACTAGGACACGGAACAATGGCTTCAAACTACAGGAAAGGAGATTCCACCTGAACATTAGGAAGAACTTCCTCACTGTGAGAGCTGTTCGACAGTGGAACTCTCTCCCCCGGGCCGTGGTGGAGGCTCCTTCTTTGAAGGCTTTTAAGCAGAGGCTGGATGGCCATCTGTCGGGGGTGCTTTGAATGCGATTTCCTGCTTCTTAGCAGGGGGTTGGACTGGATGGCCTATGAGGTCTCTTCCAACTCTACTATTCTATGATTCTATGATTCTATGAGCAGGTTCAGCCGTGCTGAGAAAACAGAGGTTTGATCAAAATCTCTAGTGAACTTCTCAGCAAAGCAAGAACGTGAACCTAAGACACTTGCAACTGCTTGTCCCCTTCCCATGGTTTACCTGCTTGTTGCCTAGTGATCCAAAAGAAGGCAGGTGCCGTATGTGAGCACAGATGGCCTTGGTGGTGGGTCAAACCCTCTCCAGCTTGCATTGCTGTGCTGCCTCAAGCCATAATTGAAAGCGTCAAAAGCAAGAAATGTTCCTATCATGTAGATTGATTTCTTTTGCATTATCTGATCAATATTGAAAGAAATGCATTGGCAAAGATGGAGAGCTTACATGCCTTGGAAGACCTGGATGTTTAGACAAGCCTTTGAGAATGTCTAGCCAAATGGTCTGCAATTATGATACAGCACAGCACTTTCATCCCATTCCCTTGTTCCTTAGATACAACTTGCACTATCCTTTTCCTTTCTTCTTGTTTACAGTTGGCCATGTTTTTTCAAGAGATAACACTATAGGTTATTGGGCGCTGTTCTGAGTTCAAATTATTGTTTTATATACTACTGGTTTTATTTTGTATTGTACTATGTGTTTATTTTATGCATTGTTTTAGGCACCTTGTGCCATATATAAGACGCCCCGAGCCCTTTCGGGGAGATGGAGGCGGGGTACAAAAATAAAGTTGTTGTTGTTGTTGTTGTTGTTATTATTATTATTATTATTATTATTATTATTATTATTATTATTATTATGCCACACCCATTGGCATGTATAGGACTAAGGAATAGAAACTACCACACTCTGTTAAAGTTTCTTGGCTTGGCATAGGGTCAAGACATTTTTAAAACTTTTATACAGCCTTTCCTAACCTGCATGCTCAACTGCGCTGGACTACAACTTCCATCTTTCCCATTATCATATTTTTCAATAAGTCACATAATCACATGATGTTGCCAAAATACAACAAAGTCAGTTTAGTCATCTAGTTTGGGTTTGATGTGCTCAATGATCTTTCTAGCAATCCATGACATCTGCAGAACTCTCTCCTATATCAACACATTTCAAATAAGTTGATTTTCTTTCTGTCAGCTTTCTTTACTATCCAACATTCCCACAAATTTGTAATAATTGGAAATTCATAAATAATAATATAATAATAAATCTTTATTTATATACCACTCTATCTCCCCAAGGGGACTCAGGGCGGTTTCCAACATAGATAAAACGTTCAGTTACCAAACACAGAAATACAGCACAACCATGTTAAAATATCAGTATAATTACTATTAACATAACATACCCATGCAAACATTCAACCACATTCAATTGCTGATCCATTAGGTTAAATTCAACCGCCAATGGACAAGATTCCATTGGCTGAGCCAGAGCAAGTGCTATGAAGTAGCATAGAGATGGGGTTGGATAAAGTGCAAACTGGTGGCCAGGATAGAGCCTGTACTTCTCAATCTCAAAGCCTGTTAAGCAACTCCAATAAGGTTTAAACTAGCACAGTAAAGTGTCACAGGAAGTGGGTAACGTGCAAGCTGGGTCCTAGGTAGCAGCCAGGGTAGGATCTGGAGCTAGACATCTTCAAAGGCTTGTTTTTTGTTTTCTTAATACTCAACTGTAATCCTGCCTTTGTACTTTCTTTCTTAATTTTCATCAGTAGCTTGTTATTCTCTGCTAGTGACATGGTAGTGACCAAATTACTATGTGTAGTAAATCTTGCAGATTCCTTAAAAGTTAGGGCAATAAAATGCAACTTTGTGTGACCCACTTGCCAATTGGAAACCACTTTGTTTCTCCAGAATTGCCTATTTTTCAGAATAGAGGCTATGCATCAAGACAATCAGATATCGTGGCACTCCCAATTCTTTTAGAGTGAAACATAATTTCTTATGAGGTGAGCCAAAACCTAAATTCTGAAGTGTGACCTGCCATCTGCCACACATCCTGAGGCTTCCAGACCTTTGAAAGGTGCTTAGGCTTGCTTTTGATTTCACATGAGCTGTGCAGCATACAACACACACTTCTTTCCCTCCTCCCTTCTCGCCCTGCACAACGAACCCAAACTGCTATTCAGTGCTTTACAGCTTCTGTCTTCCTCATCTGCTGAGGATCCTCCTGCAACCCTTATAGAAGCAAAGAATTCTCCCTCAGCCCTTATTGAGAGATACTGAGGATGCTCATCGTTTTCCATTGTAAACTCTCCTGCATGGTATCATTCCCATGTGTGTGTGTCTTTGCTGCTTTGTAGTATAAACAATATGGTCCATAATGAATTCCACCATGTCCCTAAGTTCAACAAGATAAGGCTGGAAACATGCTTTTGTCTCTTCAGCTTCAACTGAAAACCAAGCATGGAATTCACAGTGATGAATCTCAATCCCCATGAATTATGTCCCTCTTCCACTTAGTTCTGTCAGTCTTATCTCTTTTGTTTCAACTTACAAAATTTGTGTGGCAAAAATATGTTGCTGATTTAGCCACTTTGATGGAACATGAAGCAGATCTAGACAGCTATAAAGGCTGCCTTGTTCCACTTTTATTAAGCTATTCCCCAATGATAGAAACAGCCCCAAACATTCATTATTAGCTATACTTTGCTCCAGGAGTTATTTTTAGGGAGAAAACAGTATTTGCTACAAAGCCAATGGTAATGTTATAATCCGCATGGAATACTTAACATGGTTCTTTTATACTTTCAAAAACATTTTGCAAATATTATCTGATTAATCTCATTGACCGTGAATATTTGGAACAAAAACCCTGATCTCTGGAAAACAGGCTTTTCAGGGGCTAATGTAACCTGGTGCTTTGGAGAACTGTTGCACTATAATGTCTATTATTTCAATTTAATCTGTTTGGATGATGGGAACTACAGTCCAACGTATTTTTTAGACAGCCGGATGACACAAACTACTGTTAGCAGTGTTAGCTATGTCATGTGTGTGCACCATTAGTATATGGAGGAAAGTCCAGGGAAAGTTTAGGGAGGATTCTGTGAATAGGATATATTGGGTATCGGTTTATCCACTTTTTTAAAAAATGATTTTTATTGAAAGATTTCTAAAATAGTACATTTGTGTTTCTAAAGGTAAGGTATAGTGAAGAATTAAGGGTGTGGGGATAAAAGGGGAGGATCTTAGGGGTAAAATGGGGGTTGGGGAAAAGTGGAAGCAAAGAGGTACGGTAAAATAAACAGGGGAGTTGGGGAGGGAAAATGGGGTTGGAAGGTCCGTTTCCGAACCAAGGAAAACGGAGCCTACTAAAAAAAAAAAGAAGTGGAGGATGTTGACTTCTGTTCTTCTGTCTTCCATTTGTTTCATTCTTCGGTATTCATTTAAGTTCCTTTTTAAAGTATTCTTCAAATGTTGTCTAATTTGTTTCTTTCATGGCTCTTCCAGTGTTTTTCTTTATTAAAGATGTTAATTTATCCATATAGTTTATCCACTTTTTAAATGTAAAAAAGTCCAATTCTAGGGTGATCTCATCCTTGGAATTCAGCAACATCTGGAACACCACAATTTTACCTTCCCTGTTCTACACATCCTTCTAAAGCAGTGGTTCTCAACCTGTGGGTCCCCAGGTGTTTTGGCCTACAACTTCCAGAAATTTCAGCCAGTTTACCAGCTGTTAGGATTTCTGGAAGTTGAAGGCCAAAACATCTGGGGACTCACAGGTTGAGAACCACTGTTCTAAAGCTATTTCTGGAACTTAAATCTGAGATAGAAGATGGCCCCTTTTTATGTCACAGTATGTGTTTTGTATGTGCATATATGTGTGTGTGTGTGTGTGTAGACTTAGGTGATGTTACAAGGGGAATGTTTCCAGAGGCAGTCCCTTGTGATGTCATTAGTATGAAGTACAGTTGAACAAAGTGTGACCTTTAAATAAAAGAAAAAAACAAGTTAATAAATATGTGTATGTGCATATAATGCCTACATATACGCATACACATGCTTTTAAGACAGTGCTCTCACCTAGTGATTTCTTCTTTTCCCTATAAGACCGAAAGACAAGGCACTGTGATCTGCAGTCTATCCATTAATGCTAGATTGATGTTAGTGCTTTGAAAATATTTTAAAAGATCAATTGTTGTGTAAAAATAATCATAGCTACTGCATTATTTCCTCCCACTGTCCTAATTGGCCTGAAACACTTTTAATTGTCCTCTGTTGCCATTCCTCCCCCCCCCCCCCAATTCCTCTTAAAATGCCCCAGTTTCACCTTCCTTCTACCACTTTTCATCTTTGTCCTCAGGTTACTTCAATTTATGCAAACTAAGTTCAAAGTGCAAACTATTCCATTGATTCAGGAAGGAGGAGCAGAGAAGGATGAAATTTTGTTCTTCACAGTGGGTTCAGGCAAAAGCAAACCTCTGAAGCCTCTCCCAGCTTGTGTGTTCTTCCACGCTGATCACTTCTTCCCTCTTGACCACACTTTAGCATTGCTTGGCCACACGTCCCAGTTTTCATCTGTGGAATATTGGAGGGCATGCGTACATTATACTTACCCCAAAGGTATCTGCATACTACTGTACTTCTTCAGTCCTAAGACCGCATCTACTGTAAGTTGCACATTAATTTTAGTACCACCAACAGAGAAAAAGCTTTATATATATATATATATATATATATATATATATATATATATATATATATATAAATAAAGGTAAAGGTTCCCCTGACATTAAGTCTTGTCGTGTCTGATTCTGGGGGTTGGTGCTCATCATCTCCATTTCTAAGCCAAAGAGCCGGCGTTGTCCATAGACACCTCCAAGGTCATGTGACTGGCATGACTGCCTGGAGCACTATCGCCTTCCTGCCAGAGCCTATTGATCTACTTATATTTGCATGTTTTCGAACTGCTAGGTTAGCAAAAGCTGGGGCTAACAGCGGGAGCTCACCCTGCTCTCTGGATTTGAATTGCTGACCTTTTGGTCAGCAGGTTCAGTAGCTCAGCAATTTAACCCGCTGTGCCACTGGGAGCTCCATATATACAGTATATATACTAGACACACACCATTTTTAGAGATGATTATATGGGGAAAACGTGTGTCCTAAAATCAAAGAAATGTGTTATTTATACTCTTAAGTGAGAAATTCTGTAGGACAAGTAATGTCATTGATTGTGGCAAACCTTGCTGCCAAATATAAACCTTTTTGAAATGGGCAGGCAGGCATGGCACAGATAGGTTCTGTCCTATTGAATTCCATGCAGCGGAGATGTTATGAAATATGAGATGACGCTTAAAATCCATAATGGTAACTATAGCCCAGAATGATGTGCTCTGCATAGCTGCAGATGGGATTTGCAAACTTCATTAAGCCATCATTATCATAGTCATGTGGGCTTATCTGGTTTAAGTAGTGGCTAGTGGGGAGAAAAATATCTAAACTGGAGCTTACTATAAGTATGAAATAATTACAGAGAAACAACACATAGGATTTTAAATAACATTATCAGATTTCCTAACAAAACCCCTCACATACATTTATTAGTTTATATGACATACAGAAATATTCCTCTCAGCTACGCTAGAATATACCTGATGGGCCAGTTCCTATTTTGGACAATAACTCCCAGAATCCCCAACCAACACTGGGAGCAGCATACAACATGATTTCTGTATCCATTGGGATATGTGACAAGTCTCCCTATGGATATCTGAAACCATGGGTAATAGTGAACCCTATATTTTTACTATGCTTGGGATGAAAGCACTCTACAGACTAGCACTGGAGGACCTAGAAAGTCCCACAAACATATCTGGGAGGGATTTTTTTTGGAGCATGGCTAAATGAAGCTATGACTACTGAGTCTGCAAGTAATGGGACTATAGTGTATTTAAAGAGTACATTTTCTAAGATGTGAGTTTATAGTGTCTGGAGGGAAGCAAGCTGAGGAAAACTGGATGCATCGCGAGATCCTCAGACAAGCCACTGCTGAGACATTTGCATCTTCAAAAAATAAAATGCTCATAGGCTTCGCACCCTCCTGCCTCTTTAGCACATTCTTGCCCAGGCATGAGTCCTTCTTCTAGGCAGAAGCAGCAGAAGAGGCCCAGGGAAAGAAGCCATCACTCCTCTTGCTCAAATTGTATCAACAAATCACTGAGGCGACAAAGTTCTGCTTAACAAGAACATGTTCCTTACAGCAAATAGAACCACCTTCAATGTGATTTTGACAGGGGTGAAGTAAAAATAAGGAAAGATGTCATATCATGCTGTAGGAGGAGGCAGAAAGATCCTAAAAAATAGTAGTTAAAGCACTGAATTGAGGACAGCCAGACCCAAATCTCCCACTTAGCCATGTAGCTTACTGGGTAAACTTGGGTTAGGTATAGTCTCTCCAGCTTCATCTACCTCGCAGGAGAAGGGCTAGTGATACTGAGTGGTTTCCATATTAATAGGCAGTGAATCCACTCTTGGATTTAATCTGAACTTGAAAGGAGATCTCCAAGATGCTGGACTTTTTCCATTGCACCACAATATGGCTGATACCAGGAAGGGATTTGCTCTGATCCATAAAGAAGAATCGGGTGACTTTCTCCTTTGTCAGACTGTGGTTCCTTTCCTTTCCAGGTTTCTAATAAAAGCCCCAGCGACCCTTGGTGGCCTGCAATGCCCAGAATACTTGCTACTAGTCATCCCCACATAATGCCAGCCTCTGACAAATGGGAATGGGGATGTTTTGCACTCAACTGGAAGATATAATGTTCAGTATGGAAATAATATTTAAGGAATGGAATAGGCGAGAGGAAACAAAATGTAAGGAACCATATAAAGGAACAATAAGAGTGTGGGGGAAAAGAAATAAGAAATTGAGTCCAAACAATGAGAATAAGCTGGCAACAATATGGCAACTTAGATGTAAATGTAGACAGAGCACGGAGACTAATCAAAAGTAGAGGGAAAACATTAGTTGAGGACTTGTATTCAGAGAATGGAAATCCTTTAGAGCAAAAAAAAAAATCAGAATTGGATAGGAGCAGGAAATTGGATCCAAAGTTGGACTATAAAAAAAAAATATCTATAGATAGCGGGAAAGAATTAGGGAACAGAACAGTCCTTTTGAGAAGGTGATTAGAAAATGCCTGAGAGAGGAGAAAAAAGTGGCAGGAGACTTGTACGAACAAATTATAATAGTAAAAGAAGCAATAACAGAGGAAATATTTCAAACGTGGAGAATGGATATTGAAATTGAGAAGGAAGATATCAAAAGTAATATAGAAAAGAAAAATATATAATGTACTTAGGGAAGCAAGAAGGAAAATGTTACAAAAATGGTACAGGACTCCTGCACAACTTTCACTTTTTTACCAGGGTAAAGGACAGGTGTTGGCATGGTTGTAAAGAAAGGTAAAGGTAAAGGTAAAGGTTTCCCCAACGTTAAGTCCAGTCATGTCTGACTCTGGGGGTTGGTGCTCATCTCCATTTCTAAGCCGGAGAGCCGGCATTGTCCAAGGTCATGTGGCCAGCATGACTGCATGGAGCGCCGTTACCTTCCCGCCGGAGCGGTACCTATTGATTTACTCACATTGGTATGTTTTCGAACTGCTAGGTTGGCAGGAGCTGGAGCTAACAGTGGCCTGCTCATGCCGCTCCCGGGGTTTGAACCTGGGACCTTTCGGTCCGCAAGTTCAGCAGCTCAGCGCTTTTAACGCACTTCGCCACATATGTAAAGAAAGTCATGATTTCGGAATGTGACAGAATATAGACATACTAGAGAACAATTGTAGGAGAAATTAATAGAATGTTAAATCTTCAAATTATAATAGCTAATAGAAATGTATTGCCTGCAAGGATACCAGGAATGTATAATGTGCAAAAAGAAAGAGTGGTTGACAAATTAATAGCATGTGAGCAAATTGTTTTGGTGAGGGGTTAGAAAGATAAAACAAAGTGAACTCTGAGAAATTAGTATAATTATATAGTAAATATGTTAATTGTGGAAATAACAAATTGTAAATTAATGTCGCTCCATGCAGTTGTGCCGGCCACATGACCTTGGAGGTGTTTACGGACAATGCTGGCTCTTCAGCTTAGAAATGGAGATGAGCACCAATTCCCAGAGTTGGAAATAACTAGACTTAATGTCAGGGGAAAACCTTTACCTTTACCTTAAAATTGAACAATATGGATAAAAAAGAAATTTTATGATAATTAAGAGCATGTGGGATCCAATTAGGAATTATTTAGATAACATATTAAGATGTGGAGTAGAAAAATTGAGATTGATATTTCAAATGTAATTTCTGTAGTTTACTGTATAAATTGTATATCAAGGGGGAGGGGTGGAGGGTGGGAGTGGGATAAGACAATAAAATAAAATAAAATAAAATAAAAATATTAGAGAAGAAAAAAAGAATGTTCAGTATGCTGTTAGTGTGCTAGTGAACTTGTTGACTCAGACAGATATGTTTTGGTAAATATATGCAGTTTTGCCTGTCTTTGCTGAACAGAGTTCTCCAAACCGACATTTGACTTTGAAGTGCAACAGTTTGCCCTTGGCTGTGCCACTCTTAATGGAAGTGCTCTGGGTTGAGTTATGGGAAGCCAGAGAAAACAGCTACCCAAGCAAGAGCTTCTTGGAACATGAATCAGGACAGGCCTTTATTCTGCTTAGACAGAAAAAGCCTTTCCTTTGCCAAAATGGAGAATAGAAATCACGCTGAAATATAGGACACAATTAATGCCAAGCAAACCCATCACCTAAAGAAATATTAGAGGCCGCAAAGCTCAGAAGCTCCTTTTGTGTCGGTGAATATAGTCAAAACAAATCACCACCCTGGATAATTACATTCCACTTTAGGCTTTGGATCCCCAGACCCAATCAGTGGGCTCCAAGATTCAATTTACCATATGTTCTCAGAGCTGTTTCTGTTATTCCACACATTAGGGGAATCACTGGAGACTACTATACTTTTTCAGAAATTGGCTTCCTGGAAATCCAAAGCGTCTGTTTAAGCTTCTAGTCTATACAATTTCAGAACAAAATTTAAATCTATACAGAAGAGAGAAAATTAACAATAAGCTGCTAAGCAATATCACAATGACATTATATTGCATTTGTAGAAATGATAACTGAAGTTGGCAATCTAATTACTTGGATTTGTTTGATAGCAAAAAAAAAAAATCAACATTTGACTTCTATCACTATTATTATCCAACAGTGAAAAATAAATTATATTATTGTTCCACCACTCTAAGATCCACATGTTTGTATTTTAAATGCACATTCTTGGTCAGGGATATTTGCATGTATTTTCCAATACTTATACTTGAGTAATTAGCAATAAAAAGAGTTGCATCTTCTTTGATTATCCTCAAAACAAGGAGTGAGAATTGTGTGGATCTCCAGATGATGCTGAACTACAGTTTCCAGCACTCATTACAATTGTCTTTGTGGATTGAACACACAGACAATGCCAGTGGAGAGTCACATAATCTCCATTCCTGCCCTAAACCTCTCAGGACTAATAGCACCTACTTATTGATTGGATTCATGACCGTAGGGCTTGATAAGAAATGAACGTATTCTGTTCCCAAAAATTTATGGGGAAGCAGATTTTTCAAAACGTTTAAGTGATTCTGGGTTTCATGGGGACAAATATAATGATAAGAAATGAACGTATTCTGTTCCCAAAAATTTATGGGGAAGCAGATTTTCCAAAACGTGTAAGTGATTATGGGTTTCATGGGGCCAAATATAATTAAATATTGCAAACATGAGAACAAGGTAAATGCCAATACAGTGAGATTCTCAAAACCACGAAACCCATATCTGTGGTTTTGCTTACAAATGCCAGGATGGGAATGGCCTCTCTAGGCTTTTTCTAGGTCCTCCGGGGGATTCTGTGGTATGTTTCCCTCAGAAATTACCATAGAGGTGCATTATAGGACATTCTAGTTTCCGAGAGAGGATAGCTTTCTGGGAATCTCTAGGTCCTCTAAAGTAGCCCTGTGATATGCTGGATCTGGAATCTGAATCTGGTGTTAAATTGTATCTATGGTTTCACATAACCACAGTCCAGCAGGGAACCTATTTCCAGTAGATATCAGGTTGTTATTGTATAATTTCAGCAGCCATATAACACATTAGATGTCAAATGTGACACATATCCATCATCCTCAAAGTTCCATGCATCCAATGAGGTCCCAGTGCAGGACATGATTGTAGGACTCTTCTGCTTTTGGTCCTCAACAGTGTTACAACATTTAAATGCAACCCTAAGGCATTAAATATAAATAAAAATAGATGCAAATGCAACACAAAACTTTCACTACAAAGAATTTACCCTTTTTGTTCTATCCTAAATGGATAAAACTCCATAACTTTATTCAAGATGAAACTGGCCCAATCCTTATCCCCGGCAACTGTATTTCCCCTCCAGTTCCCACTCTTTTTCCAAACTCAACTAATAAATACAGCCCTTGCTAAGGGTTCTGCCACCCATTGCTCCTAACTAATTAATAGGGGTTATATTAGCAGATTATAATTTCATTGCATAGGTATATGATGCTTATGGTTAAGTTACCTTTAGGTGCTACCTAAGGTTTTAGCAAATTGTTTCCACAGTACCTCCTAAATACAGATATACAATACCTTCAGAAGGATCATTCTCCATATGATACTGCTATGCACTGTGACAATATTGTATTTTATATAAAGTTCAATAATATCCTTTTCCCTTTCTTTCAGGTTCTTCATAATCAAGGAGAGTTTTCTACTTTACTATGCTGAAAACGAAAAAAAGAATTTTGAAAACCATCGCTACTTTAATATCCACCCAAAGGTATATACAGGGCATGCCCTTGCTTTGAGCAGAGTAATGCTTCAATGTCTGAACTAGAGGCTTTCTGATTCTCATTTACCCATCATTTTATCTGTTCTGTTATAAACCAGAAGCAATAGATATATGTTGATTCCAGCTTTTCCTCCATGTACGTGAATCTGGCCAAGAAGCCTCCATGATATTTGCCTTAGGATTGCCACAAGTTGGAAATGACTTGAAGGCACATAGCACATAATTCTGTAACTTTTCTTTGGGGATTCTTACCAACTAATGCTACATCTTTGGTGTCTTTCCAGGGTGTCATACCTCTTGGAGGCTGTATTGTAGAAGCCAAGGATGAGCCCGGCATGCCTTATGCCATGAAAATCTCCCACGAAGATTTCCATGTAAAGATAACCTTTTCTTTTTCACCCTGATATATATTTTTCCATAATGGAGTAAGTTGCCAAATGAATAGGGAAGAACATTATGTGAGAAATACAGCGTCCTGATAAATATGTAGCAATATCAGTTTCATTGATTCTTTTATCTGAAAGATCAGAGCACATGCCTGTGTTTTCTGTAAGTATAGCCTCCTCAAAGGGAGCTAGTAGTGCAAGTACCTGAACTGCCTGAGACTCTGTGTGTACTTACACTGTAGAATTAATGCAGTTTGACACCACTTTAACTTCCATGGCTTAGTGCTATACAATCATGGGAGTTATAGTATTATATAATCTTTAGCCTTTTCTGCTAAAGAGTACCGGTACTTCACTAAACTATACATCCCAGGGTTCCATAGCATTGAACCATGGCTGATGAAGTCATGTCCAACTACATAAATTCTACAGTGTAGATACACCCTTAAAGAGGAGTATTATTAGATAACCAACGTAAATGTGTTTACCAGTGATTGCTAAAAATTGTAGTTGTGTGAATTTGTAACAAAACGGTATTTCCCAAGTTTGCTCTGAAAAAGCTTTAGTAATTAAACTTAGTGTGAAATTGAATATACGTCTAAAGTACATACAAAGTATCAGAATGTATGAAAGTTTTTTTAAAATGCCTGTTTGTGTAACAGACTCAAAGGGTGTTTACATTCCTCTTGTTTGTTTTTCATATGCAAGAATAGATGTAGCATTTGTTAGTTTTTCTTGACATGACATAGTAGCATACCTACACTTATCTTCTTAAATAGACACTTTATTTCCTTTTGACTTTTCTTTTATAAGGGGAACATTGTCCTAGCAGCGGAATCAAAGTATGAGCAAGCCCAATGGTTGGAGTTGCTACAGGAATCTGGAAAAGTGTAAGTATGTGAACTGATATGCCATTGTGCATGTCTTTCCTTTGAAATACAGTGAAGCTTCCACAGCTTTGAAACCACAAGCATTGTGGTTATTATTGACATTCCATGCTAGGCTTACAATTTAATGGTAGAGCATATGCTTTGTATGCAAAGGTCTGGTTTTCAGCATTGTGACCTCATCAAGGAAGGCTGGAGAAGACTCTTCTCTAAACTTCTGGAGAGCTACCTCCAGTGGGCATGGTTTGTTACTGTTTTCTGGGGTTGGCAACCTATGACTTCCCAGGATGCTGAAAGATTTAAATATTTACTTTGCTATGACCACAGTCCCTTACAAACTTACTTGGGTCTCTTCCACACTATACAATTATAGTACTTTATGTCAAGGACAGAACGCCACTAGATAAGATTCAACACAGTTTATTAAAGGTACAGAACCAAAAATGCTCATAAAAAACAAAGAGCTAGGCAAACACTCGCCTTCAATATGAAAAGTCACTCAAAAACGGTTCAAAATATAAACCGGATTAAACAGGAGTTTAATCCGGGTTAAACCAAAAAATGTTACTTCAGCCTGGGACCTTAAACAAACAAAAGCCGGTAAACAAAGATTCAATAGAACATAAATACTGGCAGAAGATTCCTCTCTGCTGCTCAACAGCTGTGGTTGAGCAACTAAGTTGTTACTCCTCCGTGCAGCGGGCGAACTCCGGGTCCAAACACATCAATCAAGGGTTGCAGCGGTCAGCGAGGTCCCAATCCGGTCCGAGGTCGATTACCAGGTGCAGGCGTCTTAGGTTCCACGAAATCCTCCGATAGACAAAGGAAGGGTCGTCCAAGATCGTAGTCAGTCAGCCAGTCCAGCGTCAATTCCGAGTAGGTAAATAATGTCCGTCAAGAAGACGACGGAGGTCCAAGCTAATAAGATTAAACACAGGTTGCACAACAAAAGCCCACACAGTTCCTCCCGCCGCCTATGCCCAGTGTCCTTGGTAACTTACGTAGTCAGCAAACAAAACACACCCGTCTTCAGGAATTTCCCAACAAGATCCCAAGCGTCCGTCCAGATTACCTTGCCCAACGCAATTAGCCCTGGATTCCAAACCCCATTTTATGCCAGTTTACAACTCCTCATCGCTATCAGCTGTTACCCTAATTCCAGGTGCCTCATCATCATCATCCTCATCAGAGCTAAAACAACTTTGACTACGCCCCACAGCATCCCCAGCTGTGGATCCTGTCCCATCCCTCCAACTCGTCCACGGGTCCGATCCTGCAACCCGCCAGTCGCTTCCCATGCTATCATTACCAGGAACACTCAAATCCTCCCTCACACGAGTCCATTCCATGTCATCCTCCTCTGAGCTAACCACCTCTTCCTCCATTCTCTCAGTAAAGCCCTCAAAGGAGTCTTCGTCAGATGGTTCTGCAAAGATGTCTCGCAGCCGTTTCCTCTCTCGCTCCTCAAGAGAGTCTGACTCTCGAGGAGTCTTACGACCACGTCTCCCAGTATTGGAGCCATAAGGCTCAACCATAACACTTTAATACTACGTTAACTGCTGTAACTCCATCTTATCCTGGAAGTTGCATTTCTTCATGAGGTAGAGAGAATTCTTTCCCAGAAAGCTTGACAAACCCCAGGAACCCCATAGAGTGGAACAATGGTAATTAAAGTGGTATCAAAGTGCTGTAGTTGTCCTGCTAAAAAGCTAGGAAAACCAAAGTTCTGCTTAAAAACACAGGCTAAAAACAATTTTTACAATGTGTTGTCGAAAGCTTTAATATCCAGAATCACTGAGTTGCTGTGAGTTTTCCTCAGAGGTTGCCTGCCATAGATGTGGGCAAAACGTCAGGAGAGAATGCTTCTGGAACATGGCCAATACAGCCCAGAAAACTCGCAGCAACCCAATTTTTAAAAAGATTTGATCATAAAAAGTATGGTCACTTACATAAGTATATGCCTCTACACAGTGTATTGGTGCCTGTGATTTGAATATTGCAATTTATCAGTGTGTTTGAAGAAGTGGATTAGAATGCATGAAAGCTCATGGTAAAATAAATCTGTAAATCGAAAGGAGCATCTGGATTCCTTCCCCTATGCCTCCTTTTTATACTGAAACAAACTAACATGACTATCTCTTTGAAGAAAAAGACCACTCACCTTTAATCCTAGTAGATACAAGTTGGGTTCTTTTATTTTATTTCAGTGGGTTTTTGTTAAGAGACAGGAATGTGATAATTTTTCAGCCTCTGGCTACAGGTAGCATTCACTGTTGTTCTTGTGACATTCTCCATAGTGTGCTGCTAGTAATAAAATGAGTCCGTGATCCTTCAGCCTGCTGTAAATCATGACAAGCAAACTCAGTCCAGTTCATGAGAATTCAGGCAGGGCAAGAACTAGTGAGGTAGCTGGATGAAGAGGCTCTCCCAAAACAGATGGGGAACTTTCAGTGCCCTGTAGGAATAATCAGCTAAGCTGCTTAAATATAGCTGTTTGTTTCATATCAGCAGTTTATACCCAGCTGTAAAGGTTTTATTCTATCAGGGTTTACAGAAAACAATTAAAAACAGGTCTCTCCTCCCAATAGGGCTTATTTCAGGTAATGTGTGTGTGAATTCAAGCTAGGAAAGGAATATGACACTTGAGCGAAAACACGAGGATGGCACATTTATTGACCATCCATCAAAAGCCAACCAGCCATGAGACGTGGCATCATAGTATCATCACCCAGGCAGCAATCTGGCCTCACACACACTTCTGGGGGCTTCTGGTCCACTGAACAAAGTCAGATTGATTTAGGAGAGAACATACATTGGATTGTACTTCCAGTAGTGGCATGCTTGAGATCTCAGCTATTCTATGTCGGCCAAGGGCTATGACGAGCAATGTATTGTTCAGTTAAAGCTTTTACCCACAGGTCTGTTGAGCTACAATTTCCATCATTTCCAGCCAGCTGGGCTTCATGGGAGTTGCAGCCCAACAAATCTGAAGGCATCAAGTGGCAGGAGGCTGATTTAATCAAATCAGAGACCTGGAAGAGAGTTGCAGGCGCCTAGTTAGTTCAAAGGCTCTTTAACTTACCCTTATCTCTCTCCAAAATCCAAATTAACTTATATTTAAAGGGTTGCCTTAAGAGATGGTGATCCCTCTGAAATCACAGAGCACAGTCAATCTCACAACATTGTGGACATGTGGAGCTTTTCTCAACATTGTTTGTTTTCTTGTTAATGGGACATTTGAGAAATATCAAGAGCCAAACTAGATATGACTGGGAGGGTAGAGCCTAGATAATTTATCCTGAGTGGATTGACTTGTGAAATACAACCCTAAACTCAAGTCTGGACCTTAACCTTAACTGTGAGTTTAACTGCATCATTCAAGTTTTGACTCTTAATCTTGACTTTTATCTCTGTCAAAGAACCTCATACCACTTTGGTGGCTCCCACCCTGGACCAGCCAGCAAAGCCAATGGTAAAGGGTTATAGGAAATATATTCCAGGAAAAAGGCTAATTCTTCCCTACCCCAACTCTTGCAGGAGTGACATATCAACCCCAGTCCTGCCACTTCTTTCTATGGTCTCCCTACCTCTGCCCATCTGAGATGACTTATTACTCTTTATTTGGATTCTAGCTTCTGGCTTTCCGCCACTATCAGGTGAACACTAATGTATTTGCCTGTTTGCAGACCAACACTGAACTGTACTAGACCTCAAGTATTTGCAAACCTGCTTACTCTGAGACACTGATATGTACCATCCATGCATCAAGGCACAATAATTGAAGAGCACCTTTGCTGCTCAAGAAAGTTTAAAATAACTCTGAAGATTTGCTCTAGCAGTCATGCAGTTGCTTCATTAGGCGAGAACTGGGAGAGCATGCCTGTCAAGCTGAAAGAACATTTTGAAAAATGTGGGTTCAGCAAACAGTACCTTGCACACTGGCAATTTGCAACAAAACCATTCATCTCCATGTAGTCATCACAAGCCCCATGAGGCAGGGGAGAAATAGGGGTACTGCAACAAAGGCCTCAGATACCAGAAGTGTTATCGTGTAACAAGGTCCCTTGAGAGGTGTAATGGAAACAGGGCTCACAACTTTGGGACTTTTTGATTAGCAGGGACTATGATGACATCTGCCACCCCCTTTTGTCCCGTTTCCTCTGAATTTAGCTGTAACTCCCACAACAGCTCGATGAGAAATAGATTCCTAGCAAGGATGCATTGTTATAAGCTATCTCGGAAGTGACACAAACTATTTAGGGGTGGCTTTACCAAATACCCATTCCTGATAAAGAAAATGCTATACATTGTTTTAGGTTAACACTACCCTTTTGGATTCTCCATGAGGGTGTTACTATAGAGACTGTACTGGTGAGGACGTGCTCTTTGGAATTTACCACTACAGACATGCCAGTGCTGAAAGCCTGATACCATTCAGTAGCATTTCCTCAGCAGTTAGAAGCACATTTATATAAATGCGGGCTTTGTATCTTTGTAATGTAGAGTTAGCTTTGTATCCTAATTGGGCTCATTTTGGAGGTCAGAAATCCATTTAGAAGCCTTGCAAGAAGCAGAAACAATCTGCATACAATGTTCAGCATGGTAGCCAAAAGAAGAAATCAGAAGACTATGAGAG